>NC_050457.1:20219783-20966824 GCF_903995425.1 Onychomys torridus | reverse complement strand
GTCTTTACCCGTTGCATCCAATCATACTTACGCTCAGCTGGCCACCTCTCCATCAGGCATGATGAGAAGACATGACGTTTTCCCTGTTGCTTTGGGCTTCATTTTGTGAAGTCTTTTGTGTCACCTAAAATGCACCAATGTGCCACTGAAAGATGTATTTGTAGTGTTTTTTCTCTTATTAGTCTGTCTTCTACCATAGACGTGCTTCAGCTTGGATGCGGAACATTTGAGACCTGAGACCGAACTTATGAACAGTGCTTAGATCAGTAGGAGTGTGTTCTTAAGCCCCCAGCTTTTCCCTCTTCTTTCTTCAACTTGCTTCTGGGCCAAAGGGTGACCAATTTTGCTTCTTCTCCACATGCTCCCCCCATGATGCACTGACTTATCACAAGACCAAAGCCATCACTGACTGACAGCTCCAAAACTGTGAGCCAAAATAAGCCTTTTTACCTTTATAACTTGGTTCTCTAGAGTATGTTGTCATAGTGACAGAAAGATAGCTCACATCAGTGCCTCAGTCATAAGCCTAGCAACATGAAAAAGAACCTTTCCCCCATACACTAGAGAAGGTCCTTGGCCTGGAGTTCAGATCACATTCAAGCTTTGTGGAAAGCTCAGACTCAGTGTTGCATCCAGACACCTTAAGTAAGCTAACATTGTCCTCTCCATAGGACAAAATTGGTTTTAGTGATAATCATGAAACAAATCTAATAAATCATGACCAAAAAAGAAATAGACAGTGAAATTTTTCACTCATTAAACTGCAAGCATGTAATCATGACTGTGAATGTAAAGTAAAAAGATATAGGACTGGGGGAACAGTTTAATGGTACAATACTACAAAAGAAGTAAAGTATATATTAAAAAGTAGAAAAAGAAGAAAGTTAATTCATTCATATTTTCTCATTGATATTTGTATATATATTTTGGTTTTTCGAGACAGGGTTTCTCTGTGTAGCTTTGTGCCTTTCCTGAATCTCGCTCTGTAGCCCAGGCTGGCATTGAACTCACAAAGATCCGCCTGGCTCTGCCTTCCAAGTGCTGGAATTAAAGGCATGCGCCACCACCACCCAGCGATATTTGTATATTTTTTAAAAGAGGACAATTACCTGTATACTATTGACCTCTTATAGGAATGAACCTCACAGCTCCCACTCAGTTTCACTGTTTAAAATTTTAGTCACCTATAAAAATTCCAAGTGACCATGATTCTTCATGTTTATAATTGGTGTGTCAGTTTTGACTTTGGATCCACTATTTAAAGAAAGTAACCCATGGTTTGTAAAAAGCAAATACACTAACTCGTGTCCTAAATAATTGGATGATCATAGACCCTATAAACACACTTCTCCGTCTACCTGTGATGGGGGGCCAGCCAAATGACTAGGAGTCATCAGAATTAAATTTATGAAAATGATAGTGATATAATATGTTCACTTGGGGTACGGGGCAACATTTCTTTGAAGAAGTTGACTTGAGGTTTACATATAGGCTTGTTATAATTATTAGAAACCAATTCCTTAGGATTTAGACCAACAAAGGCTTGTTTGTTTGTGGAGATGTTTCATCACCAGCTTTGTTGGTGAGCCCAGCACCTAGTGACAATGTAAGACTGATCAAGGTTTGTGTTCCTTCACTCATTCTTGTCCTTAAAATCCAGCCATCTAGTGCCAGCAAGATGCAAAACTAATGACCAGAGTTCAAAACCCAGAACCCACGTGGCATGCATGCACCCACGTTCATACATCACTTGCACACACAAGTATGTGTATACACACACTCACACTCACAATGATGTCTGAATGCAGATACCCAGTTTCCTTCTAGACTCAGGTTGTCTAGAGAACAGAGCAACAGGGTCTCCACGTGGCTTCAAAATGGGGGGAATGAAGTTGACATCAGAAACTGGATATTCACAGTGGGAGTCAAGAAGGCTTCACCTCAGTGGGCACCCAAGGCTCACTTTATGCCTCACCTGCTCATAAGAATTAGATATTTAATTTTCAGTCCTTTGGTCCTGACAGCTCAGCATCTCTGAGGCTGGTCAGGCCTCCAGTGACAGCTCTTTGATCTCTGTAATTAAGTAGGGCAGAAACAAACAGGTACCAGCTCAGAATGTCCTTCAGAAAGGGCTGGATCAATACGAGATGATGACTGAGAACCTACTTAAAAGCTTTTCCACTCCATCAAGTATATCACATTAATACTGTCCCCAAATTATGGCTACTTAGAGAATGCATGAAAATGTGAAGAAGTTGCAGTCTGTCTTGATGATGATGATAGCAAGACAATATAAAAAGACATGAAGGCAAAGTAGTTCATCTGCTAGTTACTTTTCTGAGTTTCGGATGTGGCCACTTTTGAAAATCCTTCACAGATTTTCCAAGTTATTATGTAACTCCAATGCTTCCAAAATTACCGGCTCAGCAGGTGCTTGGGCAGACCTGGATTTTTAATTATCGTAACCACCATTTATGGGGCATTAACCATGTTCCAGTCCTGTTTTAAGCTACATCTATAAAAGCAATAATAGTAATTGGTCTTTGGGGTAAGCTTTACAAAGAGATAGTTCCCCGTCACAAATAAGAACAACACACAGGAGAGAATAGCTTGAAGTAATTAGTCACCATCCCAGCTGATAGTTATAATCACACCAAGTATGTGAGAGTCAGGAAATGCCATGAGGTTAAGAAGATTACAAAGGGTGGAGATGACTATAATTAGTCACCTTTAAGTGACTAGTAGAATGCAATAACATAATTCATTTCCATCCCTGAAGCTCTGGCTTAGCCTCTTTGAGAATTGTAAGTCAGGGGTGATTCCCTCCCTCACTTCTCCAAGTCAAAGATCAACGGGGAGCCGCTGCTGGGCAGACAGTGTGGTTAACCTAAGGCTCCCTTTCCTCCTACCATCCAAATGCTACAACATTGCCAAGCAGAACTTCTGTGATATCTGAAGAATTTTAAAAAATAACTAAGAACAAGGACTCTATGATAATGGTGTGCTTAAGCAAGATTCTGTACTAGGAAGCACACAGGATTTGTTAACAGGAACTAGGAATTCTTGAATAGATTATTCTTTACTTACTCTTCAAAGATGTCATGCATAGAAACAATGTATCTTGATCATATCTACTCTAACTCCCTCCTGCGGCTTCTTCCAGGCACCCCAACACATCCCCCCACCCTACATGTCCTTGTTTTTTTTTTTTTTTTTTTTTTTTTATTCTGACACACGATATCCAGTTAGTGTGGCCTGTGAGATGCTGACTGGACCTGTTGGATGGATCTTGTGCGGTTCACCACAGCTAAGGTGAGTTCCTGAATGCAGAGGCTGTACTGTTTCCAGGAGAGAGCATCTCAGGGGGCTCCTCCCTATCCTCTGGCTCCTACATCCCACCCCATCCCCACACAATGTTACCTGAGCCTGGGGAAGCAAGGATAGTTAACATGGATGGAGACAGGAATTTGTGTTTCCATTTACATCAAACTGGTGCTGAACTTTAGCAAGGCTACAACCTCTTCAGTGACTGTAAAATGAAGGTACCATCCCGCCTGTCCCTAAGGGCCACTGTGAGGATGACATGAAATAAAACCCATGGAGGCTCTTGTCATAGGCCAGTATGTGCAAAAGGAAGATATCATTGTTGACACGTGGATTCCACCTTGCATCCCAAACATGTTAATGATTGTGACAGAAAACCAGATATCTCAGACTTAAACTTGATAACTGTGGTGGCACTCACCTGCAATCCCAGCCACCTGGGAAGCGAGGCCAAGAGGATAGGACATTGCTTTGATAACACTGGAAAACCTTATCTCGGAATAAAAATATTTTTACAAGTCTGAAGTCAAAAATGGGATTTATGATGGGAGTTGTAACTTAGTGGTAGAAACCTAGACACACATGCACAAGGCTCTGGGTTCGAGCCTCCTCTGAGAAAGAAAAAAATTGTTAAATTCAAAAACCTTGTTATAATTACTTCAAGTAAAGAAATCTTCATGACTTTTTAAAAAATTGTCCTGTATGAGAAACTGACTTAGTCATTTTGCTGTAGTGTGGTGTCACTGGTAAATAGAGGAAGACTGGGCCAGTCTCTCAAATTGTCTCAGTGTCACAGAGCAGCCTGAGAAGGATGCAAATTTCGGGTAGAGATGTTGGAGTAAAAGAAAGTTGAGAGAGAAGAGGGAGAGTATTTCAGCTCTAAGACAATATCCTGGCCAGGAACCAACCTTAGGCCTTGGATCCCAGAAAAACATCTGTTCAGGGCCACCAGCACAACCCTTGGGAAACCCACCTTTAGGCACAAGACTCGGTGAGCTTTGGGACAACCTGGAAGGCAAAACCAACACCAGAAGCTGTGTTTTCTTAGGCTGTAGTAAGGCAGGCTTCACAAGGAGTCCATATTTGCTCAGGCCTCAAAGCTTATTAGATAGATTAGGAAGCAGTTTGCTTACCCTGTCCACCCACTAGCTCTCCGTGTTCCGGGTTTGCGTGCATCGGTGCATGGGGTCCATTGGTTTGTGCGGCGGGAGGCAGGGAGTTGTAGTGCCTGAGTGTGGGGGCGGTCTTCCAATAGACTCTTTCAAATAATCTATTTCAATTAACCTAGGGGTTCCCCCACCTCAATAATCTAGTTTTCAGATGGAAGGAATGGGTCATTAGCTTGATCCCACTCCTGGCCTCTGCTTGCGGAACTTTGGACCCCATGCTCACTTCCTGATGTTGATTCCATAAAAATCTCCTTGGCCTGGAAACGAAGTGAAGCTGTCAGCAGGCACTGGCTCGCTGCCGTTATCTGTCTCGTGGTGTGCCTGTGTGAACCTCCTGAACTGCCTATCTTTTCATTGCTCTGGCAGAATCCCTGACAGAGAGAACTTTGAAAGAGGAAGAACCTATCGCGGCTCATGAGGTCAGGGGGTTCAATCCTTCGTTGCTTGGCCCTTGTACTTGGGCAGCGCATCATCACTATGTGGGCATGCAGTGAGAACAATTCCGTTCATAACCAACCAGGAAGCAGCCAGAAAACAGCGTACCCCTGGGACCGCTCTCAGTGACTGACTTCCCTGACCTAAAGTTTCCACAGTCACCCCGGCCCCAAAGAGCACTTGTTAAGGACCAAGCATTCAAAGCATAAGCCTATAAGCGGCATATCACTTTCAGCCCATATCAGCCCCTGATTTCATGTGTATAAGGAATTAACACAGTATCTAGGTTGTAGTAAATAGTAACTATAATCTATTATCATTTGTAAAACAGGATACTCTGGGCTGGATACACAGCTCAAGGATAGAGAGCTTGTTTAGCATGCGTGACACTCTCTGATCCGCACTTAGTATAGCAGCAACAACAACAATAATAATAATAATAATAAAAGTAAAACACTGCTAAACAATTTTTTAAAATCTTTTCCTCTTCTAATCCCTTGAGTCCACAAGCAATAAACACAGGAAAACAGAACTGTTCTGCTCACAGGAACATTCTACATAACAGCCAGGATCCCCTAGCTCTTGGAAACAGAAGTAAACCTAACCAAAATATCTGTTCTAGCAGATTCTACAAAGGAGAAAGGCTTGCCTGGATTTTCCCACTCTAGGCTCTAATACTGATTTTCAACTTCTGGAGATTCTAGACACTTTGATAGTATATGATATGAGGATTCTTTAACCCCTGGCCTTCTGAGGGCAGCAAGTGATTTCCTTAGCAAAGAAAGAACTACTCTCTGTTAAACTGATTTAGTTCACGTTGGATGGTGAGTGTGTGCATGTGTGTGTGTGTGTGTGTGTGTGTGTGTGTGTGTGTGTGCTGTGTGTGGGTATGAATTGTGTGAGTGTGTGTGGTATGTGTCTAAGTGTGCTGTGTGTGTGTGTTGTGAATGTGTATGTGTGTTGTGAGTGTGAGTTTATGTGTGTGTTGTGTGGATATGAATATATGAGTGTGTGTGTATTGTGTGTGTGTGTTGTGTGTGTTGTATGGATATAAATGTGAGTGTGTATGTATTGTATGTGTTTTGTGTATATGTTGTATGTATGAATGTATATAAGTGGGTGTGTGCATGTGTGTGTGAGTGTGTGTGTGGCAAGTTTACTGCTAAAGACTAATCTTTTTGGCCCCACCCTTGAGCCTGAGGTTCCAAGCCAAATGTCCTGCTCTGCCCTCCTCTGTCTTGTGGGATCCATCTACTGTTCCAGCATAGATGGTTCCCCACAAAGCCTCTGTGGCAGAATTGTGAACAAACTAATAGATTTTAGTATCTCGGGAGAGGGGTGTAACATGAATGTATTTAAAGCAACAGCCCCCTCTCTCTAAAAACTATCCAAAATAAAATTTGAGTGAAATTTTGGAAAACTAGGTACATACCATGCCTACATTTACCGTGGGACACCAGGATATCTGCGAGACCTGAATCGGAGGTGGGAACCAGGATTGAAGACACAGCATTTACTCCCAAGGGACAATAGAGGCTATGCCTACCATTTCCTTCTGCACTCCAAGAAGGGTCCATCACCCCATCTTTTATACTTGGTTGATTCTTTTTAGAAACCAACTATGGACAACCTGTAAGGGTTATGTCCTTATTACATCATCAGCCTGCTACCACATCCCAGCCTAAAGAGTGGATGTGCCCTCCCACATGCTCTCTCTCCATATTCTCTCTGTACTTCCCCTCTGTGTGCTCTCTCTCTCTCTCTCTCTCTCTCCTTCCTCCTAATAAAGCTCTAAAAAGATAACTATGGCTCATGATTCTTCCACCACTGGCAGCCAGCCACGAGTGCCGCATTAACCCTTCACAACCTAAGTTCAAGTAGCAATGGATTTGGGGGCCCAAGAGTTTGGGGAAACACCACTGCCAAACCTGATCAAGTCCAGACTACCTCTAAGGCCTTGAATTGAGATGTGGGAGCCCTAGCTGCCCTCTGCCCACATGGAAGTTTTAAGCGGTGCCTTAGAAAGCTTCACTCAGATGGCTCAGAGGTTAAGAGCACCCGACTGTTCTTCCAAAGGTCCTGAGTTCAATTCCCAGCAACCACATGTGGCTCACAACCATCTGTATACATAATACATAAATAAATTAAATAAATAAATAAATCTTTAAAAAAAAAAAAGAGAGAGAAAGAAAGCTTCACTCTCAGGCTTCTAACCAATCACATCCTTAGGAAGCATGTATTCAACAGTCTAGCATGAAAGTAGGTGCTGTGAAACACTTCCCAGAATTGTGTAAGATGGGTCTCTCATTGAAGTAGGAGGTGAAATCCCCTGGGTGGCTATAAAACAAATACACTGTGTTAAAGACCACACGTTATACTGTGTGCTCAGAGGTCCATTGTGGTCCAAGTCCAGAAGGTGTTTTACAGGTGAGTTTAGTATGTGGACAGAAAGTGCTTCCAGGAGAAGGTGGAGCACCAACTGGGCTTGCTTTATACTCCTTTAACCGCAGTTCGAAAAGAGCATTTTCTTCTGCCCCGCCTCCACCTTAGGAATCCACGGGTATCCACCTCTCAAATATTGTCTTAGCAACCGTTTACTGATTAACTCTACCCAGCTGAACAGGCCAGCATCAATGACACCGCCGCCACCAACAGAATTCAGACTTCTGTCATACCCTCACAAAGTTCCAAGGCCAAGAAGGATTTTAGAGGTCATCTAATCCAAACTCCCTTTCCTTGCTATTCAGACACCTGAGGACATGCGTCAGCACACTTCCTGGGAAGTTTAATCATGTTGGCTGTGGATATCGGCCCAAAAGATCCATCCTTGAAGAAGTAAGGTTAAGAGGTAAAGACACAAAGCACACTTCAACATTGCCACACAATGAATTATGCCTCAACCCAACCCAAACACTGGAGCAGCAGCCGTACTGTAGCTATCAGGTCAAACCTATAGTCAGTGTGGAAGGTGAGTCTGCACATCAGGCTAGCTCCCAGCCCCAAATTAGAACTCAGTGACGATAAGACCTGTTCTTCCTTGTGTACATCCAAGCCTAGCCTCTCACCTTCTACCCAACACACAACTTTTTGTGTTGAACCACACTGAATTGTGTGAGTTGTACGAAATGTTACAGAATTCATTATGAGTGAGAAAAATATAAAGCATGGGAAATTTCAGCAGAGGCTGGGATGGGAATGGAAAGATGGCTCAGCAATTAAGTGTACCAGCTGCTCTTCCAGAAGACCTGGGTTCAATTCCCAGCACCCATGAGGTGGCTCACAACCACCTATAACTCTAGTTCTAGAGGATCTGATACCCTCTTCTAGCTCCTGTGGGCACCAGGCATGCATAGGTATATATGTGCAGGTATATATGCAAGCTAACATTCATATAAATGTAAAAAATCCTTAAAAAAGAAAAAAAAAGGATAACTAAATCACTCCCTCCCCAACCACCTCTAGGTGTCTCTATCTGGAGAGATTTTTCCCATTCATGAGAAAGGTGATGAAGATACTGATTCAGGAAACAGTTTTATAACACTCCATGTAAAGTCAAAGGCAAACACTATGCTAAAATCCTTACATGGACTCTGCCCACAGTCCTATGAAGTGCATTCTCCTGTGAGCCCATCTGTAAGATGGAGAAATGGAACTCAGAATAATAGAGACTTCAGAGACTAGGGATCCTGAGTAGTGTCTGATTCTGTGAAAGGAACAAAGATTGTGCTGGATTTTAAATGTTGGGTAGATTTTGAGATCAATATTTAGGTAGAAAAGCAAAAAAATCTGTGAGGAGACTATTCGGTTGGAATCTTCAGCTTTCCCCTGATTGATCCAGAAAGCCCCATTCTTGTCTCTCCAAACCCCACCCACTCAGAGAATCTCCAACAAAGAAAAGACATCAAAAAGCCCAGTTCCACATTCTTGCTGGCTACGGCAACTCCTCCCCTTAGCTGCCCAAGTGCCCATCTAAAGCGTTCATCTTTTGATCACAAAGATGAACACAAACCATCTTGGGCACAAACCCAGCTTGTGCCAGACACGTCATCACCCCTTGCCTACAACCTATGTAAGCTCCCTGCTTTAGTTCGGGCCTGTGATTTCTCCACGGCATCTCTGGGACTGGAGAACCCACCCGGGAGTTGCTTTGCTCAAATAAACCTGTTCTTTTACTTTTTCAGTTCAGCTTGACTTGGCTTACTGTGCCAGTGCAGTAACCTATTATCAGGCTGCAGAAAACCTATTAGAGACATTACCAATGGACAGGAAGACAGACGTTACCACAGTCTAGAGGAGTTTCAGAAAGAGATGTAGCACTGGGTGTGGTGTTTAATCCCAGCACTCAGGAGGCAGAGACAAGTGGATCTCTGACTTCAAGGTCATATATAGCAACTTCCAGGCCCTCCAGGGCTACACAGTAACACCTCTCCTCTAAAACAAACTAAAAGAATACAATGTAGTGTCAAGGACAAGAGACAAATCAGACAAAGTGTGAACAATGAAGTTCAGAGTTGAGCAGGACAGACGCAATCCTCAGTGGGTTTTCTGGAAAAGAAACAGAATGAGGGAAAGTTCCTCCTGGTGAGAAGGCTTGATGTTTGTCCTGGGTCAAGACAGCAAGCAGTGACGTAGGAGATGTTGGGGTGGTAAAGGAGAGGAAATCTGGCCCAGATAAAAAGGAATAAAGGGAGAAACAAAATGTCCTACACATAGTCAACCCTCCACTTCCCATCACCTATGCAAGGGTTTGTTTTATAAGATTTATTTTATTTTTACCTAGGGGTGTGTGTGTGTGTGTGTGTGTGTGTGTGTGTGTGTGTGTGTGTGTGTGTGTGTGTGTCTGTCTGTCCGTCTGTGTCTGTGCATGCTTGCAGATGCCCTTGGAGGCTAGAAGAAGGTGTCAGATCTCTTGCAGCTAGAGTTACAGACAGTTCTAAGCATCCTGGTGTAGGTACCAGGAACCAATTTCAGGTCTTCTGCAAGAGTAGCAGGTACCCCTTAACTGCTGAGCCATCTTGCCAACCCTGATTATTATCATTTTTTATTTTATTTTACGGCATTAGTATTTTGCCTGCGTGTGCATCTGTGTGAAGGTGTCAGAACTCCTGGAGCTGGAGTTACTAACAGTGGTGAGCTGCCACATAGAAGCTGGGAATTGAACTCAGGACCTTTGGAAGAACCGTCAGTGCTCTTAACCACTGAGCCATCTCTCCAGCCACCACCCCACCCTCAATTATTTTTATAGACTATTTTAGAGTAGTTTTAAGATCTCAAATGGGCCAAGCATGGTGCACACCTTTAATCCCAGCACTTGGGAGGCAGAGGCAGGTGGATCTCTGAGTTTAAGACCAGCCTGGGCTACAAAGTGAGATCCAGGTCAGCCAAGGCTACAAAGAGAAACTCTGTCTCAAAAAATTTGGGGAAAAGGGGGAATGGGTGGGAAGGATCACAAATAGAATGGGTAGTATAGAGGTTTCCCACATGCCCTACTCCTCACTTGCATGGTTTCTCCCATTATCAACATCCTCCATCACTGTGGTCTGCTAGAGCTGAGGAACCTGCATTGACATGCTCCTGTCACTCAGGGCATGGCATAGCAAGTTCAATGGGCTTAGGCCAATGCATAACGATGCATATTGTTATAGTTTCGATGTAAAACATCTCCCTTGGGCCTCTGTGTTTGAACACAGTCTCCAGCTGATGATACTGTTTGGGAAAGTTTTAGAAACTTTAGGGGAAGGAAATTGGGCCTTGGGAGATATTCTCCCACCCCACCTCAGGCCCAAGCTTGCTGCTCTTTGCTCATCTGAGATATGAGGGGTCCCAGGTGCATGCTTCCATGACCATGAGCTCTGCCATGCTCTCTCCACCATCATGGACCATATTTCTCCAAACTGTGAGCCAAAATAAATTCCTCCTGCTCTAAGCTTCTTCTGCCAGGTATTTTTGTCACAGTAATGATCAAAGTAATTAATGCATGAGTCTACCATGACAGTATCATGGAGAGTTGTTGAACTGTCCCCCAAAATCCTCTACTTCACACATATTCTCAAGAAACAAAAACAAGATTGGTTTTGTATTTTTGCTTCTTTGAAAATGGCAAGATTGCCAGATTGGGTGGCACAACTTTAATCCCAGCACTTAGGAGGCAGGCAGATCTCTGTGAGTCCCAGGCCAGCTTGATCTACATAAAGAATTCCAGCAAGGCCCAGTCTCAAAAGAAAGAGATAAAGAGATGAAGGGAGAGAGGGAGGGAGAGAGGGAGGAAGAAAATGACTAGATAAACTCACACTAAGAGAATGCTATCGGTGTTAGGTTTTGTGCTTTGTACTTGGTGATTTGATATCTATTCGATCGTTTAAAAATCTCAGATACCCACCTGGCCACAGACAATGCCATCTAATCCCAGTTCTGTGAGGCTGGAGTTCAGAGCATCCAAAGTAGCAGTGCTGAAGGAGCTGGCAAGGCAGGTAACCCTCTGCCATCTGCCCATGGACAGTTAGGTTGGCAAAGTCAGAGCGGTTAGATCTTGGACATTCCCTTGTATTCTGTCGTCAGCCAACACTCAGTGAGACAAGTTCATCCTGAAACAGTATCATCTCTTCTTTCATGTAAGATACATTTTCAAATGGACCTTCCAAAAGGGAACATTCTTTCAAATAAGGTACACTTAGAGAATGCCTGCTTCCCCATTAAACATTTTTTAAAGTACCTGTTATGTGGGAGTAGCAATTTGCTTTGAACATGTATAGTCCACCCTCAAAACAGAAATGTTTATCATCTCTTACCATGATATATATCCAGGCAAAAATGAAGGCTGTGATCCAGGGACGGGAGAGGGACAAAGGTGCTCCCAAGTGGCCATTTATGCTTCAGCGACTCAAAGGAAGAACTTGATAACCAGGCACAATGGTGTCTCTGCAGTCCCAGGACTCAGGAGGCTAAGGATGGAGAACCTTGCACCCAAGGCCACCCGGACTATGTAGAGAGATACTACTTCAAGATAGAGTCAGGGTTGGGAGAGAGAGGGGAAGGAAATCAAGAAAACACACAGTGCTTGATAAAAGTTTCAGGTATGCGACAGCAGTCGCTTGGGTCTCAGAAAATGAAACACCATCGTACAGATCTGGGACACGCTGGGCATTTTTATTAACGGCAGCTGGAAGGCCTTACTGACCTTCCCTTGTCTCCCGCTGATTTCCACGCTCAGCAGGGGGTTCCTCTCTGAAATTGCCTTCCCAGACCCAACAAAAGGGGCAAGGTTGCCTTCTAGCCCCTTCAAGGCTCCATTAGCCAGGAAAATTCAAGCTCAAAAGACAGACTGTCCCCACATACAGACAGCCATCGCCACAAGCCGTTGTCTGCTCTTCCGCCTAGACAGCTTGCCAAATCATTTGCAAACCATTATCTGTTCTTTGGGCCCATTCAACATTCAATTTGAGAAGGATCCACGACTCCCCGAATTGACCTACTGGCCTAGTTTGATTGTGATTGTTGTGATAACCACCATGACCGAAAGCGACAAGGAAAGGAAGAGTTTATCTCGTTTCTCACGTCTGCTCCACAGTTTGACAGCATTGAGGGAAGTCAAGGAAGGAACCTGGAGGCAGGAATGACAGAGGAAAGCTGCTTGCTGGCTTGCTGACCCACATGCTCGCTCGCATGTTCCTCTGCATCCTAAGCCCACCTGCCTAAGAATGGTACCACCTACGGTGGGCTGGGCCCTTCTCCATCAATTAGCAATCGAGAAAATGCAGACGTGTTCACCAGCCTATCTGATAGAGACAAATTCTTCAGCTGAAGTTTCCTCCCTCCAGACAGGTGTCCCCAGATTGTGTCAAGCTGGCAATAAAAACTGATTAGCATAAACTTCATTTCTCCCTCTCTAGTCCCTGTGAGGATGGGAATGCGCACGTCTGGGTCTCATCTGGTGGCCGAGTTCCCTTCTGTGGTGCCTTTGTGCATGTTAATGAGTTTGTTTCTCCTCCTGTGGGCTGGCAACTGTTCACTTCAGTGAATCTTCACGGGGCAGAGGGAGGGACTCCTCCTCGTCGTCGTCCCTTCAAGTTCATTAGGGTGAAGAAGGGAGAAGCAGGTGTTGGGAGGAAAACAAAGGGTCCAGTGCGGAGCAACTGAAACAGCACCGCGGTTTGATGTACTTTCCAGGAGCTACTGTCAGGCCAGAAGGTGGGTGATGCGTGAAACGTTGGGGAAGTCAGCCCTCGGAGGTGGAGGAGCTGAACCGAGGGAATGAGAGGCGTGGCTCAGCAGCAGCAGCCGAGCTTAGGGAGGTGTTTAAGTTAGGAGGCTGCCTGACGTAATTCATTTGAAAAGGCTGTCCTGGCGATCAGTGTGGAGGCTGAATACTGAGCGGGGGTTCAGAGAAGAAAGGGAATTAGTGAGGGAGTTGATGAGCCAGCACACATGGGGCCAGGGATGGCCGGCTGAAGACAATAGAGAAGACAGAGCCGCTTCCCCAGGCTCTTTTGAAATGGACTTGACAATTAAATGGGAAAGGTCGGAGAGTGAGCAAGGTGAGGCTGGTTTGCAGTGTTGGCCTGGACTATCCAGCCACAGTGTTACCAGCCACCAGGACGACAAACAGACAGACAGACACAGGAAGGGGAAGACAAGGTGAAAAATGGCGCAGTAGAAAGGAAGCTGAGACACCACACTCCTCATCCCTCTTCAGGGTCACAACCACCAGTCCTATCACTGAAGACAAGCTAACAAAAGAGAAGGGGGATTTAATCAATGACATGGGGGCTTTTGAAAGCAAAGACCCAGAGACCCAGGGGGAAGTTTCTGTTTTATGCATTGATTCCATGGAGAATGGACAGCCATAGGGATGTGACAGGATAAAGGGTCCCATTGGTAACGGGCCTCCCTCCAGACGCTTCTCGGCCTCCTTGCATGGCACTTCTGAGTCTGTAGCAGAGAGGCACTCAGGTCCTACAAGGAGGGTCAGAGATTTCTTATCATGGAAACTGTCTCGTTAAGGCGGGAAAAGGTTAGAACTTATTTCTAGGGTTTGTGGCTGTGTATGGGGAAGGGTGGGTTCCGATTTCCATGACCCACCTCACAGAAGAGGGACTGCAGTCTCTGTGTCCTGCCTTGGAAGAAAGGGAAGCCAAAAAAGAAGGGGACAGAAGACAGTTTAAAAAATAATCTTGCTTGAGAGTCCTTGTCCTTGAGATCAAAGTAGCTAGTGTGCCAAGGCACCATATATTGGGGTGTGTTGTCTGAACCTTGGCAGCATTGATGAACTTCTGGCCTCTTGGGCCATCCTGGAGTAGCTGTGCGGTGGGTGGTTCTACACACTGGTTCGGAGCTCAGAAAGAAAGCCTTCAAGCTGTTGGCAGAAGGAGTGTTTTAAGGACACGAAAAAGAATAGAAATCTTCATCAAGGATTGTCCCAGCTGGCAAAAAGGAAAAAAAAAAAAATGTAATTCCTTCTTTAAAAAAAAAAAAAAAAAAGGAACAATCATTTCAAATTCATTTCTCTCCCAACAACAAAGGAATTATCCAAGGTCTTGTTTCAAACAAAAAAAGGAAGAATAAGCAGCTTTTTACTGGGTAAATTCATGAGGCTCCGGGAAATGCAGCTGCAGTTTTGTCCATCATGTTCCCGTGCAAACACTACCATATTCTCTGAAGCTAGTCTCCCTTCAGAAAGGTGGCCTGCGGGTTGCCAGCCAGCAGCCACGGAACCGTGTACTGCAGTTCTCCCTGGGTAAGATCATAATCTTCAAGTTAATATCTGAAGGGTCCATTTCTGGTCCATCTACTAAGTCGACCCTAAGAATGGTTGTCTCTATGCTGGAGAACCCTGTGAGGGGCAAGTAAAGTCTCAGTGGCCTGATCTTGTCAGCTGTTCTTGTCTGTCTGCAAGGAAGGCCAGCCCAGCAACAGAGTTCTCACTGTAGCTCGCTGCTCTGGGGGACCATTTTGGTCCTCTAATGGATAGGAGAGCAGAAGTATGGCAAGTTGAGAATGCTGGATACTCATTCATCCCCTCTTCAAGAATCACCACCACAGGGAAAGAACTTGTCTAAAGCCTTAGGAATCACCAAGATGCCCCTCACCCACACTTTCCTGGGCATTTCACTCCTGGGCTCTTTCCTTCTGCCCCAGTAGCCTCCAACTCCCACTGGGCACATCTGTCAGAGCCAACTTGGCATTTGTAAAGGGAGGCAGCACACTGTCCCATCCCAGGAACCTGGGGACAGGACCTTATCTCTCAGCAGTCCTTTGCAATTTAAACTCTGAATGTGAGTGAAGAAAGGGCCATCCTCTCCCTCCCCTAACCTGCTGGCTGCTGGAGGACTTCCCACTAGAGAGGAAATCTGCTACTTTCTGCCAAGAGTCCAAAACCCCAAGGAAGTCTTAGCGATTGGGCCTTTGACCTGTTCCACTTGGCTTTGTCTTTGGGTTGTTTCCAGGGCAAAGGAGAAACTCCTCGTAGTAGGAGGGGCTCTTTGTCCTTGAGCAAGGTACCTCTAGGGAAACCCCAAAGTGAGCGGTCACTTTTGGGGGCCTTATTTTCTATTCTGTTCTGTGTATTAGGTCAGTGGAAAGTCTCTCTCTCTCTCTCTCTCTCTCTCTCTCTCTCTCTCTCTCTCTCTCCCCCACCCCCCCCCCCAAACAAAATCTGGTTCAGGCGAAGCAGAGATGTTGTGACAGGTTTTTTTTCCTTGTGCTGTGCTCTCAAAGTCTACATCAGAAAGCAGAGCATCTGCATCCACTCTTAGGGTTCTCTTCTTCATTTTCTTGTCACCCAAGATTCCTCTTCACGGCTGAAATGTCAGACACTTGGCGTTTGCACATGCCTTCTTGAGCTCATATGGAACCTTTGAACTAATGTGGTGCGAGATGAGACTCCTTGTGCTGAGGTAAAGTCCTCAGGAAAAATGGGAAGGTGGGAGGACCAAGAAATGGCTATACATGGGCAGCCGTGGGCAGCCATGACGATAGAAATAAATAAACAAATCAGCCATTGCACTGGACTCAAGAAGCAGAAAGAGAGAAGTAGAGAGAGAAACGGGTGTCGGAATGGGCCTATGAGGAGATACTTCACATCCTCTGAAGTTATGGCATGGAATCACTCAAATGGAACATTCTCGCTATGCTCCTGCTTCTCGGACCCAGAGGCACTAAAGAATCTTTCGTCTTTCTTCTTGAATCTTTGGTTTGTTCGCTCATTAAATACCACATCACCAGCATGTGTTAAGACCCAACAACATCCTCCAGGCCTTACACAACCCATGGAGAACCCAGGTGTATGGTTGCAGAAGTGGAGTTGACAAGGTATGACATTGAAGGTCCCTCTTGAGGCCAGCATGAGCACAATGTTCCCATGGTGTCCATTTAAAAGCTGCAGTGTTAACATCCCTTGTGTGAAATGGTGTAGTCATTGCACATAACCTATGTACATCTCTCCATACATTGCACATAACCTATGTACATCTTTCCATACATTGCACATAAACTATGTACATCTCTCCATACATTGCACATAACCTATGTACATCTTTCCATACATTGCACATAACCTATGTACATCTTTCCATACATTGCACATAAACTATGTACATCTTCCTGATGAATATCTTCACCTGTACACATAAATGCCTGACATACTACTGAAGTGCTATGTAAGTAGGCACTGTACTGTTTGGTCTAGGGAACAGTTTGGACATATTTGGTATAGGCATACATTTTCTGCTGAATACTTCTGATCCATAGTTGATTGAGTCCATGAATGTAGAACCTGAGAATTGGCAGATGATTGTCAGTACCTGCCCTCAGCCACCAGCCACGAGTAGTGTGGCTAAAATAACAAAGAGAAAGTCCGGAGAAAGACAGCCATTGACTTCAGTTCAGGACCTGATGTCTGCAGTTTTTGTAACCTTGCCTAACAGTCATCAGACACCACCTACACCCAATCTTCCTCCTTGGGTCAAGAAGGAAGAGGAAGCGAGTCTAACGATACCTCTTCTGATGAACCGGGAAAGACGTGTTTTCCAGAAACCACTAGTGAGCTTGACACTCAACCACTAGTGACTTAACACTGTGGCCAAAATCATGTGACACAGACATGATTGTATTCAGGAGACCAAAAGAGGAACTTTTTTCTAGCCTCCAACATGGAGGCAACATGGAGAATCAGTAGACATGTGGTTGATCTCCATCTGGACTTTGACTCACGTAGGAGACTGAAGCCCAACCTGCTTCCCTTTCTGTTGCTATCCGGGTGTCCTTATTTCAATTTATTGTCCCAAGACCCATAGTGCATGTACCCCAAAGCTGTCTGTCTACATTACACCAGCACTGTCCTCTCTCTGCTTCTTGAGTTTAGACACAATGTGACCAGCCATCTGCTCCTGCTCCCTCACACTCCTGTGCCTGTGCCTACACTGCCAGGATGAGCTGGATCCCTCAAACTGAGAAATCAGGTGAACCCTTTCTCCCTTAAGTTGCTACCAGCCAAGTGTTTGGTCACAAGTGGTGATCAAAGTAGCTAATACCATATATCTATTGGCTGAGTCAATGATACAGGTTGGCTGGAGAATTACAGTTTGGGGATGATCATTACAGGACTAGGTTGGGGACCCCACCAATGAACTGTCACTCTGCTCATCACGTCCCTTGGTCACTTACAGCTGAACTATGTTACCAGTCAATTTGTGACACACAGTAACATTATTCTCATTTAAAATAAAAACGTTCAGATTAGTTCAATGCCCATCCCCACCCCCAGAGCCTTCTTCAGGTCTTCCAAGAGGCCTGAAGTTCCTTTGGTTTCCATCAAAGTCCTATCTAATTTGTTCCCAAGGGAGACCTACAACAAGAGGAAAGTTGTACATTTCCACAGGGATTTCCCTTAAACAGTTAATGAGTTGTGACTTCCTTGTACATACAGGCAGACGAAACTGCTGCATTCTGAGCAGGTAGACAGAATTTGAACCAGATGGTTCAAGGCAAGGAAACCAGCTTAGCAAATCATTTCAAACACCTCCATGTGTTGACTGAAATCCGTAAGGGGGATGGCAAAACATGGCCCTTATTTTCTCAACAAATTGTGCACCGTACTGAATATTAAATGTGCAGCTGAACAGGGGAGAGCAAGCTCTGGGTTTTCTTTCCTCATCATCAGAACTGTAAGCCTAGTGGCTAGTTTCAATGCATTGATGGAGAGAGAGAGAGAGAGAGAGAGAGAGAGAGAGAGAGAGAGAGAGAGAGAGATCCTAATCTCACAGCACTGAAGGACCTACTGGTAATCCCATCAATACCATTTGAATAAATCAGAGGTGGCAAGGGTGTGTGTAATTTCCATGAGTTCCTATATGGAAAGCAAATCCCATTTTGCCCGATTTTCCAGTTTCCACAATAAATTGTCCCAGCTCTCATCCCTGCTGTGAAGCCAACTTCATTAAAACCTCGGCTGATGCAAACTGAGGCATTTTCCAGCACACAGCACCCCCGAACCCCAACCTCCAGATTAATTAAAGCTAAATTTGGTTAAGGAGTAAACTGGTATTTACAAATCAAGAGAAAAATCTGGTTCCAGTAATTAAAAGGATTTTCAAAATCTTGTCCTCTATGTTAGAACATTTGGGTTTTAATAGTTAATTAAAGACTTCTTAATCATCCTTTGAAAAACTTGAAAAAGAAAAGATTAGGGACCAGTCACAAAGACATCACTGACTGGAAGTTCTGAAATTCCCGGAGGAGAAGCCAAAGTCTCCCTTTACCAAAAACACTTTGGGGCATGTAGACTTTTTTGTCTTGTCTTTCCTTTGAACAAGAGGATAGCCCTGTCCACTCACAGCTGTTCCACAAACACAAGCCAGCTTGCAAGTCACTCACACGCCATCACCCTTGCAGCTAAGAAGCACAGATGTCTGTCTGGTTCCTGTCATTTACCAAGCTGTGATTGGAGACAAACTCCTTGGGCAGGCAGACAGATGGACAGATGGAGACAGACAGACAGATGGGCGGACACACACACACACACACACACACACACACTCACACACACTTTGGCCAGCCTGTATCTTTCCTATCTAATATTTTTTTAATTGGGACATTTTTAAAAAGATTTATTTTTGCATATGAGTGCTCTATTTGTATATGTGCCTCCATGAAAAAAAACAGATCCCACTATAGATGGCTGTGAGCCATCATGTGGTTGGTGCCACTTGAGCTCAGAACCTCTGAAAGAATAGCCAGTGCTCTTAACTGCTGAGCCATCTCTCCTGCCCCCTTTAATATTTTCTTAAAAGGTAGGATAATCAGCCAGTTGACAGGTCAGCAGCCCTGTGCTGGGTGCTGGAAGTGGACACGGGAGACTACTTGTTGCTCAAGACTGGAGCCTAATTAAGAAGGCAAACACACACATGTGTGGCTAGTGCTGCTACAAAGCCCTCCCCCACACACACAGAAGATACACAGGGCAGACAAGGACTAAAGGAGAATGCATACACACACACACACACACACACACACACACACACACACACACACACACCCTGTTATGGCCTCCCCTCGAGAGTGAGTCCAGCTGGTTTTGGCTGGAGAGGAGGAGCAGACATCTGGAGAACAGAAATTCCAGACAGTGACTAAGACACACAAGCAGGAAAAATCAATGCCTGGCTTCAGGAATGGGTCTGTGGACTCAGCGGCCAGAGCTCAAGGCTTGGTGGGAATGAGACCTAGAGGGAAAGAAGAAAGCCTAGCTCCGTCAGCCAAGGCTGTAGCTGTGCTGCGTCCAGCCTACCCAAGTGATTCCAAGGCCAGGTCTCCTCACATCAGCGATCACACCACAGGGGATCTACATGTGTGCCAAAGAAGAACATGCAAAATTGCACATCTCTTCAGGATAATCAGCTGCCAGATCCTCAACTTCCATATAGCCATTTTTTCTAAAATTTCCTAATGGGTCAACAAGATGTCTCAATGAATAAAGACACTTGCCAGGCAAGTTTGGTGACCTGGGTTGGATCCCCAGAACCCATGTAAAGATGGGAAGAGAGAACAGATTCCCACAAAGTTGTCCTCTCTCACACAAGGGCCAAGGCACACTCAGACCCTCCCTCGATCATGTCCACACACAACAATGATAAATGCGAATTTAAATATACCATAACCATCATGATAACAAAAACTGCACTTGGAAAAGAAAGCCACACCCTGTCCTCAGCATTCCTCATGCCCACCCCTTCACATCTTTCCTGTCACCTTGCTTTCTTACTACAAGGCTGAAATTCTGGAGGCGAAAATAATTAGCAGCACTGATTGTTTCCTACAATCACCAGTGCTTTATAAGTTAATGCTGTAGATTAAAATTCTTTTTTAGTTAAAAAAAAACGTTTCAGGACAGAATTTAAAATCCACTCAATCACATCTATCATAGAATATTTCCATCATAGTCAGTTCTAATCTTATTGCAAATTTATAATGTTTGGTATTTTCTAACTACCAATAAAAATAAATAACCTTTAAATCCATGCCTAGCATGCGATAAGTCTGGGGTTTAATCCCCACCACCCAATAACCCAAGCAGGATAGCACAGGCGTCTAATCCCATCACTCAGGAGGTGGGTAGTAGAACAATTGGAAGTTTCAGGGCACCCTTAGCTACGTCAAGGTTGAGGCTATCCTGGGATATATGAGACCCTTAAAGGGAAATGCAATTTAATTGCGACATCAGTAGAGTTTGGGAAACACAGTAAAGAGGGATGGAGATAATTTCTGGGATAAGTTACATCTGAGAAGAACCAACTTGACGTTCAACAGACAGAGGGGTGCCTTCATATGCTAATGAACACTGAGACTCTCAAGAGAGGGGGTTGTGCTAATCATAAAGTTTGATCATAGAAGGAAACACCGAGGGATAATTTGAAATTCTTTTATTACTCTTCTCAATGATATCATCATTATCATCCCCATAAAGTGAAAACTAAATACATATCATATCTGACTACAGACGTGAGCTTCAGGTCTAGCCTGCTCCTGTAAGCTCACCAGTTGTTTGGACACAATTGGCAGTCAAGCTGTCTTCTGAGAGAGAAAGTTCTAGAGGACAAATCCACTCTGATGAGCCTAATACACACAGATGAGAAACAGTTGGGTAGGGAGTTGGCACCAGATCTGTGAAATGTCTCTGCATTTCCTTTAGAATATCCATCTGTAGCTGAGTGTTGGTGGCGCATGCCTTTAAACCCAGCACTTGGAAGTCAGAGACAGAGAGATCTCTCTAAATTTGAGGCCAGTCAGGTCAACATAGTGAGTTCCAGGCCAGCCAGGGCTACGGAGCAAGCCTGTCTCAAACAATACACCTGTGCAAATCAGATACTTTCTTACAGAACTGTGTGTAACTTGTTTCTGTTCTCAACAGCATTTTGTAGGAATGATCATAACGGCTGTACCCAGCATGTGAGATCATCTGATTTGGGCCTTACCGTCTTCATGGCACCAAGTGTGTAGATAGAAGCCACTTGCCTAGAAGCATGACCTGGAAGTTGAAACAAACCCTATGATGAAGAACTTTGTGGTATATCATGAATTCATGCTTTGGAGTCCTGTGTACTGGGTGTATAGCAGTGGTATAGCTTCCCAACCAATGTAGAACACTTAGAAATGTCATCTCTGCCCTTCTGTGTGGTGTGTGAGAGAGAATGTGTGTGTGTGTGTGTGTGTGTGTGTGTGTGTGTGTCTGTGTGTGTGTGTGTGTGCAGGTACACATGCATGTGAAAGCCAGGGTCATGCCTATCCTGTGTTTTGAGGCAGGTCTCTCTCTAGCCTGGAATTCACCAAGCAGACTGGCTGGCCAGTGAACCTCAGGAGTCTACAAGGGCTGCAATGTGTCCCTCCACACCTGACTTCCTTACACATGGGTTCTGAGGTTCAAACTCAGCTCCCTGAAAGCACGTTTTCCACTTAGTTGTCCACACAGCCTATCTTAAAGATTCTGAAAGTATACTTGGCTGTGTATACAATATCCCTAAATACTGCCAATTTAGTCAGTTCTGGGGGGCGTGGGCAGGCAGGGACAGATGTTTCTGTCCCTAAATTAAAATGTACTTGATATCAGTTTACCAAGATAACCTAGTGACTGACTGAACCTCTCCACTCTTCCATGGTGCATTCTGCCTTTGTGTCTGATGATAAGACATGCCATTGTGCAAAACAGGAGTGCCACCTGGCCAGAACTACTCTGTACACAGGGAAGAACGCTGGTGTTCCCACACCACTGCACTGCTCCTCAACATCGAGCTATGCTGAATGCTGCAGAAATGAGCGTCTCCACCACAAACGCCCTTCAGAGGCCCCTCCTGTCTCCCTGTCACATCTGTCCCACTTCCTATGATGGCTGATTCTGACATAGCCCTCCAGAGCCCCAAGGGTACTCCCAGAGCAATGTAGACAGTTTGAAAAGCGTCCTTCCGTGGTATATGAACACCTCATTTAGAAAGGAGCTGGGATTTCTTTTGTGAAATGCAACGCCATGGCCTAGGCATTTTGATCAGCAGATCTGCAGGCCTTACGGAGGTGGGTAAACCATATGTAGAGGGATTGAAAGTCAAGGTAATCGGAGGTGGAGGAGAATGTCCAGGGTTAGCAAAGGGAGAGGTCCCTTGCCATAGCTCATAGGGCATTAGTTTGCAGTTATGCAGTTTCCAAGCCACTGTCTCTTTGCTTGAGCTAAACTTTCTTAAGAGCATTCATGCTCTGTGTGTTTCTTACTTCTTCTTTCCCATGGCCAGCCTAGAGAGTGACACAAGGTGGGCCCCTCAGTAAATGTGTGTTATATGACTGAGTGAAATCCTGAATGGACGAATTCAAGATCTGGATCTCTGTCTTTTGGATGCAGTGGTTGGACGGGCAGAGAACTGTTACCATGGTTACCATGACTGATCTGTATGACAGCATGGAGATAACAGTTGACATTCCTAGGACTCTGAAATGCACATTGTCCTGTGCTAATAGCTTGACTAAAATATCCATTCAGTTTGGAAGCTTTCTCCAGATTATTTGTATTCTTTTATACCATGGTATTGGACTTCTGTATTTTCTACATACTAAACACTCTATATCTGATGATAGTTGCATTTTTTCACTATTTGCCTTTTCTGCTATTTTTAAAATCAGATAGTAGAAGATGGGAGATGGGATCAATGTTCACTGTACAACTCTGACCTGAGTTCAGATTCTCAGCACCCACACTGAGCTGGGGTGGAAGTGTGTCTGTAACCTCCTTTCTGGAGGGGCAAAGACAGGCAGATCCCTCCAGCTTGCTGAACTAGTGGGAATGGTCAGCTCCAGGTCCAGTGAGAGAGCCTGCCTCGAAAAATGAGGTAGAAAACAACAGAGGGGGACGGACATCCAGGGGAGACCTGGCCTCTACATACAAACACAGTCAAGTACACACACACACACACACACACACACACACACACACACACACACGCAAACACACACAACACTAGCGTGCGTGAGCATGCACACAGACACACACGCACACACACGCATGCACACACACGCACGCGTGCACACACAGAAACACACACACTAGCGCACTCACACACTAGCACACGTGTGCGCGCACACGCGTGCGCGCACATACAGACACACACACACGCGCTCACACACACGCGCGCACACACACTCACACAGACACACACACACTCACGCACATACTCACGCACACACTCATGTACACAGACACACACACAGACACACATGCACACGCACTCACACAGGCACGCACACACTCACACACACGTGCACATGCACACACTTGCACACACACGCACACCCCTCAATACTTCCTGCCTTTGCTCTCTGATATTGCCCTGATTAAATTTCTTCCTTGGCAAAAAGAAAAAAAGAAAAGAAAAAGAAAAAAAAAAAACAATTGTGTTTTAATAATTTTTTTTTATAATTTATCAGATTCCTCTCCCTTTGCTAACCCTGGACATTCTCCTCCACCTCCGATTACCTTGACTTTCAGTCCCTCTATATATGGTTTACCCACCTCCATAAGGCCTGCAGATCTGCTGATGAAAACCCTGGATGCCAGGATCTCCCTGGGTCCTTGTTCTCATCCCCTCGGAGACTGTGGGAATCCTCCATGCTAACGTCCACTAAAAATTTGACAGTCTTCAAGTTATTTCATCAAAGCTGGGGACCACACGTGGAGACTTGTGTTTTATTATGGTGTATTTTTTTTTCTTCTGGCTCTGCTACTGATGTGCTAAAATGCTGGAGATGAGGTATTGAACTTGTCTTGGTGAGTATAAAGCAGGGATTTCAAATACTTGGCATACATTCCTGCCTTGGCGTATAGCTCCAAGGATGAAAGTCTGTAACCCTAATAAAGAATTTATTCTTACTGATCTCCATTAACAGTGCTTTTTTTTTTTTCCTGTGACAGGTTTTCTCTGTGTAGCCCCTGGCTGTCCTGGAACTTTATTTGCAGACCAGGCTGATCTCAAACCCAGACTCCTGAGTGCTGAGATTAAAGGTGTGGACCACCCCACCTGCCTCCTTAACAATGTTTTAATATTTTTTAATTGAAAATAGATTTTTTTTTGTCATATAATATTTCCTAATTACAGTTTCTCTTCCCTCCACTGCTCCCAGTTCCTCCCCTCTCCCTTCCCATCCAGATCCACTCCCTTTCTGTCTCTCATTAGAAAACAATCGGGCTTCTAAGGGATAATAATAAAATAAAACCTAACACACCTGAATTGGACGAAACAGACACAAGGAAAAGGGCCCAAGAGATGTTCCTGATGATACAGGAAATCGGAGGTCGCCTTTGAGATTGACTGAGCCTTCCTTGGCCCTTGGAGAAGTAGGGCCCTAAAAAATTTGACAGCTACCACCAAAGCTGCTCTGGAACCAGGACTTTTAGCTTCTTGTCTTGCAAACTGGAATGAAATTCACAGACCACAGAGGATATGCTTTAGAAAGAATTTTGTTATGGATAGGCGGAGACTTAAGAGAAAGGACAAGGCTCCTGTAGGACAGAAGTGGGTGCTAGGAAGTGGAATGCCATTGAGCTGCTAATCTGGGGCTTTTCTTTAAAGGACTTGGGCAGAAACTGTTTGTCACACCCTCCCTTACAGCTTCCAGACAAGGACCAGCAATAACAGGGTACAGGGAGTCAGAACTCTCTTCTGGTGTGTTACTATCCCCCAGCAAGGTCCTTCTCAGAACGGTGGCTTTGGGGTCCCTGCTGAAGGGTTAATGAGCTAAAAGCCTCAGGTGGACAGGGAAGCCAATGATAGCGCACGTGTGCGCTGTTAGGTTCTGGAATGATCTGATGAAATGATCAACACGCCTCTGAGTGACATCTACCATTTTGAGACTGCAGGGCAACAGACCTGCGTCTTCCATCTGCAAGGTCTCCTTAAAAACCCTATAGGTCCCCCAAGACGCCTGCACCACGTGTGCATGGTCTCTACCCCTATGCAGAGGCTGTGGCCCTTCATTGTTCTCATTAAGGGGAACAATCCTGCTTCTGGACATGCCTACCTGCTTTCTTTTATTTCCACGTGGCCGTCATCCATCTCAATCTAACACTAGCCCTACCACACCAGTTTCTGTCTCCTGTTCCCATCATTGATGATAGTAACGAGGCACCCAACTAACACAAGGGAATATACATTGAAATCAGGGACACACCAAAAAGCTGTGGCATCAGAAGCCTTTAGAAGCTTTCTTCTCATGTGTTCAATCCCATCTCCAAAAGCCTGGGGACTGGAAAGATAGCTCAGTGGTTAACTGCAATGGCTGGTCTTCTGGAAGAACTGGCCTCAATTCTCAGCACCCACATGGTGGCTCATAACTATCTGCAACTCCAGTCCTAGGGTATATATACCCAATGCTCTCTTCTGGCCTCTGAGAGTACCAGGCATGTACATGCTGGAAAGATATACATGCAGACAAAACACTCATACACATAAAATAATAAATAAGTAAGCAAGTAAGTAGATAGATAGATAGATAGATAGATAGATAGATAGATAGATAAAGCACTGCTGGATTGTTTTGTTTTTAGAAAACTGTCTTGAGATTGATTGTTTGCATTACTTTTGTGGGCTGGCTTTGCCCTTGGTGAGACCCAGAAAAACACAGCCAGAGCTCACATCTGACCTCCACAGTACCAAGGATCAGCTAGTGGGTAGGTCGTGTAGAAAGCATGCAAGAACACTTCCTGAAAACAGCAGACTTGTGAGCCTTTCATCGTCGTGAATAAAGGCTGATTTATAACTTTTTAAAGGTATTTTCTGGCTTGATCATTTAAAAACTTATTTAGAGAGCAAGAGGGAGTGTGTGTGTGTGTGTAAGTGTATGAGATGTGAGTGTTAGTGCATGCACACCATGGTGCACATGTGCTCCAATCCAACCTTTGGGAGTCGGTCTCAACCTTGGACTTGTTGGGCTCAGGCGTTCACAAACACAAACACTTTGACCCACTGAGCCTTCTCCAATCCGATTTATGACTCTTAATAAAATTGCAAAGTTGAAAAATCACTAATTTCAATGACCTTCTTTTACATCTCTGGAAAAGACATTGCTCCACGCTTTCCCAAAGCCCTGGCTCACCAGTGCCTGGGTGCTGACTAAACCTCCTAGTGCAACCCTCCATGCTGTGGATTTCAGCACCTGAGGACACCCACCCATCTTTCCAAACGGCATCCTGCTTCCTGTAGCTTCCTCTTTTTTAGAGGCCAAAGCTTGCAAAAGCCAGGTCTGTCAGAAGTAATCAACTCAGAGGGGATAAATACAGTCAGTTATCCCTACATACCACTCTACACTCCTCAGCGGCTAAAAAGAAGAAGAAATTCACCTTTATTAAGCATCTTCACTGACCCTGGCCTCCCAATAGCTTGGTCCTGAAGATATATCCAACCTCTTAACGTTGTAGCATGGCGTAGCTCTCTACAAAGTTCACGCTTGAGAATTTTGCAGTTGGGTTACAAAATAAAAGCAAAAATGTCTCATAATGGTTTAATCAGGTTTATGATTTTGCATTGGGAGCCTCACTCAGACCTCTTCTGTTGTGCATGGGGCCCACAGGCTGCAGGTGGGACCCGCCTGAGAGAGGGTGCAGGGGTGGGAGTGTGTCAAAGGGCGCTTCCTGCAGATCTCTCTCCTCTCCGTTTTCTCTCCCCTTTCGGAGAGACCCCCGGCTCAAGGAGCACGCAGCGACCACCGATCAGATGCAACAGCACGAGGTTTATTAAAACACAGGTACCTGGGGCAACCAAGCCTCTCGGAAGACCAGCGCACCTCTGGGTTGGTGGGATGGGTTTTTATAGCAAGAAGCGCGGGAAAGCATTAGTCAAAGGGTTCTGATTGGATAGTTTAAACAAGGAGCGAATGGTTACAAAGCTCTGATTGGACAATTCAAGTGAGGCGCGAATAGTCAAAGGGTTCTGATTGGATAGTTTAAACAAGGCGCGAATGGTTCTGATTGGACAATTCAAGTGAGGCGCAAATATATAAGCATAAATCAAATGGGGCGTGGATTCAGGCTCAGGGCGGTTTGTGGGTTTCCTTGGTAACCAGATATGTGTGTCGACTCAACCCCTATCTAGAATTCCAGCTGCTCTGGTTGCCTTCTAGCTGAATTCCTTTGTTCCCCTACGTGCCTCACAAGCTAGGGGGTTTGCACATCCCATCCCCCCCATTAAAGATGCATTCAGGGAAGCGATGTGTGTAAGGACTCTTCCAGGGACTTTGCATGGTGTGGTTAGAACCGCCATGGGAGATATCCTGTTGTGAGGCTGTGGCCACTGAACACAGAGGTGGAAAGCAGTGCGCATGCTCCCCTGCAAGCGGGGCATCAGCGCCTGTTTGGAGTAAGCTCAAAGCCCGCTTCAGAGGCCTCCTCTCGCCAAGTTCCATGAGGGGTAGGCCCAAATTTAGCTGTTTCTTTTCTTTACTTTTCTTTTTTCTTACCTCTTTTACTTTCTTCTTCTCTCTCTTTCTCTTTTAAATTTTCATTTGTCTCCCTTATTATTCTATTTGGAAGACTGTGGCTTTACCCCTCTGCCACTCAAGGCTCATTACAGAAGAAGGACGGCCTCGGCATCTGAGGAAACCCTCTCCTGTCTCTTCATTCAAACCGTGCACAGTTGTTTTCATGAAAGGCATGCAATTAAATAAATGAATGAATGAACAAATAAATGAATGAATGAATAAATAAATAAATAAATAAATAAATAAATAAATAAACAAATAAATAAATCGTGTCTTGAGAGCAACCAGGCCAAGGACTTGCTCACAAGGACTGGACGTGTGGACTCCACCATGAGCTAATCATCCTGTAAGTTTCCTAGGCTTCCTTGGAGTGGAAGTGCCATCTTGTTTGCAAGATTAAAATCTTTGTGTGATTGCGGTAAGCAGTAATCGGTCAGCTCTGTAGTTAGACGCTCAATAGCTGTTAAGCGCGAAGAATTACAAGGTGATTTGTGCCTCTAATTTGAATCCCAGGAATTTTGAGTTTACAAAAGGCAAGGAAGTGGAGGTGGCAGAAAGACAGGTATGCTAAGTGGGAGCATTGACTGGGGACCTCCGGGAAGAAAGGCTCTGGGGTGGGGGTAGGGGATGGGGTGGGAGGGGCCTCCAGAATCCGGACAGGCCTCACGGTCTTAGTTTGTGCTAACCTGCGTATACAGGAAAGCACTGTTGGCATGCACAAGGTTGTGTGTTTACATGCATGCATAAGGTTGTGTGTTTACATGCATGCATAAAGTTGTGTGTTCACATGCATGCACAAGGTTATGTGTTTACACGCCTGCACAAGGTTATGTGTTTACAGGAAAGCACCATTTGCACGCATAAGGTTATCTGAGGGGCTTTCAAATGTCTGCCTAGACTGAAGTCTGTTTTTCATTGCTCTCAGGCCAAGTATAATCATCTTGAACTTTGTGCTAAAGAAAAGAAAGAACGGGCTGGAGAGATGGCTCAGCCGTTAAAGGCTAGGCTCACAACCAAAAATACAAAAGAAAAGAAAGAACATGTACCTGTACCTTGGGTGTGTGTGTGTGTGTGTGTGTGTAATTGGAATGAAAATTTTAAAGAAAGAAATAATAAAGCATTCAGTAGTTTTGCTCACAGGGCCACCAGTATTTGGTTTTGCGCCAAGAGCTCTTTCTCTGCTTTAGATCACACAGGAAAATGCATTCATTAAACAAATATTGATTCAGCACCCGGCCTATACCAGGCCTCTTTCTGGTCTTAGTACCAGCAAAATGGTGGGAAACAAGATAGAAAAGGTCTCCGCTCTCAGAGCTCAGTCTGACAGGAAAAGATGGAATTGTGGGTGGGAATAAGTAAGCATTACAAGCTGTGGGCGTTGGATGGGGGACAGGTAGACTGTAAGTCTGTTCTAGTTTAAAATGCAAGGCCAGCAGGCAAGAGGAAATGGTGCTTGTCTGAGACCCGGAGGTGAATTATCTAGGAGAAGGGAGAGAGGCCAATCTAACCTTCCTCCAGCGTCTCCCAAGGTGCTGCCTTTCAGTGCCTTTCTCTCTCTAAACCTTGAAGCTCATCTACCCAGCTTGCTCATGCTTGCAAAGAATTCTGTAAATTGTCTGTCCATCTGTAACAACTTCTGTTGTTGCTGATCACTGCAGCCAAGCAATGGTAGGTACCTAAGAATTCATCCCTGGAGCTCCTCAGGTTTTCTAGCATACAATCTGGGAGGAACCGAAGCAGCTGGCTTCCCAAGGAGAAGGGGTCCAGGGGTGGCTAAAAAGGGCTGAAAAGGCCGGTCGGCAGTGGAGCACGCCTTTAATCCCAAGCGGATCTCTGAGAGTTCAAGGACAGCCTAGTGCGAGATCCAGGACAGGCACCAAAACTACACAGAGAAACCCTGTCTCAGAAATAAATAAATGAATGAATGAATGAATAAACAAATAAATAAATAAAGGCTGAAAAGCAGCTCAGTGATGTGTGGGGTGATCAGAAGATTTTCAGGCAATTGAAAAGAAAACAAACTACATGATCAATGTAACTAGACAACTGTCACTTATATACCACAGGCTTGAGTTATGGCAATATCTCAAAGTTTTGGAAAATTCATCCATTTCTCTTAGTAGTAAAATGTTTTTCCTCTTCCCCCCCCCCAATAGGGTCCTCACTTAGCCTATAGCCTACAATCCCAGCATGTGATTAGTGACAGCTTTTATAATTTGTGTTCATTAGCTTTCTATCATTCTAACAAACACCTAAGATAACTAAGGTATAAAGAGAAAGGGTTTATTTCAATTTGAGATGTTAGAGGTCATCCAGGTACAAGCAGGCCTGTCACTTTAAGTGTCTGCTAGAGGATAGGAATACTTGACAATGGAGTAAAACCCGCTCACTTCATGAGAAAGAAGGAACATCAGAAGAGTAGGGTTCCACAGTTCTCCTCTGGATTCCAAACCCATTGAGATAGCCTAGCCTGCTTCTGCCTCTCTCCTTCCTAACAAAGATGAAAAGTGGCCGTTACACTGTCCCACTGCCATGAGCTCAGCCACGTCTTCCAATGGACCAAAACTCCTGAGCACAAGGTCAAAATAAACCTCTTGTCCCTTGACCACAGCAATGGGAAAGAAATCAGTAGTTCAGACCCTGTGGCCTGAATCCCTCCATAGTCCCTACCTCTTAAAAGTCCTTTCAGGTTTCAAAATGTCACCCCAGAGACCTTTAGGAGACAGTCAAGGTACAAATTATAGTAGATTTTGTTTTTAAAAATACATTTAGGAAACAGAAGAATTATAAAATCCTACTTTACATGTGGCTCTATTTCTTTTCAGTCTTTATCCCCAGCACCAGAGTCTGGCTTTTTCCTCCCTTGTCCTCCATTTATCTGTTTGTTTTATTTTGATTTTTTTCCTTGACAATGTCTTACATATACCCTGGCTGTCCTGGAGCTCACTCTGGAGACCAGGCTGGCCTTGAACACACAGAGATCTGACTGCCTCTGCCTCCCAAAGAGCTAGGATTAAAGATGTGTGTCGGGGTTGGGAATTTAGCTCAGTGGTAGAGCGCTTGCCTAGCAAGTGCAAAGCGCTGGGTTCGATCCTCAGCTCCACAAAAAAAAAGATGTGTGTCACCACTACCTGGCCTATCTTCTTTTTAATGTAAGTGATTTAATATAATGTGAGTGACTAGCCCAGTGGTGGTGACGCATGCCTTTAACCCCAGCACTCAAGAGGCAGAGGCAGGCGGATCTCTATGAGTTTGAGGCCAGCCTGGTCTACAGAGCAAGTTCCAGGACAACCAGGGCTATGCAGAGAAACCCTGTCTCAAAAACCCAAAATAATAATAATAATAATAATAATAACAATAAGGTGAGTGACATACTCCATATTCATGAGCGCTGATTTTCCTCCATTTACCCTTCTGTCCTTAAGCTCTCTCCTGTGACACAAGTATGTAAGCGTGACAGGGCACACACAGTGTCTATTCAGGGAGACGTTTAAGGCCCCTGGAGCCTTTCTTCCATCCTGCAGCATCTTTGGTGGGGATCCTGGAAGCTGCACAATTGGGTCAAATGATAGTCCTTTTAAAGATGTCTGAAGCTTCCAGGCCCGCCTGTTTTAAAACAAACATCAGTTGATGCTCCCTTGATGATACACAAAGCCCCTGTGCGGTCACACCCTTGTCAGGGCATGGTATTGCATGTTCTCTGCCTTTCCTAATTTGTTAGGCAAAATGGAGAGGAAAAGATGGTATCTTGCCTTCATTTGCATTCTGTGATGTTGATCATTTTCCTGTATGCATTATTCGTGTTTCCTTTTTGATGTCCATGTCCTTTTTCATTCTTAGTTAGACATCTTTCATACTTTTACCACTGTCTTTGCTGTAATCTCAGCACTAAGGAGGAAGAGGCAAATGGGTCTCTGTAAGTTCAAGGCCTGCCTGGTCTATTTAGCAAGTTCTAGGCCAACCAGGGAAACACAGTAAACACAGTAAGACCCTGTCTCATATACATATATATGCGTGTGTGTGTGTGTGTGTGTGTCTGTCGGTCTGTCTGTCTGTCGGTCTGTCTGTATTTGCTGAACTTTGTCTTAAATTTTTACATGCAGAGTCATAAATCTTTATGTCAATTCTGATCTGTAAGCTTATGACCAACAATACAACTTTCATTTGAAATACTACAACACAATTCATTTTTATTTCAAAATAATTCAAATCCTGTTAGACCAGTTCTATAACACAATTTTTTATTAGACTGGCTGGCCTGGAACTCACTGTGTAGACCACACTGGCCTAAAACTCAGGGTTCGCATTAAAGACCTTTGAAACCATACCCAGCTGCCTCTTTAATTTTTAGTCATGAACATCTCCACGTATATGTGGGAACATACACACGTGCATATATAAACACAATATGTTAGTAGAAATAGAGAAAATACTTTCTTTTATTTAATTACCAGTTTAATTTTTTTAAAAAGTTTTAGTTAAGTTATGGGTTTCAAATACTCATATAGGGTTCCAATGTTGCCCATAGAAACACAGAAAATTAAGAAACTAATGTAGAATAAATAAAATACGTAATGGGGACATTTTACCTTTTAAAAAGATTTATTTATTTTCATGTATGTTATGAGCGTCTGCCTCCAAATATGTATGTGCACCACATGCATGTCTGTACCCTTGGAGGCCCAAAGAAGCCATCAGATCCGCTGGAAACAGAGCTTAGACAGTTGTGAGCTGCCACATAGGTGTTGGAAAGTGAACATGGGTCCTCTGGAAGAGTAGCAGTGCTCTTAAGCACTGGGTTAGTCTCTCCAACCCAAGAATATTAAAAAAAAAAAAAAAAAAAAAGCAAGTATTTATCTTTTTTTTAACTACTTAGAAACTTGTGTTTTGATTTTAGCAAAAGGATCTTTGGGTTCTCATTTGAAATCACGTTCCAAATTAGTTTCTGAGTCACCTCCATTTTTGTGCCAACTTCTGTTACCTGGGTTTAATGTGGCTGTCTGTACCTGTTTTAATTTGAGTTACATTGGGAGGGCTTCAACGGTACATTTCCCTCCTTCCAAGGTCTAGAGAATTGCCATGATGTGTGCCATACGTCTGCATTTGCCCATATTTCTCAAAACCGTAAGAGTGGATCTAAAAACAAAGTTCAAAGGATGTTTAGGGAGAAGAGCCACCATCCTTGGACAGCCTCAGAGCACTGGCTTCAGGAACCCCCAGGATACAACCCCTCAGACTCTCAAGTCCATATGCAAATGGAATTGCAGCTGCACACAGACCACGTACAGCCTTTGAAAGCAGCGCCACATCACTTAAAATACTTAGTATAGGCCAGAGAGATAGCATCAGGTAATGGCACTTGCCACCAAGCCCGACCACCTGAATTCAATCCCCCAAACTATCATGCTAGAGTTGAGAGACTCAAATCCCACAGGCTGTCCCTTGACCTCCACACCAATGTATACACACACACACACACACACACACACACACACACACAAATAAATGTAAAAATCTATATACTTAGTACGATGTATATGTGTCATACTTAGGACCTCAAACATCCTCCAAGTCCCACGTGTTAGAAGTCTTTGCCTCCAGCTTGTAGTGTGGGGTGTTGTGTGATATTTTGATCACGTTCTGTTGCTCCTGAGACTGTCAATAAAGTTTGTTTTTGAATCAGAGGGCGGAGCTAGCTACTAGCTCACCAAAATTAACCATAGAGATTTTGGAGGACTAAGGACAGACAGTCACAGGAAGTAGTAGAGTGGGGTGTAGAGAGGGTCCCAGCCCATTTGGATCCAAGAATGAGAGAGGGGGGGAGAAAGAGAGTCATTAGACTCTTCTCTGCCGCTTCTCTGATCATTAGGTTCTTACCCCGACCTCTGACTCCTGAGATTTTATTGATAAAGAATAATTAGTTAAACACTTCAGTGGGGGACTGGTAGAACCTTTAGGAAGGAAATGGGCTCTAGTTGTGGGAAGTTATGTAATTGGAGATGCTCCTTTGAAGGAGATATTGGAACTTCTAAGCCTCTCTCTTTGCCTCCCAGAGACCATGAGGTGAGCTTTCCGCCATAGGTTCCAACCATGATGAACTAATGAACTGTGAATAGAAAACTTCCCAAGGAGCCAGATAAACCTTTCTTCTCTGTTTCCTCCTCTTCTCCTCCTTCTCATTCCTGGGGTGAGGGGATCAAACCCAAGGCTTCCCAAGTGTTTGGCAAGTGCTCTGCTGCTGGACTTCACACCCAGCTCCCCTTTTCTGTTCTTAAGTTGATTCTTTCAGGACGCTGTTACCATAATGGAAAGGTTATGACATGCTAAGTGAATAGTTGTTGTAATGTGTTCTTTAGGAAATAATGACAAGGAAAAAAAACTCTATACATATTGAGTACAGGTGAAGACATTTTTCCTAAATATTTCAACTCAGTGGTCGGATCTGCAGGTGCTGACTACAGGGCTGAGTTCATAGAGCATCTGAAGGTGCTAACAAAACCAGGTTCACCTGCCTAGGTCTGTGCCTGCAAACATGGTCTGTATCCCCAGAGTGAAAGGTTGACTCCCCAAGGTACGTTAGAGAAATCCACTTTGAGTCTGTGCTCGTAGTTCAAATACTTTGGTTTGGTTTTATTTTGTTCAGAAACTTAGAAAAATTGAATAACATGAAAACTAAACTGGTTTTGGTTTTGAAACTGGAATAGGTGGTTATGTGTTTGACTTAGTTTGTCCATGTGTACACACCTTTGAACACCACTTTTTTTTTTTAAGGAAACATAAATCTGAAAAATCCGCAAAAGCATAATGCCACAATTATTACAGTCTTACCCATTCTGACTAGAATGGTGCCGGTGTCGATACACATTTGTTTATAAATTCCTAAGATGCTTGTCCTAGAAGGCAGAACCAGCAATGGAATTGATTATTCATTTGCAAAGCGCTCTTGGGCACCTTCACCACAGCCAGCTAATGTCTTCAGTGGATCAATAACCTCTCGTTCTAATCACCAGGAGAAACCCGGGGCATCAGGAATAGTCATCAACAGAACCATGAAAAGATGTGCAAGGCTGCTTGAGACAGTCTGGAAGGGAGGACAGAGAAAACAAAAGGAAATGTTGGCCATATGCTGGGAGATGAGAGGTAATGGAAACCCGCACAAAGACTAACAGAGGCCTGTCTGGGATTCAGGTGTGCAAACAATGCACTTCCATCTACTTAGTATTGACTCTTGTGAGTGTGAATTACTCCAGGGCCGGGGCAGCCATCCCCGGAGTCCCGGAGATTCCTTATCCAGACGATTTGCCTGCGCCAGAGCTCTAAGATCAAACCCTAAGCTACAAATTAGCATAAAATATTCTATGTGAGTCATCTATATTTGAAGGGTGAGGGTTGGGGTTGTATTGTTTGGGTTTTGGCTAAGTTTCAAATGGGTGCTGTCGTCTTCTATTTCAAATCTGTTTGGTAATCAGTCTCTCCCCTTCTCTAACTCCACTCTCTAGCCTGTGACGTTCCTCATCACCCCTGTGGGGCTTACTTTCCCTGTGTAAGAAGACAGAGCCCCTGCTCCACCTATGTGGCTCAAAAGAAATCAGCTGTTTCCCGGCTTATGTTTAAGCCTATCTCTTGGACTCATTTTCTCCCTGAAGTCTTCTGTCTCCCCAAACATGGATGGGTCCTGATATTCAGGTGTGCAGATAAACATGCCCATCTTTTTAGCATCTACTCTTCCAAAAGCAAATTGCTCAAGATATGGAAACTGAATCAGCTTTGCCAAAGCAGGAAGCAAACAAGCGGGCAGCATACACTCCAAACCTAAAGCTAATTTGTCATCAGCAAAGCCCTTGTGGACTTGACCATATAAATGAGGTAAAAAAATTGGAGAGCTACATCCCCAGGCCTTATGGGAAAGCCATCCAGGCCTACACACAAGATTGTGGGTCCCAGATGGGGCTTTGTTCCTGACCATGTGGCCCCATGGGCTCCTTGTGGTCTCAGTAATCCGTTGAAACAATGACCTTCTGGAAGTTACCACACCAACTGCTTCAAGAAATCTTAATGTTTCAAAGAAGATTTAACTAGAAAAGGAGGGTAGATTCGCTCAGTTCTCAAAGGGAGGGGAATCGGGCCCCTGGCAAAGTTCAGAGATCTGTGGGAGGGATTTTGACTGTTCCTCAGGTTGAGAAGCACCATTAGACGTTAGTGGGTGGGGCCAGAAACAGTAAGCACCCAGCAAAATTCAGTCCCCCCCCCCCCCTCAGAACTTCCCGGTATTCTGCCTAGGCAATCCATGTGAAAATCAGTGGAAAAGCTGATATAATGATCTGGGCTTAGTATTTCACTCTGCTTGCCACACAAAAAGGCACAGAGTGCATTTCCACAGCTGTAGAACTGTGAACTGTGTGCACGTATTTGCAAACACTGTGTGTGAATACTTCCCTTGGTTTGGAATTTTAGCAAGAACTTACCACACTTCTTACACTGTCAGTCATTTTTGTCAAGAATCGCCACCATTGCCACCGATGAACCTCCGAAGACAGAGTACATCTGCCTGCAGAGGGGTAACTGTCCTTGTCACACACTGACAGGAATATATTTACTTAGCCCTCGCTTCAAAATGTCAAATATAGTGTTGACAATGTTCAGTGGCGTGACCTTGCTTCTTGTAAGCCCTAACGAATGCCTTATAAATAGCCAAGTATCAGATGACTTCACACCTAGTTTAGTCATGTTCAAAAACACACGTGCTTTCGTTTTTCCTTTCTATTTCAGTTTGTGCCGGCCCTGCATGCTGGGAGTGTACCCCTCAGACAGTCCTGGTGCATGCCACCTCCTCCTCCTCCCAAATTGCTCCTGTCTCAAGAGCAGACCAAGGTCTTGCCCCATCTCTGCCTGAGGAGCAGTATTCCTTCCTCCACTGATGGCTCACTGGGGCATCACAAGGCTCCAGTTAGGCATAACTCTACAAGACCAGCCCTCTCCAGACCTCTGGCTCAATCCATGGAGTCGGCTGAGTTGCCTGCGAGGTCACAGGGCAGTATAGCCCACTCTCTCCTGCCCTGTCCTATGTCTTTTCCCTTCTGTAGGTGTTGATCCCAAAAACAGGTCCCCTAATCCCATCTCAGGTTCCTGACTCTAGAGAACCTGATATGTGACACAGATAAAGCAATTATGATGGTTTTTTCTGTTTATTTACTTACAGTTGTAAAGACTGTTATGTAATGATTTTAATAAAATAGGGAGACATTACAAAAGATTTGCAACAAAAAGAAAAACCAGCTTCTCTGGGCTGTTAAGAAGCACAGGACCAGCTAAATCAGTGGTTCCCAACCTTCCTAATGCTGTGACCCTTTAATACAGCTCTTCATGTTGTGGTGACCCCCTAAGCATAACATTAATTTCATTACTACTTCATAACTATAATTTTGCAACTCTTATGAATCATAATGAAAATATCTGATATACAACCCTCAAAGGGGTCCTGACCCACAGGTTGAGAACCACTGTGCTAAATACGGTAGGATCCCTTTAGCTGAAGGGCCTCTCCTTTAGGGTAAGAACATGCTTCTGCTGAATGCTGACATCAGCTGAGACTCGAAATAATACCTTATGTAACTGTTTTTGCAAGAACTTGCATAAAATAAGTGGTCCTGTACTGCTTCAGAGCACATCAGCATTTTTCTCCCCCAGATTATCCGCCCACTGTGCAGCACATCTCTCAGGAAGTAATTGCCGTGTGTGTGTGTGTGTGTGTGTGTGTGTGTGTGTGTGTGTGTGTGTGAGTGTGTGATGCAGCCAGCAGAAGCTAGTGCATGTGCCCAGAGAGCAGTGCTTCTCACGCAGGAGACCACAACTGGGGCATCCGAAGGTCCTCGTGTGGCTTTAACTCTCTAGGAGAGATAGTAAATGCCAAAAAAGATAATAAGCAGGGTTGATTACAGGCCTCTGAGATTTTTAGATGATGCAGAGTTCTAATTTTATTCATAATATCACAGATTATAATTTCCCCTGAACTGTCAACTGGAAAAGATCCACAAAGCCAGGGTGTTGCTGAAGAGTATGGGAGCATGGGTCTGAATGTGTAGTGTATGGGTGTGCATGAGTCTACATATGTGTGTGCTCTATGTATACGTGAGAGAGCTTACTGGCTGAGCCAGGGAATAATAGAGGAGACTCCAAAAGCAAGACCATACCTGACAAGAAACGATTTAAGGGAGCAAGGGCTTGTTTTGGCTTACAACTTAAGAAGGCATATATCATGGAGGGGAAGGTATGATGCCAACACCCTGAGACACATTGCTTCAGCCATCAGGAAGCAGTGGGAAGACAGGAAATAGAAAGGGCCATTGTTCTGGGTACATTTGTCTTGTTGTAATAGAATAGCACAATTATAAGTCACTCAGGAGAAGAAAACATTTACTCAGTTTACAATTCCATGTTACAGTCCATCATCATTTCAGGGAGGTCAAGGCAGGAATTCTAGCAACTAGTCAAGAGCAGAGAGAAACACACACGTTGCCTGCTTGCTTGTGTTTATGCTCAGCTAGCTTTCTTCACTCTTACACGTTTGTGTTAGTTCCTTGGCTGTCGCTGTGATAAAACACTATGAACAAAAGCAAACTCATAGGAGAAAGGGTTTCATTTGGCCAACAATTCCAAAGGGACAAGAGTCCATCACGGCAGGTGATGTGTGGCAGCAAGATGCAGGTACGGTGGTAGAAGCAGGAAACTGAGAGATTACATCTTCAACCACAGACATGACAAAGAGAGAGCAGATTGGAAGTAGGACAAGGCTCAAAACTCTCAACACCTGCCCTCAGTTGGACACACTTCCTCAAGCAGGATTAAACCAGTTCATGAACTCCCAAACAGTGCCAACTAACTGGGGCCAAGTGTTCAAATACCTGAGCTTATGGGGAACATTCTTCATTCAAACCACCACCACATTTTAGAGCCCAGCCTAGGGAATGGTACCACCCACAGTGGGCTGAGTCTTCTCTACATCAGCCAACAATCAAGATGATTCCCCACAGACATGAGGGCCAGCCAACATGATCTAGGCAATTCCTCAATTCAGACTCTCTTACCTGATGACCCTGGCTTGTATCACTCAACATTTCAAACTAATTGTCACAGCACTCACATCTCACACCAGGCCAGTTCCTCAAAGATTCACTTCCTCCAGTAAGGCTCTACCTCCTAAATGTACCACAACCCTCGTAATCGGCCCTACCAGCTAGGAAAAGCATTCAACTACATAAAGCCTGTAAAGGATATTTTATACTCAAACCACAACATTCGATGAGTCATGCTTCCGCTTTCTGACCAGACAGCTGTAGTCCAGCACTTCTAAACCCTTTGAAGGTGGTTCTGTTTCCCTTCATGCCATCAAAGTGCCTTTTGATACTCAATAAAGCTGGGGTGAGGTTTACTCACCTGACTTCGTGTCTCCATTCAAGCTGACAGGTTGTTATACTACCTCAATGTGCTGCAGTATCATCAACCGCTTTGGCTACTCCACATTCAACACAGCTGAGTGTCTGAATTTGAGCCCAGTTCCGTAGCTCTGCCCTACTGCCTCCCAGTTGTCTGAGTGTTAGAGTCTGAGTCACACAGCATGTCCTCCTTAAGGTCTGCACTACAGGGGTGACATTTAGAGTCCTCACTTGTAGTTCCTCCCAGGGGTGTGGTGAGGGCCAAATCCATAATGCTTCTTAAGTACAGAGACAGTCTAGATGAAAGTCACTATGGGATTGATCACATTCTGCTCTCAGCAACATAGGTGCATGGAATTCAAAACTTAGGACAGTAAGAGCAGGCAGGTGTCCCACTACGGCAGCAATGCCATTTGTCTCTCAAGGTTCAGGGTCTCCTCAAATATAAAAAGAAGCCCTGGACACTGAGAGAGCAAGCATGGGATCAAGAAAGGAATGCTTTCATCACACAGTTTTCCTATCATCAGTAAACAATGTCTTCTCTTCCTCAGCCACTGAGTCGACTGCTAAAAATAGATTCAAGAATAAATAGTGTATTTACTTGCTCATCTTGTCCTTTGTAGATCAAGGAGAGCTTTTGATAAACAATCCTAGTGTCACTTTTAAAGACAAGAAGGTTGTATACAGTACCTCGGTCAACCTGAGCAAGTGCCATGAGTGCTATTTTCTTACTGAGATAAATGGGTCACCTTCTCTCCCATGTGTACTTGGCATACTGCCTGGTCACATACCTGCTCTGACACCAGTTGCAACATCAACCTACTGGCTGTCTTACTTCTTGAAGACTGTGCCTGAGAAATTCAGCCGAATGGAGTCTACCAACGACAGTCATGTATCTGATCTGATGCAGTGACATCATGATTCACAGCTTGGAGCACTGAGCAATTTGCCAACAGACTCTACTTCTATAAGATCTGCTTCCAAAAGAGTGTGTGAGAAGTTCCGTTCACAGCCAAACCACTGAGTATAGCTGGTGACTCTGGTCAAATATGTCTGGAATCCTGGTCTGGACAAAGAAGCCAGTTAGAAGTGAATACAGTGTTCATTTGTGGTGATATATCGTGTACCCTAATAAACTTGCCTGAAAGATTAGAACAGCCAACCACTAGTTCTTACCTCTATGAAATCCTCAGCCTAAAGAGAGTGAGTTCCTGTTTCCTCGTGCCTTAAATACCTTTCTTTGCCCTGCCATATTACTTCCTGGGATTAAAGGCATTGGTGCTTCCCAAGCAAAGGCATGAGATCTCAAGTGCTGGGGTTAAAGGTGTGTGCCACCACTGCCTGACCTCTGTGTCTAATCTAGTGGCTGGCTCTGTCCTCTGATCCTCAGGGAAGATTATTAGGGTACACAATATATCACCACATTCACTGAGTCACAAAGACAAGTGATTGTGTAACAGCAAAGACTAGAGGCTGCTTCTGCTCATATGTATCCAGTGATTACATGAAAGTCTTGGAGGGGTGTATAATTTCTTCCTAATATTTAGAGGACATGTCTACTCCTCCTTCAGGAGAAAAAGAAACAATATGAGAAAAACGGTCACATTGAAAGAATTCAACATCTTATTATTTAAATGGGGTGCTAGTTGCAGGTTAACACACATGGTATAACTGATTCTCCTTGCTCTACCCATAATCAAACTTACGCCTAGAAACCAAGCAAGTATGGTTTTGTCGATCAGCTCCATCAGGGTCACAAAACTTTGGGGACAGTCATAGGAATTTTATCCATTTAATATTCTTTCTATGGAAAGTGATATCCTGGATTTCAGATGACTTTTATGTATCAGACTTAACACACAAGCCTCTTTTTACAAAGCACATCTTACATGCTAGGCAAGTGCTTTACCACTGAGCTATCTATATATACTCCAGCCTCATAAGCCACTGCTAGAGATAGACACCAAAAGTATGATCATAATTTCTTTTTTAAAATATTTATATTTATTTATTTTAAGTGCATGACTATTTTGCCTGCATATATGTCCATATACCACATGTATGCCTACAGACCAAGAAGAGGGAGTCTAGTCCCTGGGACTTGTGTTAATGCAGATGGTTTGTGAGCTACCATGTGGGTTCTAGGAGTTGAATCCAGGTCCTCTGGAAGAGCAGCCATCTCTTTAGCCCCATGTTCATAATTTCTATTCTGGCTCATTTCCTGCTGCTGCAATAAAGCGTTGAAAGAAGAAAACACTTGGGGATAAAAGCTTTATTTGGCTTACACATTACAGCCTTGCTTTAACTTGTGGGAAGCCAAGACAGGAAGTCAAGGTGTGGTGTAGCAATCCTTCTCTGTCCCACAAGCCAGCTCCCAAATAACAACACGGAGATTTCTTATTAATATGAAAAGCTCAACCTATAGCATAGGCTTGTTCCTAACTAACTCTTATACCTTAAGTTAACCCATTTGTATTAATCTACATTCTATCACATGGAGTCACCTCTCTTCCATCTTGCACCTCCTGTTTCCTCTCCGTGTCTCCTGGTGTCTCTTGTGCACCTAGATTTTTCCTCCTCTTCATTTCTTTCCCCAGAAATTCTTCTGGGGAAAACACACTGTAATACTGTTACACGCTGTTGTGGAATACTTGTTACACACTGATATTGGTACACTGTGTGTGATTGATGTAATAAAAAGTTGAATGACCAATAGCTAGGCAGCAGAGACTAGACGGGACTTCTGGAGATAAAGTTGAGAGGAATCTAGACACGGGGATTTCCCCAGCAGACTTGGAGAAAGTTGGGCATGCTGTACTGAGGCAAGGTAAAAGTCACATGGCAGAAGATAGATTAGTAGAAGCAGTTCATTTGAGTTATAAGAGCTAGTTGGGGACAAGCCTAAGCTAAAGGCCAAGCTTTCATAATTAATGGTAAGTCTCTGTGCCATTATTTGCGGGCTGGAGGTCTTGACAAGAAGGTAAAACTACATTCATTCCTTATCTTATTTCTTTACTTCCCAGCGGCCATATGAGCTACTTTTCTCTTCCCTATGACAGAATACCCAGAAGGAAGGATTTGCTTTGCCTCCTGGTTTGAAAGGATACAGTCTATAGTGGTGGGAAGGCAAGATGGATGGGAAGGATGGTGGTGGAAAAACATGGTGGTAGAAATGGTATGTGGCAGAGGTAACCTGGTTACATGGCATCAGGAGTTGAGAAGCAGAGAGTTCAGGCCAGAAGCAAAGTTGACCTATAATTTCAGGTCAACTTTTATCCCATCCTCCAGCTGGGCCCTACCCCCTAAAGAACCCACAAGCTCCCCATCAGTGCCATCATATGGGAACCAAGTGTTGAGACACAAGATAAGCATCTTCATTCCACTGCATGTCTTCTGTCTCACCACAGGCCCCAGGGCACTGACGCCATGTCAAGTGTGGGACCTCACCCTAGTAATTCCAGTATTGGGGAGATGGAGACAAGGGGATGGGAAATTTGAGGCCAGCCCATGGTACTGTATAGTAAAGCCCTGTCTAAAGACATACAGCACTAAAGTCAAATAACCATGGACTGCAAGTCTGGGGCTGTGAGCCATAATAACTCCTCCTTTTAAGTTGGGTATCGCAAGTATTTGTTACATCAGCAGTGAGCTAACTAACACACAGTCCCATGCTAAATGATGTCATAAATGAAGAAATTCACCTCTCCTCAAATAAGACAGAGACGGCAGACCTAAAACAAACAAACAAACTCTAGTTAGGTCAAAAACAAAAAAACAAAACAAAACAACAACACTTTTAGTTCTGTCTTGGTCCAGAATAGGGAAAATGGAAGGATAAAATATCATTACTAAAATACTTTAGTGACACACTCATCAGGAATCCACAGTCTTTTTTTTTTAGCTGAGGATCGAACCCAGGGCCTTGTGCTTGCTAGGCAAGGCTCTACCACTGAGCTAAATCCCAACCCAAGAGGAGTCCATAGTCTTTAGACCATGGACAGCTAGTCCAAAACTCTAGTTCAAGCTCCACAGTATACAGAAAGGGGAAAACACACACACACACACACACACACACACACACACAGAGAGAGAGAGAGAGAGAGAGAGAGAGAGAGAGAGAGAGAGAGAGAGAGAGAGAGAGAGAAACCCCCTAGCTGTCTGGAAGAAAACTTTAAATTCTAACTGAGGCACCCGTCAATGCCACCCACCATACACACATTCATGTGCACAAATGTAAACTGTCTGATGAACACAGGACACTAGCAGTTACTCTCAAAGTTAAGAGTAACACAGAAACCTCATCTCCTCCCTCCTCTTCGTGCCCTTGGGGACACCTGCTTGTCCTGTCCAGTAGAGCCCTTCTGCTGACCTCAGATCTCCAAACCCTAGACAGGCTGCAAGGAAGTCAGCCTTGGATGGTGACTGAAGGAGACCTCAGTAATCCGAAGGCAAGCATAAACAGTCTTCAAAGTGCTTAGGTGATTCCAGCAGACACTGTGCAGCTGAGAGCTCCCAAGTTGACAATGATTTGTGGGTAACAATGGGTTCAGCTCTGTTGACCTAGTACAGGTCAGTGTGAGAGGGACGGTGTGTTTCCTATAGCAATGAATTAATCGACCTTTCCAATCAGTTAAAGTTGCACTTCTCAGGAGCATACCGACTCCCCAAAGTGTGATTAGTTATAAAGATTTAGCAAAGGATTTGTCTTTGTTTAAAACAGGGTCCTGATATGTGGCCCATGCTGTCATGGAGCTTGTCATCCTCCTGCCTCAGCCTCTTAATCCTAGATTACAGGTGCTTTTTATTTTTAAAAATCTCAATGGCTTAAGAAAAAATTACCTCCTGTGGACTCAAGAGATGGCTCTGTGGTTAAGAGTGCTTAGCAATCCTGCAGACTGGCGTTCAGATGTTAATGCCCACCAACAAGCCTGGCATTCCACCAGTGTCTGTAACTCCAGCTCAGAGAAATACCCTTTCCTGGTCTCTGAGAAGGCACAGGTGTGCACACACTCAGACACCTACACACAGACACAAATGAATAAGATAAATCTTAAGAAGAAGAAAAGAAAGGAAGGAAGGAGGGGGAGGGAAAGGAAGGAAGGAAGGAAGGAAGGAAGGAAGGAAGGAAGGAACAAAGAAGGACCTCTTAGTGGCAGTGACGAGCAGGCATGTTTTCATCATTTTGCGTTTGTACTTTTATCCCATTCTTGTGAACCCTCACACCCTAGGTGGTATGTAAAGTCCAAAACCTCATCACCAAAAAATATCTCGTTTCTTGGGAAATATTCCCATTTGGAATTCAGCTGTCAAATGAAATGGCAAGTTGAGTGAGTGCCTATTACTATTTAAATCAATGTAGTTTTATGCACCTCATTATAAAGGGAACAGCCTAAGTTACTAAGTTTAATTTTGGTTTTTTTAAAAAAAAAGATTGAAACTATATTTATCGGGCTAAAACATGAAAAGTTTCCAGTCAACTTTTTTTTGGGTTCAAATAACTTTTCTTCATCATCTGTCAGTTAAATTCTGGGGATAAATCTGCATCAAAGCTCAGGCTTTGATGAGGAGTCTGTGATTCTAGCTCCTCGGGATTACTTCATCTGGGCAGAGACCAGCAGATTGGCCAGTTTGAACTCCATCTCTTCTTCACATTGCAGTAGGAGGAACCGGTACACGGCAGAGGCCATTTAATAAGTCGCAGGTTACGATAGCTCCACTGGAAAAAGGGGAATGCCCCAAACATTTTTTCTGTTTCTGAGACGAACGTGGTTTCTTCCTCTCCTTGCTAAGTCTTGTATGTAAACCAGAGAAACAAGCAGCCAAAGGCAGCGAACAGTATGTCTGTAGATGGACTTTTCTTTGGACCCCCAGCTCACAAATATGACACGGAGACTTATTAATTGTGAAAGCTTGACCTTAGCTTAGGCTTTTTCCTACCACATAGGTCCGAGCTTCCAAGAACTTTGTCACCACAGAAAATTAAGCACCAGGCCTCGAGTCGGGATTCAAGGTCAAGCCTGACGCCAGCTGATCTTACTTACTCTGTGTGTGGCAAGCTTTGTGTTTGGAGTCAACAGAGGTTTGGGAAAAACCAGCTCAGAGAACTGAAGCAGAAGTTGGCCTGGGACAGGATTCCGCCTCAGACCAGGCCGGACCTGATTCACGCTGTTCTCAGTCATGCCCCAGGCAAAGCAGGCACTGCCAGCTGCAGAAGCACCAGGGGTCATTCCTAGGTCCTACCTGATGGAGGGGGTCCCAGTCATTGTCCTTTAGGAGTCTTTTGAAACTCTCAGTTGGCTTTAGTTTGGCTCAATTTAGTATAGCCCAGACTGACCTTCAACTTTGGATCTTGCGGCCTCCAAAATTAGAAACTATATATACGAAAGAGAAAAAAGGTTGCTTGTTTGGTATTGCTTTGCAAGCGTAAAAACCTGAGTTGGAGCCCCAGAATCCCTAAGGCCGCTGGCCAAGTAGAAAGCCTCCTGTCAAGTTCCAGGTGAGTGAAAGACATCGGAAAAAAATTGAAGTGGAAAGTACTTGAGGAGAAACACCTGAGGTTGTATATACACACACACACACACACACACACACACACACACACACACACACAGAGAGAGAGAGAGAGAGAGAGAGAGAGAGAGAGAGAGAGAGAGAGAGAGAGAGAGACTGACTCTTGGCATGGGTTAGGGTACATGATAAAATCAAGAGGAATGAAGAAAGCTTCTCCGGCCTCCAGAGCAGGAAGGTCCTTGCAAATGCATTTTGCAAAATGCCTTTCCATCGGAATGTTTTTCCGTGGGTAACGCAACAGCTGTTTCAAACAGGAGGAAAGAAGCTGTGAGGTGAAATACACCTGCAATCCTAACACTCGGGATGCTGAGGCAGAGGGACCCATCGTTTCAGTCAAGCTCAAGACACTTAGCAAGACTCTGTCTAAAAAAAACCTAAATAAATGAAATAAAGGGAAAGAGGAAAAAAAGGCAGAAATTTGGTGTCCTCCCTTACAACAACGCCCCAAGTCTTCATGAGAAAATCGTAAACAGATGTAATGGGCAGAAGGCACCGTGACGCCATTACAGAGTCGTGGTAGGTATAAAGGCACAGTAAATGACTCCCCAATCCTTTTATTGCAAACCCCCAAATAAAAAGAGTAGTTTCCTCTCAAAGTAACCAAGACCATTTCCTCCTCAGCAATCGTCCTGTCAGGGCTGGGAAGACATTACTAGCAAATAGCCCAGCTTGGCCACAAGAAGACTACCTAATGGTTTGATTCTGTGAACACAGAGAAGTATCATTACCTTTCAACTTCTGTCATAGATTATCATGGAGTGACTGCTACTGCTTTTCACCGTGTTCTAATTGGATATTAGCTCATTTATGGGACAGAGTTAGGAAGAGGGTTTGCCCAGGTGACTTGTAACAAAATGAAATAAGCAGATGTTATGCGTTCTAAAATTACTGCCAGGTTTTTATGAGCTGTTAGAGGCTGAGGCGCTCTGAAAATCCTGCTTGAATTGCAGCTTAGCTGTGAACAGAGCAATCAAATCACTGTACTCAGGCAGACAGTGCCAAATGCTAGGAGTTTCTTTTTTTAAACATTTAGTCACCCCAGACCAGCAGAGACGGCTCCGTGAGGAAAATGCTTGCTGTACAAGCGTGAGGACCTGAGTTTCAGAACCCCAGATCCCACAGAGGGCCAGATACAAGAATGCCCAACCGCAAGATGGGCCATGGAGACAGGCGTATCCTGAGGTTATCAGGACTGCTAACCCATGCCTTGCAGTAGTGAACGAGAGCTGTATCTCAAAGGAGGCAGGAAGTAAAAACTGACCCAGGGTTAGCCTCTGACCTCCCCAGACTATGACATGTGTACCCACCCTCACACGCAAGCATGCACATGTGCGTGCAAACACAAACACACACACCAACCAAATAAATAACCTTTAGTCATCCCCCCAAATATAAAAGAAAATGAAGAATTCCTGTAGAAGAGAAAGGCGCAAACTAGGTCACGGAGGGTCTGATCACCTCTAAACTCTAACTTAAATAATCTACACATACCCCACCCACATAAGAACTCTCAAGGCCTAAAACTGAGGACATAGGGTGGTGTGATTTCAACTTTAGTCTTCAGCTTAAATCTTAACTTCTGAGGCCGTTATCCAGTACATGGGAGGTAGAGGCAGGAGAACCAGAGCCCAAGGTCATCCTTGCTTACATTGAGACCAGCCTGAGCTACAGGAGACTCTACCTCAAAAAATAACAGTAATAATAATAATAACCATAAATAAATAAACAGCATGTGAAGAAAGAAGGAAGAGAGCACAGGAGAACTCGCGGGACACTCACTGCACAGGTCTGAGCTCCGTGCCGCAGGCTGAAGAGAGGAAACAGTTTTGAAAATGCTGATGCTTGCTTCCACTAGAAGGGCTGTGCTGGATGGAGAGGCAACATTTACTTCTCCACTCCCTCTGTCCTGGAAGCTCTATGATGTGCCCAGCACAGACTCTACCACACCTGTGAGCAGAAGTATCAAAGGAGGGCCTAAACCTGGAAAGAGGAGATGGGCAAACTCCCCTTTTTCCTGATCCTCACTCTTCTGGACTGTCACCGAGAGTGTTATGGTTAGAATCTGTTATGTCCCCTATAGGTGCATTTTCAGTACTTAGTTCCCTGCTAATGGTACTTTTGGGGGAGGCTGTGGAACCAAAGGCAGGCCTGACTGTTAGGCAAAGGTTACTGGGGTGCAGCTCACAGCCAGGCCCTGCTTCAGGTCCAGCCTCTGCTTCCTGATCCGCCATAACGTCACCAGCTGTCCCCTGCTCCTGCTCTGCTAACCTGAATGGGGCAGTCTGCATATCTTCTTCACTGTGATGGGCTGTACCATCTGCCAGGCATTTCAACAGGATGCTCTCATCCACAAAGTCTGAGAATCATGTGATCGACTTAAAAAAATAAAAAATTAAAAACAAAATCTCACGATGTTTTAAGTAAGTTTGCAGTTTTGTGTTGGGGTGTACACACACCTACCTGCCTGTGAGCCCAAAAAAATAAACCTTCCCTCCCTCAGTTCAATTCTGTCAGGGGTTTTGTTAGTGTTGGGAAGGTAATAGAGAGGGCAAATGCCTGGTCGCTATCGACAGGGGTTGATTACAGCTGCCACACCCCACACCTCAAGGTACTTCCTTCTGCTCTGCCCCTGAGCTAACAACTACAAGTGTCTTCAGAAGCAAAGGCCAGAGCAAGCCTTGCCCTGGGTCACAGCAGGGAAAGATCAGCTAAGACTGCAAACACTCACTGAATGACCGCTGGATCCAGCAGCAGTCCCCCAGGAACTTCAGGACTTCTCTGCCTTTGGACTTGGATCAGAGAAGGCTGGAGAACATACACAGGCTCTCTCTCATACCTTGAGCCCATCCTGCCCATAGCCTTCTCTCTCTCCAGTTTGCTAGATGCAAAGGGCCCAAGACCTGCACCCTGTCACTGTGCCTCTGTAGGCCACCACATGCCCTCTCTCCCCCAGAAAGCCCATCTTAGTTGCTATTACTGTGATAAAACACCATAGCCAAAAGCAACTTAGGGAGGAAAGGGTTTAATGGCAGAATACAGTTGTAGCCCAATGAGAAGACAAGTCTTGGCAGTAACTCAAGGCAGGAACCTGGAGGTAGGTACTGAGCAGGGGTCACGGAAGAGTCCTTCTTACTGGCTTGCTCTTCATAGCTTGCTCAGCCTGCTGTTTTATACAACCCAGGACCACCTTCCTTGGGTGGCACCGCCCACAGTGGACTGAGTCCTCCCACATCAGAAAATGCCTCACAGACTTGCCCATGGACCAATCTAACGGGGAATCTTTCAGTTGTAGTTCCCTCTTCCCAGGGAAGTCTAGATTTATGTCAAGTTGACCAAAAACAACCATCATAGAGCCCAACGCTGAAAAGTGCCTCTTCAGTGAACGTTTGAGCAGCCCTGGCCAACAGGTTCCAAGAGAACCATCTGCCCTGCTTCCTCTAGCAACTTTAATCAACTCAAATAGAACTCTTGGAAAGGGCCTCTGTTCTTCCCAATTGGCACCAGCAGTGACTCCTTGATTGTTTGGGGCTATGTTCTCCTAACAACCAAACAAATGAAGAAGCGGATTTCTAGGCACATATCAATAGTTGGACATATCCATGGCATTTATGACAGTTGCTTTCTGCCCCAAGGAAACACTTACAGGGGAACATCAAAGTATATTGCCATCCCTAGATGTTGAAAACTAAGTGTGGTGGGAAGAAGATGATGTAGAAAACAATACCAAAATGTTCTAGATCATCACTCACACTGGAGTGCAGATACACACACACACGTAATGTTGCCGGCACTAAGTTGTGAGTGGGTTCTGACTCCTAGCTGCACTCGACTCCTCATTGTGGACTCCTCCTTCATTGTCAGGACTTGCCGTCCTTTGCTTTCTCTCCAGTGTTAAAAATCCAGGACTTTGTATGTGCTGGGCAAGCACTGTACCCCTGACCTACACGCCAGCTCATGGCTGTTTCTTGAGCTTCCATTGGTGCTGACCCGATTCGGGGTCCTGAAGCCCTTCTGAATCCAGTCATTTGGGGTTTTATGAAGCTTTTTTTAAAGAGGTATGATTGATGGCATATTGGCCATTGCTACTCAAACTCACCCAGCACTCATGCTCCCCAGATATCCACGGAAAGTCCCAGCTTTGCCATGGGTCTACCATGGTCTTCCAGGAACCATACTCTACTCCTGCAACTACACAGGGGCTTCCAGCTAACTTTGAGAGGCTCACTAGCATGCAAAAGATCCTCATTTCACACCAGAGATTCCAGGACTTAGGTGGTAGACTAACTATGCCTTACAAAGTTACAGGGAGCATTGTCTCTTCCCAGGACATGGCATGCACGCAAGATAATAGGTACACATTCATCATGCTTTGGTGGACCAAGCGATGTATACAAAATCTCTACAAGACTCCTTGTTCCATGTTTTCGTGGTATTTTGGTTTGGGTCATTTGTTTTTGTTTGTTTGCTTGCTTGTTTGGGATGTTGAACAGATTCCTCTCCAGAATAGTTGGGTTTGCAGCAACATGGAGTGAAAGTACAGAGTTCCCTAATAGCCAACTTGTACCTCACTCCCTTCTCTGGACACCTGGTCCCACAGTGGTGCATTTATAACAACTAGGGCACATCACTGTCACCCACAGTGCTGAGGGCACACAGGTCTAGCTCTTGGTGCCATGTGTTCTACAGGTTTTGACGAATGTGCTGACATGCCCCCACCACTTGATATCATTCGGAATAGTTCCATTTCCCCAACAATTCCGTTCCCTTCCTCCTCCCTAGTCACAGCGCTCCAAGTGCAACTCTGTCTCTCTCCCTGTCTCCCTCACTACACGTCTTCATTCCTAGACTTCTCTAGGTTGGTCTTGGTACCCAAACCCTGCGCTCATCCCTTCCTACCTTCAGAATGGCCTGGCTCGTAGACACTTCATTTCTGTGAACCCTTTTAACTGAGATATTTTAATGAAAAAAAATATTGTCTGTGGATTGACGAGTAGACCTCATACACAGTGTAGCTATTTCTGTTTTGAACAAGGGTGCTGGTTCTCTGCTCTGTTGACTCCTGCTCTGTCTCTTGAGTAGGTGAAGGCTCAGAAAATACCCGAAAAGAGTCTCAAGAGGACTGCCACCCATGGACACGTACCCCCAAGCTTTCTTCTGCTCTTCTCTTTCCCTTTCTATCCTTCAAATATACCAATTATTTCAAAATCCCTAGGTTCTCTCAGAACGGTTCCCCTTGCCAGAGCATCCACAGGTGGTTAAAAGACAAGGCACGTAAAGCCTGCTGTGTAGCCAGGGCAGTCTCAGAGGGAGCTGACACTGTTCTTGGCACTTCGCTTTGCCATGTCTACCAAGCGACTGGGCTCATCTTTGCGGTCACAGTATGAGCACCTCTCCTGGGTGGGGGAGGGGTGGGTCTCAGCCAGTCCACCTCCCAACACTCTCACAAGTAGTTGTCAATAACTTGTAACAAAGCGAATCATCCGATAACACAGCGAAGGATTAGTGAAAGACTAGTGGAAACCCCAACAGCCTCTCCCCAACCTCGGCAGCCCATCTACGGCAGAGAGGAAGATTATGGTTGCCAAGGAAACGGGACTAGAGAGAAAGACAGAAACTTTGTCTCCTTCGGTTTCTGAAGACCCACAAAGCAAGCTGGGCTGTAAGTGGAGCTGGACATGACTGTGGTGGATTTATCATTTACTTAGTAAAATTGCTTTTAATTCAGTCACGCTGAGGTGTACAATCCTCCCACCCTCTAAAAGTTAGGTCTTGAACCTAGAGTTTTCCAAAGTCTGACAAAGGACAGAGCTTTGAAATTCATTGTCTCTGATTAAATTCAAGTGCAGGACAGATGGCTAAGTCTGAGTACGTGTCAGACAGGCAAAGCACTTAAGATTTGTGACAGGCCAGGCCAGGAATTAGCTGCTAAGTTTTTGCATTTATTCAGACACCCATGCACACCATGAATGTGGCTGAAAACTTATTTGTATTCACACTTTATTCAAAAACACTCCCAGACAAGGCAACTGCTCCTTGTGCCAGGCCAGATGCCCTGCTCTCAACCCCACTAACTTATAATCCATTTTTCTCATGCTGTAGGAATTGTGGACACTTCATACACCCAGACACTTAGGACAAGAGCAGCAACCTTCTGAACTCCTTAGCTTGTCCGGAACCCACAATTCGGTTCTCATTTCTATTCTGGGAACTCCTCTATTGAGATATTTACTTATTTTAATGAACAAACATTTGTCTATGGGGGGGGGGGGGTAACCAGCCAGTGAAATGAGAACAGGCAGCCACAGCTCATTCAGAGCTGTCACACACAGCAAGGGAGCAGGCCACTGTCACTGGCAGAAACTCAAAGGAAGCCGAGTGGAAGGCTTTATTGAGGCAGGAGGGGAAGGCTCGGGTTGAATGGAACCCACAGGCTTTGGGAGGCAGCAGGTGGACCCACTATAAAGCCAGCATCCCGTGGTGGTGATTGGTTAAGAACATGCATTTGGCTTTCTTTGGTTTATCTGAAAGATGAAAACTTTGGAAGCTGACAGTTATTAATCGAGCGCTGGCCATCTGAGGCTGTGTGCATAGGCTGGAGAATAACCAGGGTGTAATTCCTCATGAGCATTCATCCTTGCTTTTTAAGATACATCTCTAACTAGCCTGGTGTTTGCCAAGTGTGCTAGGCTGATAACCAGCAAGTCCCAAGGATCCTCCTGTCTCCACCGCCCCAGTACTGGCTAGCTCATCGGGTGCCCCTTACTTGAGTACTGGGGACTGAACTCCACTTGCACAGCTAATGCTTTACCAACGGATCTCTCTCTCCAGCAGCATTTGAGGCTACTTTTTACGGGCGTTATTTGGCTTTCTGGACACACCCCCACCCCCACGATCAGGCCATGTTCCATTTGCATACTCATCCATTCAGTAAATATTTTACAAACAGGAATGCACCAACGGTGAGGGTACTGAAGCTCAGTAAATGACCGAGTATACACACCAACATCCTACAGGTTCCACTGCGCTCTCTCTCCTCTGCAACCTTATCTCTGGGCCTCCACCGCCAGGATTCTTTTGAGACATGGCACAGACATCTCCCATTCACTTCTTCACCCTCATGCCCAGGCAGGCTCAGCAGCTGCTGGCCTCCTCCACCATCTCACCAAGCCCAATCATCAGGACACAATGGCTCAAGTCAGCCTCCAGTCCCCACTGTTATTAGACTCAGCCCCACGGGTCACTTCCCTCCACATTCCTGGGCCTACAAGACAGTTCAGAGGGCTTGCCTGGAAACTCAGTGCCCTTATCCCTTTGGACAAGTTATATAATCGCTCCAAACCTGCTCCCTGTTTACCAGGTTTGGGGTGCAGGGGTGATCACAGAGGCTACTCTGGAGGGTAGCTGTGCTGATGAACCATGACCATGGGAGCATGGAGCCCCACATCCACCAGCCAGGGCAAACACTAACATTGAGATACATTGGTGTATTTCTCCCAAGTGTTCTAAAGCGACAACTGGACGCCACTGAGAACCTACTATGTGCCAGGCATGAGCTTGGTGCTTTTCTTAAATTCATTACATTGCGAGGCTTTGCTGTTTGTTAGTGTCGGTTATGCTTACCTTAGGATGAAGGAGCCAAGAGAGATGATGAGAAATGACTGTGGGAATCTAAGTCTGCTGTGGCTCAGTGCCTGTCAAGCACATTCCTAGCTGTATCTCCAGTTCATCACGGCACCCAGACACAGCGTATCTACAGAGCTGTCATTTACAATGTACGACTGCTTATTCGCTGTGCTAGGCAACCCCACCCACCACAGTGGGCAACCTGTGCTCATCAATCATCAGTTCTCTTTTCCCCTTTACTGGTGAAATCAGCTGTGCACTTGACTCACTGGAAAAGGTTTCTCTCCCTAGCCATTCATCTATCTTAGTAAGTTCACGTGACCTAGTTCTTACCAAGATATCAAATGTAGTGTCCATATGAGCCTATTAAGCAAACTATTACTATCCCAAGAAAAAGGAAACATCGCTCAGGCATGTCTTTTTTCCCTTAACTCCCCAGAAAGCAGATATGATGCCGTGAGATACAGCTGCCATCCAGTGATCTTGAGAACTAAGTCCCAAGCCCAGGAAGACAGAATAGAGAGAAGCACATCAGATTCTTGACAGCCTGTGGTGGTGACATTCCATCACCCCTATGGGCAGATTACTGCCATGCATCTAGAAGTTGTTCCAACTATTGTGACTGAGCTGATTCTGGTGGCCAAGGGCAGAGTAAAATTAGTAAGATGAAGTATCTAAGTATCTTCGTTATCCACCCACATGTCCCAGAAGTACAGCAAAAAAAAAAAAAAAATCTGTCCAGGACTGGGGACACACAAGCACAAGGGTCTGAGTTCCATGCCCAGAACCCACTTCAAAAGTCAGGTACAGGCCGGGCAGTGGTGGCACACGCCTTTAATCCCAGCACTCGGGAGGCAGAGGCAGGCGAATCTCTGTGAGTTCGAGGCAAGCCTGGGCTACAAAGTGAGTTCCAGGAAGGGCACAAAGCTATACAGAGAAACCCTGTCTCGAAAAACCAGAAAAAACTTGTGATATTTTGCCAGTGGTGGTGGCATACACCTGTAATTCCAGCACTCAGGAGGCAGAGGCAGAGGCAGGTGGATCTCTGTGAGTTTGAGGCCAGCCTGGTCTACCGTGCTAGTCCAGGACAGGCTCCAAAGCTACAGAGAAAAAAAAAGTCAGGTACTAGTACGTGCTTGTAATCCCAGACCCGGGGAGGCAGATACAGGCAGATCCCTGGAGCTCACTGGACAGCCAACCTAGCCTAATCAATCACAGGCCAGGGAGAGACCATCTGAAAAAATAAAGTGGATGCCACATGTGGATCAACACCTGAGGTTATCCTTGGGCCTCCCAACACATGCACACACATGTGCACATTGCAGGCATGTGCACATGAATTTGCACACACACAATTTAAAAAATTCCGTCCATAACCATCTCCATAGCAACCATTCTCTACTCTTCCAAGTCTCAAGCATCAGCTTGTGCCAGCTTTCCCTCCTTCCTGTCATCTGCTGTCATACTTGTTTTAACCACTGGCTTTCCATGGGTCATACACGCTGTGCCTTTGGAATCTGAAGGCTTGGACATTTGTTCCCAAAAGCTTGGCTGTCCCCCAGCCTCACCCAGCATGGAATCAACTGAGCCTTCTGTCAGCTCAAGGCCTCTGCTGGCACCTTGGTCAAGATCCAGCAGTCCTAACTGCATTGTGTCTGCTCGTGATACTCCTAGAGTCCCAATTAGGTAGCATTTAGTTTCTGGCTAAGGAAGACTGTGCTCAACATTGCTCTGCACACGGGGACAATCAGGGGCCTGGCCCAAGTGATAAAGGAGCATCTGTGTGACAAGAAGCCACTGTGAAGTGAGGGCAGGAGGCTTCATCTGGCTCCACACAGGACCAGCTGTCAACGCAGACAAAGCCAAGTGTGCCAGCGGGTCACAAGGTGCTTTCTCTACCTCACAGAGAAGGATGGATACACTCTTTAGTCGGTTTCAGCGGATAGGGAGGACCGGGCTCCACCCCTTGCTTGCTGTAAGAGGTCTCTTACAAAGGACAACACACCAAGAAACAAAATCTAGATTCCAATATAAAGAATGCACAGTGCATTTCAGGTTATGAGTAACATGGAAGTGTAATGGTAGAGACTCTGAGCATCATCCCAGGACTCAGTAGCAGAGACAGGAATGGAGTTCAATGTCAGCCTGGTCTCCATTTGAGAGTTTACAAGCCACTAGGGTTTGGGGGAGGGGGAAAGAAAGAAAGAGAGATATCAAGGACTTGCAAAACTACTTTTTCATAAACGTAGGTGCTAAATGGTGAAACACTCGGAGAACACTTGAAATCACTTTGATTAAATGAGAAAACACACTTCCAATGTTTAAAATTGCCTTGCTGTCAAATAAAAACTCACACAATGAAGAGAAAATCTCTAATAATTTATTGACCTTCAGTTTCACATCGTGAAAAAAAAATTAAGTTTTACAAAACGTCAAAAATGTAGTAGTAGCAAACGAGAACAAACAAACACAGTTTCTAACTTCTACAGGGTTTGGTACGCGAACCACACAGTCAACAGCCAAGAGAAGGATTTATGCGGCTCTCACTCACTCAGACAGGTGTCAAGCCTGAGAAAAGGAGCTCCACCATTATACCAGAAGTGGAAGGCCGACCTTTGTTATCCGTTTCCACGGCAACCAGCTCACCAAATGAGAAGAACCTCCCCTGTCTTGCGCCAGGGTTTTTGTGTGGACTGTGCTGTGAAACGTATTGGCTTCAACGTGTGGGACGGTTCACAGGGTGAGGACCGTCAAGCAGCAAGCCCAAATGCCTACATCAATTAAAAGAGCTGGAGTCTAGAAAGTTCCCTTTCGGTGCAGCTCCCTCTGGCTCGCACAGTAATTAATAGAAGTTCAAGGACAGGCCACAACTTTGAAACAGCTGCAGAAAATTCTCCCTGCTCTCAGAAGCAGCAGTGACATGCAGATCTTGAGGCAGATTTGCATCGTAAACTATGGAGCTGGGATGGCTACAGAGTGGAGACTGATCGGGCCACCAGGGTCCAATCAGACACTTACACTGCTTAGAATACATCTAGGGACCAGAAACTGACTGCCGGAACGGTCTGGAAGCTTTCATTCCAACGGCTCATTTGTTTTATTTTGGTCCAACTACAGTCCACTTACTCATGGCACAGACAGACATGTACAATTAGCCTAAAGTACTAAGGTGGAGAGAAATGTTATGGAATTATCTGTCATTAGACAAGGCAAACACACTCACAATGTAAAGGTGGTTATCTGTCTTAAATCCTATTTTTTTTAAATACAGCACTGTGAGAAATATGGGTCAAGCAGGCAGAGTTGCAAGTTCTGGTCTCCCCCAGACACCTGGGGAAGGGCCCACTGTGGTCTAGCACTAACACTTATCACTGCACGTTTAGTAAACAAGCACTCAGACGAGCAAAGAATGTATTCACAACTGATCCCAACAGGACCGGAAGACCTCTCCACGGGCCACCGTTTACAATCCTTGGCACTGTGTGACCAAACGTCCCTTCTGTGTACCAAAGAGCTCTTTCAACATGTATCTAAAGGTGAACACTAAAGTGTACATTGTATCAAAATGGATGTTTTTCTGGGAGAATCTCGAGCACTCTCTAATCAAGGTCCAAAAGCCATGCACAGGCCAAACAATGCGGTCGGTGAATTTGTTTACATCTGACACATTTTAGTTTTTCCCCATGGGTGTTGTTATTCACCTAGAGTAAATAAATAGATAAATAAATAAACTTTAGACAATGTCTTCACCTGTGCCCTATATACAGAACTATTCTGCAGACCCTCCCAGGGTTTCAGGATACTACACAAATGGGGGAAATACTATAAAGTAATTTGGTCCTTTCCAAGAGTCAGCAGCCAAGACCAAAGTTAGGTAAATCAGACAGACAGGAGGAAGCAGGACAGACCAATATCCTGCTCTTACGAGACCCGCCATCATCAGTGTGACCATGAAACCTCAGTAAAGGGTGGTCTAGTTACCGTGACTTTGTGGTTTCTCTGCCTCTGGGATGTAATTTAAGTTTCTGTCTTGGAATCTGTCTCCGTCCCAACATTTCAAAAATGCACCCCTCCCCCACCCGCCCTCTACTTATCCTCCAAATTATAGCCCCAAAGTTTTCATTTTGTGTGTGTGTGTGTGTGTGTGTGTGTGTGCAGCAAAGCACGTCAACAGCCACAAAATGTGCAAAACATACGACCATCCACACACGCCCATACACGTGAAGACAACGTAAGCACTGTTTCAGCATGCAGGCCGCAAACAATAAATAGCTAAATCTAGAAACACATTTCTTAACAGCCAAGAGAAGGTTTAAAGTCACTTATAAATAGCAAAGAGCATCTACCAAATGGCTACCAACAATGTCCCCATTGTTCAGAGGCGCTCCCAGGGGGGACCGCAACCCCTTCGAGATGAAGTGGAGAGTCCTGGGGTGCCCATTCTTCAGTCAGCCGGGCCAGCTTCCCTCCTGACCCCATGCTTGGCTTTAAGTCTGCAACAGCAGCTGGGCATGGAGGCTTCAGGCTCAGTCCTCAGAGGAAGCTGACAACCATTTCAGATCTTGCACATAAACGGTGGAGCCATGGAAATCAAACGCTGAATGAGCTACAGCAAGGGAAAAGGCCAGCTTTTCTCTCCCTCTGAGGGGCTGATTAACGCTGACATTAATCCACAATTACCAGACAAGGACTAGATCACAAGCTCTGTCATTCATATTTAAACCCATGTGCTACCGGCATTGAAAAAAACAAAAAATCCCACCCCTCCCCCACCCCTTCCTTCATGTCCACTTAAAAGAGTGTTCACAAGGTGCAGCCGATGGTATTCAAGGAGTCTTGTAGCAACTTCTCCTGGGTTTCTTTCTCTTCATTAAACTTGGCTTCTCCAAAGCAGAAACCTCACATCGTCTCACCGTGTGTCAGGGTGAGCTAAAATAGGAGGAAAAGAAAAAACAGAACAAAACACAAAGGTATGAAGGATTTGTGATAGGTCATGGTTTAAGACATTTGCTGTATTATTAGCACACAATTTAGAAAGATTTAGACTGAGGGCAGAGCTGGGCAATAGCACTCCTGACGGTGTGAACTACAAGTTCAGTAAAAAGGGTCCACACTTGGCGGGTCGGTACCATGACCATGGGCAGCCCACAAAGCAATGGTGTCCAGGGCTAGAGAGATGGCTGGAGCACTGGCTGCTCTTCCAGAGGGCCCAGGTTCAATTTCCAACACCCACATGGCAGTTCCAGTTCCAGGGGATCTGACGCCCTCATTCACATAGACACATGCAGGCAAAACACCAATATACATAAAATTTAAAACAATAATCAAAAATAAAAGCCATTAAAAAATTAGTGTCCAAAGGACCTTCCTTTCTTAAACATGAGTTTGTTCAAATTCAAGCCTACACATGGGCATGCTATTACGAGTTGCCATCCTCTGTTTTCAATGCTTGGAAAGAGAGCTACTGTGACAGTCACTTGGACATCAAGGGAAGAAGGCGCACCCCTAGGCCCTCTGATCATAAAAATATCCAAGGTAGACTTTTCAGAGATCGAAGGCAGCCAGAGCTAAAAAACACATCCCCACTACTCACTGGAACCCTAGCTACAAGCACCGACAAGGGGATTTTTTGCAGGGCCCACTCATTAACGGCAGATTCTTCCTTTTGGCTCGTGTGTGTTGGGCGGTGTGAGTCAGTTCCCACTTGTTTCTTTTGGCTGTTGTCAAGCCTTCAAGACATTCCTTAGCCCTCGGTGTCATCCCTCAGCCCCGCCTCCCTGCAACCTGTCTATCCACATTTGGCCAAAGAATGCATCTTGTAATATTTAACATCTCAAGACAAGGCACACTCGCACAGAAATGAAGAGGTGGCACATTCTAAAAGAAGAAACAAAGCAAATGCAGGTCCACATCCTGTCAGGTGGGGGCCATGAGACATCACAAAATTACAAGAAAATCAGAATAGTTCCTTTTTTGTCTTCCCACCCACGTAATGAACAGCAGGGGACAGTTAAAATCTCCTGAGCGGGTGAGTTTTCCGACCTAGGAAGGTTTCTGCTAAGCCTGGATGAATTCATCTTGCACCAGCATTTGGAAATCAGGGGACTCAGGCTGGAGGTCTGTGCTGACACCCAAAGGAGCTTCTCTGAATGTCATTCCAGCCAGCTTTAAGTGTTTTTAACTCCAGCTTGTGTATAGTAAACTTGAGAAATTTGAACCAACATCCTCCCTGCCGGAAACAGAAAGAGTAGCTTTGATCAGGATCTCGTGTCACCCTTGAAAAGCAGCAAGCAGACTCTATCAAGTTCAGTTTTTATGTGCCCGACTCTCCTGTCCAGGGTACCAAGGGTGGAGGCTGCTGTTTCACAGGTAACCACAGCATTTTGTTTGTTCTGTTTTGCGGGGACCGGAAGCAAGGGGTTAGGGTCAAATACTTTAACACATCCACGCTGGGCTGGGAAAGGAAAACCAAAACTGAAGAACAGAAATGACAAACAGCTGATAATCTAAGGAACGGAATGTCCCCAGGACACACAGACTGTGCTCCAGCCAGATCAGAGCAAGGGCTTACTGTAGGAAAAGCCGGTAATATGTAATAGAGGCTGGTGCTGGGCGAGACAAGGCTGTTTTCAACATACACCTCTGTCTGAATCGGGACGCTTTTCTGGACATTGTGGTTAAAATGACCAGTTCAACAAGAAAAAAGCAACCCTAAGTCCAGAGAGATCTAACACAAGGAACAGAGAACACTTGTGATCTCTCTGTTAGCCTCACCTTCTCTGCCTTGCTTTCCACCATCCCAATGGCCATGTGTGACACACTGCCCCCATCCCTGGCCATTTTTCCAGGTCGACTGCACACCCAGTCAGTTGCTGGACTAACTCTTAATTTTGCGTCTGTTAATTAGCGCCTCTTCCCTAGGAGTCTCTCCAGGCCGGCTTGAGGGTTGAGTCATGCAACCGTATCGCAAATGAAATAACCACTTGCAGAACGTTTGTTTATTCTGGATTACTGAGATGCCAGCAAGGCTGCAAAAACCAGTTTGGTGTGGGCTGCTGTCTGTAGGTTTCTCTCCTCTCGGGAGATTTCTGACTGTTGCTGTTCCTCCACAGGAATCTCACGCCCAGGGAACATGGCCCTGCTGGCCAGGACAGGCTGAAGGAGACAGCCAAAGGGTTGAAAACAATATGATGATGAAATAAATGTGAAAGGGAAACCAATTCCAGTGCTTGTGAATGAGGTATTAAACACAGGGAAAGAAAGGCCAATAAGATGAAACCCCTCTGTTGAGCTTACAACCACTCCGAGGTCCCCCTTTTTCCTTTCAAAGGCCCCTTTAAAAGTGTGTGACACCCTAGGAAAAGCAGAGCCAAAGTCCTCTGGTAATGACTTTGTGCTGGCGGTCCTACATGGTGGCATCATTTCCTTCCCTTAACCGTTAGTCGTGAGCCAGGTAATCACCCAAATAAAGTGGCATGTCCCTAGCACCCTTTGTTCAGCCAGTTTGGGTTTTGTTTTTTGTTGTTGTTATTTTCTTTTGTCAACCTGACAGAAGCTAGAGTCATTTGAGAGGCAGGAACCTCGGACTAATGCCACCTACAGGCATGCCTTTGGACAGTTTCTTGATTAATGATTGATGTGGGAGGGCCCAGATCACTGAAGGGGGTACTACCTCCGGGCAGGTGGTCCTGGGATTCAAAGCAGGCTAAGCCAGGTAAGGGAGTAAACCAGTGAGAAGAACTCCTCCCCGGCCTCTGCTTCAGTCCCTGCCTTCGGGGTTCCTGCCTTGTGTTCTCGCCTTGACTCCCTTGAGGGACTGCGACTGGATAAGATGTAAGATGAAATACGCTCGGTTTACTTTTGGTCGTGGTGTTTATCACAGCAAGAGAAGCTAACTAAGACAAGACACACATGCTGAGGCACCTCCTGGGCCAGTGCTGAGGATGTTTCACAGGAGCCAAGCAGCCACAGCGACACCAAACTGTGAAGGCCGATTCATTATTGGAGCCAAGGGTGTAATACGCACAAGACAACCACTGTGTACCCAGGTATATGACACAGGATACAACTTTTGTTGGTCCCAGCAACAGGGTCAGGCTGACTGATTAAGAGGATGCATTTAGGGAAGCTTAGGTGGCTGAATTTATCTACACAAACTACCACCTTTCACGAGTTTGGGGAGGGGGCATTTTAAATAAGCGAATATACAATTTTGGAGTCAATAAACTAGGAAAAACTTAAAGCAATAATATTTTTAAAACTCTATTAAGTATAGAAAGGTGTGAAGAAGTGAAATCAGAATAGCAACCCAGTATCCCTGGGATGATAGCAAGATGAAGTTCAAGTTTATCAGGTAGCAGCTTGACTGCATATTCAAGTGCCTGTGCTCTGGAGTCAGATTGCCCTAGTGGAGTTCTGGACTAGCTCGATCACTTGTTGGGGTCTATGACATTGGGCAATTTACTAGTTAGACTCCATAGGTATCAGGTTTTTTCACCTGCCAAGGGAGGTTAGTAATAACATCCAGGGGTTGTTCTGAGCTTCAAAAGGATGCTTGAGTGAAGCATATGGTCCTGTCCTATCTAGGAACACAGTGAGTATTCACAACCACTAACTGGAATTACTAATGGATGTCTGGGCTTCCCAACCTGTCAGATATAACTGGAAAACTTTCTTTAAAGTACTGATGAGGGGCTGGAGAGATGGCTTAGCAGTTAAGAGAGCTGGCTGCTCTTCTAGAGGACCCGAGTTCAATTCCCAGCACCCACATGACAGCTCACAACTGTCTGTGACTCAAGTTCCAGGGGATCCAACACCCCTACCCAGACATGCATGCGGGCAAAACACCAATGCATATAAAATAAAAATAAATAAATCATTTAAAGTATTGGTGATTGGATTCCACCCGGCCCAAATAAAACAATGTCTCTAGAATGGGCAGTTTCTGAAATCACTTTGGGAGATTTTGAGGCTCTGTGATGGTGGAGAACCACTGGTTTCCGTTGACAGGGGGTTGCAGTGTTGGCTTACATCTCCAACTATGCCTTCTTACCTCATGTGTGCTTTCTTTAGGATGCTCTGCATTAAGAAGGCAGATGTTTCCAGGTGCTGACGAACGCAGTCGGAATCAGTGAGTACGGGACCGTGGTTATGCTGTTCCACACATCTAAAGTCGGATCGTAACAGTCCAGAGTCTTGCAGCGCTGAATGCCGAAGTACCCACCGACTACGTAAAGCTTGTTCCCGGAGGCCACAGCGTGGCAGCTCATGCGCTTGGCTGTCACGTCTCCCACCTTGGTCCACTGGTAAGTCTCACTATTGAATTTGTAAGCAGAGCAGGCAGAGAACTCGGTATCTCCACCCATAATAAAAATCTGGTTCCCCAGAACAGCTGCCGCTGTGTAGCGCCAGGGCTGGGGACAGGTGGCCGGTACTGTCCACCTGTTCTCACACTGATCATAACACTGAACTTTGGGAAGCTTGTCATGACTTACACTGGTACCCCCGAAGGCAAACAGCTTGAGTTTGGCACTCACTACAGCCGCATTGCTGACGCCTTCTCGGAGTGGGGCAACCATGGTCCATTTGTTGGTTGTGGGGTCGTAATGTTCTACTTGCTTTAGAGAGACTGAGGGGGAGGCTGGGAGGCAGCCTGTTGCTGCTGTGTGCCCACCGACCACATACAGGCAATGCTTTAGTTCAGCAGACCCATGACCGAACCTGGCCACCAGCATGGGGGCAGCCTTGGACCACTCCTCATGTAGGGTATCATAAACCCAGACATCTTTTGAGACTCCATTTTCAGACCCCCGCCCCCCAGTAATGTACACTTTGCAGCCAATTGCACATGCACTGAACTCTTTCCTGGGGCTGGGAATGTCAGCCTTGGGAATGATTTCTTTAGCCTTCTGGTCTACCAAGTACAGTTTGTCACACATGAAAGTCTGTCCTCCCAGGAGGAAGAGGGCATGGCCGGTTTTCCGAGGGCGGGCACAGAGGCTGGTCACCACGCCATCGTTCTGCAAGATTTTCAGTTTGCACCGAATGGCCTCCTCCACAATCTCCTTACTCTTCCTCTGCTTGGTAATGAGTTCTTCCATCGCCACGTTCTCCATGAGATAGATGGCAGGAAGGAGGGCCAGCCTCACGGTCTGCAACAGTTCTGGGAGGTAACAGTAGCGCTTCTTCAGGTCATAGCTAATCCAGTTCATGGCCGACTCATAGACAAGCCTCTCATCTTCTGTCTCCAGCTCTTCACTGGACAGGAGCTGCACGACCATGTCCTGGGGCAGCTGGAGGAAATCTTCGTTCTTCCGGATGGTTTGGAAGTTGCTGAGGCACATTCTCCAGGAGAGTTCGTACAGCTTGGTGCACTGGTGGGCATCAGACAACAGCAGCATCCCCAGGCAGTTGGTGGGATGCAGGTTCTTTTCCAGAAATTCTGCGCATGCGTCTCTGATGTCCTGAAACTCCAGCATGTCGCCGGCTTCCAGGAGCGACTCAGCATTTTCTTCGTTGATGATGACCCGGGACGAGTACGCATAGTCGAGAAGCAGCTCTAAGACTTCTGGGTGGATGGAATTGTCGAAGTTGACTTCGCTGTCCTGGCTCTCTTTCAGGCCACCACTGAACATGGCTTCAAAGTAGCGGCTGCATGCAGCCAGCACTGCCCGGTGGCAAGGGAAGGTCCTGTTCCCCGCATGGAGAAGGACATCTGTGAAGAGTCGCTGCTGACGCAGAAGGTTCAGGTGCGTGAGGACACTGTCCGCATAGGAAGATTTGTGAAACAGGTAGATATTGATGGAACCACTGCTGGCCCTGGACTTGCGGTTCTCATGTACACTGACTGACATTTTGTCTCAGCTCCTAAAAGAGAACAAAACAGACCCATTGAACACCATGGTCTTGATGTTCCCAGCCACAGCACAAAAGCAATAATCACTTAGACAAAGAACACGGAGCCTTGTTAGTCCTGCTACCTACTGTTCCGAAGAGGGTATGGCCAATCCAGAATAAAGCCAGAGAACTACCTGGAGGAAAAACATTCCCTGTAATACTCTGGAGCTATGTGAACCATACACTGTTGAGGAGTGAGGGGAGGCATGGCTTGAAAGCAGGTTTATCTTGGAAAACCTGACTGCCAGAATGTAAGTCAGCAGAAGCTGAGGGAAGTCCGTCTCATTTTCTCGGTTCCCAGCGCCGGTCCAGCTGATTCACTACAGGCCAGTTAAAATGCCAAGCTTCCCGCTCTCATAATGCCAAGAACGTCAGGAGGGCACCGGCTTTAATGCCCTATGCAACATAAAGCCATGTGTAAAACAAACACCTACTAATTAGAAATTCTATTAAGAATTCCTTTGGTAAGATCCAAACTCTGAATACATCTAACTATCCAACTCCTGAAGAGGTCAGACTTTTACACAAAGGTTAAATAGACAGCTTCTAACTAGACCGCTCTACCACCAGGAGCTCTAAATGCACCAGTATGCAAATAGTTCCATACATTGATCAGCAGACCTCAGTGAAAGCCCAGGCCACAATTACCACCCATCTCTCTGAACCTGGACAGAGTCCAGAATGACACTTGGGCACATAAAAGGAAGAATATTTTGAGTAGACAGCTCATGCTGTTTTTTCTGTTCTTCCTGCTCTATACCAATTCTCGGAAAACGGTCACAAGAACAAAGGATGCAGCAACCCCCCTTTGATTAAACACGCCCATCACCAGGACTGTTATGTACCTGCAAATGCTGTACCTGCATCTGGGGAGTCCAAACTGCAAACACTGCTTTATGTAGATTTAAAAGCACACAGGGGTAGGGGTAGGTGTAGGTGTGTGTGTGTGTGTGTGTGTGTGTGTGTGTGTGTGTATGACACATTCATATGCCTATGTGTGTATTTTAACCTTTGTTCATGCAGGGCCACTGTAAAATTGATCAGCTAACTACAGCACTTTCCTATGTATCAAAATTAGCATCAGTGGAATCTCCGGCTATCTTTTTAGATATCTGCTGTAAGAAAACTAGCGGGCAATGATTTAGAAAATGTCCACTGTCCATCTTGAAAACTGGAATTAACTCCCGGTTCTGACAGTACCCCTCTTCTGCTTTGAAGACTAGAAGGACCTGCCCCTCTCGGGATTCCAGGGCAGGTTGTTTATGTCAGCAGTGAAGACGATGTAATTGGCTACAGTGTCTTTTCCGATACAAATAGCCAGAACTTACAGCACAGCTAAAACTGTTTCTCCTTCCTTCAGGTATTTATTTTGTTTAATTTGTATTCCAGGAATTATTAATAAATGTCAGTGAATGCCTTACCAGATTCATGAGCTATGGCTGCAATTTCCCCCACCAGCTGTGAAAGGTGGCACAGAAAACAACAAAGGTGGCTGTCTGACGTGCCTTTGACCCTTGGGGCCCATAACCTTCAGGTGATGTAACTTGTTTTCCTCTGGTTTGGGAATGTTACTTCTCATGACGGGTAAACAAGGCCAAATAACAAGTAAGCATCAAAGTTACAAAGCTCCAGGGTTACAAAGCCTAGGAAAAAACACCTAGAAATTTCTAGTGGGTAGGAAGATGGTGAGGACCCATGCATCGCCCCCACCTCAAACTAAAGGCTTCAGCTTCCAGGAGTCCATCTTGAGCCACTGTGGAACGTTCTGAAGAAGGACTCATACTGAAGGGATCCTGTGAATACACTAAGCTTATGAAGTGTTCAGACTCCCGTGCACTTGAAACCTGCATGCTTTACCACTGTAGATGTCATTTACATGAATGCGTTCAGTGTTGAGTTATTTTGAAGAAGATTTTACGCCTAAACCTTTAAAAGATTGCCTAGTCTCAGGAAGCTGCCTCCTCTCTGGCTAAAAGCCAAGACAGGAACATAAGCATCTAAGTGCTTAGCGGCTGAGCTGGAATCCCACTGGGCCAGAGCACATGTCCATTAACAGGAGTCAGGGTGGCATAAAACAACATTCACAACTAGGTTTATACTTAAGAAAACAGTTTGTCCAGAAGACCTTAGGATACAAGATGTGCAACACTCGGCAATCCTGTGTTTACGCTGCTGTATTTTCTAGGTCTCCCCAGAAAGCAAGAAGAGCCTACCCTGTCATCTTGGATCCCATCCCACTGGAAAGGAATGTCACTGTCACAATCATCTTGGAACCATGTAGGATTAAAACAAAAGGTATACATGAAGGCCCAAGGGAAACAACTTGTTTTCTGGTTTAGAATTATGCCAACAGCAAAATAATCACAGAAACCATTTATGCAGCTACTAAACGCACCTTCAACATAAAATTAATCACTCTTTCCAATATTTCAAGCCCCCAGAGACATAAATTTGCATGCTAAGGAAATGGCCAAGAAAATGCACACATGTACTTAACTTGTGTCTACAAAGGCAGAGAAAAAGACTGCAATTACTGTGAACATCAAAAGGGCTCCTAGTTCAGTAACTTCGGTTCACTTACTGTTGCTTACACGCAGGCTGTCTGCCTCCAACGCTTGGAGCACCCCCGTCTCTCCTGGTTTTAAACCTGATCTCAATCCCACGAGGAAAGGAACCAGGCAGATGTATCTCAAGCACTCACATTATTGGCAACAATGGAACCACACCATAAAGATGTTTACAAAAATAGCCCTTCGCCACACGGTCCCCTACAACATTTGCAACGCTACTTAACACGCTGAACATGCCACTGAGGGCGACACCAAATTACACGTCCAAGTTCACTGTTTCATCTCCACCCCGCCCACCAATTCCTAGGCCTTTGAAATTAATAATGTCACTCTAAAAGGCAAAAGCTTGCAGGAGAAGAAACTAGTTTTTCAGGAACCAGTTTTCATTCATTCGGCTGCAATCAGATGCCCCCATGAGGAGGTCTGCGCGTGGCCCCCATCGTCCCTCGGAGCCGGCAACAGTGCACCATGGGGAACCGATCCCACGCGCCGGGCTGTCTGCAGGCTTCGGGGAGCCGGCACGCTATTATTCCCAACTTGGCTCCTCGCAGTCCCTGAGACTTGCCCGGGCGTTACACCGCGGAGGGGAGTCAGGTCGTGCCCCTCAGCGCGATCCTGCCCTGGCGACAGTTCTGCCTCGAGAGCAGTTCCTGGGCTTAAGCCGCAGGCAGGCAGGGTAGCCGGCGCCGGCTGGTGGCTCGCAAGCACACCCGCGGCTGGCCCGCCCCTGAAATCCGGGCGTCCGCAACAGGTCTGGGGCTGCAGGGGAAACTTACAGCAGTAGGCGACTGGCCTCCGCACACAACCGGCTGGGGTTCTTGCCTCGGTCACCCGCAGGGAGCCGACGGAGGGCGTCTCGGTCCCAGGAAGAGGCGGCGATCTGCCGGGAGAAAGGAGTGCCGGGAGGAGAAGCGATAGCGCCGGGGGTAGTGGCTCCCGAATCGGCTCTGGCAGGCAGCTTCGCCTCGGCCTCCGGATCTGCAGCTGCGGACCGGGCGCCCCGGCAGAGCCAAGAGTCTGCCGGCGCTCGCCTAGCCAGGGGAGAGTGAGCCTGCGGCGGCCGCGCCGCGGAGGAAGGCGGGCTGCGCGCTGGGGGAGGGATCGAGGCTGCGGTGTGAGAGCCGGCGGCCGCCTGGCGTCTGCTCCGGGTCTCTGCAGCGCCTCCGCCGTCCCACTCGCTCAGAGGCTGCGGGAGCAGACTGCGCCGGGCCACCGCGCACCGGGCTATAAGTTGCGCTCCCGCCCGGGAGGGGGCGCGTATGCAAAGAGACTCGTTCCGGGGAGGAGGGAGGAGGGAGGAGGGAGGAAGCGCGTCCACGGTGCGGGTAGGAGCGGGTGGAGCTGGGGAAAGAGCTGTAGGGGGAGTTCTCGGGAGAGGAAGCGGGGGGAGGGGGCGGGGAGTGCACCGAGACAAAGCGGACGCCCTCGCTCAGCTCCGGGCAGCTGCAGCCCCTGGGGACTGCAGGAGAAAATAAGTTTGAGGGGCTCCGAGGGTGTACGCCTCTTTGGGCCAACCTAATTCATGGCTAGCTCAGGTTCTGCGGAGCCCGCTAGGGAAAAGCAGCCCTGGGCTGTGGGCTCAGTGGTACCGGGGTCCACGGGATGCTCAGTTTAGTGGTCCTGGGCCAAGCTGGGGGTCCGTGGCACCGCAGCGCATAGCCACTCACTGGGCTGGACACCCCAGCGGCAGGCAGAACCTATTACCCACGGGGGCAAGGGAAGAAGCCCAAGTCGGGACCCTGTGGACACTGCAGGTTGCGCAAGTGGGACGTAGGGTTACTTGCTGGCAGGGGCCCAGACTCGAGCTCCAGGCTCTGGCCGGGTGTTGGCCCTCCCTACCCCTAGCTGGTGAGGAGCCGGAGGGCGGACTCTGACCCACGCGGTGCTGGAGCCGCTGCAACCCCGGCTCAGTCCCGCAGGCCCACGTGTTTCGCAACCGATCGCCAAGGCCGCTAGATTCAAAGGAGCAGCCACGCCGCCTCCCTTTGGGAAGAAGTCTCGGTCACCTTCTGAGACTTGGCCTTTCCTGCTCTTGGTAGGTTGGTGGTGTTTGGAGTTGAGTCAAGAAATAGCCCCACCACACACACATAACACACGCACGCGCCTCGAGAGGCTGGCAAGAAGGGAAAGCTGTCCGGGAAAAAAAAGAAATGCACGTGGCGACCACTGCTCCTGACTCTTACTCTTGACTCTTGTGCCAAGGGCTTGTCTTTTGGCTGGAAGCTAAAACGCCACTTGACGTTGGGTTGGCTTTTATTCAGTATTTGAGATAGAATCTAGGGACGAGCTATATAGATTATTGATCCAAACCTTCATTACACAGGTGAAGAGACAGGTCTTGGGCGATGTGAACGGCCTGACTGGAGATCTGCACCCCCTGGGTAGTGGCCCAGTCACGTGAGGGCTCCGGAGATCGACTTTACCCTGTCCCCGCCCCCATTCCCCCAAGCTTTTCCTCTTGTCTTCCTTAAAACACCAGGCGTAACAATGGTTTAAATCGGTTAAGGAGGCTCCACATGGCGCTTCCTGAGACCACAGTCTGCTGAAACCAGTATGGTCGGTTTTTTGTGTTGCTTTTTTTTTTTTTTTTCCATCCATCCCAGCTCCACTTCTGGCTTTCTCTGCTGTTACTCGGGCTGATAAATTTTGCTCATAGCAAAGAAAAACAGCGCCCTCTTAAGTCCTCTCTTAGCATTAACTCGACAGCCTCACGACAGCCTCTTAAAAATCTGTTTCCTATTTTAATTTTTGATACTGCGTCTTGGCTCCATTTTGCTTTACAAAGCCAGAAAGGCTCAATGGATTCAAGGTGAGAACCAGGTGCACAGGGCCTGAGGGCAGCAGCGAGGCAGGCAGGCAGAACTTAGTGCCCAAGGAAAGACTAAAACCAGCACAAAGCAAATGGAAACACTGTACACACCAGACAGACACAGGCATTGAGAAAAGGAAGGTGGGAATGGGTTGGTGCTGCACATGTGTTTATAAACACTGTTTCTGAAGCGTGTGGCCAGGGATGAGAGGCACCAGGGCCAGCACCTGGCCCCTTTCTGTTTTCTCCTACCTGGGTTTGAGTCAAACACAAACACGTTGTTTTGGGGGCACTAACAGTTAATGTCTTCCAGTGAGGCAATGCTCTATTAAGAAGTTAGCATTTTCTCCTTTTGGTTTTTCCAGACAGGGTTTCTCTGTGTAGCTTGCTCCTTTCCTGGAACTCACTCTGTAGCCCATGTTGGCCTCAAATTCACAGAGATCCGCCTGCCTCTGCCTCAAGAATGCTGGGGATTAAAAGCGTGCACCACCACCGCCCCACGCACATTTTCTCTTTTGACAAAATATGCCTTGATTTCTCCCAGAGCCACCTAGAACTGCCTTAGATGCTGCTGCCCAGCTGTGTACATACCTCAGGTGGTTGGCTGGGGGGTGGGGGTGGGGTTGCTAGGAGAAGCCACCTGGCAAAGGACAGGTCATCATTTCTATGGCATCTACCACCTGGAAGCTGCAGTGTCAGAAGCCAGGGAAACAGTAAAGATCACTTTGTAGAGAGGCGGGACTAAAGGAGTAAGTCCGGCTGTTGTCCTTTGGTGTATCTTTTCTACCTAGTGTTACCATTTCCTGTGCTTCCAACAATACACAAAATTGCAGCCTGGAAAATCCTGAAATGACCAGATACATTCCCTTCATCTGCGGCTGGAAGATAAGCAACCCAGGAAATCGTTTATGTAGGTTATACAAACTGGAAAATGCTGAAAGATACCGGAACCACAGACTATAAGGATTGGCTTGAGCCAGTGTATGAAAATTCTTCAGCCTGCTGGGCAGTTTCTAATGCCTCTCTCCAGGCTAAGGGTGATTTGCAAGTTAGTGGATTTATGATCATGGAAACTCAAACTATGTAATTTTTATGGCCTCTCTCTCGGCCAGTGGTAAAAGTCGTTCTTATCACCCTGCTCACAGGAAACAAAGGCGAGTCCTGTACATGTACAGGAAGAAAACTGTCCGTAGGATTGTGATTGCTCTGGACCACAACGGACGCAGAGGATAGCTGAGATGTAACCGCTCCGTTGAGATGCTGCTGCTGCTGCTGCTGCTGTACTTTGTACATCAGCCAGTGCTTGGTTGGGGATGCTAGCCTGGTCCTGCAGGCCCCGGGAAACTGCCTTTGCCTGGCCTTGGGACACTAAACCAAGGTCTCAGGTTTTTATTTTTTGTGTGGGTTTTTTGTTTTGTTTTGTTTTGTTTTAATGCTATTAAAAACCTGTGCCCAAGGCTTTGGCCTTGCTATCTTTCTTAACAACGTTATTTTGTTAGGCTGCAAAATCAGCAGCATGGGGTTAAATATATTAGCTGCCTTCAAACCTAATCTGTCTTCATTCATTCCTAATTTACACTTGGACTGAATTAATGAGAATGATTTAATTAACGACGTACAATCATGGTACCAGGGACTGGACAGCTCCAGGGGATTGGACTTAACTGGGCCATGCAGCTGCCACCCTGCCTCTTGCTGGTTCCCCCAAGCCTTACCCAAATTCAGACATGTCCCCTGCTGGGATTCCAGAAGGGCCCTCTTTGTTCACAGATTCACTTCCTCAATCTGCATGGGGAAGGTGGCACAGCTCTATTTCCTGGGGTATTGGCTACCCAGGCTTTGAGAACAGTGCCCAGTTGAGTCAGCATGGCAGAGGACCAAATGCCCACCCAAGGTGTGATGGCAAACCTTCACTGTCAGTTTGACTGGATTTAGAATCACCTAAGAGACACACCTCAGGGCATGTCTTTGAGGGTATTTTCACAGTTTCAATGAAAGAAGGAAGACCTTGAATGTTGACGGCAACGTAAGTTGGGCTTGTGGTTGCAGGCTGAATAAATTGGGGGAAAATGAGCTGACCGCCAGCATTCATCTCTCTGCTTCCCTGTAGAGGATGTGTGACCAACCACCTCACACTCCTATATTCCTTCCCCCACCATGGGCTATTTTTTAAAATTGTGAGCCAAATAAACCTCTTCTCCCCTTACATTGCTTCTTCTCAAGTATTTGGTAACAACAATGACCAAAAAAAGTAAGAAACACACAGATCTGTGCTTTTCTTCCCAGCATGTTGAGCTCAGGCTAGGAATGGACATCTAGCGAGGGATGCTATGTCCTGCCCACACAAGTGTGGAAGGGAAGGAGGAAAAATGGAATTACAATGAGAGAGTTTGAGGGGAGACTCCAGTCCCTGGGACTCACCCTCCTGGAGTTTCCCAGTTAAGGAGAGCAGACTGGACCTGCTTCTGAAGTCCACCTCCACCACATATTAAGACAGGTAGCTAGAAGAGAGACAGTGGCTTGTGCAAGGTGCTGCTTTCTGACTGGAGGAACCTCAGAGCCACTGGCAGATGTGGGGGTGGGTCCTTCATTGACAAAGGGGGGCCCCCGACGGCTCCATCACAGCCCCCTGCCACACTTCACTTACCAACAAACCTAGGGAGAGAGACCCTAGAAACTGCCAGCAACCCTCGTATTTCAAGAAGAGAAAGAAAGAATCATCGAGCTAGAGATGAACAAGAAAGACAGTCGTCAGCGCCAAGTAGGCCTCAGAACGTAGCAGCTCACTGATCACAGGGCTTGCTGGAAAGAACGGGGCCTCTGTTGGCAATCTTGTTTTTGTTATTACATTTCATCCGCGTTTGTGCTCTTTAAGAAATTCTTGTTTGTATTAAGTACCTGTGCTAAATCCAGAGAGTGTCGAGGCTGTTGAAATTGGTTCGGTCACATTTTAACACTTCAGTTGTTTCTTCTTTCTTTCTTTCTTTCTTTCTTTCTTTCTTTCTTTCTTTCTTTCTTTCTTCTCTCTCTCCCTTCCTTCCTTCCTTCCTCCCTCCCTCCCTTCCTCCCTTTCTTTTTTTTAAGATTTATTCATTTATTATGTATACAGTGATTGTTCAGCCTGCAGGCCAGAAGAGGGCGCCAGATCTCTCATGGTAGATGATTGTGAGCCACCATGTGGGTGCTGGGAGTTGAACTCAGGACCTCTGGAAGAACAGCCAATGCTCTTAACCTCTGAGCCATCTCTCTAGCCCCCTGTTGTTTCTTAAGGTGCATTGTCCATGCTACTTTATTTCTATTTTATGAATTAAATTGATTATGGTGTGATTTTTTTAATTTCAAGTTCCAGTTGCTCATTGCTATTGTACATGAACATGACTGCCTTTTGTCTTACGGTTTTTAGTGGAGAGTATCATGAGAAATTTTATCTTTGTTCTTATTGACCTCTTCTATTGGGGTTGTTATTGGTGGGAAATACACTCTTCCTTTCGGACTTCCTCAAATCTCATCCAGCCTCCAGTGACATTTCAGGGGACTCAGGGAGATCTAGTCCAGTTACATTATTTTTTTCTCCAGGGCCTACAAGACAATGGTCTGCACAGACTGGTGTAGGTTGTAGGTTTTAGGGGCAGGTTTTAAAACAGTTATTACTATCTTCTCTGGTTATGAAAGCAATGCATGATTAAAATGTGGAGACTATGGGGTTGGGGATTTAGCTCAGTGGTAGAGCGCTTGCCTAGCAAACACAAGACCCGGGGTTCGATCCTCAGCTCCAAAAAAAGGAAGAAAAAAAATGTGGAGACTACAGACAGGGACAAAGAAAACAGTAGTCCACCACACAGAGATACTGACAGTTCACGTGTTTAGTTGTTAGGCAGTCAGGGACAGGAACTTGAAAATGAAACTTGATTTCCTGCGCTCACATATGCCTGAGGGGTGTTGAGGGGCAAGTACTAGGCGTTCACAGTAGTTCGGTTTCCTCTGCTGTAACACAAGATGTTTAGAAGACTGTTTTACAGGTTAAGAAACCTGGGGCATATTCAGCCAGGCCATGGTGGCACGCACCTTTATTCCCAGAACTCAAAGGAAGACAGAGGCAGGAGGATCTCTGTGAGTTTGAGGCCAGCCTGGTCTACAGAGTGAGTTCCAAGACAGCCAGGGCTACATAGAGAGACTGTCTCCCAAAAAGGAAGGGGGCAAAATAAATAAATAAATAGACTGGCCTGTGTAAGACATGAACCATAGGGCCCTGCTAACCGAACACTCTATGAGATTGTTTTTACGTGGATTAGTAAGAAGTTGTTTACACAGTGTGGTGCTCCTGTGATCTCCGACATATTCCCAGGCGGCCCTCCTAAGTAAAAGACAAGAGTTACCTGAATCCTTATGGCAGTCCCTTCTTTCCACAGCTTCACCTCATATTGAAGGGACACCTTCAGGCTTTGAACGTGCTCTCTTACCCTCTGGGGAAGGTATAATTTTTGTTTTGTGGTGCCAGAGATGGGACTCGGGACCCTGTGCACGATAAACTCACCCTCTACCCCTAGGCTGTACTCTTGCGCGTTGGTTCCAGACTTCCTTGTCAGGAGGGAAAGTGGCATGTACCATACAAGCCCAAACCCGAGGCGTCTGCCTGTCCCTTCTCATTTACTGATGCTGTCTTCCAGTCTCTTACGGGAGCCAACTGATGATGGAGAAATAATTCTTTTCCCTGTTTCTTCACCAAAAGAAGCTGATGCAAAGAAAGTTATTTTGAAGACACATTCTTGAAAACGAAGCAACTAGCTACATTTAAAAGAATGTAACCTAGCTAAAAAGAGAGCAAATATGGGGTACAGGCGCCCCTATTTCCTGCCCTGAAGCTCCTGCAGGGTGTGTGTGTGATAAGAGCTCCCTGGCGCCTATCAGAATGGCACCAGGCATCCATAGGGTGTGACCTTACGCAGCCTTGGGGAATCTTGAACCATTTCCCCTCCTGTTTTCCATAATCTTCCCAGTGCCCCAAGGCTCCTGGACTAAACTCCTAATTTGTTCTAAGTAATTACATTCAAGAATCAACCGTTGTTCCAGGAGTGAAAACTGAAGGTTTTGTTTGGCCTGGATGCTGTGCCTCCAGGGCGTGATGCCAAGTCTCTGAGCAGGTCTCAGCGGGAAGGAGGGACCAGAAGAAGGGACCCTTGTGGTCCAAGGCCTTGCGCCTCTGAATGAACATTGAAATATTTTTATGGCAGTCTGTGAGTACAGACTACACAATGGTGCCTGCCGCACAACCTCAGACGGGGCTGAAGGTACCATGTATCAAAGGAAAAGGGAGAGATGGTGATCACTGTCTCCCAGTCTTATCAAGTTAAAAGTACAACATAAGAAAGGTTACGAGCTCATGTATGTATGTGTGTGTATGTGTGTGTGTGTGTGTGTGTGTGTGTGTGTGTGTTCATACACGTATAACAAAAAGAGGCATTCATACATTTCCCTGAGCATCATAAGAAAAATGTTTCCATTATAAAACTAGCTTTACAAAAATAGGTATCTCAAATAGTTATGCTAGCCTTTCACAGCCCCAAATATATGAGAAGTTTTCTTAAGGAAGTCTGTGTTTCCACTGTGTTTGGGGGATTCACTGCCTTAGAGGAAGCAGCCCAGGCTTTCTCCAAACTCCACCGATTCGGTCTGCATTTTTTTTCTGGGATACCCAAGATGCTGAAAATTTGAGGGACCACCAAGGTTCATTCTGATTTTTCAGATGGTGATTTTCTGGGTAGAACTTGGGTTTCATCTGCATGCATTTTCTTTGGCAAGTTGGTCTATTTTGAAAATTCCATATATCAGTTACCACAGCTTAATAAAAGTCAACAATTTGTCACATCTCAAATTTTTTATGTATGTTTTATTACAAACAACCCTCCCCTTCCTCCTCCCCATACCCACTAGTCACCTGAAAAGTGACATTGTCAACCCAGCAAAGCCAGGAATCGACCACAGGGGTGGCGGGCGGAGGCCTCGGGGAGGAATCCATAAAGCAACAGCGCCCTCTTCTGGCTGCAGTGAAGGTGCCTTTACCAAAGGGTCTGATGACATTCAAACCCAACTCACAGAAAAGAGAAAACAAACTCTACAAATTCTCGTGGGTTATTTTGAGCCCCAGATGTCCAGTGTTTAGATGAGCAAAGGGAAGCTGTAGCTGAGGGTCTGGGCAGTCTGCGATCATGGCCGGTCTTACAGTGATCCCGGGGCCTACAGACGGGAGAGCAAAGGACCAGACAGGGTCACTTATCTCCTCAGCGCGAACTGAGCAAGTCCTAGCCAGCCAATCTCCTGCCGCTGTCCTCCTAAACACAGGGCAAAGTTCAGTTGTCCTGAGGCCCAGCGACGGGAACCTGTTATCTACAGTGATACAGTGGGAATTAATAACAGTGATGAGACTCGTTTTTATACTTATCATGTGTAAGCACCATAAAGGACGGAGATCTCACTGGGTGATGATCACGCCAGAGCTGAGTTGTTAGCCCCTAAATTACACTGGCCCTCTCTGTTTTCCTGCCCAGCTACAGCGCCTGCTTTCCTGTCCCCCCTGGAGTGCCAGCTCGCTCTCCTTCTCTCTCTCTCTCTCTCTCTCTCTCTCTCTCTCTCTCTCTCTCTCTCTGTCTCTCTCTGTCTCTCTCTTTCACACACACACACACACACACACACACACACACATACACACACACACACACACACACACACACACGCACACACACTGGATTTTCGGGAAGAGACGACATGGATTGCTTGATTTACTTTGCTCAATGTTGACAAGCCTGATAACAGTGTGACAAATGAGAAGCTGGAATCAATTGGCTAAAATTATACTGTTTTTTTAATCCACTTTAGCCTTTCTCCATAGCTGACTAAACATCTTACCAGATCATGTTTTCATTCTGGCACACTGTACCCACCAGAGATTGGTACATCAACTCACAAGCAAAGGAATGTCTTCATCAAATTGCTCTTTCAAATTTAGTTTAGACATAGTTTCTCAGCTATGGTCTGAGGCACTGCCCCCCCCCCCCCCCCCCCCCCCCAACCCCCGCTGCTATGATCAAGCCCCAAGTAGTGAGAGAAACATCTTCCCACTTCAATGTCTGCAACCCAAAGGCCCAGGGGAGCTTATGTGTCCTCTTGGAAGGATCTAGAGAGAAAATGCAATAGAAAACAAAGGAAGCTTTTAACTTCTTGGCTGAATCAGCAATTGTGACATTATGCTTTAAAACCCAACATACACAGATTATGCAAAAGTTTGAAATCTTTATATTGGACAATGGTTTGCAGATGTGAAGGACCTTGTCAGTGGGTAGTCACGGGGTGAGCATGCCGTGGTGTGCTCCACTCCTTGCAGATGCCAGACACAGTAAAACTTCAGCTGTCTAGAAGGCAACCCACTAGAATGATTAGTAAAACATTGTTCCCACACTGACCTTTTAGAGGACAGAGTTCCTGTTGGAGTTTCCTTCAAAGAGCGGGTGACCTCTGTCTCAGTAAGGAATCAATAAGCAATTTCTCAGGCAGGTAGATTAGTTAGGAGTAGCAGGGTAACAATGATACAAATGCTGAAGAATAGGAATGGGACCTGTGACTGGAGAGGGGGAGAGGGTCAAGCACAGCTGCCTTTCCTCTCGTTCCTCCAGATGATCAGGTGTGTACCTGTAAACGGCAAGGCTGGAGAGATGACGAGGTGGTTAAGAGCACTTGGGACTCTTGCCGAGGACCCAGATCTGGTTCCCAGCTCCCACAGGGAATCTTAGAACCAACTGTAACTCCAGTTCCTGGTGATCTGATGCCCTCTTGTGGATTCTTTGGACAATGTAAACACCAGGTGAACTTCCAAACATGCAGGAATAAAATAAACACATCTTTTTAAAAGATGGAAATGCAGGCCGGGTGGTGGTGGTGGTGGTGGTGGTGGTGGTGGTGGTGGTGGTAGTGGTGGTGGTGCATGCCTTTAATCCCAGCACTCAGGAGGCAGAGGCAGGCAGATCTCTGTGAGTTCAAGGCCAGCCTGGTCTACAGATTGAGATCCAGGATAGGCTCTAAAAAGCTACACGGAGAAACCCTGTCTCGAAAAAACAAACAAACAAACAAACAAAAAATGATGGAAATGTTAAGCCAGGCGGTGGTGGCGCACACCTTTCATTCTAGCACTCAGGAGGCAGAGGCAGGTGGAGCTCTGAGTTCGAGGCCAGCCTGGTCTGCAGAGGGAGCTCTAGGACATCCAGTGATACACAGAAACCCTGCCAAGAAAAGAAAAACAAAAACAAAAACAAATGTCAGCTACAAAAATCTGGCTTGTATCATGATGGAGTCAGCATAGGCACAGACTCCTCTCTCACGGTGACAGAATGCTAGGGCCATTTGTCCTCACCCTCCAGAAGCAGTGTGTGTTTCTCAGGCACAGCATAAAATAGCTATTTACAGAAAGTTTAATGTTTAGAGTGTTTCCATGCCTTGTAATCCTCAAATGCCCTCAGAAAGGTGAATATCATCGATACTGGGCTCCATTTCCGGGACAGCAACTAAGTTTGAGGAGGCCAGTGTCCCACCTTGGACCACATATTTGCCAAATGGGTTTGTTGCCGCCGGAACCACCTGTTTCCTGCTTTGTTTGGCCTCCACTCAGCATCTTTCTTTTCTCCAGTGTGTCCAGGCCTTAGACCAGCACACTGCAGCAACAAGACAATAACACAGTAAGTGTGTGAATGAATAGTTCACCAAAGAAATAATCCTCCCTTTGGCTTTGCAGAAAAATGACCGAAACTCAGTTCTTGCTTGCTAAAGCAGGAAAGTCTAAGAAAACATCTTAAGTCAATTTTCATGTTGGGCTACACCCAAATGATTTACCTTGCGTTGTTTGGAGAAAAACCTCATCCCCAGACTATTTTTACTTAATCAGAATTTCACTGTTAGGATCACATTCAGAGACCCACTTAAAAGGAAACTCCCCCACGTCTCCGAAAGAGGGCAATAGTTGACATGGGATGAGTAAACCTGTGCAAATAACCTGGGTCTGCTTTGAAGCACAAGCCATTCCAAACACACACTACCCAGCATCTCTGTGATAAGGTGGGTTAATCACCCCAGCAGCAAATCACCCAAAGGCTGAGGTCATTTCTTTCTGCTCCTTGGTGATTAATTGGTCTGTATCCCTTGGTGCAAGAAATGATAAGGCTTAGGTAATGGAAAGGCAGAGCATATCTCCCAGGTGGAGAAGGTCCATAGTAAGGGGCGGGGGGATTACTTCTAACATTTTCCAGCACCAATCCTGCCAGCCTGGGGCTGGGTAGCTAAGGCTATCAAGAACTCTACCCAAAGCTAGGCTTATGCCAAACAAGCTAGATTATAGCTAAAAAGTCATCTTAACCCCAATTCTTAACGGTGGGCAGAGTCATTAAATAGCAAGTAGCTGGCATGGCACCTGCCTGTGACCCCCAAAATGAAGGTAAGGCAGAGAGATTGTGGGTTGAAGGCCAGCCTGAATTACATAGGGAGACTCTGTATCTGTTCCAGTGATGAAACAGTGGTGATAACCATGTCTTTGATGTTGCCAAGGAACAGTAAAAGGTAGAATCCACACTACAGGTTTTCTTTTGTTGTTGTTCTCTGTCTGTCTCTGTCTCTGTCTCTGTCTCTGTCTCTCTGTCTCTCTCTCTCTCTCTCTCTCTGTGTGTGTGTGTGTGTGTGTGTGTGTGTGTGTGTGTGTGTGTGCATGGTCATGTGGAGGTCAGAGGTCAACATCTAACAGCTTCTATTGCTCACCACCTTGTTTTTTGGAGACGGGGCCTCTCACTGGAGCTGGAGCTGGTTGGTTTGGGTAGGCTGTCTGGGTAATGAGCTCCAGGGAACTATTTATCTATACCCCCTCCCCTTGCCCATAACCCTAGGACTGGCTGGAGTTGCAGATTCTCCACTGCACCTCGCTTTCACATGGATGCTGAGGATCCCAACTCAGGTCCTCCTGTTTGTGCAGAGAGCATTTTACCCACTGAGTTACCTCCTGACTTGGGTATTTTTTGAGACAGGGTCTCCATATCCCAGGCAGGCCTTGCTTTCCAAGAGCTGGGTTTATAGGTGTGGGCCACAAGGCCCGGCTCAGATCCCAACTTTCTGATCTAGAAGCTGGGTTCTAGTGTGCGGGCCTCTGGGCCACTTGTACCCACAGGCAAGTGTATCCCGGGTACATGGTGGACTGCTGCCTTCATGAACATTCTCAGTCAACAGGTACCAAAGTTGTAGCAGCTGTCATATTTGCTGACATCCCTCAAAAGCTTGTATGTTGTGAGAGGTCCTGGCAGTTGGGTGGTGCACAATGGTGATGCTTAGGACACAGACTATAAAGTATTACAATCTTTATCTTTATTTTTCTTAAACAGAACACAATTACCGCTGTGAGCCCTAATCAGCTAGCTTGGTGGGAGCTCAGTTTGAACCATTTAAGAGATTCCATCCTTTGCCCCCCACTTTTGTTCAGCATTGGGCCCAAATTCCAGAGTGATTTTAAGCGTGTCTGCGCGTATCTGAGCTACAGGCTGAAACCAGTGGTGTTGCTGAGGCCATTAGGACAAGATGTTGCTTTTTAATCAGATGATGCCCAGCTACTAGTACTTTCCAAAACAAACAAGTAAAAAGCAAAAACATGTCCCTTGGTTTGCCCTCCTGGATGATTTAGTAAAGATTAAAACACTGCAAAATTATTGTGTAAAACTAATCTAAGTAAAAGGGACAGCTTTCCATGCTAGCCAAGGTGACATAATAGGGTATCGCCTTACCTTTTAAAACAGCTCAAGGCAAACAGAGTAAATTAAACGGTTGGATCATCAGGTAACAAAAAGCCAAAGTTTCAGAGCCTCCAAGGACCTAGCTTCAAAGGACTACAATCTTATTTTATTTTTAAAGATTTATTTATTTATTATGTATACAGTGTTCTGCCTGCATATATGACTGCAGGCCAGAAGAGGGCGCCAGATCTCATTACAGATTGTTGTGAGCCACCATGTGGTTGCTGGGTATTGAACTCAGGACCTTTGGAAGAGCAGCCAGTACTCATAACCGCTGAGCCATCTCTCCAGCCCAGGACTACAATTTTAAAATAGTAACTATAGGGCCTGGAGAGATGGCTCATTGGTTAAGAGCATTGGCTGTTCTTCTAGCGGCCCTGGGACTGATTACCAGTACATACATGGTGGCTCACAATTGTCTGTAACTCTGGTTCCAGGGATTGTATGACTTTTTCTGGCCTCTAAGGGCACCAAGCGAGCACATGGTACATAGATGTACATGCAGGCAAAATATCCCTGCACACAATAAAATAAAATAACAATAATAAAATAGCAACAGAGACTGTGCTTGAGTGTGCACATTTGGATGGATAGCTTTTTGCTATAGCTGTTGTGGGTTGATGTAGGTAATTTTTGCAGAAAGTGATTTCTTCAAGCCCTGATCATTATAAATGGATCATATTTTAATTGCTTCTGTTAACATGGTAGAATTATACACCATATTGATAATGAACACCATGAAAGCCAAAAGCGAATGTTACATGTTCACTGAATGACTGAATGATTGTGTATCTGGTTAGGGAGGTCAACGACAGCTTAGACCTGGAACCAAGTTGCAGAGATGTTCTAGCTCACGAAAAACACAGCGCTCGTGTTAAAGGGACTAAGATAGAGTTTATTATGGAGGCATTTTGAGTGACCATGGCCCAGGAACACAGATTGAGGTGGCTCCAAATTCCATATTCCAACTCGGAAGCAGTTTTGTGAAGTTTTAAGTTTTACAAGACAAACAAAGCCATAAATCAAGGCAAGTTTAAAGCACGTTGATGGGTACACCAGAGAGGTGGATAGGGCAAAATGAAGGAAGTTGATCTAATGGCCTCTGATGGCATCCTTAGCTTTAGGTAGGAGGAAGCTAGTGGCCTGTTCGTCACAGGATGTTAGTTCTGACACAGAGGTGGGTAAGGGTTAGCTGTTCAGGGGGCTAAAACTAGCACAGATTAAGGTAGCCAGTCCTGGAGTTGCAACATCCCAACCTCTCCAAGTTACTTCGGTTTTAATCAATCAGTCCCACAGACACAGCCAATTCCCATTCCCATTCTAAGCTAATCATAAAGCCACCCTTGATCCCTAAATCTGTTTCCTGGGCATCAGAGGATAACTCTGCTATTGATCCTATGGATACCAAGGTTGCATAGCTCCAGGGCGCAGACAGTGAGACTTCTCAGTCCTCTTCAGTAAGGTGGCCCTGACTCCACTTGCCTCACTGAGACACAAGCTTGGAGACCCAGGAGTGGTCAGTCCAGAGATCTCTAGACCCGAATGTGGTTCACTGGAGACATCTGTCTCAAGGATGAGCACATATCTCCTTCCACCGGGTTTCTCAAACTCTCACACAGATCACCCCCTGGGAACTTGCTCAGCTGAAGATTCTGATTCAGGAGGTGGGGGTGAAGAACGGCAGTTAGCATTTCTACCAAACTCCCAGTGGTTGTAGGGGCTGCCAGTCTGCAGGCCACACCTGAGCACAGAGCTTGGTAGGCATACCATATCACAGGAATCAGCTTTATCACAGAACCGCACAAAGACATCACCCAACCCTTCAAACCCTGGAGCTATGCCTCCTTAGAAATGAGGAAAGCCCTCCTCAACAGATGCAATCCATATTTGTAAGAGACTGGTAGATTCCCTGGGAAGGTTTTACTGGGAAAGGTGTTGACTTGTGAGCTGGGTATAAAAGAAAGGCATTTAAGCTGGGTGGTAGTGGCGCATGCCTTTGATCCCAGCACTTGGGAGGCAGAGGCAGGTAGATATTTGAGTTCGAGGACAGCCTGGTTTATAGAGTGAGTTCCAGGACAGCCAGGGCTACACAGAGAAACCGTCTTGGAAAAAAAAAAAAAAAAAGTTTAATCTTAAGAAGAGGAACAGGCACACAGCATGGGGTACTCGAAGACATAAAAGGCTATGTGTGGGCTGTAAACAAAAGGAGAGCTTGATTGGGCCCCAGGGCTGGTTCTGAATCCAAGGAGAGCAATGAGGATGGTTGGAGCTGGCTGAGGGCTGAGGACCAGGGAACCTCACTAACCTGCAGGTGCAGAAGCTGTGAACTGTGACCGGTGAGCAATTAAAGAACTAGTTCAGTGACTTTGAATCCAGGTCAGTTAAATGAGCCAGGGCCGGCTCTACGGATCTGGACCTGATGTCTGGCCTGAGGCTCCAACCTGGATCCCACGTGTTCAGAAACAGTGGTTAGGGTATGGGGGCTGTTAAGTCCTCCTGGGGACGAGGGCAGGGCACTGGAAACGGATCATCAACGGCTCTTTGGTCCCAACTGCCCTTTCCCATCAGCTGTCTGCTAAGGTAAGGACACGAAATCACACAGTTGTTTGTGGCAGCCACCAATCAGGGCTGCGCTAAGAAAATCCAGCTTTGTAGAAATTTCTGGTTCCAGGGTGAACATGAGGATAACTCTTAAAGTGTTAGAACTTTTTTCCCCCTTTCATTTTGAAGAAAGACCATCGCTCTGTCAGCGAGCACCTATAAAAATTGGCCTGCATTATTGTGAAGAAAAGCCAGTTAGAATTAATCAGGGGTCTTTGTGCTAATTCATACAATTAGACACACACTATTCTTAAATGCAAAGGATGTTAAGCAGTGAAAAACAACAACAACAACATGGTGTATTTTAAAGGAGCTGAGTCCCCTTTTCACAATAAAGCCAGCATGGTAACCATGATTGTTACTGCTTTATATGTTATTATCTAAAAATCTCTACAGAATAGAAAGCCTTTTATGGGTATGTATGCCTTTCTAGTACATATTTTTGAGTTATGCCTTTAATAAACACTAAGTGACGGTATGTGTTATAATTTGGAAAAAAAAAACATTTTGATTATTAATAAGAGAAATTTCTTCTCAGGACCACATACCTGAAATATGAGCGGAAAATAGTATTTGATTAAATTGTCTTCCGTCTAGAGTTCACACATGGTCTTTTCCAATTTGAAGGACCTACCAGGGGTGGGTAGGTTCTAGAGCTCTGGAGTTAAGACTGATTGCTGGCAATTCATGAGTAAAGAGGGCATGTGCTTGAAAGGGAGCATGGGAGGGTTTGGAGGAAGGAAAGGGAAGGGGGAAATGAAAGAATTGTGTTATAATCTCAAAAACTAAGAAAAATAATTTAAAAAGAATGATTGCTGAGCATTCTTAAGGACTGTTGTTTGGATCCCAATACCCACATAACAAGCAGAGAATCCTTCTCACAACTATAACTCTGTATGCAATTCTCTCTTCACCCTCCCCATACATACACATGCATATAAATTCTCCCCCCCTCTCTCTTTCTGTGTGTAGCTCTGTTTGTCTCTCTGTAACTCCCTCTCTCTGTCTCTCCGTCTCTGTCTCTCTCACACACACCACTCACATCTGTGCTGAGCTAATGTGATATTGTACTGAATTATTCATTTGAATGATTCCTAAGGCTGGTAAGATGGCTCAGTTGGTAAAGACTGTTGCCACTAAGCCTGACCAAGTCTGACCCCTACCAACTCCCAAAGGTTGTCCTCTGACTTACACATATAACATCACGGCACACATACACATATGAAATAAATAAATGTAGTTAGAAATATAGCTTCCTAAATTTCTTCTACAAGTACTTAGTTAGCATGCTATCATCCAAACTGGCAAGTGTTTAAAAGCCATTAAAATAATGACTGTCATTTGTATTATTTTCCACATGTACACTATCACTTAATCTCAAAAACTGCAGAAATTTCTCAAAATGGTCTCCACGTATGGATGGGAACACCGGTGTTTGGAAAGATCTGGTGATGTGCCTGAATTCTCAGAGCTGTCGACAGCAAATCAGAGACTCCGGCTGAAGTTACCTGTTACATAAATATTCTAAGTAAAAAAGGGAACCAGGCCATTTTGAAAAATTCTTCAAGGAAAAGAAAATATTAAGAGTTAACGAGAAAGGGTTCCTCAACAGCTGGGTCATCAATCACGTCAAGGTCACTAACTGAGAGGAAACCTGAGGAAATGGAGCCACCTTGGGGCCAGTCTCTCCAGATCCAAAAGAAACACCAACTGGGCTACACACAGCGCTGTGGCTTCACCTAAGCCGCCCCCTGGGGAAGGGGCGAGTGGGAGGCATGCGCAGCTCCGTCTCTCTGCCCCAGCTCCACCGGCTTCCCATGGCTGGTGCTACTGGTCAACACCATCTCAGGCCTTCTGATTTCATTTCTTCCCTTGGTCACCATGTGACCTTCCTGATAGGAACCATCTTAACCTCTCAGCTGCCTGAGCAGTTACTTCTGTCAACACAGAAACGGACAGGAGGCAGAAGAGACCTTCAAGGCTGAGAATTAAATGGGGTGTGTATGGTGTGTGTATGTGTGTATGTGTGTGGTGTGTGTGGTGTGCTGTGTGGTGTGTGTGTGGTGTGTATGATGTGGGGGGGGTGTAGTGTGTGTGTATGTGGTGTGTGTGTGGTGTGGTGTGTGTGTATGTGGTGTGTGATATGTGTGTACATATGTGTGGTGTGTGTGTAGTATGTGTGTGGGGGGTGTATATGATGTGTGTGGTGTGTATGGTGTGTGTTGTGTGTGGTGTATGTATGTGTGTGGTGTGTGTATGTATGTGTAGTGTGTGTGTGTGTGTGTGTGGTGTGTGTGTGGTGTGTGTGGTACGTGTGTATGTGTGTGGTGCCTGTGTGTGGTGTGTGTTTGTGTGTGCGTGTGTGTGTGTGGTGCCTGTGTGTGGTGTGTGTGCGCACGCGCGCATATGATTTTGTTGTTCCCAGTTCATAAAGTAACCAGTGACCTCCTCCCTCAAGGCCCTATTTACTGCCTCATTATCACCTCTGGCCACATTGTTATCTTTGTTGGCCCTAAATGCCACACACTCTGGTCTGAAGCCCTGTCTGTGTTCCATGCTTTTCCAAAATCTCCAGCAGGCTTTCTTTGTCCTTTGGTGTCCCCTGACAGATGACCTGGTCTGAGCTGGCGGTCTCCCCTCCTCCCTTCAGTCTGCCTCCTTTTTCTGCAGAACTCCGGCCACCTTGTGAGCTGAATTCTCATCCTCCAGCCTCCCTCCCTCTCCTGAGTGCGGGGTGGCAGGAGTGTCACGGTTCTCAGCTTCCTGTGGGGCTAGGTATCAAATCCAGGCCTTTGTGCACTCTGAGCAAGCCCTCCACCAACTCGGCTACATCCCAGCCTTGCCATCGGTCATGCTTTATGATAAATCCCTGATGCTGTGTAAAAACCTCCACACTCGAACACTCCTCTGACTGCTTGCTATTGTCTTGGCCTCCCGGGTTGCCGGGTGTCCTCTGCCTCAGCCTCTACCCTTTCTGTGTGCATGAAGTCCAGGGTTTTCTGCTCACTTTCAAATCAAGCTACATAGTCTCTGACTTTGCTACACCTGTGCTCCCCAAACCTCCAGGGCAGGTGCCCACGCACCTTGGTTGATGGCAGATAATTGACTTCCAGAGATGTCTGCTGTCTTTAAGGACGAAGGGCTCTAGAACCCTTGGCTGGGGAACATTCTGGTGTCTGTGAGCTACGAGAGTCACAGCAATGGGGACTTTAGCAGAGGTGCCTGGCAGCATCGCCAGGGTGTGTATGGAGAATGGAGCCCAAGACACCCGTATTTGAATACCAGTACCCACCCACCCCACCCCCACTCCCCGCAATAACAACAACAGCCAATGGCCAGCTCCCAAAGATCTCTGATGCTTCTCAGTGAGCACCCTCCCGGAGGACCAGCATCCATGTCAATTAGAAGTCCAAAGGAAAGGAACCTGTGCAATTAAGAGGTTGGTGTTGCCCAGAGAGAACGCTGGCCTTCACCCTTAGCTTCTGTCTTTGTTTAGAGGCAGGGCCCAGACCCACCACAGTGTAAGGTGGGAACTGGCCAGCCCCAGACACCAGCCAAGAGATTTAAGGTGGGGGCTTTGACATCAAATTCTGGATCACATAAAGAATCAAGCCTATAAAATGGAGTCCTGATAAAACCTCTGAACACCAAAGGTTTGAGCGAGTTTCCTATGTGATAAAAGTCCTTGGGTAATGTCACACATCAATGACAGAAAGATGTGGCCTGAGCATGGCTAAAGGTCACTTCAGAACCTTCTGGACTCTGCCCAATGCGGCTCTCTTTCCCTGGTTGATTGTGTCTTTATAGCTATATGAGTGTAACAGCTTTGGGTGGGTGCCAGAAGGTCCAGCTGATTAAGGAATTGAGGGTAACAAGCCCCCAGCCTTGAAGTTGGCATCAGAAGTACAAGGAATCTTGGGTGTCATGCCCTCTGGGCTCACAATTTTGGCTAATTGTGAGGACATCCCCACATCAAGGGATGATTGGAACTTCTGTTTGGAGTTATTTCAAGTTAGTGCAATGTGTAGCTCTTTTTTCCCAGTTTCATTTTGATATTAATATCCTTTAAATCACATTTAAAAGCTTGTGTGGGGGAAGGAGACCTTGAGAGCAGGAGAGAATGTGCCTTTGATACTTACGTGACATTTGCACCCACAAATCTCAATATCCTTTACGAATATTTCCCAGTGAGAATGTAGTGTTGCAACCAAATTCAGTCACCTAAGGCCTCAGAAGGTTCATACCAAAGCTGGCATCAGAGAGCCCAGTTGATTTCTCAGGCCACCCAGCAGACCATGGTGAGATCAGGGCACACATTAACCTTGGCACATGCAATCCTAGCACAGAGTGTGTGGAAGGCTGATCTTGGAGGAGCCTGGAACATCTGCCTGAGGACTGTCACAGAAACAGCTGTGGGGAAGCCCTAGGCGATTCTGCCTCCAAAGGGATTACAAGGTGAAGCGAGGTTCTTCTGGTCAGCAGGAACCTTGAAAATAGAAAGGATCAAGGGTGGGTACAAAGTACTAAACATTACTAAGAGCTCTCACCTTGAGCACTGGCCGAAGGACTACCGAAGTCTTCTTTATCTTTGAGGACAGAATTCCTAGAAGTCAGAAGGGCTGGCTTCCTATGCACTGGCTGAAACTGGCTGGATCTAAGATGGCTGCTGGAGTGACCCCAGACAACTTCTAACTTTATTAAAATCCTACCTGTACACTGCATGGCACACTGGATGTGATGACTGGACATCACCTTAAGGGGAATGAAAAGACATATCTCACAAGTCCCAGGAAAACCCTGCCTGGTCCCAGAAAAGACATGATATGTATGTAACTCCCCTCCACCATCCCTCTGTTAACATTCAGACCCTCCCAGCCAGGCCGCTGTGGCGCACGCCTTTAATCCCAGCACTTGGGAGGCAGAGCCAGGTGGATCTCTGTGAGTTGGAGGCCAGCCTGGTCTACAGAGTGAGATCTAGGACAGACACCAAAACTACACAGAGAAACCTTGTGTCAAAAAACCGAGAGAGAGAGAGAGAGAGAGAGAGAGAGAGAGAGAGAGAGAGAGAACCCCGCTCCCTTCCTCTTTTGTGGGAAGTGTTGTGGGGGGAAGGGAGAAGAGAGAGGGAAGGTTGGAAGGGACTGAGAGAAGGAGAGAGAAAAGGGAAGAAAGGAAGGGAGGAGGTGTGCACTACCTCGAGGCAAAAGAGGAAGGGAGAGAGGGAGAAATGAAAGGTTTTCTCTTAAAGAGAACTTTACAGAAGATGACCTTGTCAGGGCGCTGGGTGGGCTGGAGAGGGTCTGTGTTAGTAGTTATTTGGCGCTAGGAACACGTCCCGAACATGACAAGACCACGGGAGAGTTTTATTAAAGAGGATAGAGGTGACAGGCCTGGGTGAAACACACGTGGGGAGAGTGAGAGACAGAGAGAGACTGAGAGCCTCGCGCAAGATGGCGCCGGCTTTTTAAAGGTTGGGCCGCGCATGCGTACAGGGACTCCTGTGGGTACTCCACGCATGCGTGTAGATTACATGGCTGCGCACGCGCTTTACGCAACCACGTAAGGCCACAGAGTCCCGGTCCCGCGAGATGTCTGACCCGGAGATGGCTATTCTACACCGGAAATAGTTAGGCGGTCCACCGGGCAAGCCCAACCGTGTAATTGTCTATCATTCCCGACTCTCATGTTTTTTAAAAAGAAAAACAATGTGGATAGATGGGTATGGGACGCCGTTTCTCTCAAAGGCTGCTTCAGGCTGAATGGTGGACGTTGATTGGTTTTGGGGGGAGATGGGGAAGCCGTCTCCTGAAGTTCTGGGATGAAATCCTGTAGCTGTGTCCATCTTCCAAGGTGTGGCTGATCCTAGGATGAGATCCTGCAGCTGTCCGTCCTCCATGGTGTGGCTGGGAACCTTCTATCTGACAAAACACTGGTGACATAAAAGCTTAGACAAAAGATTCATTATTATTTTGTTTTTGGAGTTGACATCTATCTGAGGTAGATCTGTCTGGTTGGAGACATGTTAAAGGTGGCTGTGATGTTTAAGTACTCTGCTTAATTTTTTACCTGAGACAAGCCTCATTTGAGGTGGTTTATTTAAGGCACCTGTTTGTTTTGCTAGTTTAGCGTTTGGGAAACACAGGTGATCAGTTACTGAGTATTGAACAGTGACAAACTGTTATATCCTTACCGCCTGGATATTTTTACGGTCCCTTTTGCCTCCGGCTCTATGTGGCCCTAGTTGGGAAATTCCTCTGGAATTGGTGACAAGGCAGTGGATCCTGGTGTCCTCTGGAGCTTGAAAGTGGAAGAGAACTTTTTTTTGAATTAGGGACAAGGCAAAGATCATGGCCCTGTCTGTATGCACATGAGAAACACAGGCGGTAACTTTGAAATGAGACAGTGAGCTCTTATCCTAGTTGGAAATCTTTCTCATTAAGTAACTCTGAAAGTGCAATTAAATCTGATGAGGTAAGGCTGTCCTCTGTTCCCGACAATAGAAAGAAGGAGTGACTTCCTAAACTCCCAGGACTGAGTCAATGGCTCTGGTGTCCAGAAGGAAAGAAACTGATCGCTTCCCTGCTGAGTTCTGGGTTCCCTGCTGTGTCTGTAGCCAAGCCTAGGTTTGTTGGAGGTCTTAGCTTGCTGTACCCATGCGTCTTGGCGCCTGGGGGCAGTCAGCTGACTGGTTGTCTTTCTAGGCAGCACAAGGACAAGGCTGTTGATGGGCAGGGCATTTGCTAGCCCATGGCCTTTTTCATTTAAAACAGGGACCCAACAGCTTTCGGGAGTCAACAAGTGCCAGCATTTGGCAATTTCGTTTTCGGGCTTTTTCCTGACACACCTTAAACGCCACAGATGACTCTTTTGCCCGTGGGGTCAGGAGCCTTGTTCTCCAGATACTTAACTTTTAGCCGGGAACAAGAGATGGATTTTACTCTATGTCCTGAATTTTTCCTGACGATTGGTGGCTTAAGGACAGCTTTTGGAAGGATCTGCCAGTAGGCAGACTGTAAACCAATCCTTTGGAAGACTTGCTTGAGGCTATAAGCTGATTTCTTTTGGCTTAGGAGCCATCCCGATTATTGTAAACTTAATTGTTTAGATCTCAGCTATTTTTAGACCCGTCTGTGATTCTCAAGGCAGTTTGAGAATGAGTGGGTGGAGTTAAGGTGAGTTAGGGCAATTCTTAGGAACCGCCCAAGCCTGTGCATTTGAGCCCGCCCACCAATGGCGCGAAAGTCAGACAGAGGTTACACGTGGCAGACGCCTTAGTGGGAAAGGGAAGAAAGGATTTAGAGCTTTAGCAGAAAGTTTGGAGATGAAGCAACTCTTATTTTAACATTTACTGGCTGATGTACCTGCCATACTGTTATGTGGTCAGGTTTACCGGTACTGCAAAGCTGTTAAGCGGCCATATTTACCGGTACCGCCCCATCCGCCAAAGTAAGTGGGTGGTAAATGCCCTCTGTCCCATGGCTGTAACTGAGTGGAAAATAAAAAATTAAAATAACAAACCGGGATCAGACTTTAACTCAGGCGTCCTGAGAATGAAGTAAGATCTAAGCTCAGCTAAGAGCTGCAACTGTGCTGCCGTGGATCCACCCGGTAGACCCAGACGCCATTCTTGCTCCGAGCAAAAATCTGCCTGCCAATGCCAGCACAGCCTGGACAACCCCCGGGATTGTCCGTCGTAAACATATAGCTCAGATTTCAGCCATTAGAACAGCAGACTCACTGTGAAAAATCGTGGCGGTATCAATAATGGAAAGCCGCGCTTCTCGTGGCTGGCCACCATCTGCGGCAGCCAGCAGGAGGTGCGTGCTGGTTGGCGGAAGAATCATAAGCCATGGTTACCTTTTTAGAGCTTTTAGAGAGAAAGAAAGCTAAGATAAAGAGCAACTCTTTCCATTTGCCTGTTCGCTGGTCAGAATTAGATAACTCCCGTAAAAGATTGGGATTTTTTGTTATTTTTTAAAGCATACTTGGGCCATCTCTCAGTACAGAGACGGATAAGCTTAGGAATCTGTAAGTAGGGCTGATCGAGTTGGAAAACTTATTTCCCATGTCTACAGCGGAGAGACAAAAACGAAAAATAAACATGATCCGGAGCCAAGACCTCCCGGAGGTCTGGACAGATCTCGGGCACAAGCCGCCTTATCAGCTCGTCAGCCGATAAGCAGGAGGGGGGGGGCCCCGCTGTGTGAGGCAAGGTCTCCCCGGGAGCCCTTAACGCCCAGCCACCCCGTCGGGTGCGAAGAACGTGCCGGCTTCACACAGCCCCCAGGACGCACCTGACGGTGGTGGTCCCTTTCAGAAATATCTCAAGCTGCAGACGTGGGAGGTGGCTGGAAATCCGGGCCCGCAATGGGGGCCAGCGGTAGCCAGTAAAGAAAAGGGGAAAACTCACCAATCAGTAGCGGTGTTGCATGCGGATTTGTGCGACCAGGCTAATGGAGAGTGGTCTGTCGCGAACGGAGCAGAGTTCCCGGCGTGTGTAGCGCAGTTCCCGTCCCGGTTCCCGGGTTTCCAGGCGCAGAGCGCCCGGAAGCGCCCGTTTTCGCACGGCACCAATGTTAGTATATATGCGGCGCTAGGAACACGTCCCGAACACGACAGAACCACGGGAGAGTTTTATTAAAGAGGATAGAGGTGACAGGCCTGTGTGAAACACACGTGAGGAGAGAGAGAGACAGAGAGAGACTGAGAGCCTCGCGCAAGATGGCGCCGGCTTTTTAAAGGTTGGGCCGCGCATGCGTACAGGGACTCCTGTGGGTACTCCACGCATGCGTGTAGATTACATGGCTGCGCGCGCGCTTTACGCAACCACGTAAGGCCACAGAGTCCCGGTCCCGCGAGATGTCTGACCCGGAGATGGCTATTCTACACCGGAAATAGTTAGGCGGTCCACCGGGCAAGCCCAACCGTGTAATTGTCTATCAGTCTGAATGCTAACACTCTCCCCTCCTTCTAATCTCTTTAAAAATTACATGTATGTATGTGTGATGTGTGTATCTGTATGTGTATATGTCTATGGTGATTTGAATGAGAAATCTCCCCCCCACAGTCTTGGGCGTTTGAACACCTGGTTCTCAGTTGGTGGCTCAGTTTCTTTAGATGGCCTAGCTGGAGAAAGTCTTTAGTGAGTACAGGGTCTGAGAGTAGCCTCGCCTGCTTCCCAGGGGAAGCTCTCTCCAAACACTTCCTGGTCACTGCTGAAATGGGAGCTGGGGGCGGTCAGTTTCCTACTGCTTCCAGCAAGCCTGCCCCTTGCTTCTGCGTCTCTGCTGTGGGCTCTTGTGTGTCTGGAACCATTTTATCACAGCAACGAAGAGCAGCTAAGACAGTTGAGGAGCAGGGGCGACCAGCCCCCACCTTTACAGGGTTCCTATGAGGAGAGAGGAATAAGGAATCTGTAGATAGAAAGATAGAGGAAATGAGCAAGACAGAAACACAGGGTAGCTTCGGGAGGACCTGGGTCAGTACCCAACAACCCAGAACTGTATTCCAAAGGGCTTTTTATAACAATGCCATGATGCAAGGCAAAAGACCTCCCCCTTGCTAGATCCAGCCAAGTGCAGACTCTTCCAAACACCTGGTACCCAGGCCTGTGGTCCAATCATCCTCTTATGCAGCCCTGCTGGTAAAGCAAGCTCAGAGCTCACTAGGAAACCTCTCGGGGTGGAAGGGGCGGGGGTCTTGTGCACAGCGAGGTTGTGGAAGTCAGAGGACAATTTGTAGGACTTAGCCCTCTCCTTTCCCCAGGTAGGTTCCGGGGATGGAACTCAGTTTGCCAGGCACCAAAGCACATTTTCCTCAAAGCCATCTCTCTGGCCTCCATTTCTTTTATCTCTAACCTTCAGCCCACAAGGGCAGAGAAGCAGAACGGTAAGTTTCTCTCTCCTACTCTTGGCCACCAGTCTCTGTTATCACTAATCAGTGCAGGACTCTCTTACTGATAACAGATGTGGAGAGAAAGCAGACTGTCCAAGGAGAAAGACATGGCGTTTCAGAGCTGCCCAATCAACCCAGCTCCTTCCTCCTTGGGAATAAACCAACCTTTTGCTAAGTTCTTTCTCCTTTTTCAGTCAGCCAACAGCTAACACACACTAGGAGCTTCCAGGAGAAACCAGCCTCACTCTATCGTCAACTAAACAAATTTTTTTTCCTCAACCCAAGAAATTGAATTTTGGTGAGACTAAATGAATTTAAACTTTAAAATTTTGATAAAGACCTGGAATTCGATATCATATTTCTGAAGCCACAGCAAGACTCTGAATGTCCTTCTCTACTCTGGGGGTGGGGAGTGGGTAAGGACCAGACTCTTGAGAAGTGATGGGCCAGAGACAGCAGGAGCCCAAAGGAGAAACAAAATACCATTTACTCTGCAAGAAGCAAAGAAAAGGGACCTTAATCTTTGTAAAAAGAAACAGAGGAGCTTTTGTGAAAGGAGTTGAGGGCCTCACTTCAGGTCGACAGCCTTCCTCTCTGGGAGCTACATCGTGATAGTTCCCAAACAATTCATTCAGCCCTGAGTAATGGATCGCTGAGTAATGGATTGTGCTTGGTCCTCTAAACCAATAGCAATGATCTGCTACAATGTAGTTGATGTCCAGCCTCCCTTCAGCTAAGAGTGGCAGTAGAGCCGAGTTGGATCTTGGGAATAAGGTGGAAAGGAGCCTGCCAGATATTCAGGGGAGCCCATGAGGCTGGTGTCCCCCATCACTGTCCTTTCCACCTCAGGTGCACACAATGCTTTTTAATACTGTAGCCACTAGTGAGTTACAGCTAAAAAGAAAGAGACAAGAAAATCACAGAGACACTAGCTATGATATCATGGGACAACTCAATCAAGCCATCTACCTTCACTTAGTAGAAAGGGGGGGGGGGCAAAACATTGTTTACTTCAGCCACCACTGATTGACTCTGTGCTTCCCAGCAGCAGCTGACGGTGACCTTGGGGTCAGAACTCAAGATGCCAAGAAAATGCTTCCATTCTGGATAATTGCGCACAAAGACGTTTGCTTTGATAACTGGCAGACATCATTAAAGAAACCTCAGAAGGATTTTTTTTTTTTTTAAATGATCTTGGAACTCAGGGATCCCATCGAAGAGACTCCAGTCCTGGGGAACTCATAGATCCCAGTTTGAAGAGAACCAGGTTAGCTCAACGAAGTAATTACAGCTGTGTTAAGAAAGATAAGCCATAGACTAGCAAAGGTCAGTGGGGTGAAGCACAAAGCGAGGAACGGAAAGGTGGCTGGGGTTAGGGAAGCAGACAGGCACAGCCAGCATCCCCTCGTAGAGGAAGCCACCTGTGAGACATCACAGATGAATGGCCTCTGCCCTCCCCGGAAGATAGGAGGCATCACATCTGCATGGCCTCTGCCCTCCCCGGAAGATAGGAGGCTAGGCCACTGGGGTATTTATTATCGAGCATCTCTGAGATGTCACTGCCCAGATGACAAACCCAGAGCTGTAGCAGAAGTCAGCTGCACTCACAGCTAAGCATGGATTGCATCTTTGTACCATTCTGGAAACTGAACACAAACTGAAACCCACAAACTTTGACAACACCGCCCCACCCCCACCCCGCCCCGCCTCAGAGTTAACTTCTGCATGAAAATGAAAATGGGGGAAATAATCAAAAGAGACACTTAGAAGTTAAAAAAAATTCAGGAGTAGGGCAGGTTATGGGGAGGCACATGCCTATAACCCCACCACTGCGAGGCAGAAGCAGGAGGGTTGGAGTTTGAGGGTAGCCTGGACCATAGACAGGAAACCAAGCTTGTCTGGGGGCGTGGGCTAGGAATCCAAAGGCTAAGGATATATGTAGCCCAGGGAGGAGAGTCTGGTTTAGCATTCACAAAACCTTGGGTTCTATCCTTAGCAAAGAAGAAAGAGGAAGTAAGGGAGAGAGGGGGAAGAAGCCTTGGGGATGCAACTCTGGTACAAGACTTGCCTAGAATGGGCAAAGTTCCGTGTTTAATGCCCAGCACAGCAAAGGGGGAAAGCTCAAAGACAGGATTCTGAACATTTTAATAAAATAAAACGATGCCTGAGGAAATGTATATTATGATGACTTGAAATATTACACTGTTCCCCATCTAATTGCCAATTTCAAATCTGTAATTTTTACATTTAAAATTTTTATTGGGGTTGGGGATTTAGCTCAGTGGTAGAGCACTTGCCTAGCAAGCACAAGGCCCTGGGTTCAATCCTCAGCTCCAAAAAAAAAAAAAAAAAAAAATTTTATTTAGCTGCATTTGGTGGCACATAACTGTAATCTCAGCACTTGGGAGGCAGAAGCAGGAGGATCTTTATGAGTTCCAGGCCAGCCAGAGCTACACAGTGAGTCACTATCTCTAAAAAGATATTTAGCATGTGTGTGTGCCCGTGCATGCTTGTGTAATATGCAGGAGTGGGTTCTTTCCTACTACCGTATAGATTCTGGAGATTGAAACTCAGGTCGTCAGGCTTGGTGGCCGACACCCTTAACAACTGAGCCATGTACTGCCTCCTTAAAAGAAGGGTTTTGGTTATTGTTTTGGTTTGGTTGTTTTGGTTTGGTTTGGTTTGGTTTGGTTTTGAGACAGAATTTCTCTGTGTAGTCCTGGCTGTCCAAGAACTCCCTCTGTAGACCAAGGAAGTTTTGGGGGTTTTTTTGTTTTGTTTTGTTTTGTTTTGTTTTGTTTTGTTTTGTTTTGTTTTTTTCTTCTGAACACTGTGACATACTTTGAAACTGAGTTCTATTTAAAGAAAACACAATGAGCAGGGCAGTAGTGGTGCACACTTTTAATCCCAGCACACAGGAAGCAGAGGAAGGTGGATGGATCTCTGTGAATTCTTGGCCAGCCTGGTCTACAAAGTGAGTTCCAGGACAGCCAAGACAGTTACACAGAGAAACCCTGTCTCCAAAAACAAAAACAAACAAAGAAGAAAAAAAGCCCTGGAAAACCCAATGCTAAAAATCAGCACCAGCAAAGCAACAGCATGAGTTCTCACATCATGGGGAGCTTGCTTTGCAGAATTTCTCTGTAAAATGAGAGTTGGATCAGTGGTTAAAAGCACTTAAGAACCCAGGTTTGATTCCCAGCACTCTCATGGTGGCTCACAACCATCTGCAACTCCAATTCTAAGGGACCCAACACCCTTCTCTGACCTCAGGAGATACCAGGCATACACATGATACACAGACATACATGGAAAGCAAAACATCCATACATACAAAATTTTTTTTAAATTTTAAAAGATTTATTTTTGGTTGAGTATAAAATTGATGCGTACTCATTTCAGAAAACCGGAAACACAACCAACCAGAGGAGGAAAGACAGCCTCAGCCCCAGGGAAAACAAGCTTTGAACTTGGCATGTTTCTTAGTGCTGGGCTACACACTTACAAAGACATGATTGCACAATTGGGCAACTTATCCGTTTTTCTGTCACCTAGCATTATTGCACAAATATTATCCCAGAATATTAATTACTGTAATTTCATAATTGCGTAATATAATTTGCTTAATTTGCTGTTCATTGAAATACTTCTTTACCCATTATGAGCATTTTCCACATCAATATCACCGAAGCAAAAATCTGAAGAATTATGTCATTATGAGGTCTACCAAGGGAATCCTTCACTCTGTTGTTGAGGTTTGCCCCTCAAGTTGTGTGGGGGCCCACAGAGGCTCCCTAGTAAGGCCTTACTCAAGGTCAGCTTGCTTTACCCAGCAGGGCTGCATAATGGGATGACTTGGCTAGGGGTGTGGTTACCAGGTGTTTTGAAGAGTCTACACTTGGCCATACATTGTGCTTTGATCTGGAAAAGGGGAGGTCTTTTGCCTCGCCCGTTGGTAGTCTAAAAAAAGCCCTTTAGAATAAACCTCAAGGTGGCTGGGTATTGACTCAGCGCCCTCTGGAAGCTATCTTGTGTCTATGTCTTTCTTGTCGTCTCTGCCTATATTTCTATCTAATTCTTCCTCATCCCCTCTCTCGTCCCCACAAGAACCCTTGGACAGGTCGGAGCTGGACTCCTACACAGTTGCTCTGTGCTGAAAGTCCTTGTCTTCACTTGGAGATCTTTTGTGCATCCAAGCTGAATTTCCCACAGGAGGAAGCACAGGAGATAGAAGTCCCTTGACTGCAAAAGGACTCCCAAAGCAACGACACCATCGACTTCTTCAGTGTCCACCTGCCACACCCTTACCCTGGAGCAAGCGTTTCAAATCATCGGCTTATTCCTAGGTGGATCACTATCATTCATCATTATAGTAATACATCTGATTGTCACTGAGATGAAATGTCCTTCCAGGAATTTCTCAGCCAAGCATCCTTCATGTAAGGAGAAGCATCTGGTCCTAGAACGGAAACAAACCCCATGTTCTTGCTGAGGAAGCAAAAAGGGTGTAGAACTTGACTATCCCCCAAGACCTCAAGTTGTCACTTATGCAAAGGAAGGCACCACTCAGGCTTGTTGGAACCTAATAGCTCTCCCTAAAATCCCCATATTTTTAAATCTGCAGGATTTAACCAAGTGAGTACCTCCCCCTCTTTAAAGAGGTAACTTCTCCCCATATGTTTCCCAGGCTATCCTTAAACTTTTGACTCAAACATCCTCTCTTGCCTTAGTCTCCCAAGTAGCTGGGACCATAGCTATGAGCCATGGCACCAGGTTGAAATAAGTGAGACAGGGTGACTCATTGCTGTAATCCCAATACTTGGGAGACTGAGGCAGGAGAATGACCATGCATTTGAGGGCAGCCTGAGCTACATAGTGAGATCCTATCTCAAAAAATTAAAAGATGAAATAAAATACATGCTTTAAGTTGATAGCATCTCTACCAGTTTTCTGTTGAGGGGACTGAGGCCCAAGGACTTACAAGGCCATCTGTTACAGACTAGATAACCTGTTTCCAGCTGTGAGCAGTCCAACATCTCTCCAGCTTAAGACTTAAGATGCTTACACAATAGAGATGTATATTATGTTGACTGTAAGGGTCAGCAAGATGCCTCAGTGGGCAAAGGCACTTCCTGCTAAGCCTGATGACTTGAATCTGATTCCCAGGACCTACATGACAGAAGAAGAGAATTGATTCCCGAAAGTTGTCTTCTGAATTTCACATGTGCAACGTGGTACCCACATCCCCCATACAGATAGATAGACAGACAGACAGTCAGACAGACAGACAGATAAATGACAGATAGATAATTTTAAAAAGAAATGTAATGAGATAATGAGAAATAATAGGGATTTTTTTTTTGTAACGCAATAATAGGTTTCTATGCTGATGCAGTAAGCCAGCTCAAGCTGAACTGAAAAAGTAGAACAGGTTCATTTTGAGCAAAGCAGCTTCCGGTTGAGTTCTCCAGCTCCCAGAGATCCCAGGTGGGAGAAGGGGCAGAAGTCACATGCCCAAACTAAAGCAGGGAACTTAAATACCCTGTAGGCAAGGGGATGATGGACAAGTCCTCCACAAGCTGGGTTTGTGCCCACGTATGGAATGCCTTGGATGGGGTCTTGGGCCACTGGCAACCTCAGGGGAGGAGCTGTCACAAGTGCCAAGAATGCGGAAGTGGGCATTCGGTGCATTTTCTTTGTTGGAGATTTTCTGAGAGGCTGGGGATTAGAGATATGTGTATATATATATATATATATATATATATATATATATATATATATATATATATATATATATATATATGGCTTTCCGGATCAAGCAGGAGTGAGCTGGAGATTTCCAGCCAAACAAGTAAGCTAGAGGCAAAATCTAAATGAATTATTGAATTTGTTTTTACAAGGAATGGGGGCCGAGGGCTTCTAAGTTAGGCAGAGCTGTGGTCCGCAACCAGTGAGAATCAATAAAATTCAGTTTGGGGGCCATAAGTAGCTGGCTATGAAATGGTGAAATGCCTTCAGATTAGCTATGAGATCAAGCCCATACAAAGGAGACCTATGCAGAGAAAGAGTGACATCCTGCTTTTTATTTTTAGAAGGTGGATTATTCAAAGATAGAATATTGAATAAATGATCCTGGGTGGTTTATTAAATCACTTGAAAAATCATAAATTAGATTCTCCTGATGCCTGTAAGGGTCCAAAACCAATTCTGCAAAGATTTGTGATAAATATAAAAATAAATCAGGGAAAAAAAGCTGAGAAAAGTCAATGATGGCTCTAGCTTGTGAGAGAGTAACTGTGGTTTTATAAAGGGGAGAACACATTTGCACACAGTGCCTAATATGTTTTTAGGTCTGTTTTTAAATTTTATTTCATTTCGTGCATATGTGTGTGTGTGCTTGAGTGCATATATGTGTACTATACTCCTCCGTGAGCCCAACGACATCAAAAGAGGGTGTCAGGTCCCCTGGTACTGGAATTAGAGGTGGTTGTTGCCTGCCTGTGGGTGCTGGTCCTCTGCAAGAGCATGACGTGCTCTTAACCACTGAGCCATCATTCCAGCCTCCTGATTTATTTGTTTTGAGATAAAGTCTCCATATGTAGCCCACACTAGCATCTACTGTCATGCCCAGCTCATGGAGGTTTGTAAATTTACTTTGCTATGCTTTCTAAACTTTCTAAATATATATGTACACACACATACACACACACACACACACACACACACACACACACACACACACATACATATATATATATATATATATATATATATAAATTAAAATTATGTATGTATATACTCTCTGTATGGATATACATATGTACCCATATGTATAGATTTCAAAATATAAAGCCCAATAAATAGCATTCTAGGTATCTCCCATCACACACTGTACACATATATGTATGTTAAAAACATCTTCTTGAAACCCAAAAAGGACTATAAAAAAATGGGGTCTGCCCAGGTGGGGTACCAGCTAAGCTCTCTTAATGAGAACCTGGGAAGAAGCGAATAACAAGTCTGATGAAATCATTTCTTCATAAAGCTCTAACTACCACAGAGGACAGAGAAGCGCATAAACGGCTGTGTGATCAAAGGCTCCGTGGAACACGCTCACCAGGAGAGAAGGGGAATTTATGGACCAAACTCTTTTTCTGAAGCCAACGACTGTTTAAATTATATCTGCAATTTTCCGAGTGGCTCGCTTACTTTTCAAGTTTGTAAACCTACACATCAACAATTCTCAGTCAATGGGAGAACATCTCTCCTGAGAACTATTAATAGGCCTTGCCTCTTTAAGGTAATAAAAAGCATGGCTACACATGCCTCTGCCTTTCATAACACAGAAGTACCACATCTGGTCATTAAAAAAGTGCACTATACAGAGTTGTATGGATGCCAGAGACTTATTACAGAGAGCTGTTTTATCCATTTAGCCCAATTTCCCAGATGTTTTATTACTTGGAGACAGGAGAATTGTTGAAACTGGTGGTTGAAGCCCATTTACTTTAAGGGGGCTCGTCTGTGAGCCATAGGAAGCATTTGGGAGACAAGCAATTCACAACAGGCCGCGAGGCAGTGCTTGAGGAGGGCTGTCGTCTCTCCGGGTCACAAATAATCCCCACAAAGGACAAAGCACCCCGTTTAGTAACTCCCAGCTCCATTTGTAGAAATTGCCTTGTAGAAGGGAGGGCCACTTAGCTGTCATTTCACATGCAAATGTATAGACATATCATTGGAGCAATTTTCATAATGGTAGGTCAGGTTGGCCATGACATTGAAAATGGCCGGCTGCTAGGACTGGAGGCCAGAGTCTCATTGTCTGCAAACTGGTGAGATTCTCCTGTTTAGAAGCCTTGTCCTCATAAAGACAACAGGATCGATCGGGTGCCTCTTCCCAGTCCCTGCCCCATCGAGGTGCCCCACCCCACCCCACACCCCACCCCCGCTCCCAACTCCCAACACTCAGAGCCCTAATGGGTCAGCCTGCTCTGCAGAATGGCAGCCCCAGGGGCCTTAGCAGAGCTGGCCCTGGCAGCCCCAGCCAGCTCTTGCTGCTAATTAGAAGGCACCTCACTGAGGTCAATTCTCTGTACCTGTCAATCAGCCTGCTTTGAGCAGGAGTGAGGGGTTGGAGGGCAGAACTGAACCTTCCCCCTCAACTTCTCTGTAGTTAGCAGCTCCGCCTCTGCTTCCTTCGAGCAGAGCACGTAGGTAGGAAAAGCCAATGGCAATGTGCTCTTAGGCTAAAGGGGCTACGTGCTGCCCCCACTTCCATGCCAGCAAGTATGAGCTTAGTTATGCAGTGTGTGTGTGTGTGTGTGTGTGTGTGTGTGTGTGTGTGTGTGTGTGTGTGTGCTGGTTTTGCTGTGGTGACAGCTGGTGGCCTCTGGTGGCCCCTGGCATGAGAGTCAGTGGAGTGGGGGGCTACACACACTCTCCCCCACAGCCTTGCTGCCCAGTCTCAGAAGGGAGCCCGAGACCACATTTTGCCAAGTGTGCCAAGTTAACTAACAAAGAGTTTTTAAACACAGTACAGTCCACTCCTGGATTCGGGGAAGGACTGTCTCTCAGGCACTCCAGCAGTCTGAGGGGCAATCCCCAATGGGACAGTATTCTGACTCAGGGTCAGGACACTGATGGCTCAGGGAAATGGGGAACCACAGGGTCAAGTGAATGTCTAGCAGCCACGTGCATTTCCAAAGGCTGAGCTGGCTGCTCCCACAGGCTCCCACAGCCTTTCCAGTCAGCCAGGTTTCGGCCTCCACTTCCCTGCCCCCCACCAGTCACTACTTGTGTAGCTAATGAACCTGTTGCTAGATTTCAAAAGAAATATTCAAATTGCATTTCTGGAGTGTGTTCTTGATTAGGGCCCTTCAGAGGCTCAGTAATCATCCCAAAGCGTGGATCCCTGATTAGGGTACTGAACCAAGGCCCCCCCTCCTCACCCTCCCCCCCAGCCCATCACACTTCAAAATGGATTATATTAACATAAATTATCACTGGGTTTAGACAACAATCACCAACCATAAGGGGCAAGCTTGGGAGGGACAAAGGATTCCCAGGGGACAGGCAGTCTAGCCTTCTACCGTGAAGGGATGGAACCTGGTTCCTGGGTACTCAGATGCATAATGCCTTGGTAGTGATCCATCTGGAGGCTGGATTACCTGATGGGGGCTGAGGACAGTCCTCCAGGGAGCTCCGAAGGAAAACCATAGCTACACACCTCTTTTCCAGGCCCAGATTTGTGTGTCTCTGTCCAGCACTCTGTCTTCTGAGTTGGTTCTGGTCCCCTCTTCTTGGTCTTCACTGTTTTCTGTAGTCCCTTACTCTTATTTCTTCAAAGTGGGGGTCCTCTGGGATTCAGGCTGCAGAGGCAAAACCCACCTGTGGTATAAATTGGGGGAGGAGGTATGGTGTGATGTGTGTGTCGGTCGGTCTGTCTGTCTGTGTGTATATGTATGTGTGTCTGTCTCTGTGTGTCTATGTGTTGTGTGTGTGTGTGTGTGTGTGTGTGTGTGTGTGTCTGTCTGTCTGTCTGTCTGTCTGTGTGTTAGCACACATGTGCATGTGAAAGCCAAAGATGAATCTCAGACATTGTTCCTCCCGAGCCATCCACCTTGATTTTTTTGAAACAGGGTCTCTAGTAGCCTGGAGCTTAAGAAGCAGGCTCTGCTGGCTGGCCAGTGATCCCCGGAGATCCGCATCTGTTCCTCCTCAGCACTGAATTTATAGGAGCTTGCTGTCACACCTGCCTTTTTAGTGGCTTCAGATCCTCATGCTTGCAACATGAGAGCTTTACCAGTGGAGTTATCTTCTCAGCACAAAACCGCCTGTTTGTTTGCCAAGGAAACATTTCGAGGGGCAGCCTGGCTGGGTGGGAAGTAGATGGCCTAGGGGAGTCAGATCCTGACATTCATGCTGTCTGACAACACCTCTCAGCCTCAGTTTCCCGAACTGTCAAATTAAGACTGGCCTAACCTACCTTAGAGGCTGTCAGGGAGATGGGAGATGCCCCTGTTAATAATAATATATTGTAAGCTGGGTGGTGTGGCACATGCCTTTAATCCCAGCAGTGGGAAGGCAGAGGCAGGTGGATCTCTGAGAGTTCTAGACCAGCCTGGTCTACAGAGTGAGTTCCAGGACAGCCAGGCCTATTTCACAGAGAAACCCTGTCTCGAAAAACCATAATAATAATAATAATAATAATAATAATAATAACAACAATAATAATAATAAATCACAGGGCATTAAGCCACTGGCTTCTCATAGCCCCAGGGCCCTCTCCTGTGGGCATAGTACCACAGAGAAATAAATACAAGTCTCAGTTGTGTGTAGATAGCTAGAGGATACTCATTAAGTGTTCTCATTGCCCTTTTCTTTTTTTGAAACAGGTTCTCATATAAGCCCAAGCTGGTCTCAGACTTGATACCTAGCCAAGGATGTCCATGAACTTGGGATCCTGCTTCCTCCACCTCCTGAGTGTTAGGATTACAGGTATGCATCTGCACACCTGGTTTAAGCAGTGTTAAGGATCGAACCCAGGGCTTCATGCTTGCTAGTCAAGCACTCTACCAACTGAGCTCCACTGCCAGCCCCCTCGCTGTCTTTTGTGTTGAAGAATCTATAAAGGATTGCACCTCATGCGTGCATATTTCCATGCAGATTGCACCCTCTGCATGCATATTTCAGTGCAGACCTATGTCCTGTTTCGATCTTTCTACAGAATGTCTTTTGGTCTGTATGAGCACTTTATAGGATGTTTTCTTGGCTGTCAAATAAGACTGGCCTTATATATCGCAGGGCTAGTATAGCCCCAGGGCCCCCTCCTGTGGGCATAGCATGAGGAAACATCAAGCCTTCGCTGACTGTATTCCCTGTTTTATTTTCAACTCAGAGATTTCTTTTTTGTTTGGGCTGCTTTTTTAACATGCAGAAGTTGAACATTTTTTTAGCTATTGATTTTTTCCCCATTATGAACATCATGAATATCCAAGCTAAAGAGACAGACTTCCTTCTCTCAGTGACTTAATAAATATTCACTAGGCATTCCCTCTAGGTTGTTTTTTTTTTTTTTTTAAACTTACCTCATCAATAAATCTGGAATTAATTTGGAGGAGGCTGAGATAATTATCTAAATTGATTTTTTTTCCAAGGAGCTCATCAATTGTTCCTATGCCATTTATTGGCAAGCCTTCTCTTCCAGGGTCTGTGATGCCTCCTCTGGCATACATTAACTTCTTACATCTGGCAGGTCTGTATTCTGTGTTGTCAATCTCTTTGTCTGGTCTCAAATCTGCCCCGTGACGGTTGTCATACTGATGAGCAGAGCTGAGGATGAGCCTGCCAAGAAGCCTGGGAGAGGAGACGGGGACCAGGCAGGTAGTGTGGTCTGAGCATAAGCAAGAGAAAGAGGAAGTTCAAGACCTCATGTGAGTATGACGAGTGAGCATCTTTGTTTGGCTGGACGCTGGAGACATGGAATCAAGGGAGCAGGGGACAGAATGAGGTGGTGGAGGACGCAGAATGTGGCCGGCCAGGAGCCTGACATGCAGTACCAGGAGGAATGAGAAGATGTGAGACACAATTCTGCTGCCTTGACGGTTGAGCTATATAGTAGTCCGCACTTAGCCACAATTTCACTTCCTGTGGTTTCTGTTTCTTGTGATCAAGTGCTGTCTGAAAATACTGAATAGAACATGCCAGAAATAAAACAGCTTATGTGCTTTAGATAACTTTATTATAATGTATCATTCTGATTATTCTAGTTTATCCTTGTTATTTTACCTTTACTATATTTAATTTATAGATCAAAGTTTCTCATATATTAGTATATTATACATATGTATACATCCATATGTAAAATTCACATTAAAAAAACCAGTATATATAGGTTTCAGTGTTCTATGTGTCAGCAGTTTCTGGCACCCACTACAGCCTTGGACTGCTTCCTCTGTGGCTAAGGAGGGACCACTCCACACAGAGACACCCATGGTAAAATAGTAACTATAATGGGGCACCTCACTGCCAAAACAACAGCACCCGCAAAGTGACCCTGGTCTGTGGAAAGTACTCCTCAGCACCTTACCCAGATGTCACCCCCATCTGCCAAACTCCTGGATACCAGCAGCATCGGAAATGGAACAAGCAGCTGATTCATCAGTCTGTGTCCTGAAATGCAACTCAGCAGGAAACCAGAGCGCATGACTGAAACAATGTATATCATGGAGAGATCCCAAGTATGCCCAGTGGAAGAGGCAGACCCCAGATGAAGACACATTGCATGGTTACATGTCTATAAAATGCTAGGAAAAGCTGAGGTGACCGTGAGCAGGGTAAGAAGTCATCTGGATGGGAGGGGAGGTGGGAGCGTGGAGGCAGAGAGCACACAAGATGAGACGAGGTAGAGATGGGGTAGAGTCTGGCTGGGGAGATGGAGGCCTCAGGGGGTACCCTGTAAGAGGGCAGGTGTGACAGCGTACATCTCATAAAGCCAGCACTGGGGAGGGAGAACCAGGAGGATCCTGGGGGATTACTGGTTAGCCAGTCGAGCCAACAGATGAGTCCTGTCTCAAAAACAAAGTGGGGGTGGGGGTGGAGGGAACCAGGGTGATAGTTCACACCTGCAATTCTAAAACCTAGGAGGTAGAGCCAAGATGATCAGGAGCCAAAGGTCAATCTCAGATACCAAGAGACTTTGAGACCACCCTGTCTCAGAAAAAAAACCAAGAAGATGGAGAGCATCTGAGGGAGACAACCAACACTGACCTCTGGCCTCCACATGCATGCACGTATGTGTGCATGCACACCTATGCACATGCATGCACACCACACACACAAAAAATTTTTTTTAAAGAAAAGAATCTGGGGCTGGAGAGATGGCTCAGCAGTTAAGAGCACTGACTGCTCTTCCAAAGGTCCTGAGTTCAATTCCCAGCAACCACATGGTGGCTTACAACCATCTGTAATGAAATCTGGTACCCTCTTCTGATCTACAGGGATATGTGCAGACAAAACACTGTATATATAATAAATAAATAAATCTTTTAAAAAAAGAAAGAAAGAAAGAAAGAAAAGAATCTGAAGAGAAATTTGGGTATGAATATGTCCATTATTCCGACTGTGGTGATAGATAGCTCCAAACTTACCCACACTGTACTTTAAATATATGTAGTTTATTGTGTGTCAACTACACTCAGCAAAGCTGTTTAAAACTAAGGCACAACATAAACCCCCCAAAATGTCTCTGACATTTTGACCAGCCCCCACACTTATTTACCCCAGGAACTCTTGAGGAATGAGAGATAAAAGACTTTAGTGGGAAATAGAGACTGGACAGAAAACAGAGAGAAGACACAGGATAGACTCAGGAGGGCCTGGATCCTTATCCATCGGCCCAGAACTTCATTCCAAAGGTCTATTTATAACAACGCCAAGGGGTGGAGCAAAAGACCTCCCCCTTGCTAGTTAGACCCTTCCAAACACCTAGTACCCAGGCCCGTGGTCCAATCAACCTCCCATGCAGTCCTGCTGGGTAGAGCCACTAGGAAACCTTGTGGACTCCAACTCTGCTGCTGCTTTTATGTTAGACCTGTGCCAGAAGTCAAACATGGCATTGTTTTCAAAGTTGCCAAAGTGAACCTGGCAGGGTGAGGTTCAAGTCGCCTGAGCTTCTGCAGCCGAAGTGCTTCTTGGCCCAGCTCTGTCTCCCTTCCAAAAAGGATTCCTTGATCAGTGCTAGGAATGTAGTTTCTTTCTCTCACAGAGGTATCAGGGTGAAAACAGGAAGTGATGACTCTTCACTGTGGGCATTGCCAGCTTCCTTGTCACACCCTGGGACTCCAGCTGGTGACGTCTGTGTGGTTTGTTCCCATAAGAGGTTGCTGCCCGATCTAGGCTCCGCCATCTTGATTCCTATAAAGCTTGCTCTCAGGTGGTACCCTCTAGCCCCAGCCTCTTCTAGCCTCACGATCCAGTGAACGGTCACAGGCACTCAAGATGTGTCTCTTCATTGCCCAGTGGCATTTGGCACAAGCCCTTTAGTATGTCTGTCTGTCTGTCTATCTTTCCTGCCACTGTGATAAATACCCTGATGAAAGCAGGTAAGGAGAGGTTTGTCTCACAACTTAACAGTATAGTCCATCATGGTGGAGATGTCTGCTAGGTCTTACTCAGTACCTCAGTGGCCACCTTACTCAGTTGCTCCACCCAGCGCTTCTCATCCCATCCCCCACCCTAAACCTCTCCAGCCCAGGGCTGGGCTTCCCTTCTCCCAGCTTTCGATCCCTATAGAACTCAGCCATTTTTGACTACGTGCTCTCTTGGCTCCTGGCTGGCTCTGCTCCTGGACCTCTCTTGGTCCACTTGTTCCGCCCACCTCTCATTTTTTCTCTCCATCTCCCCCTCCCCACCCACTCCTCTCATGGCCAGGTTCAGTCGAGAGCCTTCCAGATGCCTCTGGCTGCGGTCTGCCTCATATCTACAATAAAACCTCCTCAACCATACCTAGGAGCAGTCATGGCCTCATTTTTCACTCAAAGTCAAGGAGGCAGGCACGTGAAGCAACAGGTCACATTCGGTCCCTAAGAAGAATGCAATGGCTGTTCCAGCTCAGCCATCTTCCTGTTATTTATGCAGTCCAGCACCTAAGCCAAGGAGACTTTCCAGTGAGTCTTATCCCCTCAGTTAACTTAATCAAGATAATCCCCCCACAGGCACGGTCAGAGTCTAACCCAGTCAAAACAACTGTAGACACAAAACCAGTGGCTCTCGTCTTAACGGGAATAAGACAGTTTATTTTGGAGCCATTCTGAGTGACCACGGCCCGGGAACACAGATTTAGGTTTCCTCAAATCCCATGTCCCAACGTGGAAGCAGTCTTGTGAAGCTTTATCAAGCTTTTACAGAACAAGAGCACTGAAAATCAAGGCAAGTTTAGAATATGTCGGTGCACATCAGAGAGGCAGGCACAGCAAGATGGCGGAAGCTTTTCTACAGACCCAAGATGCCATCTGAGTTTTGATAGAAGCTAGTGATGTGCTAAGTCGATAGATTCCCCAAGGTTTCTGTCTGTTAGTCACAGGATCTTGATTCTGACACAGAGGTGGACAAGGAAAGGCTGTTCAGGGGCTGAAGCTAAACCAAGATAAGGTAGTTAGCCTTTGGACCTGCAGCATCCCAGTCTCTCCACAGCTCTGAAATTCTATTTTTGTTTGTTTGTTTGCTTTTCAAGACAGGGTTTCTCTGTGAAACAGTCCTGGCTGTCCTGGAACTCAATCTGTAGATCCACCTGCCTCTGCCTCCTGAGTACTAGGATTAAGTGTACACTACCACCACCTGTTGAGAATTATATTATATTATATTATACTATATTATATTATATTATACTATACTATACTATATTATATTATATTATATTATATTATATTATGATGTGTTTTATTTATGTGCATTTGTTTATTTCTGTGAAGCTGTGTTACTTTGCCTGTCTAAAATACTTGATGGTCTACTAAAGAACTGACCGGCCAATAGCAAGGCAGGAGAAAGGATAGGTGGGGCTGGCAGGCAGAGGAAATATACAGAAGGAGAAATCTGGGAAGAAAAAAGAAGTAGCCAGAGAAGGAGAAGGACCCGGAGGCCAGCCACAGCAAGGCATGGAGTAAGAGTAAGATTTACAGAAGTAAGAGAACAGGAAAAGCCCAGAAGCAAAAGATAGACGGGATAATTTAAGTTAAAGAAAACTGGCAAGAAGCAAGCCAAGCTAAGGATGGGCATTAATAAGTAAAAATAAGCCTCTGTGTATGATTTATTTGACGGGCCCCCCAAAAGAACAGAAACAAACAACAACAACCGCCAGGCTGTTCTGAAATTCTAATCAGCCAGTCAGTTCATATAATCCCTCAGAAGCATGGCTGAGGCTGGCCTACGTGATTCCCGATCCTGTCAAATTGACGGTATCAATGAACACAGAGTTGTTCCAGTTTGTCTTCTGTTGCCGTGATAACACTCCAACCAAACCAACTTGAGGAGGAAAGGTTTAATTTCAGTTTACACTTCTGTGTTTCAATTCTTTGTCGAGGGAGTTCAGGGCAGGAACTGAACCCAAATCATAGAGGAACACTGCTTACTGTTCTCTGCCTCTCCCTCCCTCCCTCCCTCCCTCCCTCCCTCCCTCCCTCCCTCCCTCTGTCTCTTCTTCTCTCTCTCCCCTTCCTTCCCCTCCCCTTCTCTCTCCCCCTTTCCCTCCCTCCCTCTCTCTCTCTGCTAACCTTTTATTCAGCACAAGTCCACCTGCCTAGGAATGGTACCAGCCACAAGTGGTCTTGGACCTCCCACATCAATCTAATCAAGACAGTTCCTTACAAATAGGACTACAGGTCAATCTCATTGAGGCAATTCTTCAGCTGAGATTCCCTCTTCAAAGGTGACTCTAAGTGTGCCACATTAGCAGTAAAAACTAACCAGGACAAGGCTTCTGCCAGATTGGAACAGTTCTGCAGTACCTTTGGCTAACAAGCACACTGTCAACAAAAGAGAAGCTGTTTCTCTTCCAAGCTCTTCTGGAGGCTTCCAGCTTTCTTGTCTACACACACACACACACACACACACACACACACACACACACACATACACACCACACACATACATACTCACACATACCACACACACACAAATGCACATACACACCACACACACACACCACACACATGCATATACACACACACACACACACACACACACACACACACACACACTCTTCTTGCCTTCACTGCCCAGTGTACTTCAACCTTCAAACCTGGGCCTCCCCAGGCTAAGGAGATGTGAACCTTCCGTCTCTGTAGCAGATCCAGCCTCATGCTTTGGGGATTCCCTTGCAGCTACACCACCTCTGCTACAGTAGATCATGCTGAATGCCTCTGGCAAGGCACAGAAAGGAGGGTTCCTAAGGCTAAGACTGTCACTCTGCCCAAGAACACAGACTCGAACCTCTTTCTAGACCTCTCATGTAGGAGGAGATCAGGGCAGATGGGTGCGTAGGAGTGACAGCTACTGGCTAGTGCTATTTCCACCCACTTGACTGATGCTCTACCACAGTCCATTGACTGTTAACACCTGCAATTAAGACTCTCTGCAGTGACACATCTGAGTCTCTCCCAGACAGCTTCCTCCATAGACTCATATTTAGATTGAGAGGGTGAGAAAGGGGTGAAAGAGGAACATTTTTGGGAGAGGTAGGAAGCATGCAGTCACCAACATGACTTCTGTCCCTAATGTTTTGGTTTTAGAAACTTTAAAAGTTCAGTGTCTGGAGCCGGGCGGTGGTGGTGCATGCCTTTAATCCTAGCACTCGGGAGGCAGAGCCAGGCGGATCTCTGTGAGTTCAAGGCCAGCCTGGGCTACAGATTGAGTTCCAGGATAGGTACCAAAGTTACACAGAGAAACCTTGTCTCAGAAAAACCAAAAAAAAAAAAGTTCAATGTCCGCTTTGGGGCTTGTTTTCGCTGTTGTTTTGCTTACTTTGGGGAGGAGTAGGGGGTGGGGGGGTTGCATTTTGCAGCATCTCAAGCTTGGTCTGCTTTGATCAAATAAATATCCAAGTTATTTATTTACAATAAACGTGCCTTAGCAGGAGGTCAAAGTGGAGTGTTGACGAACATGAGTGAGACGTTCCACCAGGGGGCGCTGCTGAGCAGATAAGGAAGTGGAAATGGTTTCTGTGTCTAGTTGAACGAAATGGGAACAGCTTGCCAGTCGCCAGAGTAATTTTAACTCTTAATCCATTCTTTGCCCTGAGGAAGATGGCCCGGTTTAGCGCACCTGTGTCAAAGAGAGCTAATCTTGGGGTTGGGCATTTAGCTAAGTGGTAGAGTGCTTGCTTCGATCCTCAGCTCTAAAAACAACAACAACAACAACAAAAGAGAGCTAATCTTGGGCTACATAACTGCAGACGGGATCCACACGTTTCCAGACCGCTTATGGTTGTGCCTGGACACAGCTTCTTCGCAGGCAGAGTGCCAGCACCCCTCCACGCCTAGCTCCTGGCCGTCCACCTATCTCAGTTAATTGGCTCACTCAATCGCCACCCACCTCGCTTTCTCACCGGCACCGACGTTTGGAACTACAATTCCCAGGCTCCCTTGCTCCTGGGATCCTCAGGCCTTCGGGTTTTCTGTTCATTCCCTGTGATTCTGTGAACCTTGAATTCAGAAGACACAGACAGGGCACTTTTGTGGGTTCAGATTGGAACCAGTGTGATGTAATCGCAGGGTTAGTAGGCGCAATTTCTCTGCCTCCACCAGGAGTTTTCTAGGCTGGCAGGAGCAATTATTTAGGCATTTCATCCAAGCATCAATTTCTTCAGCTCTAGCTAGGATTCCATAAGCCAATCAATTCCCTACAGTAAATTTGTTTCTAAAATAGCTATAGTAAATTCTGTTTTCTGTAACTAAGCCTTGGATACTCATAAAGTACAGCAGGTCTGAGTTAGACATTTGACAAAGTTCCTAAATTCCACTCTAGCCTTTCTCTCCTTGAAGCCAACAGATCCCAAGTATTGTCTCAATATTGAATTAAAGAAAAACTATTATTTTGACATTTGCTAAATGATTATTCCAAGAAGTGTCATGGCTACTGCAATAGAAGAGAAAGACTGGTCTGGACTTTGAACACCACAAAAACCAGATAGGGTAAGGGGGGCTGGAGATGGAAAAGGACTGAGAGAGACATCAGTGTTGAGGGACTCTTGAGACCCCAATGTAATAGAAATCTGCTTGAAGGCAGAACAAGGTGATCAGAAACCACAGATGGGGGGCGGGGTCAGGCACTGATGGGATATCAGGGTGAGGGTGGTCTCTGCTCTGCGGACTTGCTGGGATTCTTGGTATCTGCCAGGATTTCTATCAGGTCCAGGCATAATGGGGTTCACAGCTGAGGTTGAGTCCAGAAGAGATAGTGAAGAAGCCTGGTAAGCTTTGGTGAAGAAGAAAGGAGCGTTCATCCGCACATAGATGTCAACTGAGTAGCAAGGGCTCTACAGTTATCCTTGACTTCCTGCTTTGGGAATATCATAGGTCAAGCTGTGGGGGAGGAAAAAGCTCTGTGGATGCTCATAACAGACCAGGGCTCCAAGGACAGAGCACTAAGGAAGGGGAGAAGGGAAGGAGAGAGAGACCCGAGCACACGGAGATCCACCACCCTGTGGAGGGTGTCAAGGAGCCTGTGTCCAGTGAGGCAACATCCACTGAAAGGCACCAAACTCGCAGTTAGCTCAGTGGCTGTATTCCTGCCAGAGATGGGGGATTAGCAAAAATCTTGCCAGGCTGATACCTAAAGCCCCACTGCATTCAGCTGTAGTTTCTAGGGAGAAACTCTAGATATGGCGGCTTGAATGAGGAATGTCCCTTGGAAGCGGAAGTATTTGAACACTTGGTCCCAAGTTGGTGGTGTTTTGAGGAGCTGCAGGTGCCTTGCTAGAGAATGTAGGTCACTGGAGGTGAGCTTCATCCTCATCCTCATCCATTTCACTATCTCTGCTTCCTGCTTTATGTTTGTCGTGGGAAATATGATCTCACGGCCCCCTGCTCTGGCCCCTTGCTGACACAGCTTCCTTGCCAATACAGACACTTCCTCTGAACCATAAGCCAAAATCAGTTCTTCTGTGAGCTGCCTTGGTCACGGTATCATAGCAACAGAAAAGTGATTAACACACTGGGAATGAGAGAACACCACTTAGTACCAGCAGCTCCAAAAGCAACAAAAGGCTTACTGATGTTCCATGGACATGAGAAAGACACGTGTAAAATCTACTGGAAGACTTGGGGTGCCAAGGTGTTGCAACAGGTTTATCATCAGAACACAGATGTTGAAAAAAAAAAAACTGTAGCTAATTCAAAGTCAAAATGGAGAAGGAAAAGATACATCTCAGCATCGTTATCACTGACACACGGATTCAGGCAAGTCACCGCTACTGGCCATCTGATCTAGAAATGTGGTGGGAGCCACAAAACAACCACTGAGAATTTTGTGGAGGCTGAGTTGGGAAGGGTTCCTTCAAGCACACCTGGGTCTTTGCTGTGAGCATGGCATCGCTGATGACATCTCTCCATGGAAACTTGAGACCCACAAATACTATGTGATGATCATTGATGCCCCAGGACAAAGAGACTCTATGAAAAACACAACCACAGGCACATCCAGGCAACCACAGGCACATCCAGGCCTATCCATGCTGCCTGATTGTTGGTGCTGGTGAATCTGAAGCTGGTACCTCCAACAATGGAAGAAGACCTGTTAGCATGTCCTGTCCTTCACACTGGGTATGAAATAGTTAAATACTGACAATAACAAAATTCATTCCATTGGGCCACCTTACAGCCAGAAGAGATGTGAACAAACACCATTTACATTTAAAACAAACAAACAAACAAACAAAAAACTGGCTACAACTCTGATGTGATAGCATTAGTACCAATTTCAGTTTGGAATGATGACAACGTGCTAGAACCATTGATGTGCTAATATACCTTGGGTCAAGTCATCCGTGAAGATGCCAGTGGGACCACATCCCTGCCATCCACTTGACCAATTGGTAGAAATATTTGTATCTACATATTATCTACATATTGGGTGTCTAGAAATTACTGTGTTGTTAATGTCCCTGTGGGCTGACGTCTTCTCAAATACATCATGTTTGTCACTTTTGCTGCCGTCCATGTCACAACTAAAGTGAGGCTTTGAGTGAGTACCTCCTGGGGGACAAAGTGGGTTTCAATATCAAGAATATGTTTGTCAAAGATGTTTACCTCAGCAGCATTGCTGGTGATGGCAAAAATGACCCCTGAGCAGAAGCAATTGGCTACACTGCTCAAGTGACTGTCCCAAACCATCCAGGCCAGACTAGTCCTCATTGGGTTTGCACTTGGCTCGCAGCAAATTTACTGAACTGAAAGAAAAGATTAATGGCCATTCTGGTAAGGTGCTGGTAGGTGGCCCTAAATTATGGAAATCTGGAGACACTGCTGTCGTCAGCATGGTGCCGAGCCAGTCCATGGTGTTGAGAGCTTCTCTGACTGTTCTCTGGATTGGTCTGCTGTTTGTGATTTTGAGACAGAAGGTTGCTGTCAATGTCATCAAAGCCATGGACAAGAAAGCTGTTGTGTACCCCTTAGACAGCTGTTGTGTGCCCCTCAGATGTAAGTGCCACTATTGCGCCTTGAAGGATATCTTGCCAAGCTGGTTATTGTTGTAGTTGATAGACTTCACAGGTGGGTAGGACCTTTAATCGTTTTCCTCGATTGGCAGGTTGCGTTGCAACTTCCAGTATGATGAAAGCTAGTCCTCTGAGAGGCTTATGGGTCAGATCCAGCTCCATTCCTCCACAAAGTTTTTTGTTGCTGTTGTTTTGTTTTTGGGTTTTTTTTTTGTTTGTTTGTTTATTTGTTTTGTTTTGTTTCGAGACAGGATCCCTCTGTGTAGCTTTGGACCCTGTCCTGGAACTCACTCTGTAGACCAGGCTGGCCTCGAACTCACAGAGATCCTCCTGCCTCTGCCTCCCGAGTGCTGGGATTAAAGGCGTGCACCACCACTGCCCCGCACTCCATAAAGTTTTTTAAGGCGTTATATCAGTAGGAGGGCTATCAGCTCCAAAGGTACAGACATGCCATCTAATGGGTCCTCAGATGCCTCAAAGTTCAGCTAGTTCAGCTAGTAGAAAGGAGACTGAGAACCCCAGTCTAATGCTGGCACATCTGTCATTAAAAATGGAACAGTCACGGGGTTGGGGATTTAGCTCAGTGGTAGAGTGCTTGCCTAGCAAGCACAAGGCCCTGGGTTCGGTCCTCAGCTAAATAAAAAAGGAACAGTCAGCAGGCAGAACTGCCCAGGGGTGAGAGCTTCAGAAAAGTGTGCCCAGAATTTCAGTCTTAATCAAGGATCCTCTAGCTTTTGCCTGGCTTGGCTTGGGAATTGCTACAGACAACTTGGTGCCTCCTGTTTCCTTCTTGGAGTTCCTACTGGTTATTCTGTGCCCATTATACCACTGTATTTTGAGCAGAGAGGGGCAAATAACTTGTTTATAGATCACCTTTAGTTAAGGAAGAAGTTCGCTTTATGTTTACTTATGCACACATACACACAATTGTGTATTTGCTAACCTTTTTTTTTTTTTGGAGAAGGGTGTCACTATGTAGCTCTGGCTGGTCTAGAACTCCCTACATAGGGCAGTCTTCAAAGTGAGAGATCTGCCTACCTCTGCCTCCCAAGTCTGGGACTAAGGCATGTGATGGCCACACATGACCACACTCGCTTTGTATACATATAGTTCTGGAAAGGAAGACACACAGCATCAGGTGGTTGTGAGCTCAGCTCACTCAACTGCATTTTTTGAATTCCTGACTAACAAAGACAGGTGTGTGATATGCATCGTCTCATTATGGCCTTGTTTAGAGTTACACAGCAACAGATAACTAACATACAAAGTGATGTCATTGTGCATATGGTAATTTCAACAACACAGACACTGCAAATTTTTGTTCCTTACAGGACATGGGGAGAGTAATGTGACCCTGAGGTTTGCTTTCATGGAAGAACTTTCAGCATGTACCATAACAGCTTTGGAAGTCTTTTCCTGCAGCTCTCTTTAGGGACTGCTTGCTGTGGATACGTGTGGCTTTGGTTTGCCTGGCACTTCATTCTCCTTGCGTTAACAAAACACCTGCTCACATCTCCATCCATGCTGCTAACAGTGGGGGGACTCCACTAGCTTTCTCCTAGAGGTTATGAAATCAAGCTTGTTAACTGGGATGGTGATTTTATCAGGAGAGACATGAATGAGGTTGGACGTGTGTTTTCTTTTGAGGAGTTGGCCCTGACCCCTGTAGCTGCCAGGATGACGTAATATGGAGAAAACCTGCCTGAATGTGAAGCTAAGAGAGGAAACTTGGAGGTAAGATGATGGAGGAAGAGATACAGAGTCTGGTAACATCGCTTGTATCTAGATGTGTGTATCTCCAAATATTGCATACAGAGAGGCCTGCCACAAATTAATGTGTAAGTTGCTCTGAGGAATTTATTATAAGTGGATTATTCCCTCTTTTGTTTTTATATCTAGGGATGCGGGGGTACTGGGAAGGCAGACTTTTAGTGCTGTTGTAGGTAGGATACAACCCAATTTTGAACTACTTAGCCATCTTCCTTGTAAGAACATTTAGAAAATTCTTGTTTACCCTATGTGTGTGAGTGTTTTGTCTGTATGTACATATATGCACCACATGGAGGCCTGGTGCCTTCGGAGGCCAGAAGAGGGGTGTTGATTCCCGGGGACTGGAGTGACTTGCGGTTGCGAGCCACCAAGTGGGTGCTGGAAATGGATTCTCTGGAAGAGTCCCAGAGTTCTTCACTGAGCAATCTTCTAACATCTGTTTTTAAATTCCTCTCCCATCAGTCGTAATGTGATTAGACCTATTGTAATCTTTGATACATTTTCGCTCTATCTTTTTAAACATCTTGGAAAAGTATACGTCAACATTAATATCCTCGTATCACTTTACTATTAACATGGTCCATCACGTAGTCATCTGAAGTTTTGTTTTGTTTTGTTTTGTTTTTAGGCTTGTTTCATTTTAATGACTGATCCACCTGAGGCCAAAGGCAGCCATCTATGTACAGACATGAGGGAAGCTTTATTTCTTGGTCTCTTCCTCCTTGGACAGTCTTGATGATCTCCTCCTTCTTGGCCTGGAGACGCTCCTCCAGGAGCTTTCGGGCTACCTTGTTCTTAGACCTGCGAGCCTCAGCCTGGTCAGCCAGGAGCTTCTTGCGGGCCTTGTCTGCCTTCAACTTGTGGGTATGTTCCATGAGAATCCACTTGTTTTTGAAGACATCCCCCTTGACCTTCAGATGCAGGCTGTGATACATATGGCGGTCAATCTTCTTGGATTCACCGTATCTCCTGAGAAGTCGGCGCAGGATCCGCATCCTTCTCATCCAGGTCACCTTGTCAGGCATTGGAGCGTTGGCAGTACCCTTCCGCTTCTCTATGCCCATATGCCTGCCATTCGTCTAGCCAAAGTGTTTTTCCGGCATCGAGCCCGGGAATGGACAATCACAGGCTTCCTGATGATCAGCCCATCCTTGATCAGCTTACGGATCTGCTGACGGGAGTTGGCATTGGCGATTTCATTGGTCTCATTGGAGTCCAACCAGACCTTCTTCTTACCACAGCGGAGGACGCTAGAGGCAAGCCTCTTCTGTAGCCTGAGCATACTCACCGCTGCCGACCCAGCAGCGAAAGGAAAAAGCGTCTTCTGAAGTTTTAAATGCTCTCTCCCTGTCCGTTTTTTATTTTCATGAATAAATTGTAACCTACCATCCGTTCCAAAGTTACTTCTAGGGAATTCCGACCCGAAGGTTTTATCAATCAGAGTGCACCAACCATCTAGACTTTGTGGCAAAAAACACCACTCGGGGAGTGGGTGGGGCGCGTAGAAGAACAAACAGGTGATGCCTGAACGCCTGTTTTTCCGTCTAGCAGAGGCTGGTGCAAAGGGGTTCCCCAGGCACGACAGGAGCGAGTGGGACAGACACCGCACGTCCTGGCTGGATGCGCAGCCGCCTCGGTACCTAGCCCGGCCCAATTTCCGGGCGGCTCCCAGCTCGGAGGCGGAGCCCGGACAGGGAGGAAGTTTGGTCACCTGACTCGGTGACCCGGGCACGGACGCTTCTTTCCCTGCAGCCGGGGCAAGAGGGCAGGTCCGAAGACTGCCGGGACAGACCTCGGAGCAACCATGCGACGGTCCCAGCACCGCGTCCCCGGGCTGCTGCTGGCGCTGGCGGCGCTGGCGGCGCAGGCCCCGGCCCAGCAGGGACCGGCGCTGTGGCCGTACCCGCGCTCCGTGCAGATGTTCCCGCAACTGCTGAGCATCGCCCCGGACAAGTTCCTCTTCGTCCACGGCCCCAATTCCACCGCGGACCCCTTCTGCTCGCTGCTGCAGGAGGCGTTCCGGAGGTAAGCAGCCTCACCTGGCCCGGGGGGGACCTGGGACAGAGAGGCGGACCACCAGGCGACCTGCTCTCACAGGTTTGCAAGACGGCATGGCAGCTCTAACCTATGCAGACCGAAGCCCGAGGCTTGACCTGCCCATGCTGTTTCCTGCACCCTGGGCGCTCGGGGTCCCTGATCTGGTTGGAGGATAACAGTGGGACGTGCAGCTTTAATCACTCAGTTTGTTGGCCTCAGAAGGGCAGTTGAGATGACTCCGGAGACCGGGAGGGGAAGGTGGCTCTGTCCGCTAATGTGAGCCGCCAATGAGAGCATCTTCAGGGCTTAGGTAAGGACTTTTTGAGGGCCCGAGGTATTCTCCAGTGTTGACAGTCGCTTTCAGTTCCATCCTCCCCATATGTGGCCACAATTCAGAGGTCTTTCATCTCTTCTATTTTTTTTTTCTTTAAGTGTAGCCGAGCTCCATGAATTTATGTGTACCACGAGCGTGGAGGTATCCGCAGACACTGAGGACATGGGATCTTGGTGTGAGCCCCCACTGCGTGTCCTGGTCCTCTGTGAGACCAGTAAGGGCTCTAAACCTCTGAGCTATCTTCCCCAGCTCTGAAAAAAAAGCCCTTACGCTGGAGCGTTGTGGGGAAACCCCTTCCTTCCAAACTGTGTTCCATGCCTAATGTTAGGTAGTCAAGTCTCAGTGCTTTCAAATGGCTCTTAGATAAATACCCACGTTTCTTCTCGTTCCTCACCACTCTGACTTCCCCTCGACTAGGTTCCCTAAAACCCTTTGCCTTATTTAGCGCTTGGTCTTTTACAGCCCTCTCAAGCCCTGCCATAGAGGGCGCGGAGGGCGCCCCGCAGGCAGGCACCCGGCTCGCGCACTGCCAACCTTATTGAGTGCAGGCTAGGCTGCATTTAGAGTGATGCTTGAATGTGCCACCTTCTGCCCCCTCGGTACGAGACCTGTGGGTGGGACTGCTCCAGGGAACTGTAATTGGGTGCAGCTTGCTTTCGCTCTCAGCTTGCTTGTCTGCTTGGTGAATTCAACTATAACTTAATTTTGCCCGGAGGAAATGCAACACCAAGTTAAGGATGGGTGCTTTAGGCTGCGGTGCCCAAGCTTCTACTGAAGAGGCCCTGGCATTGCTGGCAGAAACAGCAGTGCCCTCTGCCACAGAAAGGCTACTGTTTTGCTTACCATTTGTGGAACTGAGAGGGCATTATCACCTTATTTTGGAAGCCTGCTCTAATGAGCCTTTGGGGTTGAATTGTTAACAGGTTGGAATGCTTATGGTCCAGGTGGCATGAAAATGTTAAACCAAAGTGGCTGGTAGTATTGAGATGTTTAGCATCGTAACTCAGTCGCTAGGCTGGACAGCTTTTAAAAAGAGCTTGCTTGCTTGCTTGCTTGAAGGCTGACTGTAAAACTGGAGTTTCCTTCTGCCTTGATATGAGCTTCAGCAGGCCTTAAGTTACTTGTTAATGGATACAACGTTACAAGGGCTTGAATCAGCTGTGAGGTGGTTTAAAAACAGGCTCAGCATCTCGAAACAAGTGCAGGTAATTAATACCGGAAGGATTTGCCCAACTAATTTGTGGCTTGTATGAGAAGCAGCTAGTAATTGCACCTGGCATTGTTTGGAGGTTGGTTGTAAAACATGGCTAAACCTTGAAAGCATGCGGCTGTGGCCCTGTAACTTCGGCCAGCATGGTAGGGTTGGAAGTCTCTGGAGATGCATGGGTATTCAGGGAACTCTGGGTAGTGAACATTCATACAAACTGTTCAGAATTCCATGGCCTCTATCATTAAGAGCCCAAGCCCCATCACAAACAATGCTGGGCGGTGTGGATGCTTCTTCATCCCCACAAAAACTACTAAACAGAAGGCACTTTTTTTTTTGTTTGAGAGACGGTCTCACTATGTAGCCCTGGCTGTCCTCAGGTAGACCAGGATAACCTCAAACTCACAATAGTTCCGGTCTCCTTAATGGTGAGATTAAAGGTGTGGACTATACCACACCTGACCCGGAACACCTGTTTTAAAAGAACAGCTTCAGTTCTTTACTTAACTGGAAGGCTAGCTAGAACTAACTCAGACCTCAGATCTTAAAGCTGGTTAGTGGTCCCTCCCCAAACCCACCCACCCCACCCACTCCACCCCACCCTACCCCAAACTGGGAGGGCCTTGCACATGCTAGACAAAGCTGTACCGCTAGCTCCTTTTCATTTTTTGTTTTTTTAATTTAAAAACGGTATTCCTTTATACCTTGGTGGTGGTGCATGCCTTTAATCCAAGCACTCAGGAGGCAGAGTCAGGCAGATCTCTGAGTTCAAGGCCAGCCTGGTCTCCAGAGAGGACAGAGAAACCCTGTCTTGAAAAACAAACAACAAAAAAATTATTTTATGTGTATGGGCATTTCGATTGCACGCTGTCTGTGCACCACCTGTGTACAATACCTGTGAAGGCCAGTTATAAGTGGTTATGAGCCACCAGGTGGGTGCTGGGAATTGAACCCAGGTTCTCTAGAAGAGCAGCCAGTAAGTACTCTTAACAGCTGAGCCATCTCTTCAGCCCTAAGTTTTAAAGTTTTTAATTATGGTAAAATACATACAGAATTTTTCCATTGTAACTTTACAAAATATTTATTCATTTTCCTGTGTATGGATGTTTTGCCTGCATGTGTGTCTGTGCACTGTGTGTGCAGTGCCTGTGGAGTGTGAAAGAGCTTTCTAAATTTCCTCGTATGAATTTCATCTCAGAAAGTTTGATCTGAAGCTCTGGACATGAGGATTTCCAGAAAGGTCCCCTAACGCAGGGTTCTCAACAGTTCTCAACCCGTGGGTTCAAAACCATCAGAAAACACAACTAGCCAAAGGTCTTAGGAAGCCCCAGCCATAAATTTATTTTTGTTGCTACTTCCCAACTGTGATTTTGCTACTGAGCCGTGTTTCAGTTCCTTAGACCATTGGAAATAGCTGTTTTCCAATGGTGGCGACCCACAGGTTGAGAACCGCTGCCCTAACAGTTCTGAAAACACCCTGAGAGAGTTGAGAGTTGACTTCTGTGTCCACTAACACTAACATACGATTTGGTTCATGACTTAAATGGATCTCTCCCACAGATACTACAACTACATTTTTGGTTCCTACAAGTGGCATCATAGCCCTGCTAACTTTGGAGATCAGCCACAGCTACAGCGACTTCAGGTCACAATTACCCTTGAGTCACAGTGTGATACCTTCCCTAATATATCTTCAGATGAGTCCTGTAAGTACCTGTTATAAAATGTTGTCATTGTGGGAAACTTGTAAGTTCAGAAGGAGAGCTCACCTGTCCATCACCCCAGCCCATTGCCATTTCAGGTGTCCGATATGTATGTTTGCAAGCAAATTTTTTTCATGAATACAAACATTAATATGAAAATGGGAATAAGCTGAGCATGGCACTTGGGAGGCTGAGGCAGGAGGATTGCACTGAATTGAAGCTAGCTTGGGCTAGGGAAAGACCTTATCTCAAAAAAAAAGAAAAAGGACAAAGAAAATGGGAGTTTCTGTACATGGGGATTTTGACTTATATTTTTACATAACTATTAAGTATTCTTTTGTGACATAATTTCCAATACCTCAGTATTTCACTATTGTATGATAGAATTAGACTAATCTTCATTTCTGAGGCTAGGCTACTTCTTTTGTCTTTTTAAAAGATTTTTTGTGTGTGTCTGTGTGTGTGTGTGGTGTGTGTGTGTGTGTACATGCACACACATGTCTGTAGACACTCACAAAGGGCATAGGAGCCCTTGACGTGGAGTTACAGGTGGTTGTGAGCCACCAGTCCTCAGTGCTAGGAACCGAGCTGCAGTCCTCTGGAAGAGCAGTGAGTACTTTTAACTGGTGAGCCGTCTCGCTGGCCCGGCAAATTAGAGCATCTTGCATAGTAGACAAGGCTGCCCACGGACTGTACCCACAGCCTGGGGCATGCCTTCTCTGAAGGGTGTGCTGGCTGGCAGAGGTGTGGAATGGTGTGGAGGAGTCAGAGCCACAATGTGAAGAGAAGGAGAAAGAGTGACTGACCCCTGTACCCTTGGACTGCTTCTCTACAGGGGGCTAAGCACCGTGTCTCCCCTCCAACCCAGAGGAGCTTTCTTTCTTTTTTTAAAATTATGTTGTTTATTAGCATTCTATTTATTCATTTATTTACCTTTGTTTTTGAGTCAGAATCTTTTTTTTTTTTTTCATTTATTTTTATTGTATGATCATTGGTGTTTTGCCTGCATGTATGTCTCTGTGAGGGTGTCAGAAGCCCTGGAACTGGATTTACAGATAGGTATGAGCTGCTATGTGGGAGCTGGGTATTGAACCCAGGTCCTCTGGGAGAGCAGCCAGTGGTCTTAACCACTGAGCCATCCCTCCAGCCCCTAGATGGGCTTTCTTAATACACCCCTCTTAGCATTGTTGGATGTTTCCTGAATTTTTGTCTCTTTGGGGGCCCACCACACAGCTCCCCAATAAATCACACATGGAGGCTTATTCTTAATTATGAATGCCTGGCCTTAGCTTGGCTTGTTTCTTGCCAGCTTTTCTTTTCTTTAAATTAACCCATTTGTCTTTTGCCTCTGTCTGGGCTTTTCCCATTCTCTATTCCTGTATACCTTTCTTTCGTACTCCATTGCTGGATGTGTAGCTGGGTGTCTGGCCCCTGGTGTCCTCCTCCTTCTCTAGCTCCTAGATCTCTCCTCACCCAGATTTCTCCTATTAATTCTTTCTGCCTCCCAGCCCCACCAATCCTTTCTTCTGCCTTGCTATTGGCCGTCCAGCTCTTTATTAGACCATCAGGTGTTTTAGACAGGTACAGTAACACGGCCTCACAGAGTTAAACAAGTGCAACATAAACAAAAGTAACACACCTTAAAATAACATTCTCCAACACCTTAGGGAAGTAGTTTCATTTCTTTTCAATTCTGTAGCTGTCCTTGGGAGAGGAATAAGCAATTTACCAATGCTAGCCATATGATTTTGGTGGATAATGGGCATGTAGCTGCTATAGGAAGTAGGTTTTGCAATCTGAATTGAGCTAGAAATGGTCACTGCACTGCCAAGGACACTTTGCTGTCTATTACCATCAGCAACATAGACGACCCATTGTAGATTCTAGGAAATAGGGTGCACTGAGACTGAGGAGTGAGCTTTTATTTAAGTCAGCTCTGTGAATAATATTCTCAAAAGGAAGCTTCTTACCGTACGTGTTTAGGAAATTCACCAGCATCACAAATGCAAAATCCCAACCCCCTATATTAAAAATAAAAGACAGGCATACCCTGAGAACTAGAAATGAAACAATTTCTCAAAGACATTTACTTGTAACGAAGAGTTATAAACAAAATGAGCTCACTGTCAACTGATAGAGGACTGGCTGAACAGATAGATGTTAATCCACAGACAGACAGACAGACAGACAGACATGCAGAACTTACCAAAACAAACTGCCGAGTTCGACAAAGGAAGTTGTACAGTATGGAGGGGAATATATCATTTTTTACAGCAACACACAGGAACTTGCAGATAAAGAACATTTTATTGTTTTCATTATACGATTGCCCAGGAAAAGAACTAATAGAATTTCATTTGGGGGAGGTAGAGAGAACTGGGTGAGCATCTCAAGTATTTTAATTATTGATATCTGTATAGATACCCTCGAAAACAAAGGTATTCACAGTGCATTAGGTATAGAAGGGGGCAGTTGAAAAGTCAAGACATCACCTCCTACCCACCCCTAACACACACATGAAGGAGAGTCACTACCAGATCTGCTAATTTGGTCTTGAAGTTAAAATTCTATAGCTGTGTCTGAATACTTAGCAGGTAAATCTAACTCCTATATATGATTCGATGAGTTGAGTCGGGATCCTTGTAACTATAAGCCAGACCTCAGCTATTTCAGGGGGAGAAGGGGGGCCTCTTCAATTGCATCCACAGCAGCAAAAGACTAAGTCTGGCATCCCGCTCACTCAGCACTGTGGACTTTCAATGAGAAAAGCTAGTAGAAAACTGTCAGCTGAGCATGTCACATGACTGACCCATCTTGTCCTTGCCTGCCCGCATGTGTCTTCTGACAGTCAGGAGGTAGAAGGCGATGACCCAGTCCAGGTGATAGGATACAAAATCATTATGCTCCAACCTCCAGCGCCTCTTCTGTGGTACAGTCTGTCCCTGACACTTCAGCTTTCGCTGTCTGTACCCTCTGTACCCACCTTGCCCCAGGCTGTACTGAGACTAAAATTACTGTTGGTCAAATTTAGGCAGAGTCTGATTCCAAAGGTTGAAGGATAAGACCCTCTTGGCCCAGCCCAGCCAACTAGAACTCTATACTCTTTTGAGTGTTTTTATTTTGAGACAGGGTTCCCGTTTAGCCCAGGCTGGCTTTGAACCTGTGATCCTCATGCCTTAAACCTCCTGAGCTCTGGGATTAAGGCCAGTTCCTTCCCACCTACCATGCCTGGTTGGAGTCCCAATTTTGATGGATGTGGACTTTTTTTTTTCTCTTGGTTTTTCGAGACAGGGTTTCTCTATGTGGCTTTGGTGGCTGTCCTGGAACTCACTCTGTAGCCCAGGCTGGCCTCGAACTCGCAGAGATCCACCTGCCTCTGCCTCTTGAGTGCTGGGATTAAATAAAGGCATGCGCCACCACTGCCCGGCAGATGTGGACTTCTTATTGAGTGGGATGAAATTGAATTTAGGTAAAGGGAGCTAGAAAGTAAGTCTCAAAAGGTGATTTCAGATGCCGTCGAGGGGCAGGGAGGTAGGACAAGTGAAGGAAAAGTGGCGGGAACTTGCCTTGGTGGAAGTAGGAAATATGAGTAAGGACTGTGAGTACTGAGGACTGTTTGCATTTCTGATCTGGCAGTTCAGACCTGAGGAGATTAGTGGTGGGTGGGATGGATACCCAGGGGCCTGGCTTGAACACCTTAGCTTCCTGGCCTACAGCACTGGGATTCATTGAAGTGAGTGAGACACAGGTCTCTGGGCTGGTCAGGCTGGGACATCTTGAGTTGAAGGAATCTGAGTGGGGCATGCTGGAGGGAAGAGGGGAAAAATGGTGTGAAAATACCAATGGTAAATGCAGAAAATCAACTGTGCACCACTCTGGGATTAACCAAAGTTCACCAACCCTACCCCACAGATTCTCTGCTTGTGCAAGAACAAGTGGCCTTCCTGAAGGCCAACAGTGTTTGGGGAGCATTACGAGGTAAGTTCTGTGCAATTTCATTGTCTCTAATAGAGGGATAGTATCATATGTTGCTTTGTAAAATCAAGCACAGCAAAACTATGCCACCTTGGGTCCCTCTTCTTTATTTCCTGTGAAAAACTAGCCGATCACTTAGATTCCTTCAACCCAAGATGCCCGAGCTTGAAACCCAAAGACCTTGTGTCTCGCTCACTTCAGTGAATCCCAGGCAGCTGAGGGGTTCAAGCCAGGCCCCTGGGCATCCCTTCCTCACATCACTAATCTCCTCAGGTCTGAAGTGCCAGATCAGAAATGCAAACAGCCTTTAGTACTCACCATTCTTATTTACTCAGACTAACTACTTCTTCATTTGACCTTTTAAACATCTGAGGGTGGGTGTTTATTCAGAGCATCGGACACTTCACTCATGTGACTCTTAACCCTCAGAGTATAAAGTGATGGGCAGTCCTTGCATGTGGTAGGCAAGGCTCACGTGACGGAAACATGTTTTTCCATAGAGAGATACAAATAACAGTAGTCAGTTATAAGGAATAATCTGAAGCAAACTCCTTCCCTATTCCCTACCTGGGAGGAAAATGAAAGCATGATCCCAGAACAGTTCTGTGAAGAAACGGCGGTCACAAGACTCTTGCTTTCTTGGAGTTTTCTCAGAAGCATCCAGAAATCTCCTCACACGTCTCCATTTGTGGACCGTGTTCCGACAGTGGGCTGTGTAATACGTGGCTCGGTGGCCCCAGTTGGTTCAGCTTTGGTTTGGGCTCACCGATGCCTTCTTGCCACCGTTAGGAACAAGTATCTGTCTTTCCCAGTTTCCTCTGCCTGTGGGTTTAGAGCCCTCAGCAGGTTTATAGGAGCCTGTGAAAGGGAAGTGTGCTGCAGACAGGTGGGAGGCAGGGGGCAGAGAAGAGTGCTGCGTTTTATTTTATTTTTGGAGCTGAGGATCGAACCCAGGGCCTTGCACTTGCTAAGCTAGCACTCTACCACTGAGCTAAATCCCCAACCCCGAGTGGTACATTTTAGAAAGTGTGGATGTCTTACTTGCTTTAACTCTTCACCCCCGTGGTCATGAGCCTGTGTGGATGTTACTTTCAGTTCGTTTTTCCTTCTTGTAAATAACACAGTATCTTTTGCTTCCCCCAGGTTTAGAGACGTTTAGCCAGTTAGTTTACCAAGACTCTTTGGGGGCTGTAAGTATTCCTATTGTCTTACTGATCCTGGAGAGACACTGCTGTCGCCTACCCAGCTGCCCCTCCCAAAGCTTCTTTTCCCAATATATTACAAATTTCATGCGTTTTCTGTATACGTATTCTTCCTGCTTGTATGCCTGCAGGCCAGAAGAGGGCACCAGATCTCATTACAGATGGTTGGGAGCCTGTTGGTTAAATCAGTGCTGCTAGTGGCTGGCCATGCCAACGGAGGAGAGTGCTGGAGGAAAGTCACGAGCCATAGTTACCTTTTAGAGCTTTATTGGGAGGGGGGGGAGAGAGGGAGAGAGAGAAAGGGAGAGAGGGAGAGAGAGGATCAGAAAAACAGAGAGACCACATGGAGGAAAGAGAGCGGAAAGAGAAAAGGGAGACAGAGGGTCCACCCCCTTTTTAGGCTGGGCCGCTGTCCCAGGCTGATGATGTAATTAAGGACAGAATCCTTACATCCCAGACTTTCACTTATTATAAAAAAAAGCAGGTAGATGGGAATAGGGCCATTGTTCCTCTCAAAAACTGCTTCCAGCTGATTTCTGGACGTCGGTTGGCTCTTGGGGGAATGGAGAAGGGGAGTCTTCCGAAGTAGATAGGTGTTGTAGGATACTGTCTGTCATCCGTTTGTTCTGGAGACATGTATCCCTCTTGGCTGTGGCTGGGAACCTTCTGTCTGACAAGATGCTTGTGACACAGAAAAAAAGCTTAGAGAGAAAGCAATCATTATTATTTTATGTTGGTAGATCCAGCCTGTCCAGGTGGATTTTGAAACATGTTAAGCTTTATCAGAGACAGATTATTTTAAAGCACCTGTTTCCTTTACTAGTTCAGCATCCAGGAGACAGGTGATAAATTGTTAAAAGCATCTCACAGGAATAGATGTTTACATTAAAGTCTTTTTGTAGCACCCATACACTTTTGGGTCTGGGGGTGTAAGTACCTTTTAGTTGTTACAGTTTCTTACTTGATGATCTTTGGACTCCGGTTCTGTGGTGGTCCTGTATCATTGGCTGAACAGTGAGTCAGAACAGGGAACTGGGAAGAGAAAAGCTTATGGTACATGAGAATTTATTTTTTTGGGATTAGGGACAAGGCAAAGATCATGGCCCTGTCTGTATGCACATGAGAAACACAGGCAGTAACTTTGAAGTGAGACAATGAGCTCTTATCTTAGTTGGAAATCTTTTTTTTTTATTAAGTAACTCTGAAAGTACAATTAAATCTGGTGAGGTAAGTAAGGCTGTCCTCTGTACCCAACAATAGAGAAAGGAGAAGTGACATTCCAAAACTCCTAGGACTGAGTCAGTGGCTCTGGTGTCCAGAAGGAAAGAAATGGATCCCTTCCCTGCTGCATTCTGGGTTTCCTGCCATGTCTGTAGCCAAGCCTAGGTTTGTTGAATGTCTAATCTTGATGTACCCATGTGTCTTGGCACCTGGGGACAGTCAGCTGACTGATTGTCTTTCTAGGCAGCACTTTTAACAAGGCGTTGAGGGCCTGGCAGGGCATTCGCTAGCCCATGGCCTTTTTCACTTAAAACAGGGACCCAACAGCTTTTGGGAGTCAGGGAGTGCCAGCACTTGGCAATTTTGTTTTCTGGCTTTTATCTCTTCCCTGGCACACCTTAAATGCCACAGATGGCTCTTTTGCCTGTGGGGTCAGGAGCCTTGCTCTCCATATGCTTAAGTTTTAGTAGGGGAGGTCTGAGGAATAAGAGAGGGATTTTACTCCGTGTCCTCTATTTTTTTTTCCTGACGATTGGTGGCTTAAGGACAGCTTTTGGAAGATCTGCCAGTAGGCAGACTGTAAACCAATCCTTTTGGAAGACTTGTCTGAGGCTATAAGCTGATTTTTTTTTTTTTTTTTTTTTTTTTGGCTTTCAAGCCATCCTGACTACTGTAAACTTATTTGTATGGATCTTAGCCCTTTTCAGACCTGCCTGTGTTTCCTAAGGCAGTTGAAAATGAGTGGGTGGAGTCAAGGTGAGTTAGGGCAAGAGTCTTAGAAGCCGCCCAAGCCCAAGCCCACCCATTTGAGCCTGCCCACTGCCGGCAGAAGTCAGACAGAAAAGGTTGCACATGGAGGACACAGAAGTGGGGAGGGAGAAGGGTTTAGAGCTTTAGCAGAAAGCTTGGAGACAAAGTAACTTTTTATTTGCCAGTTCGCTGGCAGAAGTTCCCATGACTCTGTTATGCCGCCAGATTTACCGGTACCCGCCCCTTTGTTCTATGGCTTTTGTCCATTTGCTGGCAGAAGTTCCCACAACACTGTTAAGTGGCCAGATTTATTGGTACCCACCCCATCCGCCACTGTAAGTGGGTGGTATCTGCCCTTTTGTCTCATGGTTGCAGCCAAGAGAAAAATAAAAAATTAAAATAACAAACTGGGATCAGACTCCAATCTTCGGCGTCCCCGAGAGTGGAGAGAGATCTTAAGAATCTGCAAGTCACCATGCCTCTTCGTCAAGGGAACATAAGGGCTGCGACTGCGCTGCAGTTGGTCCACCCGGTAGACCGAGACAACATTTATCTCCTCGTCAGGAGCGAAAATGTGCCTGCTGTTGCCAGCACAGCCCGAGGACACCCCCCGGGGGGTCTGTCGCAAAGAATATAGCTCAGACTATAGCCGCGAGAACGGCAGACTCACTGTGAAGAATCATGGCCATAGCAGGGTAGTTGTATAGGGAAGGGTCCAGTGGAGGCGAGGGATGTATGCATGCTTGCGGTCTCAGGGTCTCACTGGACGGGGGGGAGGAGGTGGCAAGTGGCAGCAGTCAGCAGGTCCTTGGTTGGTGTATCCGAGTCACGGCACCAAATGTTGGTTAAATCGGCGCTTGTGGCTGGCTGGTGCTTGCAGCGGCCATGCCGATGCCAGAGAGTGCTGGAGGAAAGTCACGAGCCATAGTTACCTTTTAGAGCTTTATTGGGAGAGAGAGGGAGAGAGGGAGAGAGAAGGGGGGGACCAGAAAAACAGACCGTGCGGAGGGAAGAGAGCAGAAAGAGAAAAGGGAGACACACAGAGGTCCTGCCCACTTTTTAGGCTGGGCCACCGTCCCGGGCTGATGACGTAATTAAGGACAGAATCCTTACAGAGACACTATGTGGGTGCTAGGAATTGAACTCCATCTCTGGAAGAGCAGCCAGTGCTCATAACCTCTGAGCCATCTCTTCAGCCCCTGGTCTTAGATTTTTATCCAGTACTTATATATGGTTGTAGTCTTTGTTGAACTTGAGAAAAACATTCTAAAGCTCATCAAAATTTACTTCTTCTCCTAGTTCACCATCAGCAAATGCAGTATTACTGATTCTCCAAGGTTTCCTCACAGAGGAATTTTAATTGATACATCCAGACACTACCTGCCCATGAAGACAATTTTAAAAACTCTGGTAGGTAATTGCTTTATTGGATCCTTGCTCTTCCAGAAGATCTGCTCCTTGGGTTCCTTTCCTCAGTTATCTCTTGCTGTCTTGTAGGCTGGAGTGGGAGGACTTGTTTTTCTTGTCTTAAGTCTAAGCACTACCTGGCTCCCTCCCTGGGGAAGAATGTTTCCCCCAGTGAAATGGCGGCACCCCTGAGTGGATCTCCTCTGTGTTTTCACAGACTACATGAATTTGGCTAAGACTGTTAAGAGAATTTTTTTGTTTTAAGCCAGGATTTTGGTTTGTAGCCCAGGTTGTCTGTAAACTCCCAATCCTCCTGCCTCAGCCATGGGATTATCTACGTTTAGTGAGAAAGGCAGTTTGATTTTTTTTCTTTCTTTCTTTCTTTTTTTTTTTTTTTTTCTGGAGCTGAGGATGAAACCCAGGGCCTTGCACTCTACCACTGAGCTAAATCCCCAACCCAGGCAGTTTGATTTTTATTTTCGTTTTGTTGTTTTGTTTTTGGTTTTGGTTTTGGTTTTGGTTTTGTTTTTTTTTTTTTTTTTTTGGTTTTTGGTTTGGTTTGGTTTGTTTTCGTTTTGGTGGTTTTTCAAGACAGGGTTCTCTGTGTAACCGCCTTGGCTGTCCTGGAACTGGCTTTGTAGACCAGGCTGGCCTTGAACTCACAGAGATCCACCTCCCTCTGCCTCTCAAGTGTTGGGATTAAAGGTGTGCACCACCATGTTCAGCAGAGAAAGGCATTTTTAATACTGCCATTGGCCAAAGCATGTGCTTGAATTCATCAATCAGGGGTCTAGACATAACTTGGAAAAATGACTAAATCAAATGGCTAACTCACTCTAGCTATTAGTTTTGTTTGTTTGTTTGTTTTGTTTTTTTTTTGGTTTTTCGAGACAGGGTTTCTCTGTGTAGTTTTAGGCCTTTCCTGGAACTCGTTTTGTAGATCAGGCTGGCCTCGAACTCACAGAGATCTGCCAGGCTCTGCCTCCCGAGTGCTGGGATTAAAGGCATGCGCCACCACCGCCCGGCTAGCTATTGTTTTTTAAGGTGACATAGAAAGCGTCCAGGGAGTGGCTTTTCCCCTTTGGAAATCTTCTAAAAGAATATGGAAGCTTGAGGTAGTGGGTAGGAAGGAGGTTGATAATAACCATCTTTTCCTGGGAGCTTTTCGTTTTGCCCTCCCCCCCCACCTGCCAACAGACTCCCTAGGCTGCTTAAACTTTTTAGAAGACTACAGAGAACTTTCATATATTCTTTCATCAAGAATATATGAATTTAAAGCTTATGATTGAAATTTTTTAAATATTTGTTTAACTTCCTTAAAGTTTATTTGCCTGATTCTCCCTATTGAAATGCCTGATGGGTCCATGCAATGAGTGACTCAAAACACCTTCCTATTAGTCTGTGTCTCCTATTAAAAGAAAGAACATATCTCAAAATAGTTTCAGAGCAAGCGTCAGAGAGCAGGAAGCTGCTAGCTTGGGCCTCCAGTCTACCCGCGGGGCAGATTCCATGGCTAGCTATGGTTCAGCACCCAGTGGGATCTGTGATGTAGATCCTTGTTTCAGCTCCTCAGTGGCCTTCAGCCTGGAGCTGTTCTCTTTCCTCAGTTTGGAAGACTGTGATATTTTAGAAAAGTACAGACCAGTTACTTTTAGAAACTACCTTAGGTCATCTGTTTTTCACGTGAGATTCAGTTCCTGGGGCAAGAATAAAGCAAGAGTGGGGCTGTGTTCCCAGAGTGTCGGGTGGTGCGCTGTCTCACTAAGGGTAATGTACACTTGAGTTGGTTGAGATGTCATCTACCACGCTTCTCCACTGTAAAGTTAACTTTAGGGTGTTTTGTGCTTATCAGGTACCCTGTGGAAGAAACTGTGGGGCTGTGTAAAACCCCATCTCTCCTTGGTGCTCACCCACAGCTGATCTTTCTTTGCCTTAGTTAGGAGGCTATTGCTTTGACCAGTCGCCAAGTGGTGATCTCCCTAGTTCCAGCATTTTTAGCATTTACTAGTGTAAATTACCTTGTATAGTAAGGCACAGCATCACTTTTTCATTTGAATACTCACTATTTTGGCAGTCTGGATTATCATTTTGCTTCATGGGTTGTAACCTATTAACCCCCCTGTAAAACTGTTAAATGGACCCTTCTGTGGCAGTCAGAAGCCCTTTCAAGCTGGTTTGTTTATTCTTGTGAGATGTCCCCCTCAATCTCTCTGTACCTTTGGCACAACGGTAGCCAAGGCTTACGTAGCCTGGTCTCAGTCTAGATTCAGGCTTGCTCTCCCCCCACCCCAGGAACCCTTTCAGTGGTCAGTATTTCAAACCCAGATTTGGGCTGTAGGTGGGCATACCTCCTGACTCTACAGACAGCTGGGAAGTGGACCTGTATGTGTTTGATATATTTATATGACCACATGTGTACATCTTTCTCTGTGTCTCTCTGTCTATATCAGGAGTTGGTTAAGTTGCTGCTGTAGCTCAGGAGAGACGTGTTTAACCTTTGTAAACCACGGTTAATCTGGAAGACTTCTGCGATTGGAAAAGATGTAAGGGTTTTTGTCAATGTGGACAGGGCACCAGCAGGGTGTCCTCAACTCTAGTTCAGCCCTAATGCCGTCTACCTGGAGATGGCATCAGACCCCAGAAGCTGAAATCCTCAAAGTTACCCCTCTCCCTTTTGACTTCAGATGCCAGACACCAGCCCCAAGAGTTTTTACCTATGCTTGTGATATTATGGGAACCCACTACAAATCAGGGTTCCCGTCATTCCCCTCTCAAGTTTCAATCATTTCCTAGCGTGGCTGTCAGAACTTGAAACACACCTGTCACTGTATTATAAAGGATGCTGCAAGGGCTGCAGGTACTCAGGGTTGGGGTTTGGGAGCAGGGCTCCCTTGCCCTCTCTGGGCCCCTTTCTCCAGGAACCTCCCTGGGTCCAGAGATGTGGAAGCCCCAGAAGCCTGTCCTTGGGGGTTATATGGAGTCTTCACTGCACAGGCGTGGCTGAAACACAAGTACCATGTGGAATGTTTTTGGGCAGAAAGGGACTGAGCAAAGCTCAGAAGGCCTGCGGTGCCAGCATCCTTCCTCTTCTGTGCAGAATCCCTCCCTGCAGGCCACAGGGCAGGGCCCTCCGGAAGAAGGAGGGTCTTGGGACCTACTATCAACCAGATAGGTCAGAGAATTTCGTTAAGCCCAGCCAGCTCCAAGACAGGAACCCCAGCAAAATTAGTGCCTATGACCAGCCTTGAGGAAGAGAAGCCCTAATTTCTACAACCTGCATTGGGAGGGAGTTAGGAAGCAGGAGGCATGCAAAAACCCTGGAAACCCTTATCACAACATCACAGCCATCTGTTCTGAAATACACACATGCATTGTTGCATACCGCTTTACAGCATCAGGACGGAGTGGCTGCAACAGAAATCTGGCCTGCAAGTCGAAATATTTATTACCTGACTCTTTATGTCAAATTTACAAACCCCTGGTCTGTATTAAAAATTAATGAATTTATATTAGTCAATCCCAATTACTACTACCTATTTGTAACTCCCTTCTCTGGCAATAAAAACCCTGTCATCCTAAACGTCTCCCAACTGCCATTAGCCAAGTACCTTTAGTCACAATACAGAGAAGGGAGGCTATGCATTTGTATCATCTGGTAGCACAAATCTATCCTGTATTTTTTTTATCCTTTTTAGAATCAGTTTTAAGGAATAAACTGTAGTTTTATCCCTTAAACTACAGTTTAAACTACAGTGTATTTCCTTCATGGTATACATTACATTCACTATACCAAGGTGCCCAGAATTTCTCTAGGCATTTGCTTGGCATTATATTGAGTCTATAATGAATTTCGTTTGCCAGGGTTATCATATATGTTTCATATATGATAGGCCATATATGCCTGTATATATTCATATAAGCCGGCTTACACTTTCATATATGTGGAAAGTGTAAGCTTTGATAGTCACATAATAAATGCTTTGTTTCTTCTGTACTCTGCTCCCTAAGAAGTCTCAGCCTCTTCATCCCCTATTCCTGGCAGACCCTGAAGTAATGATAAATTCCTAAGTGTGCTCTCCTATGCAGCAACATCACAGCTTCCTATATACGATGTGTGTGCTCTGGGGCTTTAATTGAGGTGTGCTGGCTTGACTGCATAGGAGTTTATACGCTCTTCATTCTTTCTTTGCTAAAAATGAACTATAAAAAGAAGCATGAATCGGAAGCAATCCCAGTGTAGGCAGCTACAATCCAGACTGTCTTCTCCTGTGGTACCTGATTCTTCCCGTGTTCGCTTTCAGGATGCCATGGCTTTTAACAAGTTTAATGTTCTTCACTGGCACATAGTGGACGACCAGTCTTTCCCTTACCAGAGTACCACTTTTCCTGAGCTGAGCAATAAGGTGAGTATTCATGTCATCTCTGTACAAAAATCCTTGGCATAGCTTCACTGGAAGATCATAGCTTCAATGGTTTTCTTATAAACAGAACCACTATGTAATTAGCATTTTTAAAAAAACGGTTTATTTATTTATTATGTATACAACATGTGTGACTGCAAGCCAGAAGAGAGGGCATCAGATCTCATCACAGATGGTTGTGAGCCACCATGTGGGTGCTGGGAATTGAACTCAAGACCTCTGGAAGAGCAGTCAGTGCTCTTAACCTCTGAGCCATCTCTCCAGCCCCTGTAATTAGCATTTCATTTCCATGAATCTTTTTTTACTTGTTACAAGTACTAATAAGACCATTACTATAAGTGTTATAAATATAAACAGTCTCTGGGAGCAGCATGCATATTTTAAAAGCTTAATGTAGAAGACCTGAGCAATTCATGAACAACATAGTTAAGATATTCACTCGCCTAATGGCATATTTATTTTAAATAGATTTGGAAACATGTAAATGACCTACTTTTCTTCCCATCTGAAACACAGAAAGGACATTTTAGAGATGAGCTTTTTTTTTTTTTATTGATGTTGTAAGGGGAGGGGGGATCCTCAGACCTGGTGTGGTGGTACACGCCTTTAAGGAGGTGGGGCAGGAGGACCTCAGTAAGCTGAAGGGAGGCCTGGTCTACATAGTGACAGCCAAGACTACAAAGAGACCGCTCAATAAACAAAACAAAAGCCAGGGTCTCCTCCATCTCAAGGATGCCTTGAACTTGCCTAGTAGCTGAGGATGACCTTGAAAGTGGACCCCTTGCTTCCTCCCAAGTACTAGGATCACAGGCATGTGCCACCCCATTGGTGGTATCTGTTGAGTGTTCAAATGGACTACTCTAGAGCAGTGGAGGTGGGGAGGTCATCCTTGGGTCTCATCACTTAATCTCCCTATAGTAGAGAATGCCATCGGACATCCAGAGAAGCTGCATGCCCTGTCAGGACTCTGTCTTCTGGCCACAGTTCTAACTCTAATATGTATTTGGGCTGAAGGTTGTGGCAGTGAGTCGCTGATGTGGCAGCTGCTTCTGCTCTACCTTTATATGCAATTTCCAATGCACAGAGGGACAGAATAGTTCATGCAATACCCACCTCCACCATCAGTGTGTGGGGCAGAATTGTCCGGGGCTGCATTCTGCTGTCACCTGCAGACACTGCTCTTCCCCCCACCCGCTATTTTAAATCAAACTCCAGACTTATCTCACTTGGGCAAAGACTTGGTTTTATCTAGTCAGCCGTCAATGCTCATATTCACCTATGTGTCCTTTCCTCTTATGGTCCATGCATTATGGATGTTAATGTGCCTGCTAATTCTCTTCTTTTCTTCTTGTAAATTATTGTTATTAAAGAAACCAATGGAATCTGGTGTCCTGTCTGTCTCTGCTGTCTTGGTTTTGTTGGTTACATTCCATAGTATCAATTCACATGTTCCCTATATTTTGATTTGGGGTTCAGAGGTCAAGATGATTTCCACAAGCTGAGCATGCATAGCCTATATTTTGAGTCAGGTGCCAAACCTTATCTTCCAATGGTTCTTTACCATGACTTACACAACCTGTGCTGATTTGTCAAGAGACCCAAAGAGACTGAGTTACTTATTGTCTGGGGTTGAATTTTTAGGTGATAATAAAGAGACTGAAAGACAGAAACGTATGTTTGTAATAATGGGTGAGTATGGATTCTGAACTTGACGTGGGCAGTGTTTACCAGAGTTTTACACTGGAGGCAGACAGTTTGCTTCTTTTGCTGTCAGTTATCACGAAGTTGAAGTAACTGTGGACATTCTTGAAGCAGAAGGCACTGAATTCAATGATCAGAAATTCACCATTTTTATAGATTCCTACTCGGAAACCAGAAATCATCCAGTGTTAGGCAGGACTGTTTACTATCCTGTGAGAATAGAAAAACCAGCTAGCAACGTACAAACGGAATTGTTTATGGTTTCCAGGACCAAACCCATCTCGCACTTGAATATTGAATATTGAACTTGAATGTTACAGGGAAGCTATTCTTTGTCTCATGTGTACACACCAAATGATGTCCATACGGTGCTTGAATATGCCCGGTTCCGAGGGATTCGAGTTATACCAGAATTTGATACCCCTGGACATACACAGTCTTGGGGAAAAGGTAAGGAGTTTGCTTTACAGGCTGAAAAAGGGGGCATTTGAGATCCTTTGTCTCTTAATAGTTTGTCACTTTTGTTCTTAACTGTGGTTTGTGCACTGGTAGCAGGAATGGTACAGATTTTTGTGTCCCTTTGAAGTTACTGTCTAGGTACTACCTTGTGTCAAATTTGGGGAAGCAGAAAACTCGATTATAAGTCGAACATGCTAACTTAGTTCCGTTTTATTGATTGGCATGTTTTTGGAAGAGCACAGAAAGGGAACAGCATGAGGAAAAGGCATTCAAATAGAGTATGTGGTGGGAACAGAGCGGAAACCTTGTAGGAGATGCTATAGGTGGTGATAAAGAACGTGGGCTCTGGTGCCAGCCTGTCTGCATTCGGACCCTGCTTTTGTGACTTGGAGAGTAAATCCCGGGCAGGTTAACACTTCACCTCCAGTTTCTGAGCATCAAATAAACAATAGAAAGCACCCAGCCTGGGACCTAGCATGTTTAATTGTTCAGTCCTTAGTGATATCAGGGTATACACGGAAAACAAGGGCTGCATCGAGGGAGACCCTTGACAGTGGCGGGCTTTGTCAGCTCACCCTAGGAACCAGTGTCAATTTCTGAGTAGAGAAGTAACAGGAAGGGTTACATGTGGGGAAGGCCTTTGTGAAAGGAACAGACTGTCAAGAGAAAGACCCTGGAGGTCCCCCACTGGGAGGGTCAACAGAGGCTTGAAAAGTAATGAGCAGACCCAGAAACATCCTAGAAACACATTCATGGAACTGGGTAACTGACTCCAGGAAAAGGAACCATAGAGCTTGGTGAGGCCCACAAGCAGACCTGTCAGAAGCCAGAGAAGAATTGGTTTTTTTGTTAGAGCATATTGAAAGGCAGTAGGGCCTCTATTTGTACTGAGCAGGGAAGCTGAACTATGTATTGAAGCATAAATAAAAAGTTTGAGAGTCACTGATATTTGAAGTGGTAAGACCTCAAAGGCTGTGTAAACACAGCAAAGGGGAACGGAAGAAGCAGCTCTTGTTATGATGGTATCAGAGTGTCTCCTACTCAATAGAAACATGCTTTGCATCTTATCTTTTCCCAGGCTAGGGCTATGATTGAGTAGACACGGTCCTGAAGACTCCAGGCCCCAGCAGACACACAAACACAGATGCTAGTGTGTTGTGTGCTGAGCCTCACTTGGTGGGTTAGTGTGTCAAATGCATTTTGATTATTGATATTTTCAATTCAAGGAGTTTATTGGGATCCAACACCATTGTAAGAAGCGGACCATAAAGATGTGCAAATTCAGGTCTTTGTGATTAATATCCTTATAAAAATAAATCTTTGTATTTTCTTCTAGGTCAGAAAGGCCTTCTAACTCCATGTTACAGTCAAAGGAAGCAAACCAAAAGAGTTGGACCTATAAACCCAATTCTAAATACAACTTATACATTCTTTACCCAGTTTTTCAAAGAAGTCAGCAATGTTTTTCCAGATCAGTTCATTCACTTGGGAGGAGATGAAGTGGATTTTGGGTGCTGGTATGATAACTCTACACCTTTTATTTTATTTTATTTTTTTCCTTTTATTTATTTGTTTTTCAGTTTTTTTTTTTTTTCTTAAGTGTAGATATACAGAATCCACATTGAAAAAGGGAAGACTGGGGGTGGGGGAGGGGAGGTAACATCTCTCTTTGTAAGGGTTTTAAACGATTCCTGAGGTGGTTAGTTATTAAAGAATGTATATTTGAGAGGTGCAACAAGGTAAAAGCTTAGGAAGAAGAATCAAGGGGCAGTGGCTGGGCATGGTAGCTCATGCCTATAACTAAGGTCAAGCATGGGCTACAGAGTAAGACACTGACTCAAGAAAAAAGAATAACAAAATTTATAACCAGTCTTAGTGGCACATATCTAATTCCCATACTTAGGACAATGAACGTGGAGTATTGGGAGTTCAAGGTCAACCTGATTATAGTGAGACTGTTTCAGAAAACCTAAAAGACTAATCAGGGAAAGTTGTTCAAGTCGGAGTCCTTAGCTTTGTAAAGGGGCCAGGATAGAGGGTGGCATGGAAAGCTTTTCTAAAAATGGGAAGTCATTTCTGGAAAAAAAATACTTGGCATTAGAAAATTAAGGGAACTCATAATCAAGAGCTTGGACTTCCTTTTAATACTTTAAGGTCTGTATAACTGATGTTTTGGATACATGCTGCTTCAAATGATAAACTGGGCACATCAAAATGTTTATAACATTTCAGTCTCTTTTTTATTTAAGGGCATCGAATCCAAACATCCAAAATTTCATGCAGAAAAAAGGCTTTGACAAAGATTTTACAAGGCTGGAATCTTATTACATGAAAAAGTAAGTCATTTGAACGCCTATCAGTGCTTTTGTACAAGTTTAAGCTATAACTTAGTTCTCTGCTTTTTCATTTCTCCACCCCTTCCATACAAAACTGGAGCCATGAAAACCCACTAAACAAGGAAGTGCTGTACACTATTTTCTTTAAAATAGCGAGCATTTTGCAATAACTACTGAAATAGAGGAGAAGTCATGTGTCTTGAGAACTTGGCTCCATGTTCCGACTGCCTGCAGCCTCCTCACTATCCAGGTGCCTGCAACTCATTCCATTTGTCAAGTCTAGAGTGTCTCTCTTGATGCTTACACTGTGGGCACAGCAGCCAGAAATGCACACGCCTGTTTGTTACAATAGAATTACAGGCAGTTAAAAGTCCTCAGCTGCTCATCCCCTGCTAGAAACTTCTAGCAGCCCAAGTCCCCACCTAAAGCACTCAGCTTTTGACCATACTTGGGCACAAACCCAGCTTGTGGTGGACACATCATCACTCTTCAATTACAACCTTTAAAGTCTCCCTGCTTCTGTTTGTGGGCGTGGCTTCTCAGGCCTGAATCTCTGGGGTTGGAGAACCCGCCCAGGAGATGCTTTGCTCAAATAAACCTGTTGTTATACTTAAAAAAAAAAAAAGTCCTCAGCTACAACAGCTATCCCCAGCCTTTTCTAGCAAGGGGACTGGCCGCTGCTGTGATAGACAGTCTAGACAGGACAGTTCACAAGGTCTGATTGGACAGTGCTGCTCTGTTGGGAATCAGCACATTTTTCCCATAAAAGGACCAGAGCCCTGGGTTTCATGAACCATGTGGAGTTGCATATGTTAGAGGGGGGGAGGGGAAGCAAGCGAGGAAGCTTTGCAGATTGAAAAACCATTCTTAGCTTGTCAGCCATAGAAAAGAAGGCTGCAGACTGCTTTTCCAGGCTTTGCTCTGCTCTATCCATTTGGGAGACTCAGAGTTCATTCTGTTCCTTTCTGTTTACATTTTGTGTGGTGTATTCTTTCTTCCAAGTGTTCATTGTTGCCTAACTAAATATCTGTGCCAGTTAATAGTTGAACGTTGTTGATGTGTTGTGACAGGTTAGGTGACAGTTTCTTTCTTCCAACCTGTAGGTCTCGACTCCTGTAAGATCACTGGAAATATCAGATATTTACATTGTGATTCATAACAGTAGCAATATTACAGTTCTGAAGTAGCAACAATAATAACTTTATGGTTGAGGGATGGTTGGGGTCACAACAGGAGGAACTGTATTAAAGGGCACAGCATTAGGAAGGTTGAGAAGCACTGCTGTGTAACGATGTGTCACAAGAATAGGGAACAAAGCTTAATGTTGAAGCTGTCTACCCTGAGGGATCTCTGTCCATGTATGGCTGAGTTTCAGAAGTCACAGTGAAATGCTTGAGTGTGATTAGAAGGAAGGGCAGATGCGTCCCTGAGGAGTTAGTTACATCAGGGGGCAGGACCTAAGTGTTCCGGAAGTGATTGGAGGACTTTAGAATTACACTGTTTAAAGAGGTGATCTATAAGACATAAGGGGAAGCTTATATATGAGGAGGACAGAAATATAGATCAATATTTAAAGTTTTCCATATAAGAGGGAAAGACATGTTCTATCCTGAGCATGGACCACTAATCTTAATAATCTTGCCTTTGCTATTTTAAGGAAGTATACTTTCTTTGGAGGGTAGTCTTTAGTCAGCAACACATATTTCAGGTTGTCTTGAGGCTAAAGGATTCTTTGCATTTCCCATGTCCCTTAACCTTTTCCCTATCTTTCTACCCTGCCTCAACTATGCAACTTTAGCTGGTTCTGTATAGCTATATTATATTGAGATACAGGACTTCCAACATCGCAAGCCATTCATGGTAGAAGACATGTGTTTTTAGGAGTGTTAACTTTGTGATCCTAAGTAACTGTCAATTTTTTCAATGCTAGGATTTTGGATATTATTAAATCCTTAAAGAAGAGCTCCATTGTTTGGCAAGAGGTTTTTGATGACAAAGTAGAGGTAAGAACTGAAAACTCCACTCAGGGCTGGAGTGATGGCTCAGTAGCCAAGACTGCTTGCTGTACCAGCCTGAGGACCTGCTTTAAAGGTTGGATGTTCAATTTAGGATGGATAGAGGAAGTTAGGATGGATGAAGGTTGGGGAGGGCTCTAGTCCTCACTGCTGAACTTTGCCACAGACAGATTCAAGGAGAGGAGGAGGAGGCATTACCTTCAGTGTGTATCTACTGGTGTCAGGGCTGGGACAAGAAGGTTGCTGGGACTTGCTGGCTCCAGCATAGCTCCAGGTTCATTGAGACTTTCTCGAGGGAATACAGGATGGAAAGCCTACCCATACACGTGTGTGCATATAATACAGTATGTACGGTGATTAGAGGAGGGCAAGCCTACCCATACACCTGTGTGCATATATTACAGTATGTACGGTGATTAGAGACAGGAGGGCAAGCCTACCCATACATGTGTGTGAATACATCACAGTATGAAGGCACCAGACTCCATTAGCAATATGGACAACTCACTGTCTCCTTATTTCTTCCCCCAACTCCTGCTGTCTCACATGTTGAAGTATTTTTGTTTTTAGGAGCAAAACAGACAACAAATGGGCTTTTAAAAAAGTGTTAAAGTGGTTTTTAAAATGGGTAAAATCAATATACACTTTTGAGACATCTTTTTTTCCTGACAGAATTATTATTTATTTATAGTGGATCTTACAAGCCCAGTTACCATGGTTACCTCTCTGGGGAGCTGGTGATAGTGTCATGGTTCCAAGTTAAGTAGAACATCAGTGTGGTGGGAATGGGATCAAGGTGCACATCTTACCCTGAGTTCCTTACGTCTCTGAGGTGTTAGCTCTAGACAAAGTTAATATCCAGTTTTAAGGGTTGATGAAATTTGAAGAGCTATGAAAACACAGTGAGTGAACAGCCCATGCCACTGACCATTAGGGAGAAGAACAAAGGCTGTATGACTTTTTTCTAAGATCTCAGAAAGTTAGGTTTACTACTCGTAATCCCCAGGCCTTACAGACTGTATTTACTAACCTAATACTGCGGTGGCAACCTGCACTTTTAGCTTCAGCAGGGCACAGTGGTTGAAGTATGGAAAGGTGAAGAGTATTTAGAGAAGCTAAAAGAAGTCACATCATCCGGCTTCCCGGCAATCCTTTCTGCCCCATGGTACTTAGACGTCATTAGCTATGGGCAAGACTGGAGAAACTACTACAAAGTGGAGCCTCTTAATTTTGGAGGTAAGCAAACAACCATCATTACTGCTGGCTTCCTCCAAAAATTCCGTTCTCTCCTCCCAAATCTAACCTGGATGCCTACAATCCCTTTTATGTCTAATCTTTGATTTTATTAAAAACAAAGCTTTGGTGTCATTTTAACTTCGGAAGGGACAATGTGCTAGTCTAAAAGAAATGTCTATACGTAGACCCCTTAGATTCTGCCTCTGTTTTCATGGAGTTGCTTTCTATATCTGGGAGATATTTGAGTGTGTTAACTTTGTGAGACACCTAAGTACGATTACCATTTGCTTCTGTGGATTTCAGGCTGTGTACTCCTGAGTTTTCAGCCACTTTATTACCAGTTCTAATTGATACAGTCTTTGTATATCAGCCTTTAGCTTAGAAAATGATGTATGATTAAAAGTCTCAAAAAGTAGTAATTCACTGAAAATTATAACTTTCTCTAGAAAGCATTTTGAGGATCAAAAGTAATAATTATGAAAAATAGTTCTTAGATACTCTTTTTTGTTTTGCTATTAAACAACAAGGAATACAAACCAAAGATAAGTATATGTGGTCATAGTCCACTAAAATGAAGCTAATATTCCACCTTGTGTTTCTTGGCACACCACTCAGAGGAAACCAGTTTGTGCAAAGGATCTCCTCCTGACTCAGCACAGTCCTCTATGTCTGTTGACTAGCACTGAGCCCGGGTGGGAATAAAGGTTCTGCTGCCTACAGGAGGGTGTGAGCAGGTACCCCGGGATGACTATGGAAAGGAAGCCAATGTTATACAGCTTAACGTCTTTCCCTTCAACCACGCTAATGCAGGTTCTGAGTCGGAGGAAAAACTTGTCATTGGTGGAGAAGCTTGCCTATGGGGAGAATATGTGGATGGCACTAACTTCACTCCAAGATTATGGTAAGGAATTAAAGGGATGCCAACTGACTTTAAGGATGCCTGGGCTCTTATTCTCTCTGTAAGTAGGAAAGCTCTGAAGAATTTCCTTAAGCAGATGACTTAAAGAAAAAAAGAAAAAAGAAACCTAAATTGTCTTGGGAGACACCTATTGTACATTTCAGGCCTCGGGCAAGCGCTGTTGGTGAGAGGCTCTGGAGCCCTAAGACTGTCACTGACCTGGGAGATGCCTACAAGCGACTGGTGGCTCACCGCTGCAGAATGGTCAGGTGAGAGGCGCTCACTGAAGTCCAGCACTCTGTAACTAGTGTCTTCTGCTTTCTGCTTTGTGGTAAATTGAAATGCCACCTACAGAGCAGGGTAGTGCCTTACTTGGTAGCAGTTTGGCGGCGGGGTGTGTGTGTGTATGTGTGTGTGTGTGTGTGTGTGTGTGTGTGTGTGTAACACCTGTGAGATACATTTTAGTGTAACTGCTGTCTTAAAGGGTTAGTAGCTTAAATTAGAATCATTAAATCATTGCTAAAGTGGGGAGGATCTGCTAAAGCGATCTGGATGGGAGGACCACCAACCTAAAACATCCTTTTTCTTATCTGTCAACAGCCGGGGCATAGCTGCACAACCTCTTTTTACTGGATATTGTAACCATGAGCATAAACTGGAAAAGTGAACAGAAAAATCTATGGCATCCTGAACTATAATTATGTTGATTTTGAAATCATGTAAAATTAATATGTTAGGCGTTTCTTTTTTAAAAAATAAATCATCTTTTTATTGATTGGATCTCTACCTGTATCACTCACTGAATACTGGCATCTTTTATGTGAGCAGCTTAAAAAATAAAAGAAAGAGCTTCGTGATTCCACTCAAAATACTCCAAAGGGCTGCATGAATGCCTTCGTCGTTGTGATGGTTTACTAGAAATGGTGAACTAGAGAGAAGGCTCAGCATTCAAGAGCACTTGCTGCTCTTACAGAGGCCTCAGTTCACTTCCTGGACCGACATGGTGGTTCACAATCATCCACAACTCCAGTCCAAGGGATGAACATCCACTTCTGACCTCCACAGGCACCAGGCACACACACTGCACAGACATGTATGTAGGCAAAACACTCAAAGGAAAAAATGTAAAAGGAAAAATTTAAATGAGCATGTTCCTCACAGGCCAGGCCTTTGGACACATGGTTCCCAGTGGGTGGTGCTATTTGGGGGGTTTAGGAAGTCCATCACTGGGTGGACTTAGAGCCCACTGCTGGCCCTCCTTCAAGTTTGCACTCTCTGCTCTGTGCTTGAGGTTTCAGATGGGCTTTCTCAGCTTCCTGCTGCCTGCTGTCCCCGCAATTATGGACTCTCCTTTGGAACCTTGAGCCAAAACAAACTCTTATAAGCTGCCTTGGTCAGGTCATTTTATCACAGCAACAGAGAAGTAGGGGATCCAACCAGGCACAGAGTTGAGGCGCACTGACAGCCAAGCACATTCCACAGTGTTAGAACGGCAGCGCCAACTCCATCATCTACAGCTTTTGTGGAGTTCTTCTCACATCCCGAAGCAGTGATTTACCAGCCACCGAATGAAACAGCATCCGTTCTTAGTGGGAATGGAGCAGGTAAGTGCTTTTCCAGGCATTTCCAAGGACCTAAAGCACTTGGGCCAAACCACTTCTCTGGTTGAGCAGAGTACTTTGGTCTTGAGGACTCATGGCTTGATAAGTAGAGAATTCTAAGGCAAAAGTAGCTGAGCCTGATGTCAGCGTTCGAAGCACAGTTGAATAGCCCTAATGAAAAGAATTTCAGTTTGTTACTGCATTTAATTGAGGCCTTAAGTTTCTTTTCCTGCTGAGTGTCTTTAAACCACAGCGGAGTCATACCACTGCCTCCAGGTAGATCTTTTTAGAAAAAAGCGATAAAGAAAGAAAAAGAAGGGTTGGAGATTTAGCTCAGAGGGAGAGCGCTTGCAAGCACAAGGCCCTGGGGTTCGATCCCCAGCTCAAAGAGACAGAGAGAGAGAGAGAGAGAGAGAGAGAAATACTATGGCAAACAGGAAAATCAGCATCGGGTAAGTCAGTTGTGCGTTCATTCAGAGGCTCAGGAATTTGGTACTCTGACTCTGTCCTTCCTCCCTAGGGTTGGTACCCGGTGCCTATCCCAGGAGCAGGAGTCTCTGGTTGGGGAACAGAATGATGCAGGCTTCAACACTAAGGCAGGAAGGGAAAATGGCCATTCTGACTGACCACATTTTGGTACGGTATGCCATAATCTTTGTGGTCCTAAGGTTGGGAATAGCCTGTCTGAAGTGCTATGTTCCCGAGCTCTCGCCCACCACTGAAGGCCAAAGTCCTGTCATTCCTGATGGTTGATACTTGGCACACATTCTCTAAGCCAAGTGCGGATGCCGCAGGTGTGAGTGACATACTCAGATTAGATCTCCAAATCAAAGTATGTACAGTTCAAACGCAAAGAACTTACCGTAATTTCCGCTAAAGGAACAAATCCTATAACAACTCTGTTGTCCTGGCGAGTCTGAATTTCCTGAATGTCCCCTCTTCTTTGTGCCAAATCTGCCAGGACAGGGCTGAGGTAATCTCTAGTCACTGTGACCTCCAGACTCATCAGTGGCTCCAGCACCTGCTTGTCCGCTTTCTTTAGGGCCTGAAGGGATTTCATAAGTTGAACAAATTTCTCTTCAAGTAAAAGGAAGTTACATAAAAACTGGAAAACTGAACTATTTCCTATATTCCTGAGCCCAGGGCTCTGGTAACCTCATTGCTTTGATAACTGATTCTACACAGTAGTGGTCACATGCTGGAGAGGGCACCAGTCAGGACAACAGAAACGTTCTCTATAAACAAACCCTTTCTTGTCTGGCCACAGTTACAATCTTAGACTTCAAAGGCTGGGAAAGGAAGCTGAAAGTGTTCTCAAGGTGACTGTGTGGGAAAGGGAAAAGTTAAGGGAAAGATGAAGAGCAGCGCTCCCAGAACCGCCCGCCTTCTGAAAGTTACCCAATGCGGAGCTGCAAGCCAACGGCAGCCTCTGAGGGCCCCGCTCTTGTCCTCCAGTGCCGACTCTGGCTCCCCGGAGTGCCGCCAACCAAGCTCAGGTTTTCTTATCTACAGATGGCATTCGCCGTTTTCAGCTCACTTGCACACACTTCTTGGACTTCCTCTTTTCAGCAAACACCAATAACTCCATGCCTATTGCTGGTGTCCTGATTCAGACCTAGCTACTCCTGTCTGTCCTAGACTGTCTTTCCCACGCCAGTCACTTCTGTGCTGACGGCACTTCAGTCACAAAGTCCAGACTCCTTACGACAGGGTACAGTTTTCCCTACCGACCTCACTTTACTTTCCAACGCTAAGTTAGGGTGCTCCCACACTGGGAGACAAGCTTGGCAGTTGTTAGCTCTGCTGGGTGACCGAAGCGAGAAGCAGACTCGAGGACATCTCCTCAGGTGACCACATGCTTGATACTTTGAGAGGAAAAATGCTCGGCCCAAATCTGTTTCTCAATGGGACTGATCTGGCTTTTTAATGAAAGCAATCTTATTTGAACAAACTCAAAAATTGGAATTGATAATTACATTTTCATTGACATTTACATTAAAGCCCAATGTCAAGCTAACCCCAGACCTGTCCATCTAAATCCATCATGCTTGCAGCTAATGGCTGTGTGTTTGGAAAGGGAAAGCACAGATCTTTTGCTAAAACCAGGATGTTTTAATAGCAATCTGTGTGACCAGTAATTTTTAAAATCTTTCAAATGAAAACTTGGTTTAAGAGGTCAAAGATTCCCTATGCAAGAACCAGTTTAAACTTTTTAGAACTACATTTACTGGTGTGTGTAGCATGTGCTCATGAGCACCACAGTGCATATGTGAAGGGCAGAGGACATCTTCCAGGAGTCAGGTCTCCTTTCTACTGTATGGGTCCTGGGATTAAACCAAGACCCAGACTTGGCAGCCATCTTGATGACCCCATGGCGGCAAGATCCTAAGGTCAAGCTCTGTCGGCATAGCTGCCTGTAGTGTATGGTGCTCCACTCAGTGCATTCCCTCAGAGAGCAAGCATGGAGACTGCTCTATACCTTCTGGACACATCTTGAGATACAGGCATTAACCATAGTTGTCGAGGTTCCAGGGTGAATCATCAATGAGTGCAACTTTATTGCCACATCATGAACTGGAGAGCCCAGTAAAGGTCCTGAGTAAGGGGAAAGTAAAGCAGAGTAATATAAACAATACAGTAACAGAACAATGCAACAAAACCACACCTGAAGTACAAAGAAACACAGAACACTGAAGCATCTCTAAACCATGGAATAATCAGGAAGCAAGCAGTGGAACGCTGAGGCAGAGTATGCTGCTATGTACAGGAAACCGGCTCAGACTACCGGCTGAGACAACAGGAGGATTGAGTAGTCAAGGGGGAGAGTGTGCTCTTCTTTGCGTCCCTTACCCTGGAGGCATGCACTGTGGACTGCATTTTCAATGGCCTCACGGGAGGCCTGCACCAGGTCTTCACTGACACCGTCAGCATACTCAACCACGGCCATGCCAGCTGGTGCCTCCACTGGCCGGGCTTCCAGCTCTGTGCTCACAAAGTGCCGCTTGTCTCCTAAAGTCCTGTCCAGAGTATCTGAAAAGAAACACATAAGAAATGCATGAAAAATAAAGAGAGGCAGACAATGCTAAACTTTCGGCCAAGAAATGAAGGAAGCCAAAGAAAGATGCCGGGAACAGACTGCCAAGGGATATAGGCTGCCCTGGCTAAAACTGCCTACTTCTGAGTCCAGTCAGTAAGAGTATCAAATGAATGGCCCAGTGCTAGTGGTGCACGCCTTTAATCCCAACATTCGGGAGGCAGAGGCAGGTGGATCTCTGTGAGTTCCAGGCCAGCCTGGTCTGCAAAGCAAGTGCCAGAATAGCTAGGGCTACACAGAGAAACCCTGTCTTGAAAAAACGTCCGTGCATGCACACATATGCGTGCACACACACAGACACACACACTATCAAATAAATGGAATAAATGACCAGAGCTTGAAAAAAAGGTAACAGATTATAAAACATCTAGAGAGTACAAAAAGCTGCTAATGAAAACTATAAAACTTCTTCCTCTGCCAATTTCCAAATTATTAAATTTCATACATTCTAGCCAGGCTGTGGTGGCACACGCCTTTAATCCCAACATTCGGGGAGGCAGAGCCAGGTGGATCTCTGTGAGTTCCAGGCCAGCCTGGTCTACAGAGTGAGTTCCAGGACAGGCACCAAAACTACACAGAGAAACCCTGTCTCGGAAAAAACCAAAAACAAACAAACAAAAATTCATATATTCTTTCAGCAACATTTAATACTTCTTTCCAAAAAAACTTTCTTGGAATATAGGTAAACAGTTTTCGTGGTTTTATTATTATTTTTTTTAATCTACTTTTTTTCTTTTCTTGAGACAGTGTCTCACTACGCAGTCCTGACTGTCCTGAACTCACTTGGTAGCCCAGGCTGGCCTTGAACTCACAGAAATCCGCCTGCCTCTGCCTCCCGAGTGCTGGGATTACAGGTGTGCACCACCACGCTAGGCTTGTCTTTAAGTGCCGGGGATTGAACCCAGAGGCCTTGCTCCACCACTGAGCTGTGTCCACATTCTTACAGCTCTGGTCTCCGACAGCTGCCCCCAGCGTTCTACTGAAACAAACTGCCACATCCGCGTGAGTAGCAACGGAAGGCAGCGACTCAGATCCCAGATTCGAAACTAAAAGTGCGCCTTTATGATTCCTTTTGAGCTCACTATTATGAAATATCCAAGAAAGTATCCATAAGCTCAAGAAAAAAAATAAACACGAAACCAAAATTTCTAAAGAAATAAATTGCCAGTCCCTTCTTTCCGGAGCACAAGTCATCCACAAGCATTCCCACGACTGTCTAGTGTCGTCTGCACACCCCTGTGCACAGCTGTTCACTTCCCCCACGACTGTCTAGTGTCGTCTGCACACCCCTGTGCACAGCTGTTCACTTCCCCACGACTGTCTAGTGTCGTCTGCACACCCCTGTGCACAGCTGTTCACTTCCCCCACGACTGTCTAGTGTCGTCTGCACACCCCTGTGCACAGCGCTCACTTCCCCCACGACTGTCTAGTGTCGTCTGCACACCCCTGTGCACAGCTGTTCACTTCCCCCACGACTGTCTAGTGTCGGTCTGCAACACCCTGTGCACAGCGCTCACTTCCCCACGCTGTCTAGTGTCGTCTGCACACCGCCTGTGCACAGCTTTTCACTCCCCCCACGACTGTCTAGTGCGTTGCCACACCCCTGTGCACAGCCTCTTCACTTCCCCAACGACTGTCTAAGTGTCGTCTGCCACCCCTGTCATCAGCTGTTCACTTCCCCACGACTGTCCTAGTGTCGTCTGCACACCCCTGTGCACAGCTGTTCACTTCCCCACGACTGTCTAGTGTCGTCTGCACACCCCTGTGCACAGCTGTTCACTTCCCCCACGACTGTCTAGTGTCGTCTGCACACCCCTGTGCACAGCTGTTCACTTCTGCCTCGTCCTTTTTCCCAGGCTGTCCCCATCCCAGCCGTGCTCCTTGATCTATCAGTAAGCACTTCACACTCCCCGTTAATGGCCTCAGATACTTGTGAATTCACACCACTCCCCAGTAGTGTGCAATTGCTATACTTCACCTTCTCCCTGGTGTTTAAGGACTCCATATTTGGCAGGAACATAGTTTTCCAGCTGGCACGTGGTTCCTGTAATCTTGGGACCTCTCTTCCCCTTTTTAAAGCATTTATTTTCTCTCTGTATAGTGCCTTACTGCAGACGCCCTCAAGCCTGAGGCAAAACACCTCTCTGGAGGCCTTCTGCTTCCTTCAGCTTCCTTGGGATGCTACCTACTCCTGAGTACCCAACAGGAAATCCTTCTTAAAGTTTCTCGGGCCAAACGGGCTCTGTAAACTTCAGCTCACAAACCTGTATTAGAAGCTTACAATTACGAGTTCTGGTACTTGCCCTCCACTGCTGCCGCCTGCTTTTGTGGAGAAGTGGCCTCCAGTGCCGGGACAGAGGGGACAGCTGAGTCCCCAGCTGATGGCTGTAGAGGTCACTTACTTTCCCAGATTCTTGGTTCCTCTTCCTTTAAAACCAGAGTTTCATGCTAACCAGCTCTGGCATTAATTTATAGGAGGGTATTATTCACATTTACCTTGATCTTCATTGTTGCAGACGTACAATCCAGAACAGAGCTCCTGTGTCGCTGCATTTATGCTCAGCTAATTTTTCAAGTGTCACTGAAATGTGGTCACCTAGACTCAACAAATTTTGGGTGTGCTTACGGGCACTTCATTATCCTAAGCATTTCTGGTCCGTGTACACTTCACTTTGGGGTAAATAGCGCTCACTGTTATTTTGCTTAAGGGAACCAAATACAGAAAACCTGAGCACTTACATCAAGACAGAAACATACAAACTGCACTTTCTTTAGAATGCGATCAGCACTCATTTCACAAGATAAATATAATCCACTGACTTCAAATTCTCATACTCATTTCAGTGGTGAGTACAAAGTGGAACAAGCCATCCATTTCGCTGGCTTATCCTGTCCCAGAACCGCTGGAAAACGCACTTGTCTGATAAGTAGGTAGTAACTGCTCTAGGCCTTCTATGTTTACCAAATTTTTTTTTTTAATTGATGCAGTAAAACTGTGGGAGACACCAGAAACTGTGACCCCCTATTTACACAACTAAACACTGAACAAACCCAGAATGTCCAAATGTTTTATTTTTTACCTGTGGCACGAACTGAGTTTAAGATGGTTTCCCGGTATGCCACCTGCAGAGGCCCTAGATAGGTCTCTAGGCCATATTCCCTCTTGATTCGGTCATGAATAATCTCAATATGTAACTCCCCCATACCACACAGGACCGTCTGTTCATAAAAGGGAAAAAAACAAAACAAAATACTATATACAGGGAAAAAAATTTAAATATTATAAAAAGTAATGATGTTCATGTATTTAAGTAATTTTCTATAATTACAACTGAATTTCTTTTGAAAACTTTCTGGGGACCCCTATAGGAAAATATTACTGACTTTTCTGGCTAGGATAATAAATCAATTGTAGTGTCCTTTTATGACAGTTTAATTACCAACTGGGTAAGTTAAGTAGCACCAAGTTACCTAATCCCTGTATCAAATTCTGGCCAATGCAACAGGAGTACAATCCATGTTCTGGATTATGATTTTTATCTTCTTTCTTGGTATGCAGTTTGTTTATTATGTATTTGTTCATTTACTATTGTATGTGTGGTATGTTTGTGTATGATGTAGAGGAGAGGCATGTGTAGATGTCAGAGAAGAACTTATTTGGATTCCAGGATCCAACGCAGGTCATCAGGCCTGTGCAGCCAGTGCCTTTACTCACTGAGACTTCTTCTTGGCCCTAGTTTTTAATATTTCATGTGTATGGATGTGTTGCCTGCATGTATGTCTGTGCCCAATGGCATGCCTGTGCCTGCTGAACTAGAACAGAGCACTGGAGTCCCTGGAACTGGAGTTACAGGTGGTTGCAAATCATCATGGGGGCTGGGAACTGCATCCAGGTCCTCTAGAAGAGCAGGCGAGTGCCTTTGACCACTGAGCCGTCTCTCCGGCCCTGGTTTGCTTTTGTGACAGGGTTTTACTTGTGTGCAGTCCAGGTTCACCTTAAACTTGCAGCAATCCTATCCTCTCAGCTTCTTGAGGGGCGGAACCACAGGCCTGAGCCACCAAAGACCCGGTGAAACCCTTTTTACCAGGGAGGGGGTATTTTTCAGCCAGGGTCTTGTTATATAGCTCTGGCTATCCTGGAACTCACTTTGTAGACCAGGCTGTCCTAGAACTCAGAGATCCACTTGCCTCTGCCTCTCAAGTGCTGGGATTAAGGGCGTGCACCACTACACCCAGCTAAAATCCTTTTCTTGATGAAAGAGCAGGCAGCTGTTTGAAACTATGCTGAAGCCACTGCCCTGAGAATGGGGTAAATAACTTCCCTCTAAAACCTCCCAACCACACAGACAGTTCCTAAATGTTGTAGGCAGTGACAACCCCCTAGGCTAGTTTGAACATGCATATAACAGAGAAATTGGCTTCTATAAGCATCAGGGTAAAAGACACAAGAACTGAACCTTATTTCAAAACTTCTCAAAAGCCCATATTATAGAAACACAAAATTGATGGGGAGTGATATGTGAAATGTAATTATTTTAGGGAATTGAAGAGAATGTTCACTTAGAATGACAATATACATAAAGAGAAACTTAAATTATGAATCTGAGCTTTTTCTTCCAGGAGCATAGAGTAGTCAATGTTATATACATGTCCTACTTCCTCCCTTCCCCCTCTCCTAGGGCTGGGTAATAATATACATACTTGTCCAGAGTCAGGATCAAGCCTCACTTTCAAACTAGGATCTTCACGTTGAAGGCGTTCCAAGGCATGATCCAAATCTGAGTGATTAAACAATACCTATTGTTATCTTCACTTCATTTCTAAGTAAATTAACAATAAATCTGAAGTGGGGAGTATCGATTAACAAGCAGGTGCATTGATTTAAAAAAGGGAATTTCAAAAAGCCATAAATGCAGAGACTAAAACAAGGTAAGACAAAATTCCAATAAGAGGTGCTTGAGAGTGAGTGGTGTGCAGACGTCTCCACGGTGAGCTGCGTAAAGCAACAGGCAGATGGCAGCAGCCAGACGCCAGCCAATGAAGAGAAGCGTTAGATGAGAAGGAAGATGCCAGGCAGGGAGAGCATGCTCTGTCTAATAGGCCACGATGACAAGTTTGGCTTTACACTGGGAAGCCACTGAAGGACTTAAAAAGGGTCAGTAACCTCATCTGGTTCTATTTTGTAAAGACAAATCTAGGAGCTGACCACCCACACCCATCCACACACACACACACACACACACACACACACACACACACACACACACACATGTATGTATAATATGCCTTTAAAACCACTGGCTACAGTGGTGAGCCAGCACAGGGAAGATACAATTCCACCTGACACTCTATGGTGAATTCTCAACTACAGGAGAAATGAGGGCAAATCACTGCATGAAATGTGCTATGTGGAGTAAGGCGACAATAAACTTAGCTGATAAATATGCCTGCCTTCTTTATAAAAGCTCTGCGGACTGAAAAGTGCAGCCGAAGAAAAGGCTGACCCACAGATAAAAAGCTAAGCTTTACCAACTATATTCACTCAAATTGTTCTTAGGTATATAAACCAGGCTTTCTAGAGCTGTGCTGTCTAATAGCAGCCATTTTAAGTATTGCTGGCCTGAATTAACAGGCACTATAAATGTAAAATGGACAGCAGATTTCAGAGACTTAGTATAAACACAGCACTTTAAAAAGATTATGTGCATCACTTCTTTGACTTCTTGTATGTCTGGGCACCGTCCATGCTGATGTCCTCGAAGGCCAGAAGAAGGTGCCAGAGTCTCTGGAAATTGAGTTACAGACGGTTGTAGCCACCATGATCCAGCACTGAATGCTGGAAAGCCAACCCAGCCCTCTGCAAGAGGAGCTGGTACTCTTAACCACTGAGCAATCTCTCTTGATCTCATTAATACTCTTTATATTGGGGCTGGAGAGATGGCTCAGAGGTTAGGTGCACTGACTGCTCTTCCAGAGGTCCTGAGTTCAATTCCCCGCATCCACATGGTGGCTCACCACCATCTGTAATGAGATCTGGTGCCCTCTTCTGGACTGCAGACAGAACACTATATACACAATAAATAAATCTTTAAAAAAAAAAAAAAAAAAAAAAAAGAAAGAAAGAAAGAAAGAAAGAAAAGAAAAGAAAAAAAACTGTTTAAAAACTGAATATCTCTTATCTGAAATACTTGAGATAAAAATTGTTCAAATTTCATGCATTTCAGATTGGGGATTTTGCTACATCTTTTCTTTTTTATGTGTTATGAATGAGTGCCTGCATGTATGCATGCACCAATAACTGGCTGGCACTGAGAAAACCAGAAGAGCATCAGATCCTTGGAACTTGAGTTACTGGCCGCTGCAAGCAGCTATGTGTGTGCTGGGAACTGAGCTCAAGACCTCTGAAAAAGCAGATGTTCTTAGCCACGGAGCCATTGCTCCAGCCCCTGCCACATCTGCCTGACATAAATACTGTTCCTTCAGCAACTGGACAAGAAAAGAACAGCTTCTTTCATTACTCAGGGCCTTACATCTGCCCTCTGATCTCTTTCATGTGCACCCCAGCCGGGTAGACGAAGAACTGCAACCCCACCTGGCTAGAGATGTTCTTGCCCACTACATCTTAGGAGATGCGGAGGGGAATAAAGATTGCTCTTGTTCTCCCCTAATCTGTGAGTCCAACTTGTTCTTAAGGGGATTAAAGAAAACTATAAAGTTTGTCTTTAGGTGGTCTTCATAACTGAGAATTCATTGAGAGTCTTACAAAGTGTTGATGTTTGAGTTGAGACCTAAAGAGTTTTAAAGACACAAATTCAGGGGAAAGCATTACAATGTAAGACAGGTTCAGGGGAAACCATTACAATGTAAGACAAGTTCAGGGGAAAGCATTACAATGTAAGACAGGTTCAGGGGAAACCATTACAATGTAAGCAAAACTAGGTGAAAGAAGAGTAACTACAATGCAAAATGGCAAGCCATCTTCAGGAAAGCAGAACTGGTTGGTACTGTAGATGCAAAGAAGTAAATCAGTTACAGTTCATGTCCTAACTAATCTAACACACTAGGAGGGCTGGGCAGGGTAGAGTCAATTGCCTGGACTCCCATAAAAACCATTACAAGGCCAGTGGTGGTGGTGAACACCTTTAGGATGAGGCAGGCAGATCTCTGTGAGTTTGAGGCCAGCCTGATCTACAGAGTGAGTTCCAGGACAGCCAGGGCTACTCAGAGAAACCCTGTCTCGAAAAAACAAAAACAAAAACAAACAAACAAACAAAAACCCCACATCAACAAAGAAACAAACAAAAGCATTACAAGAACAAGAATGAGAAGAATATGAAAGTAGAAAAATGGCTAAGATATACATGGAGTTTGTAAAAATCAAAGCGACTTAGGTAAAACCCCAGACCAAACCACAAGAAATGCTGACCAGCAAGGGCAAGTGAAACGGAACTTCTATGACACAGGAAGTCTCCTGAGGACTCACCGAGACGGCTTCCTACACTGCAGACACCAATGAACTGACACACAAACGCTGTCCATACCTGGCTGCTTAGCCACTGATGGCGGTTCTATGGTGCAGAAGTAAACAGGTTCTGGAATCTCCACCCCAGCCAGCAGCAGACTCTCTGCTTCACTGTTTTTCCCGTGCTTCTTTTCTCCTCTCCCTGCTCGACGGGCTGCAGCTAAGGCGCTGGACTTGGAAGAGACGATGGTGTCTCCAGTGGCAGTCTGTAAGCAAACGGGACAGCTGCTTCCACCCAACACCACAAGACAAAACGTAGATAGTGTAGCACATCCTTCTCATTCAACTCGAGAAAAATAAATTCACAGATCTTACAACTTTACATAAACAAAGCTCATTTACCTTGTGTAAGAACTCTATCTAAAATGTCACTGTAATAAATTCTAACAAATAATGAAATATATCCACACCAAAATTTACTGGCAAAAAAATGTATCCATCTGCCTGAATTTCCCATCATGGCAAGGCAGGTTCAGTAAAACTCATGAAGTATTTTAACACCAGTTAAGAATTTCTTTCTATTTTACAGGAAATTCTCTATTAACTCGAATATCCAACTAAGCAGAACACACACACAGAGACACCAAGTAAAAGCTCCATGGGGATCAGGCAGTATTTTAAGTCAACTTAAGATGCGTTCATGACAGTACGGACTATCCAGGCTGTGCTGGTTTCCCTCAGTAGACTACTCTCCAAATGTCTGTAGTGCTCCTTCAAACATGCACAAGGAGCAGGTCCTGCCTTTAGGAAGACAGAAGACATTAATAACACCAGGTTCAGCCAGGCATGGCAGCACACACCTTTAACCCCAGCACTCGGGAGGCAGAGACAGGCAGATATCTGAGTTCAAGGCCAGCCTGGTCTATGGAGAAAGTTCCAAGACAGTCATGGCTGCACAGAGAAATCCTTTCTCCAAAATCCCCCAGGTAAAAAATTCAGACCATGAAAGTTTTCTCCTAAACATTTTTTAAACCTGCAGTTAATCATGAAGAGTTAAAAAGGTTAAAGTAACAATTTTTATCCCAATATGAGATATGCCAAAGTTTAACAGAAAACTACATTTGACTATCTGAATTAAAAGAAAGTCCTGAGTTTTAACCCACCCAAACCAGATGTGGCTCCAAGTAGATCCTTCCATCCACTCTATAAATATCTAGGCTGCATCTACTGTGTGCAAACACTGATGAGCTGTAGGCTGAGAACCCACTGGGAACCAAAGAAACCCAAACCCTGGCCCTTAAAGAGCCCTCGATAGCAAAATGTCTTTCATCATTACCTGATCAGTGGTAAGGTTAGATCAAACTTTCTGCCATGATCAAAACACGTAAATGCTCAACAAGCATGGCGGTGGACCAGCAAGGGCTGGACAGCAAGTTCAAGGCAAGCCTGGGCAACTTAGTGACAGAGAAAGAGAGGACCCCCAACTCCCCTATATATAAATAGACAAAGATTCCATGTGAATAAAATAGTATTTTAAATAAACTTGACACATACATTTCAATAAGTAGTAGACTTTACTTGGAGTTGAACTTCATTTGACTATAATCCATCCTGTCTGTGGGTTTCTCTCAATCTATTTTTCTTTCTAGAAAATGTATGACATTCAACAATATTGAAGAATATGCTATCATATTCATATAACAGACATTTAGATGAGTTGTGAATTTTTTCCTATTATAAACTGTTTATAAATCACATTTACATGATTTGCTATGGAACCCATGTGGTTACTCACTTGCTTAAGACCAACCGTCAAAGCGATGTTACCGGCCGTCAGGGAAGGGATTTCTACGTGTTGGTCAGCAAATGGCAGAAGCAGACGACTCATTCTCTCCCTATAGAAACCATGATTTTTATCAGTAAAGTGCTTTTAAATAAATGAGTGCAGTTTTAGAAAATAACCAAAACTCCCCCTTACGTGCAGTTCCTATTAATGTTATGGATGGCCAACTGGGGGGTCAGTGTGCCTGGAATAAATGCGCAGGAAAACCAGGGGTCCTCTCTGTTTGTCATGCAGCACTTTAAATGCCAGTGCACACAAATCATCCTTGTACCACTGCCTGCAAGACAAAGGAGGTATTAGAGGCACCCAGCTGTGTGCACAGGTCATCCAGGTTCTCCCACAGACCTCATGCTTCTTTAGCAGAGCTAACAAGGCCCGGGAAGTATCGTCACTACAGCCCTCTCTTCCATCACTGACAAAATACTTAATGGAGGTCTTCCCAATAAATCTTGAAAACTAAAACAAACAATGATGGGTTCTCTTTCAAGTACTGCCATATTTGCAAATATCTTCAATGCACAAACTCTCTCCTTGAAAAGCTCCTTCAAAGGTCACAAAACCAAGGAATCTACAGGATAAATGAACATTCTTTCTAATCATTGCTGACAGGCTCTCACTTCACTCAGTGTCTAGCTGAGTAATACCATCAATCTCCAGTAGAAACTGGGACTTGTTTACAGTATCCTTAAAGAAATGTAAAAGTTTGAGTTTTCCTGAAATTGACAGATTTTCTGCAGAAGTGCATTTTTCTGAGCAAAGATAAATGGTATTTTCATCAATCTCAAGGAAGTCTATGACTCAGAGTAAATTAAGCACTTCTAACAATAGCCTTTCTCTAATCTCAGTCCTAGTTTGTCTAAATTTAACACTGAAGGTATAAATATGGAAACTTTCTACATGCCAGCACTGGCCCTTATGCTTAATAAATAGTGACTCACTGGACTATTCTAAGTCATACGAGATGGCTTCTATCGCCTACACTTCATTGATGCAGAGATTAAGTAACCTGGATTAGCTGGGACAAGGCTAGGTGGCATGAAGCCATGCCCACACCCACTTCACATGATGTCTTTCCAATGGAGATGTGAAAAATGATTACTGTCCTTGCTAACACAAACCCATTTCTCTGCTCTTCTGCTTAACGCTACTTCCGATGTTAGAGCTCTACCATGCAAGTACAGAGTTAGAGAGCAGGAAGAATTCAACGGCCTTTCTCTAGAGCCACAGAATGTTTCACCACAGGAAAATCCTGAAATGTAGATGAATATAACCATATCTACTAATGAGTAACAACCTTAAACAAAAACAAACAACAAACAAACAAAAACCCAGCAGAGACAGCAGAACCAACATACACAGGAAAAAACCACCTTCATAGTTCTACCTACAACTATGACAGGTTTTAAAAGAGGGCAAAAATGTCTTTTTCAAGTGAAAATTGCTGTGGCTCTCTACGTTACAGAGACATTCTCCACACTGCTTTGTAATGACCACTTGAAATGGCTGCAGCCGTATGACTTTAGTCACTTGGTCACATACTTACAGAAACCCATACTCGCGCTCTTCAGGTGACGGTAAGTACAGAGTAACGGCATCCAGCAAGGGCTGAACGCCCTTGTTTTTCAAGGCACTCCCACACAGCACAGGCACCGCAGCCTGAGCCAGCGTCACTCTGTGGATTGCAGTCTGTAGCTAAAGGCAGACACAGAAAATGAACATGGATCATCAGTGCACAGTACACAAGTCCCGGTCAGAATCTCTCAGCAGGGGCTTTCCCTGAACGCCCATAAAAAACAGCACTCTTCCCCATACCTCCATCATTCTGTATGGCTTTACTTTTATATCATTAGTCACTACTCAGCATATTGGATGTTGTCTCTTATTCACTAGAATAAGTCTTTATGAGCATTACAGCGAGGCTTCTGAAAATACAGCAAAGCTTTAGAAGATAGAAAAGTTTAAGGCATAATAGATGCTTGAAAATACTGAAAAGGGGCTGTATGCACTGGGGCTCATCTCTGCATTATGCCCAGTTATGGTTTTCTGCAGCGGTCTGTTCCTGCAAAGAGGAGCTTCTCTGATGCATGATGGGAGCCACACTTAACCTGTGGGCATAAGGACAAGGTCTAGAACACAGTTAGGACTTCTGCTGCCCCAGAAGTGGCGGTAGGCGCCCCTAATCTAAGAGTCACGACCTCACTAGCCCCAGGAGTTGTCGAGGTTCCCAGTACCAGGGATAATTACCCCTTACTGAGTGGGTCTCAGGCCCAATTAGAGAGCTACTGATATGAGAAAATTAACTGACCCCAACTCTATGTAACAAAAATGATTCAGCTTCTAACTTTGTAGTGTATCTGGAAGTAGCATGCTGATGGTGTTAGGTACTTATATACATGAGAGTGACTTCCTTTTTTTTTTTTTTTTTTTTTGGTTTTTCAAACCATGGCTTCTCTGTGTAGCCCTAGCTATCCGGGAACTTGCTCTCACAAAGATTTGCCTGCCTCTGCCTCTGCCTCCCAAGTGCTGGGATTAAAAGTGTGCACCACTACTGCCCTGCATAAGCCACCAGTTTTAATAGTGTAAAAAGTTAACACACACATATGCTGTGGAATAATCCTTTACACTGTGTGAATATATGTCACTGTGATTGGTTTAATGAAGAAGCTAGTAGCCGGGCGGTGGTGGTACACGCCTTTAATCCCAGCACTCGGGAGGCAGAGACAGGCGGATCTCTGTGAGTTCGAGGCCAGCCTGGTCTACAGAGTGAGATCCAGCAAAGGCGCAAAGCTAAACAGAGAAACCCTGTCCCAAAAAACTAAAAAGTAATTTAAAGCCAGGCAGAGGCAGAGGCAGAGGCAGGTGGATCTCTGTGAGTTCGAGGCCAGCCCGGTATACAGAGCTAGTCCAGGACAGGCTCCAAAGCTACAGAGAAACCCTGTCTCAAACCCCCCCCCCCCAAAAAAAAGAGTGGCCAACAGCTGAACAGAATAAGGTTAGGCAGGAAAACCAGACTAGGAGAATGCTGGAAGGAAGAAGGAAGGAGCCTGGAGTCTCCAGCCAGACACAGATAGAGTGGAACACACAAAATGGGATAGAGGTAAAAGCCAAGCGCCTCAGGGCAGCACACAGATGAACAGAAATGGTTGAGTTGTAAGAGCTAGTTAGTAACAAGCCCGAGCTATTGTCCAAGCACTTATAATTAATATTAAGCCCTTTCCTGGTTATTTTTGAGCCAGTGGTTAGGACAAGAAAACTCCACTTACACACATATACACACACTCCAAAGACAGAAAAACCAAACCATATTCACTTAGCAAATTTTGTCTAAATGAGTGAATAACACATTACCTTTTCAGCTGGTACCAAATCAAAATTTTCACTAAATTCTCCTAAAACAAAGTCAGCAAATTCATCATCCAAATCTGCAACCTGTAAAGAAAGACAAACTTGCATAGCTTGTATTTAGTTTCATCCTTAGCTATTAACTTTACAAGTATGCACTAGTAAGATCTTTCAAGGCTGCTACATACCCTGTATATGACACACAGGCCATACAACTCTTCGTACCTTTTGAAAACACAGTTTGGTTTTTGTTTTGTCTTGTTTTTGTTTTCCAAAGAAAAGGAAACTGGAAACTGAAAGCATGTTGTGAATTTCCTAAAGTCACAGAGAGTCAGAGCTGGACTCAATCACAGGTTATCTACTCAGTGCCGCAAGAAGAGATAGAATTCCTAATGCATAACAATGATATTCATACAAAGGACTGACAGTTTGAGGATACATTAGGACGCTTTCTGTTCATAACATGTGTCAACTGGTACTCCTCTAAAATTATAAATGCATAATGATCACAAGATTTCCCATGATTCCCAAACTGAAAGACCTAATCTGATTACCGTACTGACTGAAGTAAAACATTTCACTCGCTGGTTGCTGGTATCACTTCAATATCACAAATGCAATTACCTAGTTTGTGCTTCTCATAACCATCTGCCTCAAAGAAACAGATACTACAGCTGACAGCAAACTAATAAAACAGGCTGGACATAGCGGCACACACCTGCAATGCCAGCATTGGGGGCTGAGGCAGGTGGGCTGCAAGTTCCAGGACAATCTGGGCTAGAAAGTGAGACACTGTCACCAAAACCAAAAACAAACCATGATCATAATCCTAAAACAGTTTCAACTGTGGGTGATAGTGCAAAGGAGAAAAACACTCTGCTGTGGATATCGCTCTGTACAAATAAAATGCTGTTTGGCCAGTGGCTAGGCAGGAAGTATAGGCGGGACAAGAGAGAAGAGAATTCTGGGAAGTAGAAGGCTGGGGAGAGACACCGCCAGCTGCCGCCAGGAGAAGCAACATGTAAAGACACTGGTAAGCCACGAGCCACGTGGCAAAGTATAGACTAACAGAAATGGGTTAATTTAAGATAGAAGAAGTAGATGACAAGAAGCCTGCCACGGCCATACAGTTTGTAAGCAATATAAGTTTTTGTGTGCTTTTTTGGTTGGGTCTGAGCGACTGTGGGACTGGTGGGTAAGAGAGATTTGTCCTGACTGTGGGGCAGGCAGGAAAACTCTAACTACAACATTCAAAGAACAAACTGTAAGTGAGCACAGGAGACAGAGAGAAGCCTCCCTGCCTGGAAAGCAGTGAAGTTAAATATGAGGGTAAGGCCAGCTTCTGCAACTGGACTGCCTAGAAATGTCCTACAGTCCAGCCTGTGCAGACTTCTTCAGTCAGGTTTCATCACATCTGTTGGTAACTCATGGACTAGTTAATACTAGTGCCTTCCTGTGGGAAGCCACACCAACCCAACTTTCTCAGAGACCCTGACAAAAAGGACAAAGGGAACTTAGTTCTGTGTCCTTGTCCACAGGTGGACTTAGCAAGGGCAGTCTGATGCTAAAGCCAGTGCCTCAGAGGAGTCAAGGTTGCAGCTTCTGGGGACCCGATTCTTCCCCCTGGCTGTGGTTATCAGTCCTAAGGCAGCTGTGCCTGAGGTACCCTGTGTTCTCTTTGCCAATATTGTCTGACTTAGCTCTCTGCTGACATTGCCCATTTTTCACCCTGCAAATAGTATATAAAATGCTGTACTTCTTAATAAACTTGTGTAGCATAAGACAAAATTTGTGCAAGACCTCCCAAGCCCAGTTTTTATCTTCTCTCTGTTTCACATACCCTGGCCCCACTCTATCAGGACCCTGTCCCTCAAGAACAATCTGCTGGTCCAGGTCACTTTCCTCTTAGGGCTGTAGTGAGGATCAATAGCTAATTCTAATCAGACTTTCAGAACATACAGTAAGTGCCCATAAGTATTAGCTATTATTATCCTCATTACATTTCACCTCTAAAGATGTCCCAAGACATAGAAAGCTGAATCTAGTTCATATTTAGGGTCTCAGTTTAAGATAAATTTAACTGTGGTTTGTTTCACCATTAAAGCTTCTTTAGTTTGCCATCATAATTGATTTTAGGTAGAGCTCAGTAGTATTAAGTAGTATTAAGCTCATTTATATTAGTGTTATGCAATCTCCTTAATGCTTCAACTTGCAAACAGAAAGCCTAAACAACTCCCCATCTTCCCATCCCCGAGCCTCTGGGAACCACCATTCTACTTTCTGTCTCTGAGTTTCCTTACAAAGTACAATGTTATTAATATTGCAGCTTATGTCAGAACCCCCTCCCTTTTAAGGGAGAGGAACAGTCTACATTTTGTTGAGCTACTCATCCGTTAATGGCCACCTGAGTTGTTTCTGCTTTTTGCCTACTGTGAATGATGATACTAGGAATGGGGGTGGTTTCAAGACACTGCTTTTAATTCCTTGGGGTACAGACCCCAAATGGAATGTTTGGAGGAGCCTCCATTTGATATTTCCTGCTGTGGAATAATCCTCTTGTGCACTGTAAAGATAAGTCACTTGAACTGGTTTAATAAAATGCTGGTTGGCCAGTGGTCAGGCAGGAAGTATAGGCAAGGCAACCAAACTAAGAATGCTGGGAAGAGAAAGGGCAGAGTCAGGAATCACCAGCCAGAAGCAGAGGAAGCAAGGTGAGAACGCTGTACTGAGAAAAGGTACCAAGCCACATGGTTAAACATAGATAAGAATTATGTGTTAATTTAAGTATAAGAGCTGGTTAGTAATAAGCCTAAGCTAATGGCCGAGCATTTATAATTAATATAAGCCTCTGTGTGGTAATTTGGGAAGTGGCTACCAGGTATTTGGGAGTTGCTGGAGGGGCAGAAACTTGCGCTTACAATTTCTCATATGGTTTTCTTTTTTTTTTTTCCTTTCTTTTTTTTAAGGGTATATTTATTTTTATTTTATGTGTATGAGTGTTTTGTCTGCATGTAGGTCTGTGCATCACATGTGTGCCTGGTGCTTGCACAGATCAGAAAAAAGTGTCAGATACTCTGGAATTGGAGTTACGGAGAGTTGTTAGCTGTCGTGTGCGTGCTGGGAATCAAATCTGGGTCCTCTGCAAGAACAATAAGTGCTCTTAACTATTGCCATCTCTCCAGTCCCTCCTATATGGTTTTCTATTGTAACTGTATCACTGAATTCCCACTGCAGTACCCAAGGATTACATCTGTTCTACACTCACCAATACATACATATATGTGGGTTTTTTCTTTAATTGTGGCTAATATACCTGAGGTGGTATTATTCTCTAAATTTTATCCACATTCATACATTCAAACATACACCCACCCACATATAATCAGCATCTGTTATTAGCTACTGATACCTAATTTTCTTTATGTACATCATACACTATCATGTCCTAGTAAAAGCCAATATGTGCGACTGTGTTTTGGCTATCCAACTGGATTATAAGGCCCTTCTTTATGCCTATTAACTGTTCAGTATTAAAATTGCACATAAGCACACACATACACACACTGAAAAAGGAACCAATTATGTGTACAATTCATGATCAATGTCAGTTCTACTTCTGCTCTTTTTATGTCTTATTAATCTAGAGAAGCAGTCTAGCAGGGAGGCATAGTGGCATACATCTTTGATCCCAGTACTTGGGAGGCTGAAGCAGGCAGATCTGTGAGCTCAATGCTGCCTGGTCTACAAGGCAAGTTCCAGGCCACACAGGACTACATTTAAATAAAAAAAAGAAGGAGAAGAAGGATAGAGGAGAAAGAAGGAGGAGGAGGAGAGAGAAGAGGAGAAGGAGGAGGAGGAGGAGGAGGAGGAGGAGGGGAAATGTAGTAAAGTGGATAGCAGTTTGAGCTCTGATCTGATTCTGACCTGAGTTCAGATCCCAGCCCTGCCCTTTATTAGCTGTAATGTTTTAAACACTCTAAACTCTGACTCCTTGTCTGTAAAGTAAGGATGATACATGGTTGTGGGAATAAGCATGCATGTAAAGCACTTAACCAGCCTAATAACCATAATCCAATAACAATCATTATTATGTTCATTATAAAGTCAATGAATACTATAAGTTATAATGGCAAATAATTTCTCTAAAAATACCTACTTATACAAGGTAAATGTTAGGAAATGCTGCCAGAATCTGTCTGGACTGAGCAGGTACGGTAGCACATACTTGCAACCCCAGTCCTCAGGAGTATGAGGCAGTAGAATGGCAATGTTCCAGGTAAGTCTGGGCAACACTGTCAAGATTGTCTTAAAAAGCTTTTTTTTTCACTTGGACCAATACAATTTTGAAGTTCAAAATCAAAAGTTCAAAAGCTTTACTGTAAGATTCAAGAAGCCTAACATATGTATTATTCATTGCCACAAATATTGATATAGTGTAAATATTATATAGTATAATATTAGAGCATTAGCAATCTTGCTATGTTCTATTAAAGTTTTTAGAGTCAATGCAGACCTAACTCTAATAAATTGATGGCTTTCATTTTTTCTAAGCAATTTGACATCTGGCAGAGGAGAAGACAGGCAGGTTCCCTGATGCAGAGATTCTGTTGTTGAGATTTCAGGAAAATTTTCCACATTGCACAGGAGGTATAACATGGTTTTTCTGTTTGTCTTTTTTCTTTAAGACAGGTCACTATAATTCTAGGTTGGCCTGGAACTCACTATGTAGCCTGCACTAGCGTTAAACTCACATCAATCCTTCTGCCTCAATCTCTAAAGTACTGGGACTCCTATACTAACATATCAGAATACCACACAACACTGAAAATAATACACACACATACCAACAGAGATCAGTCTCCATCAAAATATAAAATAAGATACAAACAATACTGCTCCACTTGTAAGGACAGAATATGCAAACTAATGCTAAGATTAACATAATATGTTGGAGTAGAGGGAGCACAGCTCAGTGATAAAGCACACGTTCAGCATCTATCTACCAAGTCCTAGGTTCAACTCTGAGCACACACAACAGAATCAAACTAGGACTGGAGAGATGACTCAGCAGTTAACAGTACTTGTTGCTCTTGCAGAGAACCTAGGTTCATATATCAGCACCCACATGGCGGCCAATAACCATCTGTAACTCTAGTTCCACAGGATCCCAATGCCTTCTTTTGACCTCCCTGGACACTAGGCGTACACAGAGTAAACACAAATATATGCAGGAAAAACACTCATACACATAAAAATAAATGAATAAATAAATCTTAAAAGGAAAAAACTCAACTACAAAGAATGTATAGCTAAATAGAAAACAGGATGGACAGATAAAGAGAAAACAGAATGTATAGATAAATACGTAGTTACTATTTCACTTGTTTGTGGGTGGTAGACACATTGGCGTTCATTTTCACTCACTATATTTTACATATTCCACACATAATTTTATATGAAATTTCACAATAAAGCTGTCAAAAAGTCACTGAACACTTACAGAATTTTAGAATAAAGTATTTACTTGTTCAATCAGAGCGTTCCTTGCTTCAACAGTCTCCTTCAGCAATTCCGGATCACTCGTTTCCAAGAGGGGTTTTCTCTCAAAGTCTTTTCCATCACCAGAGTTAGAATTCCAAAGAAGTTTTTTCTTTGTTGACTACATCCACCACTCCTTTGAAAGTTCTGGCTTCACCAATTGGCAGCTGCGAGTCAGAGCGTGCTTAACTGTTAAATGACACGAACATAGAGGCCACCAGCAGCAAAACCTACCACTATACCGTCTTCCTCAAATTGAAACTATTTCCACCAAATTCTTTAGCTGTACTTACTTAAGGTTTGAATTTGCTTCAAGAGTGTGTATGCCACAATAAATTGATGGGGAAACAGCAGAATGGGATATCAATTAACCACTTACCTGTAGAATCAGAGGCTTAGCCTTTAACTTCTCCCTGATGCTTTCAACCGCATAGTTAAAACTGTAAAAAGCAAGGTCACCGTTAGAAACACAGTAGAAGCCTCTCCAAACAGGCTGAAGGATGTTCTCTAACATAGCGCCTTACTCTCTGTAATGCTTACTCTGTCCATTTCCAACAGGGCACTATCTTAAACAAACCTGGTAAGAGCAATCAAGTATAACTTTATCTCATCATTGGGGAAGTTTAAGGAATTATTGCAAACTTCACATAACCAAATTGTGATACTAAGATTAAAGTCACAGTTAATTAACTAGAGTTACATGCAAGATTCTATTTGAATTAAGGATTCTTTCTTCCACAGCTATATATGCTATTGGTTCTCTTCTGAGAGCCAGACTGACTAATGTTCTGTGTATTAGGACTCTACGCTATGATGCTTGTTTTTATGCTAACACAGGGGTGGGTTACCTATAGTACAATTGCTACAGTGGCACACAGGCTGATTCATGTATACATGCACATCGTTCTGGTGCCAGCATCTTTGAGAACTAGCCTAGAATTCAGGCATTGCCCTCCTTATCACTACAGACACTTAAATCAGTCAAAGTGTACTTCTATGGCCTACAAGAGATTCCAAGTGGGAAAGGTTCAAAGTTAGTAAATGTTACAGGTTGCTGTAATTAGTAATCAAGGGTACTTTAAACAGAGTTGCCAAAGAAGCCACATAGCCACCAAGTTATACACCTGTGGTCTTGGGGAATGACAGTCTAACTTTTACCACACTGTCACCACTGACCAAGATGTCTTCCTACATTTCCTCCACAATGCTTAACATCCTCAATTCATTCCTGTCCACATTTCACTCCTTCATATATTTTTGATTCTCTATGTTGCCAGAACAATGCATCTATAAATGAGCCTTGATACAGTCACTGCATCTCAGTGCCAATCATTTTCTGCTTTACAGACAGGACATTCTCCTTCCCACTTCCCTTTTGCTGAGCTTAATACCCACTAACTAAAGAAAATCAGAAGACACAGAAAGACACCATTCTCTGAGTTAACAATAAGAAACAACCCTACTCTCTAACTGTAGCAATTAGGTCACAGCAGCCTTCAGGAGCAAAGGGGAGATACTGCAGAGCTCCAAAGAGAATCAGCAGCAACTGCAAGACTGCACTCCATCAGGGTTCTACAAAATGTGCTACACAGATCCACACGGCTCACCACGTAGCAGATCTCAACAACTGCTTTGAAATTTAGACTTTTTTAATTCCATAAAATAATTATACTTTATAATTATATATCTATATTGTAGATATAGCTATCTAAAGCATATAGTCATACTTTAGAATTGCTTTTCCGAAGCTTCAGCTATACGCCATGACGTCTTCCTTTGCTTTCTAACTTAAAGCCTAGGAAGCACTCTTCACACACCTTGCTCCTGTTTTGTCCATCTTGTTTAAAAAACAGATCCTGGGTATCTTGTGTTTGTCAGCTTGCTTCCACACGGTCAGGGTCTGTGCCTAAAGCAAAAATGAGAGAAAATGCTGTGGCTGTTGTGAGCCACGGGTGAACAGATCCACGAATCTGTGGTAATGTGGAATTGGCCCTGATGCTGCAGAGAATCAGAACCCCTGCGGTCTATTTCCAGGGACCTTCTTTTGCTCCCTGGAGAACACAACAGAGAATATGATGAAGAGATTGGAAGAGACTCCATGATGCTTGAGAACAGTGCTTCTTTTTAGGTGAACTAGGTTCCCACACAAAGTGATTTAAAATCCAGAGGATAACCAGACCTCTCAAAAGGGAACTTAAATCACAACCAGAAGATCTACTTTTTGTTTCACTTCATTTTTCCCAGCCTGTAATAATGAACTAATTTGTTTTAATTACGATCTTTTTAAACAGGCCTCACCGCCCAGGTGAATTATTGGGTTTTAGTGTAGGTGCATATGTAACTTTATAGGAAACTGCCAAACAGCCTTCTAGAGGCATTATATTGTTTTACTCTCCTATCAACAACCATGAGCTCCAGCTGAATCACCCTCATCAATATTTGCTATTGCTCTTTTGAATCTGAGTCACTCTTCAGAGTACAAAATGGTATCTCTTGTTGGTACCTCCTTCTCAAAAGCCCTGCATGTGGAGCCAGTACGTAAGTGGCTATGGCTAGGTCACAACAGTAAGTTGGAGGCATGGTGATGGCTGCATTCATTTCCAAATAAGGGTCTTCTCCTAAATACTCAATTATAACAATCACATTCAGGAAATGTAAAGCTTGACATATATTTTCACATAGTATATAATTCAGATTTCTGTTTTCCTCAGTGATGTCTTCTAATTTATTTTAAATTTAGGATCCAACCAACAATTTAAAAAATAGATTCAGTTTTCATGATTCTTTAAAATTCTTTTATCTAGAATAGTAGATCTCTGTGAGTTTGAGCCTAGCTTCATCTATATAGCAAGTTCCAGACCAGCCATGGTACATAATGAGACCCTATTTGAAACAAAGCAAAGCAAAATGAAAACAATATAATTCATTCTACTAACATAAGCTCTACTAACAAATCCATTTTCAGAATTTACTCAAGGACTTCAATGCACACCTGCATGTATGAGGGAGAGGGCAGAGATGCTACACCTGATCCTAGGCACTCAGACAAGCCAGGGAGGTACTCCAGAAACCAACTATAGCCCCGAGAGTCGTCACATTAACTGTGAGGAGATAACTATTCATGTGTCTGCATTGCTACAAGTGCTGAGTCCCCTCTCCACACTGTCTTTTAAGGATGTTTCTATAGCCAACAGTCTATGTGGTAGTGTCTCCCTTGGGAGGGAAAGGTAAGTTTGCTGACTGCTCTAGAAATACACACTGTCTGTCCTCCAGAGCAACATGGAGGAATGCTAACTGCACACTGTACAATATTTCCATCCTCTTAGCCTGTCACATGACCAACTGGCCCTGACTTCTTTCATGCAGCTCTCTAGACTAGGACTTGGGGAGGGGGGGATGTTGACTCGGTGGTTACAACATGTAGACTAATTAAAGTCCCCTGACTCTCACTGGAGGTTACTACATGTAGACTAATAAAGTCCCGATTCTCACCTAGTGACTTTGTGACTTCTGACAGAATCCATGAAACTAACGCAGAACTTGTTAGTTTGAAATCAACAGAATCTCAGGCTCCTCACAGTTCAACATCAACCTTCATATTTTCTAGAAGAAACAAACTTTCTTTCCATTGGGAAAAACCTGAGATCACATTTCATTACTAAATTCCAACTTCCTTTAACCACAACCTGATTTATGTGGATTTACCAAATAAAGGGATTTAGTTAACCGATTCTGATACGGTCTACATTTAACCAATCCCACTGGACCTGGCTTCACTTTGGCACTGCTTTACCTCTACACCAGCGGAGGCATCAAACACAGCCACTGCGCCGTCCAACACTCTCAAGCAGCGCTCAACTTCCAGGGTAAAGTCCACGTGACCTAAGAAAAAAGTAAGAAGTACTTAAAATCTTCAAAATCAAAGCAGTCCCATGGGTCAGCAATGTCACTCGTGAGTGTATACACAAAAGAAGTGCCTCAAGAAGATATTTGTACACCCACATTCGTAGTGAACAAACAAACAAAAAGCATGGTGCAGACAGTGGCCTCCGCACACCCACGGTTCTGAATCAGGAAAAAACGATGTCTGTTCTAAACATGGACAGACTTTTTTCATGTCATTACTCTCTCAGCAATATAAAATAACAACTGTTTACATAGCAATCACTTATATTTGGTGCTGGAGGCATACAAGAGGATGTATATGGGTTATATGGAAACATTACACCATTCTCCAAGTGATTTAAGCTTCTACAAATTTTGATATCTACATGGGATCCTAAAATCAATTCCTCACATATACTGAGACAAGTACAGACTCATGGAATATCTATCATACAGCCTTAAGAGGAGAGAATTCATGTTCCATGAAGACTTTATACTAATTGAAATGAATTAGCCAATCACAAAAGGATAAATACAGTGTGATTCCACTTACAGGAGGTATCTAGAGCAGTCATGTGAACAGATGTAGAAAGCAGGACAGTGGGGATGGGGCAAAGGACAGCAGTTGTTTGCTAAGTACAGAGTTTCAGTTCTAGAAGATGAAACACGCTAAAGAGCTGGTTCACATTGATATGAATATAATAAATATGATGGAGCTGTACACTTAAAATGGCTAAGATAGGAAATTTAATGTTTTTGATCGTGATTAAAAAAGACAAAAACCAGAAAAACAGCCCCAGTGACACAGCAGCATCTCTCCCTGGTGAAGCTGCATCATACCTGGTGTGTCAATCAGATTGACCCTGTACCCTTTCCAGTCAAACGTCACAGCAGCTGACTGGATGGTGATGCCTCTTTCTCGCTCTTGAGCCATGAAATCCGTCACTGTGTCTCCATCATCGACATCTAATCAGGAAAAATAGGCCACAGTTTAGTTCAAAACAAGTGCATCTTACTGGTTCTCAGCATCTCCCCAAAATACTCAGTGAAATACCTAGAGCCTTTTATTTTCTCTAAATAAAATCCTCATAAGAGAAAAAGCTTTTTCAGGATTAGTAAGTCTGCCATGAAAGTTTCTTTTTTAAAAAATTCTACTAAGGGCGGCAGTGGCACACACCTTTAATCCCAGCACTCCAGAGGCAGAGCCAGGTGGATCTCTGAGTTCAAGGCCAGTCTGGTCTACAGACCGAGGGCCAGGACAGGCTCCAAAACTACACAGAGAAACCCTGTCTGGGGGGGGGAGGGGGGACAAGGGGACAGGGGGGGGGGAGACGGGGGGACGGACCTACTAAAGCACACACTTTCACTTTAGCCCTGGCTTGATGTTTCTTGCTCCCTCTGTGCCCCACATCCCTTGCTAGGGGGTAGTGTAGCTCAATGGCGCCCACTGACTAAACTCGCTCCTAACTTTACTCCTGTTCCTACCATCTTGATTATCTGGTCTGCACAGTAAGGCTAAACTACCAGCATTACCCTTACACGCTGTCACCAGGACAAAAGGAGGCAGGATATAAAATCTAGTCCAGCTTGATCATGCCAAGTAGCAGCCCCACTGCATGAGGAACAGAAAACATCCTTCCCAAGTTAAGTAGCCCTTTTCAAGGGCTCTCACCGATAAGTGGACAGCAGAAGCCTGACAACGCTCCACATCCTGCTGCCAGTTGTACATTCATTTACACAGAATAATGAAAAATCCAGGTGGCCACATGTTTAAGAATCTATCATCATGAAGACTCTAATCCTAATGTTCTTTTCCTCTATTAAGCATCAAGTCTGTTACGTTTCCAAGTGTCTAGGAAAATGGCTCCCAATAGGAACATATCATAGACTAGATCTCCTGAACCTACCATGGAACTCAGCCAGCATGACTTAAAAACAGTAACCCCTGGTCTATGCTCATGCAAATAACCCCTTTTTTTTTTTTTTTTTTTTTTTGAGCTGAGGATCAAACCCAGGGCCTTGCACGTGCTAGGCAAGCGCTCTACCACTGAGCTAAATCCCCAACCCACAAATAACCCTTTTAAACTCAGTCAGTCTCCCTCTCTCTCTCTCTCTCTCTCTCTCTCTCTCTCTCTCTCTCTCTCTCTCTCTCTCTCTCTCTCTCCTGGCTCTGCCTCCCGACTGCTGGGATTAAAGGCATGCGCCGCCACCACCCAGTTGATATGTACACTCTCACAGTCTCTCTCTCTCTCTCTCTCTCTCTCTCTCTCACACACACACACACACACACACACACACACACACACAGATCTACTCACACACAGAGACATGAAAATGAAAAATGGATCAGTTGGGTAGAAAGGGGTCAGCAGGAGGGTATGGGGGAGAAAAGAAGGTAGTGATGGATGAGAATATTTTATATGAGCACATGAAATTGTTAAAAATAAACAAGGAATGCACAGAAAAACTGGTGAAAACAAAACTAAAACGGTGCTCTGGGGAACCATGGTGCAAGCCTGCTAAGAATTAACCACAACTTGTAAAAGCCGCATGGAGCAGTAAACTGTAGACCTCAGAAAATACAACACTAAGCTAAGGATTAACAAACTGTCTCCTTTTCCACAAGAGAACTTGACCTTAACTTTCTAGTTTTTTTTCTTATAAAAATCAGACAATAGAATTATGTCAACTATGTGGCTAGGAGACACACACACACACACACACACACACACACACACACGCACACACGCACACACACACGCACACACGCACACACCAAAATAAAACCTACCTTCTTACTGGTAAACTATTGACTTGGAAAGAATTGCAGTTTGGAGTTACATACCTTGGGCTTCCCTGAGTGGGGTATAACTGTAACTGAGTCTTCTCACTAGGGCGCTCTTGTACAAAGAAACATCCAATGCTAAACGTGATTCTGTCCTACAACTTCCAGGAGGCCAGTGTCAAATGAGGCCCACCACAGCCTTGGGGGACTCAACGCTCAGTTACATCTCAGAAGACCCTCTGGTGGTGTAGCCCGCTACCTTATCTTAATGTGTCGTTTAGACATCAGAGACTCCGTGCCATACTCTAGTGGATTTCTTTTGCTAGTGGGGGTTGGGGAGAGGAGGAATCCATTCTAACCTCCCAATGCTCTTGTGTATCCAGAATAGTACAAGATTCGTTCTGTGGTGGTAGTTTTCCCTGCATCAATATGAGCCATAATTCCAATATTACGAATTCTGTTTAAAAGAGGGAAAAAGGCATGCATTATGAGGTGCATATTACAACCAAAATAACTATTCTGTGCAAATTTTAAAGGTGATTAGTATTCCTATAATATATGTAATTATGTACAAAGACAAATGCAGAACATTTTGGTTTTATTATCAGCATATATTAAGTATGCATAGTAATACTTATACAGTGTACTATGACATTTTCATATATGTATGTGATGCGCTTAGTCACATTCACCCACACTCCCTCTCTTGTCCCATGCCCACTCCCACTGATGTATCCTACCTCATCATCAGACAAAACAGCTAACAAGAGGGTTCATTACGATCTTAAGAACATCTTATGTACATCTGCTACATTAAACCATCTTAATATTTAACTGAGAAAAAATATCTCTTGAGATACACCCTAACATTTACATAGAAATATAAGTCACTAGGAGAGCCTGTCAAAGAAGACCTGTACACTCCCTCAGCAGCGTACTGAAGAGCAGTATAACGGCAGTACTTACTTAGCCACAGGAGGGCTAATGATGGAGTGAAGGGATTTGACATCATTTCCTACCACACCTAACAGGAAGAGAGTTGAAATCAGTGTGTTAAATTAATAAAAATGTCTCTGTAATTTATAAATGAAAACATACAAAATAATTTAAAACAAATACATTCCAAATCGAGCTAAATAAAATGCAATTGTTTAAGATTTATCGTTTGCCAATACATAAGGAAGTTAGAGTTGATAGCAGAAGTTCTGGAATACCAATTTCTTTTTTTAGCCCTCACCCATGAACACCAATTTTTAAAACAATATAGATTTATTTCTATCAGTTACACAACTATAGAATTAGTGTTGATAACAACATAACAGAAGGTGACAGTAGTTCTAAATAAGAGGGAAACTCTAAATGTGCAGTCATGTAAATCTGCATTTTCAAGTCTTGAAGCAGACAGAGTGATCAGCTGATCACGAGCTGCCGCCATGCAGGTTAGAGTCTCCCTTCCCTCCGCTATGCCAGGCCAGGTGCCTTTAGAGACAGATGCCTGAGTGGAATCAGTCAGCAGAGGCTGAAACAATCCTAAGACTTCTAAACAGCTAAGCAGCGTTCCCTTTTCATCTTACTTCTCTAATGTTTTCTTTGGTTGGTTTGGTTTGGTTTGGATTTTTTTTTTTTTTGAGGCAGTCTCTTACTATGAAGCCTTGGTTGGCCTGGAACTTGATATGTAGACCAGGCTGGCCTCAAGCTCACAGAGATTCTCCTGCCTCTGAATTCTGGGGTTAAAGGTGCACACCACTGCACGCAGCTTTTATTTAAGGTTTTGAGGCAGAGTCCTGTATGTAGTCCTGCACACAGTTAGACTCTCTGTCTCAGCCTTGTTAGTACTGGAATTTTAATGTGAGCCACCACACACCCATAGGGTATTTCTTATGTAAAAAATGTTCACAATGATCACTCTATGCTAGCCTAAGTTTCAGTAAATATACTGAAACAATAACAAGTTTACTTGTGAATTTAATTTCTACTTTTATGCTATTTAAACCAGGTCTTCTAAATGTCTAAAATAAACAGTTTTAGATTTTTAAAACCTCATTGGGCAACCTAAATACCAAAAGACAAAGCACATGCCACAGTTAGACTAGCAGGGGCAGAATACAAAAGCCTGCATACAGGCTACCAATGTAACCCACGAAATTCATATATCCTTGTAAATCAACAGCCAACCAGTGTCATTTCATTTCATTATCTGCACACAATAAAAAATGGTATAAGAGCAGAAAAAAAGAAAAAGAAAACAATTAAACTATTTTCATCCAGTACTCTATGTTCGCTCACTTCAAACACAGGACGGCCATGAGGAATGATCGTGGACAGTTCCTGGACATTCCAGATTCTAGTAATCATGCATCTAATTTAAACTATTCCAGATAAATATGTAACCAAGCTCCTTCTAAAACTCTTCAAAATAAATTATTCTAGTGAAATCTCTATTGACAGGAAGCATGTTAACATAAAAATCAGCAATGAACTAGAAAGTAAGTATTTCCCAGGTGGGGTACAGGGACACAAGCAGACTCACACACTACATGAGGAGCCCGCTACCAAACGTACCATTCTCCCTTGGCTCAGCAAATCAGAGGCCCAGCAGAGGAGGAGCATAACTCCACTAGGACCAATTCCTCCTTGAAATCTACCAAAATGCTCTTACCTAATAATCTCAAGGAAACAGTCAAGAAGTTAAAATGAGTTAGAAACCCCTAAAAAAAACAAGATTCTTTAAGAAAAAGAACGTGAAAGAAATGCAAGAGAGGAGAAAACAAGCAGTCAGGTAAAACTAGAGGAATCTAACGTCTGTACCTGCTGGGGAGCTGTAGTTTCTTCTAAGAGGCACCCGAGTCTTTGACCTTTTTAAAATTGCTTTTATTCTGCAGTAGCACATGGTCTAGCAGGGAGAAAAAGAAATGATGTTAATTTTATTTTAGTGGAATATAGAAAATACATATTTAGTGGAATATAGAAAATACATATTTAGTGGAATATAGAAAATACATGTTCTTGCTTATGCAGTGATACACGCTTGTAATCCCAGAAATCAGGAGACTGAGGCAGGAAGATGCAGGGACAGCATCCACTATAAAATAACAATCTCTCCATATTCTTTTTCAAGAGAAATATGTATTACTCAGAATGCTACTCGAATTATTTTAAACTAGCAAAATGAATTGACAGCCTAATGACTATTGGAGCCCACCGAGGTTTCCTAGTGGCTGTACCCAGCAGCACTACACAAGAGAATGATTGGACAATGGGCCTGGGTACCGGGTGTTTGGAAGGGTCTGCACTTGGCTGTATCTAGCACGGGGGAGGTCTTTTGCTCCACCCCTTGGCATTGTTTTAAAAAGCCCTTTGGAATGAAGTTCTGGGTCAGTGAATAAGAATCCAGGCCCACCCGAGGCTATCCTGGGTTTCTGTTTCTCTCCCCTCTTTATATCTATCTAAATCTCTTATCCCTCACTCGTCAAAGAGTCCCTGGGGGTAAATAAATGTGGGAGCTGGTCTCCTACAAATGACAAGGCATGTGTCATCTGGGTTACAGGCTCTTCAAGCTCCCTGCTGGGTCACTGCTGGAGAAACAGCCCAAACACCCAGTCCCAGCAGGTGAGGGACAGAGGGCATGTTCCGTTTGAGGATTCATATTTGCACTACATAGTGAAAATGTGAGTTTACAAAAGAATATATGGAGCTCTAGCCTTCAAATAAAGCTTACAGGGAAGATGCTGGATGAAACATGAGGCAAAGGTCAAACTGCCTCAGAGAAACTGGCTTCCAACAGCTCTGCAGAAAGTTTCACCTTAACTATTTATTTAATAATGTTATATCTTGACATAATGTCACAGAACTTTACGTCACAGATGCTTCAACTTAAGGATGCTTAAAAAAAAATTATATATATATATGAGTGTGTGTGTGTGTGTATACATACATATATATATATGTGTGTGTGTGTGTGTGTATATACATATTTATGTATATATATGTATGTGTGTGTGTGCTAACACTCTTAGCAGTGTAAGGGTAAGCATTAAGCACTGCTATTCTTGGAAGAGACAGAAAACACCAACCTCCTCCAAAATAATTGACATTTTATTACCCCATGAGAACAGCATTTCATTTTGTCTGATGTTCTTTTCACTGCTAAGGAAATTTTTAAGTTGCATTTCCAATTAAATTAGTTTGACCAAACTAAATTTGGAATGATAAGCTATACTAAGCCCCTGAGAAAAAAATAATTAGGCTAATAAAGCCCAATCATTTTTGTAAGAAACACTTACACTGAATACTTTCCGATGATTCATTGCAAACATCCTCCAGTGGGTGAACATTGTAGCCCTCTAAAATGTTATTCCTGAAAAAAGAAACAAGCAAAATTATAAAACTAAACATATGCATTACAAGTCACTAAGGCATATATAAGAACTAGAATTGGATGTTTTAGAAAATAGGAACAATTTTAGCTACCAAAAACTCAATGCATCATTCAAAAAGTAAAACTTCGTATGAAATGAAATAAACAGTTCTTAAGCTTAAACTGTCCCCATTTAAAAAAAAAAAAAAAAAAGACACCTTAATTCTTAGAGATACGGAAGGCTGAGAGTTTGGTCGATACTTGTAACCCAACACTGGAGAGGCAGAGAGAGGAGGCTTGCCAAATTTGAGGCCACCTGCACTACATAGCAAGACCCTATCTCAAAGAAAAACAAACAAAATGTGAAGATATAACTGAAGCACAACTTTAAATTTTTAAAAATTAAAAATTAAAATCTATTTTAAACATATAACATTAAGTATTTTAAATATTCTCATGTAAACTTGGTAGTTTCTCATTGACAACAAGCGCCTGTCTACATATCCAGATTTTACCCATAAATATGTGAAAATAGAACACATAAAGATAGACCACAGTGAGCAATCTTCCTGTGATTAGAAAAACAGAGGAGCTTTGCTTTATATTCACTAACCCCAAGGTGTTGCTCCCAGATGGAGCATGTGCTCAGTGTGTCTGAGGTCCTGTGTCTGACTTCAGCACTGCAATAGGCCCTAAGCTCACATTTACCACATCTTTACTGGGCTTGAAGTACAATATCAAAGTGTGACAAGAAGACAGAAGTACCTAACAGCCTAAGACATGGGGAGACAATAACTCAGTTATGCAGGAAGACCTGCTGAAATTGTCTTCCTAAGCCTGCATGTAATCTCAGAAGTCACCAATTCCTTTTACCTATTTCCTACATATGTCTCAAATCTATTCCAAATGTCAAAGTCCAAACCTCATCTTACTTCTCCAGTTACGAAAGTACAAGACACTTCTCTTCAGTCACTGACCCAGTGCTGTCAACAGAGAAAAGTTGACACACTATCCTTGCTCAAGAGACAAAGGCAATGACTGTTAGAGAGGCACACGTGACAGCTAGTACATTGATACTGCTAAATTTTTTTTTTTTTTTTTGGTTGTTCGAGACAGGGTTTCTCAGTGTAGTTTTGATGCCTGTCTTGGATCTCGCTCATGTAGCCCAGGCTGGCCTCGAACTCACAGAGATCCACCTGGCTCTGCCTCTCGAGTGCTGAGATTAAAGGCATGTACTACTGCCACCTGGCTCAATACTGCTAAATATGCTAGAATCCACAGTGCATCCACCTCTGACAAGGAACAAAATGTAAGTAGGTTGAAAAACTCCTTGCAACTCCCTGACGCTCCAACAGTAATCTACAGACTCTAAGACTGTTAAGACCTTTCGAAGGTCAAAATTACTTTCATAATAATATTAAGGCAGTAACTATCCTTTGCAGTATTCTCATTTATACTGGGTGGGTGGTAGGCAAAGGAGGGGCCACCTTGGCATGCATACAGACACTGGCAGCAGAATATATTATTAGTTAGCCAGAGGTGGTGGTGCACACCTTTGATGCCAGCAGAAGCAGCTGGATCTCTGGGAGTCCAAGACTAGCCTGGTTTACATAGTGAGTTCCTGGATAGCCAGGACTATAGAGAGGCCCTGTCTCAAACACCTCCACCAGGAAGAAAAAAAAAGAATATATTATCAGTTGCTATATTATTAATAATCAACTAGTTTAATAATTTCAATCAAGAATATGCATACTGGGCTTAAGACTGCTCAGTGGTTAAGAGTGTGTGTACTGTTCTTGTGGAGGACCTAAGTTTAGTTTGAAGCAAAGCATCCACATTGTCAGCTCTCAAATGTCGGTGACTCTAGCTTCAGAAATTCTGACATCTCTGACCTCCGTCATCTCCACAAGCACCAGCACTCATGTGCACATACCCACACATACACGTCATTAAAAATAATACAAAGAAATCTTTTTCAAACTAAAAAGATGAATATGATTGTTAGGGTGAAAGATGGGTCGGGAGGAGTTGAGAGTGGGTATGATCAAATTACATTGCATGGCCGGGTGGTGGTAGCGCACACCATTAATCCACTCAGGAGGCAGAGTTTGAGGCCAGCCTGGTCTACAGAATGAGTGGATAGCCAGGGGTACACAGAGAAACCCTGTATAAAAAAATTGTATTAATGTATAAATATCTCAAATAAAAATTGTGTTTTTAAAAAGAATATGCTTGATACAGTAAAATTCCTCCATTAATTCTTGATTTGTTTATTATGCAGTGTTCTGTCTGCATGTGTCCCTGAAGGCCAGAAGAGGGCACCAAATCTCACTTCAGATAGTTTTGAGCCACCATGTGGTTTCTGAGCATTGAGAAACCTACCTCTGGAGGGACATCCAGTTTTAACCTCTGAGCCATTTCTCCAGCCCCCCTCCATTAAATCTTAACCCATAGTTATACACTTATTTTTAACAGACAGTGAAATCAAAGGATGTTGACTACGTTGAAAGCTAATCAGTCACTTTTTTGAATGGAGCACTGTTTACTTGGAGAATTGCTCTTAGACAAACTAAGACAGTCAGACTTAGATATTTAGAAACTTAACCAATTAACCAACTGACATAATTCATTTCAAAGAAAGCAGCCACCAGTTACATATGGCCACAAGTTCAAGCCTTTAAGTGACAACGAGAACTCTGGAAAATTATCATCTACTTATTTGGGTTTGGCAGTCTATCAAGACTGAAGAACTCTTTGTGTGAAGAGAACATTGGTGATATTAATGATTTTTATATTACATGATTGGGGCCACCAAGATGGCTCAACAGGTGAAGGCACTTGCCACCAAGCTTGACAACCTGAGTTACACCCCTGGAACTCACAGCGTAGAAAGAACTAACTGCTCCAAGTTGGGGATTCCTTCTCGGCACTCGAGGGTCAGTTTGTCCAAGTCCACTCAGTCCTAATTCCCGGATTTTAAAAAAGGGACTCAAGAATTTAGGGAATTAAGTCTTGAGCCTCCACAGAACCAAAATTATCTCTTGCTCTCCTGGCAGTTGGCCCAGCATATTTCTATGTAATAAATGTCAATTAATGGTGCACACATTAGTGACAGGAGAGACACAGAAGGGTCAGTCGCCCTCGATAAAGGATGAAGAAAAACGTCCCTAATTTAGCAGGCGTCGAGGGATTGGGGCTTCTGTGGCCAGCTGTCAGTCGCAGCTACGAGGTCAGCAGTGCCCTGCGGAAGACCAGGTCGCCGCATCGCCGCTGCACAGCGTGGCACCCACAGGGCACTTGGTTGTGCACCAACGACTAGCTTCTCTCCGCCAGACTGCGGGGAGCAAGGGGCGCCCGCCACTCCTCAACTGGCAACGGCCCACCGCTTAAACCACCCTCATACCTGCAGAATGAACCCACAGACATTCCGGGCGGCGGAGCCACAAGCAGCACCCTTCTTCCTTTCCGGTGGTGCGTCAGCTAAATATCGCCTACGAGCAACTTCCGCTCTTCCGCCTAGGAGCGGAGAGCCGCCCGCCTGGGAACGGCTGTGTGGCGCTTGCGCTTCACTCGGCCTAGTTAAAGGGTTGCCCTTTCCTGTTCCGCCTTACGCGAAGTGGGCTCGTGGACCAGCGAGACCCAGAAGGTTTTTGGCACCCGGGAGGTCGCGGACCGCTGCTCCGCGGCTGTCATCATGGTAAGGGGATCGCCTCGAGCGCTGGCGACGGAGGGTGTGGGGGTTAGCGGGGTGGGACTGTCGGGGAGGGAGGACGGTGGTAGGCGGAACTGAGACGCTGTGGAGCCTGATGTAGACTCCCGGAACGAATGCTTAGCTCTGGGACGGGGATCACAAGTGAGACCGAGTTCACTACTAAAGTCCTAAGCGTGCTAGCCTGGCGTCAGTGCCAGCCTAATGGAATAGAGTTGAGGCTTGTGATTCTAACCCTGTATAATAAGCATTAATGGCATCACATCATTTTACTGCTCAGTAAACCTATACAGTCTTTACAAAAAATCAGACAGCAAATAATTTACGGGACCAAACCTATCCGTCCAGACTGCCTGCCTTTTCTGGATAGTCTCCACAAAGTGGAATACCTTATACCTTTCTTGTAGTCGCTGCAAAGGTTATGTGATTAGCGGTTGAAAACACCACCCTTAATGGTCTTGTTTCTTAGCATTACTGTCTTTTTTTTTTTTTTTTTTTTTTGGTGTGGGTTGAAAATATAAATAATTGCTGACCACAGTTTCACTATTAAATTACTAAAATGAAACTATTTAAGATGTAAAGGTATCCCATACAGTTCTGACAACGAGCAAAACAATACACCCACCACGGAAGACAATATGGCAGTAGACAATTTCCGTATAGAGATCTGGATCCAACTATATTTATTGCATATTTATTCCTAATCACCAAAGGGAAAAAAAATCTAAATGTCCATCATCTGGTCAGTGGACAAAGAAATGGGGTTTTGTCCACACACTGGGACACTACCCATCATTATAAAATATTTAAGCACTGATAAACACAAAAAGGATATATTCCAGTTGAAAGAAGCCAGATGCAAAAGGCTATATGTTCCGTAGATTGCATACACTGGGAAAAAGTAAACCATATAAGGTTGTGCTGGCGGTGGTGGCTCTCCACTTTAATCCCAGCACTTGGGAGGCAGAGACGGTGGATCTCGGAGTTCTGCCACCGCTTGGGCTGCACAGAGAAACCGTCAACAGAAACCAAAGAAAAGAAAAAAATATATAAGGTTGAAGATAGGGAAAGAAGACATACTTTATAGTGGCACAAGGAATGTTTTGGGATGATGGAAAATAAATATGCCACCTTGATTGTAATGGTTATAGAAATGTATGATAGGTCAGAAATTATACCTACACAGCGACAACTAAAAATGGCCAATTTTGGGTGTTTTGTTTTGTTTTGTTTTGTTTTTTTTGACCTGAGGATCGAACCCAGGGTCTTTGGCTTGCTAGGCAAGCTCTCTCTACCACTGAGCTAAATCCCCAACCCCATAACATCTTTGGGGGTTTTTTGTTTTTTTTCCGAGACAGGGTTTCTTTGTGCAGCTTTGCGCAGCTTTGCGCCTTTCCTGGAACACGCTCTGTAGATCAGGCTGGCCTCAAACTCAGAGATCCGCCTGCCTCTGCCTCCCTAGTGCTGGGATTAAAGGCGTGTGCCACAAACACCTGGCACACCAATTTTGTTTTGTGTAAATTGTGTTTTGGTAAAACCGACAAATTTTCTAATAATAATTAAAAAAAAAAAAAAAAACCTGAAGATCATTTACCTTATTGAGCATAGAAAAACGAAAGAAGTCTTGTAGTTTCCTCATCTTTTTTAGATTGCAGAAAAAATCTCTTCATTGAACAGTAGCTTTTCCTGAGATTCACACAAGTGTAAACACTTGAATGGTGTCCAAGGTTAAAATATATTTAATTTACATCATTTGAGTGGATAACAGTGCTAGAGTCATTAAAGCTTTGAATAGTGTGGGAGTCTTATCTACTTTATGTGCTATGTAAAATCTTAGAATAATCCTGTCAGTTCTTACAAAAATTAAAGTAACCTTAAATCATTACAGCCACAAAATGAATATATTGAATTACACCGTAAACGCTATGGATATCGTTTGGATTACCATGAGAAAAAGAGAAAGAAAGAAAGTCGGGAAGCCCATGAACGTTCAAAGAAGGCCAAAAAAATGATTGGCCTGAAGGCTAAGCTCTACCACAAACAGCGCCATGCCGAGAAAATACAAATGAAAAAGACGTAAGTGGTCCGTCCCATCTGACTCTCGTAATCAGGTAACACCCATTGGGTAATAATTACCAAACATTCTGAATCTCTTTCCTTCCTGATAGTATTAAGATGCACGAAAAGAGAAACACCAAACAAAAGGATGATGAGAAGACCCCACAGGGAGCAGTTCCTGCCTATCTGCTGGACAGAGAGGGACAGTCTAGAGCAAAAGTACTTTCCAACATGATTAAGCAGAAACGCAAAGAGAAGGCGGTAAGCAATAAAAAATTAACTCGTTTTTGCTTGAGAGAAATATTAATTAAAATTTGAGGTTCTAGGTTTATCTCCAGTTTTAGGTTTATCTCCAGTTTAATTTGGAACATTAAGGAAAACTAGTAGTACCATTATTTGGATTTTGAAGTCTTAGAACATTTCGTAAATTTTTTATTTTGATGATGAGGAGTCAAGATTTGCTTATTTTTATTTTATGTGTATGTTTGACTGTGTGTGTGTATTTATGACACCACATGATGCCAACAAAGGCCAGGAGATGATGTCAGATCCCCTGGAACTGGAATTGTTATGAGCTGCTGGGAACTGAACCCAGGTTCTCTGAAAAGCAGCATTTTAAAAGGCTCTTAACTGCTAAGTCATCTCTCCAGCCGCAATTTTGTAAATTTAGTTTGATAGAAAAAAAGCTTGCTGTCTTGTCACCAAGGTTGATATATCCCAGTTGAAAAAAGTTTAGAGTTTTAAGTTGTAATGAAATATATCAGGGAGCTGTGGGTGTAGCTCAGTTGATAGTGTTTCCCTAGCTTGTCTGTAAACTCAGCACCTGGGGGAACGGGGAGGCAGGAGGATCAGAAGTTCAAGTCATTCCTTGGGCAAATAGCAAGCTTGAAACCAATTTCGTCTACATGAGACCCTGCAAGCCATTAGAATGCCATATATCTTTTAATTAAAAACACAGTAAGTAGTGAACCTTAAAAATTCAGTAATTAATGACTTCCTGCATTTGAAAATCCCTGATGCTGTGCTACAGAGAGAAAAACACAACTTTGTTGTTTTTCTAGCCTTACAGTACCAAAATTGGTTCTAGTGGAAATTTTCCAAAGGGATTTAAAAGTTCTTTTAGCATACCTTTTACAATTACTGACAAACTAGCCAAAATTCTGTCCCAGTTCAGAAAGAGCACAGATTTTTTTTTTAATTTCTTAATTTCTATTTATTTGTTTGTTTGTTTTTCTATTATCAGCTTGATACAGAATAAATTCTTATCCTAACAGTGAAATGTTTCATTGAGGCTTGCCCAGTAATTGAGTAAAACCAAAAGTTATTATAAGCCAAAGTCATCCTAGGGTCCCCCCTGCTATATAGTCTCCCTGGTGCTGTGTGGTTGCAGTCTGATTGTTCTTTGCTTTATATCTAGAATCCACTTATGAGTGAGTACATACCATGTTTGTCCTTCTGGGTTTGGGTTACCTCACTCAGGATGATACTTCCTAGTTCCTTCCATATGCATGCAAACCTCATGATGTCATTGTTTTTCTCTGCTGAGTAGTACTCCATTGTGTATATGTACCACATTTTCTTAATCCATTCTTCAGTTGACAGGCATCTAGGTTGTTTCCAGCTTCTGGCTATTACAAATAGTGCTGCTATGAACATAGCTGAGCATGTATCTTTGTGGTATGATTGAGCATTCCTTAGGTATATGCCCAAGAGTGGTATGGCTGGGTCTTGAGGTAGAATTATTCCCAATTTTCTGAGAAAACGCCATACTGATTTCCATAGTGGTTGTACAAGTTTGCATTCCTACCAACAGTGGAGGAGTGTTCCCTTTGCTCCGCATCCTCTCCAACATTGACTGTCATTAGTGTTTTTGATCATAGCCATTCTGACAGGTGTAAGGTGGTATCTCAGAGTCGTTTTGATTTGCATTTCTCTGATGATTAAGGATGTTGAGCACTTCTTTAAATGTCTTTCAGCAATTTGTGATTATTCTTCTGAGAATTCTGTTTAGCTCTTTAGCCCATTTTTTAACTGGATTGTTCAGTATTTTGATGTGTAGTTTCTTGAGTTCTTTATATACTGTGGAGATCAGTCCTCTGTCAGATGTGGGGTTGGTAAAGGTCTTTTCCCATTCTGTAGGCTGTCTTTTCGTCTGACTGACCATGTCTTTTGCCCTACAAAAGCTTCTCATTTTCAAGAGGTCCCATGTGTTAATTGTTGTGCTCAGTGTCTGTGTTGCTGGTGTTATATTTAGGAAGTGGTCTCCGGTGCCAATGCGTTCAAGAGTACTTCCTACGTCTCTTCTATTAAGTTTGGTGTAACTGGATTTATGTTGAGGTCTTTGATCCACTTGGATTTGAGTTTTGAGAGCACAGATACTTTTAAGTAACTGAATAGACTAATTTAAGAAATCCAATAGGAAAATACACAGTATTAAAGTTTGTTGTTTTTTGCTTTTTGGTTTCTTTGGTAAATATCCCAAATTAGAATGGTGTGACTAGTAGTGGTTATCTACTGGATGAATAGATTGAGTTAGTCTAACTGCAAATAAAAGAGACTAGAGTTCAAGGGATTGTAAATCATTCTTGGCTGTCAGGTCAAGTTGCTTCTAGAACCCATGTCTTAGTAATATTAGTCCAGAATTTTTTCCATTGCCTTACACTGCTATAGCTTTAGAGGTTTTGTTTTGTGTGTCTGTGTATTCTGGAGTGGTACAAAACATCTGATGATCAGTCTCAAAGTCTATTTTAGGGAAAAATACAAAGAAATTAGATGGAATCTGTTTTCTAGAAGTGTGCTTGTAACTAAATGTAAACATACACTTTTAGGGAAAGTGGGAAGTTCCTCTACCCAAAGTTCGTGCCCAAGGAGAAACAGAAGTATTGAAAGTTATTCGAACAGGAAAAAGAAAAAAGAAGGCATGGAAGAGGATGGTCACTAAAGTCTGCTTTGTTGGTGATGGTTTTACAAGAAAACCTCCTAAATATGAAAGATTCATTAGGCCAATGGTAAGTTTCTGTGAGGGTGTGATGACTTAATGTTAGCCCTTGTTAAAAGTTCTTGGATAAAGTGTAATACAGTTTCCTGAAATTGCTAAAATTGATGTGAAGATAGCTTGGATAGCATTTTGTGCTATTTTTAAGCCATTTGTGGAATTACTTAGCATTTTTCCCTGAATCTAGACTGAATCTTAACTTCAGATTCATAATAGATTTGAAAGAATTTTTTTTTGAGCTGAGGATCGAACCCAGGACCTCTGGAAGAGCCTTCAGTGCTCATAACCCCTGAGCCATATCTCCAGCCCCGCCAGTGGATTCTTATATTTAAACATGATACATTAGGCTCTTCACTTTTTTATAGTCATATTTTCCTTATTCAACAAGTAACATGCTATATGCATGAAGTGCTAGGCCTCAAGCATGGGCCTTTGATATCTGCTCATTAGACAGTTGAGTAAGAATGTTTGCTTACACCAGGTGTGGGGTGACACACACCTTTAATCCCAACACTCGGGAGGCAGAGGCAGGCAGATCTCTGTTGGAGACCAGCCTGGTCTACAGAGCGAGATCCAGGACAGGCACCAAAACTACAAAACTACACAGAGAAACCATGTCTCAAAAAACCATTAATGAATTAATTTGCTTACATTTGGTCTCAGGCAAAAGATCTAAAAAGCATTATTGGACATAGCTGAAGTTCAGTGAGGTAAATATCTTTTTCACTCCTTTTGAGTATATTCTATATGTAACCATTTTTGTTTTTCTAAGGAAACTCTTGATTTCTGTTGACCTCAGTAATGACAGTATCTCCACAAACTAATCCCCTACCTATAATTTCCCCTCTTGCTTTGAAAAATGTGGAACTGATTTTTCAGAATCCTTTCAGACTTATTGTACCACCATAAGTCTAGCCTGCTTGGAAACCAGGACTGTTGGGGTGTTGATCCCAATGCTCAATATGAATTCTCCTAACGGGTTCACTCACTGCAGTCATTGCCAACCGCCACGCTCTTCCCATCCTCAGTTTCTCCCTCCCTAGCTCACTTGCTTCACCAGAGGCTACTTGCCTGGCCGGCAAAACCCAGAACATTTATTCACTCTTGGACTGTATCAGAATTCCTGATTTTGATCTTGTATTCATAATCTTTGGAATACATTTTGGTGGCATATTTTTTTCAGGGAGCGACAGTTCTCACAATTAGTCTAATACTGAAAACTTAATTTGACATCATTTTCCTTCCATCCCCACACAGGTAATAAAGCAAGATTGCATAGTGTTCTGACATTTAAAGTACTATACTTATAGAACCCCATTTGGGTCTGTAACAGGACCTCGCAGAATATTCTCTGGTCTTTGACTTGTATTGCCATCTACATAAGAAAACTAACACCTTACAATCCCTCTTTCTTCCCCATCTTTAAAGGTAGCTGATGTATTTGGAATTTGAAATTGGAACTTGTGGGCTTGATTCCATATACTACATATGATTTAATCTAGAAAGAAAACTCAAGCCTGCAGACAGACCCTTGTTTCATTAGTCATTGTGAAGATAGAGGGCTCTTATAAGGTTGTCGTGTATAAATGTGCCTATTGTGAACTCTAACATAGGATCTGGCATATAGTAAGCCTTCAGTAAGTGTAGTGACGAGGAAAAGAAAAATACAAGTATTGACAAAATATTTTTACATGGGAAAACCTTTTGGATTGTGAGTACTTCTTCCCAACACATTTACCACTGAGATTTTTAGTCTGTAGAAAAGTTAGTATCTTATCTGATCTTTTAAGACATGATTTATCTATCCCCTAGTTGAGATGATTAGAAAAGATGAGGATTCTAAAGACCATGTTCACCATTTGGACTCATTCTTATGGTTGACTTACTAGGGCCTGCGTTTCAAAAAAGCCCATGTCACACATCCTGAGCTGAAAGCTACATTTTGCCTGCCAATACTTGGTGTGAAAAAGAATCCATCCTCCCCATTATATACAACTCTGGGTGTGATCACCAAAGGTACAGTTATTGAAGTGAACGTGAGTGAGCTGGGCCTCGTGACACAAGGAGGCAAGGTTATTTGGGGTAAGTAAAAATTTAAATATCCTACAGTCCTGATGCAGTCCCTTAGCTAAGTGATAAAAGCATACAGTTTTCGGCCGGGCGGTGGTGGCACACGCCTGTAATCCCAGCACTCAGGAGGCAGAGGCAGGTGGATCTCTATGAGTTCCAGGCCAGCCTGGTCTACAGAGCTTTTCTAGGACAGGCTCCAAAGCTGCAGAGAAACCCTGTCAAAAAGCAAACAAACAGCATACCATTTTCTTTCTAATGCGGAAGAGTCAATCAAGTATGTTGGTAATAGAGAGATGAGGTCTTTCCTCATTGATTTAGTTTCTGCTTTTACTGCCCAGATTATCCCTAAACTTAGATGTTGTTTGAAAAGGAAGATACTGTTTAAAATTGGTTGTTAAATTGATTAGAAATTCATTAAAGCAAAATAAGTTATCATGGAAAGTGGACACTAATATAATGTATTGATAAAATGGAGCTGGGTGCTTTTTGAACATTTTTTTACATAAACTTAGTACAACTTGATCTTCACTTTGCTTATCTTCTTATTTATTAAATATGGTAGTTAGAAATATTTTAGACAAAAGTTTTATTCTTTAAAGTTATTTTTGTTAAACTTTCTTTTCCTCTTTTGGGTCTTGTTTTCCACAGGAAAGTATGCCCAAGTTACCAACAACCCTGAAAATGATGGGTGCATAAACGCAGTCTTGCTGGTTTGATAGTGACTTACTTCCATTGAAGACTACCCACCTTTAGCAAAACACCATCACTGTGATTTTGTGAATACTGCCAAGCTGTCTACCCTATGCAGCTACCCTCAAGGGGTATTTATTAAACTGTAAAGAAAAATAAAAACTGCTCAGTTTTACAGGTAGTCTATTGTTTGGTGCCTCCGGGCTTAGGTGTCAATAAACGTTAGTGACCAAACAGCAAGCGTACAGACAGATGTGAACTAAAGGGTGTGTAGACAGCAGTGCAGGTCTGTCATTACTGGAAAAGCCACCTGTGTAGTTTGAAGTACCCATAAAGGTTAACGAACACTTAATTATTGGGTAGGCTAGGAATCTGTTCAAGTATTTTCCATCTAATTGACATTAATCCTAAAAAAAAGAAGTATTTTAAACTTGTGGTAATGTTTAAGTTTATAAAATATTACATTATGTGAGAAGGTAAATTAGACCAAAAAAAAATTCCATTTGTAATTAATACTTTATGTAGTACTTCCGTGAACTCAAGTGTACTTCTACCATTTTCTATATTCTAAAAATAGGATATTGCATTTATATTGTCACAATGATGTTAAAAATTGGTTAGATAATTCTAGACTATGTACTAGTGTCCTGAGATGTGGCACTTAGATTAAGTCATGATTTGGAGTTGTAACTTAATTCAAGCTCTTTTATGACATATGAAACACATGATCATGGCTTTGAGCTTCAGAAAGAATGTCTGTATATCACCACATTTGCTTTAAATTGTTTTTTAAGTCCGCCTTAATAATAACAGCCAATGTGATTAGTTATGCCTTTAACAGAATCATTCAATGTCTAATACAATAACTAAGCATATATTCATGAATGAATGAAACTCAGGGGAAAAGAAAAATTGAAAACACAGACTGGAAAACAATCACAAAATATAGGTTTAATTACTACTTTAAACATTAAGGAGGGGGGGGGACTAGCAAGGAAACCAACAATAAATTCTCCAGTAAGACTTGGTACTGTGAATGATACATCATTTCCCCCCCTAAGTTTTAGAACATACAAAAATGGTAGGGGAAAAGGAAAGTTAGTAAATGACCATTCGGTACAGACAGAATTACCTCAGGACCCTTTCTTTCAATTAGATTTTAACATTTCCCACCAATAAAAACTTAAGTTACAGATGGTGAAAGGAAGTTTGACCGCAGGTAATCAGTGGGTACTGCTGAAGTAGGTTTGCTTATTTTTTTTTTTAAAAAACTAAAAACAGCAAACTATCTTGTACCAAAAAAGCATGGTAGGAAGTATGAAAACAAGCATGACGTATGTAGCAGACCACACCAAAACCACCAGATTGCTAGTGGACATAAAAGGCAGAAGTTACTTTCTAAAACACGGTTACATGAGTAGTTAGTATAAGTTCTTTATTTACATTGGAATCTTTCAGTTACTGGTATGACCACACCTTAGAAGGTGATCCCAAAGGGAAGAAACTTAGAGCAGATGTTTAGTTGTTAGAAAGGGCTGAAAGGAATATTACTCCAAAGTCACAACATCTCAGGTAACATTGTAGTCATCTGTGAAAAGTAAGCCATTAATGACTAATGTCCTCCTTACTCTGCAAACCAATGGAAATATGAAAGTAGACACATGAAAGTAGAAGAATGTGAACATACATAGAAGACTGACATTCTAAGTCATGCTATTTGATTTCATTAAAAAAAATCATAATAGAATCTCTGCATCTTTAAAGTTGTAAAGGATCTTTACAATAAAATTCTTAAATAAATTTTTGTGTGGTCTAATAGTTTAAGTTTGAAAGTAGAACTAAAATTCTGCTAATACTCATCTGCTTTATATTATATAAGGAAATATATATGTATATACAGCAGAAGGGAACATCCTCCACAAACAAATACCAGTTCATAAGAGACTACAGAATAGGACCACTCAACAAATAGCTGCTTGAAATTGTAGCAAGCAGCCCTCCTAATGCCTTGCAAAAACTACAAGTATCTAAGTTTATTTAGGTTCCCTACTGAACATAAATTTTGTTATAAATTTTATATAATTTTATGTAATCAGTATGTTACTGAATATAAAGGATCTTTTCCAGCTTTTTCCTGTGACCTCTAAACATTAACTTCTGTCACAGACAATAAGTTTTCTTGTTTGCTAAATAAAATGTTTTGAAATTGCTTTAAATTTCATTTATACCAAACAAGTTTGAGAAGTATAAGTTTATACTGCTAGTCCCCAGTGTGATATGTGGGTATGTTTCTTTAACTCAAGAGACTATTCACAAATTGAGCTGCCGGTGAGTGCAATCTCTTAAAAACATAAGAATGTAAATTAAAGGGAACAATAGCCAAAAATACCTACGAGAATTTGTTAATGTGCATTAAAGGAAACTAGATTAAGTTTCTGAATTTTAAGAGACTCTTCAGTTACTATCTCTAGTTGAGATATTTAACAAAAGTTTCTCTAAATGTGTAAAACAGCATCAGCATTTGGCAAATTCATCAATTAGTCATAGCTATTCTTTTAACTTAGCATTTATTGAGAAAAATGCTATAATTTTCACTTAGAATGAAATCATCTAACTAGCTTCTAACCAAAAATTAAAACAACAGATATATGAAAGTGTTCTAACATCTTAGAAGAGTTTGCTATTTGGTCTGCTTAAAGACTTTAATTAGACTTTTCTAAAACACCAGCATCCCTAAATAAAACGTAAGACATGACATCACCAGATCACCTGACTGAATGGAACAAAACCTCACAGCATCTCAAGAAAGGACACAAAGTCCAGACATTTCTTTCACAAGGTACAATCTGTTTCAAAAACGAATCTAAATGGTTTCAGAATAGTCTCCAACTTAAGTATAAATCCGTACATGGTACTTCCAAAGTAGTATTGACAGATTCTCTATGGATTTTAGAGATAATCGTTTTGTTCATTTTAAAACCAAATGTCATGAAGAAATGACCAGGCTTTCCCCCTCTATAAAAAATCAGATGTTCTTGCCATGGCAATAAAGTACACACACAGGTAGCCTGCAGCTAGTCCTCAGAATACATCGAAAGCACACAAGACCCCAAGGGACAGCAAAATCAGATTTAGGGCTTTGTATATCTCATAGTGTAGGTCTAAAGTCGGTGTTTCTAAACCTATCCCAAAAGGGACAAAGGGGTATGAGCTCGATGGAACTCTCAACAAGCACAGTGACTTAAAGAGCAGCAGAGGGATTAAGCAGGCTTAGGAAGGAGTCTAGACTTCTGCAGTACTCATTAATTGGGTAGTTTCTATGATCAGGACCACAGTCCAAATTAAACTACATTCTAAATTCAATTACTTAAGGTGTTTACCAGATTAAAGTATACTCAAGCTTTTCAGCATCTTCAAATATACAGAAAAATTTAAAAATTATAGCAAACGAATACTTAGGGTGGAATTTTAAATTACCCACATGCCACAGTTAAGTCTCTAACAGTACTATTAACGTCCGATGAAATGAAAGCTAGCCTGTGTGTGTACTTCTCCACAGATGTTGAAGAAACTATCTACAACTAATAAAAACCAGAACAATCATCTTCACTGACCATAAACTTCTATTTTTGTCCTCTCAGTTGAGAGTATATTTAATTTATTGACACATTTTTGTTTATGTATGCCTACACTTTAAAAAATGGAGACTGGTTTTGATACTAAGTTAAAACTTTGAGAACCCTTGCCAAGTTTTACCATTAAAACCCTTAGTATAAAAGATTTCTAATGATCTTTGTCTTAGAAAGTCTACTCATCTAATTTTTAAAATACTAATGATTACATGTTCCATCTGCTAAAGAAAAATATATGACATGGATTCCCAAAATTGACACATGGTTCATAAAAATAAAAGTTACTTACAGAAGAAAATAGCCTGAAAAAATTAAAAAGAATGGTGAATCCTAAAGAGAAGAGAGAAACCTGCATTTTTAAATAAGTTCAAACTGAAATTTTGGAATTTGTCCTATGCCCCACGCTGTTTATTAATTACCATGGTAAAAACAACAACTACATTACAAAGAAGAGATGTATCCTACGCATGTCTTCCTCGTTCAGGACAGCTTGGCTTTCTTCTTGGCAGGTCCTTTGTGCCCTTTGGCCTTTCTTCTCAAATTCCGCCTGTCCACTACAGGGACCTCCACTTCTACCTCCTCCGAGCTGCTATCCACAGCTTTCTCGGTTGATTGTGTAAACTGGTCCAGTTGCTCAGAAGATGCTTCGGATTGCTCCTCTGACTGGTTCTTCTGTCCTGCATTCTGAGGAAATGGCACACCTTCCAGTTCTACCTCTATCAGAGAACTCTGAGCAGCAGATGTTTCCTGGGCCTCCGGGCCCCCCTCCTCACCCTGCTCCTCCAGTGAGGATGTAGTCTTGGGTGATAAATTCTCAGGGACGGGCTCTTCAAAGTCTGCTACTGCAGAATTTGGAAAACCCCTGTCAGACTTCTCTTCATTTGGCAGAGTGCCCACATTGTCTGAGCTCCCCAAATGTGTTTGCTTTTTTGAAACGAGGGACAGCTTTTCTTCAGTATGTCCGTTATCATCAGATGAGCCTTGATCTGCTAATATTTCTGAGTCAGAAACAGGTGAGGTCTGAAAATAGATATCGATATGTGAATAAATAAATATAAACAAAGCTCAACAGTTTTTCAATATAGTTCTAAAATGAATCATTCCCAATGTCACTAAACTTCTGTATAAAGAACTCAATACTGATTACTTTTGTTACAAATGAGTCCATATTCTAAATTCAACTTAATTTCTTCAGAATTGTTTCATGGCAAGTTTAATACAATACTTACAAGAAATTATTTTGCCTCAAAAGAGTATCCAAGACACTTTAGACTTCAAGATTCTCCCAAACCATCAATTGCCTCTAAGTCTTGGTGTTACTAGAGGCAGAAAGAAGAATCTCTCGGGACAACATTGCTTACCCACTAGCCCTCACTCAGTCTAACTGGTGTCAGTAGACAATGGCAGAAAGGGTGGGGGGAGTTTCATATAAGTACTCAAATGTTTGGTGAGCCATGTTTTGTAATGTTTCTAATCAATTCCCTCAGTCTTTAAAAGAGTGCTCATTTTGTTACCGTAAAGCAGATATGTGTGGAGTGGGGGTGGAATTGAACCTTGAAAGACAAATATGAAATGTATGTCTGAAATAAAAATGTTCCTAAAGGACTACCTGCTAGGGTAGAGGAAAAGATTCTGAATCCTGCACCTCTACCTAATGGCACCAATACTGGCAAACATTACCTATGAGAAAATGAGGTGACTCTGCCTTACCTTGTCTGGGGCAGCCTCAGGAGCTTTTGGAGAGTCTACTACCAGTGGAACAATGTTCACAGTCTCTTCACTGGGATTCAAAGATGGAACTTTTAACTCTTCTTCTAGACCTTCACTGGTAGAGTCCTCCTCTTCAGTTACAAATGAGGTCTTAAGGGCATCATCCACTACCTCCCCATTCACAGGCTCTACTGCAGAGTCCTACACCAAGCAGAAAAGTCAGGGTTTCATTACAATCTGACTGTTGAAGAAAGACCCACTGTCAGTCCCTACCTGTCATCACCAGGACTCAATAGATTTACTGTAGAGTCCCCAAGTGCTAGGTGGTGGCACACACCTTTAATCCCAGTGCTCAGGAGGCAGAGGCAGGCAGATCTCTGTGAGTTCCAGGACAACTTGGTCTACAAAAGGAGTTCCAGGACAGCCAGAACAGTTACACAGAGAAAACCCTGTCTCAAACACCCCCTTCCCCCACAAAAAAAGAAGTTCCCAAGGACCACACACTCCTGTTGTTCTGTGGTGATAGGGCAGTACCAGGATGCCCAGGGGTTACACAATGTGGGTCTGAGATTCAATGAAAAGACTCTGCACCTTCTGTCTAGTCCTTCTTTTTCTCTGTTTTGTTTTGAGCCTGGCGATATGACTATAATCCTAGTATCTAGAAGACTGAGGCAGGAGGATTTCAAGTTTGAGAACTGTAAATATGATAGCAATTCTAAGGACAGACTGGATTACGTAAAGGGAGGGAGAATATTTTCAATCACTGATCTATATTTTACTGTTATACCAAGTGGTATACAGGTTAACTACAAACAGAAGGTTATTACAGTAAGCTCATAAGAGGACTAACCAGACTGACAGAAATGTTAAAGGGAAGAAAATAAGAAAAACAGAATGTAAGACAGAACTGTGGTCACAAATTAAGAGGCAATGAAAAAGAAAAGGTCAGTCCACGTTTTGGATTTGAGAACAGAATGAACAAAACGGAAAAGGAGCTCAACGTGGAAGAATGAAATGGTGCTGAGGTTGAGAGTGAACGCTGCTCTCGCAGAGGGCCTAAGCTCAGGGCCTAGCTCCCACGTCATGTGGCTCACAACCAACTACAGCTCCAGAGGATTCAGCACCCTCTTATGGCTTCTGTGGGCCATACTCATATGCAGATACTCACACACAGAAATACCCCACACATAATTAAAAATAAACATAAGAAAAAAACAGAAGTATTATTGGATTTAAGATGACAAAAATATGCAGGAGGCAAGTTACACTACAGATAAAGACCTGGGGTTGGGGAGACAGCTCAGTTGTTAAGGAGCATTTGGTATGCTGAGTCAAATCCCCACATCTACTTAAAATGGATATAGACACAGCTGCTTGTTCCTGTAACTATCAGCAGTAGGAACCAGAGACAAACGGATCTTGAACTCACTGGTCAACCAGCCTAAGCAGCCAGTCTGGATAAAAGGCAAGTTTCAGTTCAGTGAGAGACCCCTAAGGCAGACAGCAATAGAGGAAGGCACCCAACATCCTTCTCTGGCCTCTGCATGTGTACACATGGGTATGTGCACCCGCCCCCACAAAAGATAGGCCATTAACCAAAAGTCAAGGAACAAAAGACTGAGTTTCCCAGAATGTACGCTCTTGGGAGAAAAAAAGCAGGATTGAAACATATATAAATATACAAGAACAAAAAATAAACAAAACTCACAAAGCCAGGAAACTACAGAACCTTAAGGAAGATAAAGTAGTTAGTCACCCCAGGTAAGAGAAGCTACTGGAATTCCAATGGTGCTGTCACTGAGTGCTGTAATAACATATGCTCAGTGTCTTGACAGATGACACAGGTTACATGACACACACTGTATCTTACAGTTTAAAGAAAACTGCTGGGGCTGGGGATTTAGCTCAGTGACAGAGCGCTTGCCTAGCAAGTGCAAGGCCCTGGGTTCGAGCCTCAGCTCAAAACAAACAAACAAACAAACAAACAAACAAACAAACCTGCTAAGAGTGCTAGAGAGCTTCCCAGAATTAAGAGCACTGGCTGCTTCCCAGAGAATCCATACTCAATCAGCAGCACCCACAAGGCAACTTAAACTGTTTATAACTCCAGGTCCAGGGAATCCCAGGACCTCTTTTTTGTGTTTCATTTTTTGAGACAGTCTTTCTATACAGTCCTGGATGTCCTAGAACTCACTATGTAGATCAGACTGACCTCGAACTCAGAGATCCACCTGTTTCTGCAGTGCTGGGATGAAAGGCATGCAACCACCATGGCTTGCCCCTCTTTTGACCTTCAAAAGCAGTAGGCATTAGACACCTAAGTGGTGCACAGACATACATGGAGGCAATACACCCATACACATTTAAAAACTAATAGTAATAAAATTGGTAGTACTTTTATTCTTAAACTGTATAGGGAAATAGGTGAAAGACTTTCAAGAAACTCAGGTGCATAGGAAACAACAAGGAACGTGTAAAGTACAAAGGACTGTAGATATCAAAAAGGAAGGACAAATGGGTGAAGGGGGAAAAGGAGGACAGGAATAATACACACATAAAGAGCTCAAGGATCAAGCCAGATTAATAGTTTCCTTAGCTACAAAGAATTTATCTATTTGTTTTGGGGTGTTGTTTTGTTTTGTAACTACTTTACCTATTTTTTTCCAGGAATTTATAAAATCATCTGAAGATAGATAGACAGACAGACAGACGGACAGAAAGGAAAAGTCCAAATACAAATAACTCATTATTAATTCTTCTAACTAAAGTACAGGGGCAACTGAGGACTGCCTGGGCCCTAACTGGTTCTACAAGGTTTTATCCCTGTGTACTTATGTATGTTTAATTCCACTTATCAGTCTGTATTCAAAATGCACTGAAGGATATTCCTATGTGCCTTCCTATTATCCCAGCCAATGGGTACTTTTTCACCACCAAGCACAATTCTAGAACACAGTCTTCTGTCTTTAGCAGTGCATGGTCAAGGACATTTTCTGCTTAATTTAACAAGTGACTTCGTACTTTGCCACCATCTTGTTTCTCCAGGCGTGGCTGAGTTTCCATTGCAGACTGGGCATCTTTATCACTACTTTCATCTTCAAGTTCAACCACTCTCTGCTCCAGTTCTTCTTGCAGGTGTTCTTCTGAGCTCTCTAATGTGCGTGCAGTACATTCTGTTCTAGAAAACAAACCAAGACCATTCTTGTTTTTTCTTATTACAGATCAAGATAAAATTTCAAGGATCCCATTTTTGAGACAGTATAAGTGATGAAGTCAGGGCCTCCAGTACGGTTAAGCAAAAGCATTCTACAATCCTGGCCCTCTTTATTTTGAAAAATAAAATTGAGCTAAAATTGCTCAGCCTGACTTGGGGCTCACTCACAATCCTCCAGCCTCAGCAACCTAGAATCCCTTCTTAACAAAGTAACATTTTAGATAACTAAGTGCTATTCCATCAGCTTTCGATTCTGTAGGTCCAAAAAGAATCTTTTCATCCTGATAAATTTGTTCTTTTTCTGGCCTGTTGTTTAGTTCAATTAAAACATCACACTTTCTCTATTTAAACTAAATCTTTCATCTACTCTACTGGAATGAACATACACCCCAGTTGACTTCCAATAGTTTTAGTGCACAGCTTCTGTCCACAATATAGGTACTGACTACTTAACATATGGCCAAAGGACATGACATCATACTCTACAGATACATGCTCAGCCATGTGCACTGCCACTCTATTCACAATAGCTAGGAAATGGAAACAACTTAAATGTCCTTTTACTGATGAATGGATAGTGAAAATGTGGTAAATATGTACCATGGATTTCTATTCAGCTGTAAAGAAAAATGAACTCATGAAATTTGTAAGCAAATGGATAGAACTAGAAAATGTGTACTGCAGTGGTTTAAAGATAAGGGCTCCCACAGGATCCTATGTTTGAATTCTTAGTGCCTAGTTGCTGGGATTGTTTGGGAAGAATTAGGAGGTCAGACCTTATTGGAGATGTATCACTGGGTATGGGGTTAAAGTTTCCAGAGACTCCCAGCATGCTCTCTGTGTCCTGTTTGTGGATGGATGTGAAGTTCAGCTGCTGCTCTAGAGTCATGTCTGCCTGCTTCCTGCCATCCTCTCTACTATGATGGTAATGGGCTCCTACCCTCCACAACTCCTACATCCAAATGAACCCTTCCTTCTTAGGCTGACTTTGCCATGGTCTCTGAAAAACCTGCTGTATTACAGACAGAATGAAGGAGTTGGTAGTGGGGGGTTGGCTACTTCTGTGACAGACATAATGATCTGGGTTATTGTCTTTTTGAAGGGATTTGGAAGACTTTGGGATTTTGGACTAAAAAAGTAGTTGGATGCTGTAAGCAGAGCTTAACACACCATCCTAGTAGGCACTTGGAAGACAGTAGTGCTGAAAACTATGTGGATCGTGGAGATCCTGCTCAAGAGGCTTCAGGGGGGAATTTTGGAATTTTAGTAACCTGGCTAGATACCATTCTTGTGCTATTTTGGCTGCCTCCTGCCCCTAATCTAAGAACTTTCCTGAAACTAAACTGAAAAGTAATGGAACAATTTCTTCAGCAGAGGGGATTTCAAGACAACCTGATCTTAAAATTACTAATAACCATTCCACCATGTGATTAATAATAATCACAATCACTCCTCTGTGTATCTACAATAAAAAAGAGCAAGGGGGGGCAAAAAGAAATACAAACCAGACAGTTTAAAGAGAAAAAGAGCACATGACACCCAGAGCGGGTTTATTCCAGCCTCTTACTGGCTGTGCTTCCCATCACACTGTTCAGATGATAACACTCCTGGGACGCAGATCCCAATCCCAAACTCTTCTGGAAGCATACCTGCTGCATCACAATAAAGCAGCTCCACCTTCAGGACTAGACCCAACAGAGCTGAGGCGACAACACACGAAACACTGAGTGAAGACCATTCCCTCCTTACTTGTCTGCTGAAGCCGATGGAGAAGTCTGGCCACTGTTTTCCTCTTCCCCCTGAGAACCACTCAATTCCGAATCCTGAAACCGCCTTCCGATCTTTGGTCGCTTCAGGTGACTGCTTCGAGGACGAGTGGAACCAGGCGTCTTTTCTGGCCCTGAGGGAAAAATGGACAACGGCACTCGACTGTCGGCTTGACGGCCTACCTATCAACACACAGAAACGCAAGAACGACACCAGCTTAACCCACCCACTGCCCGTTATACAAGCTGGGACAACAACGCCAGCCTGTTTCATTGTCAAGCAACTGCCAATGTCCACTCCCCATATGTGTACATTATCCAGAGCTTACTGTTTCTGCACTTACACTCATACGCCCTCTTACTGATCTCAGGGATGGTACAGACATGATGATCCCCACGTTACAAGAAAGAAGGAGGGGGCGCAACAGCACCGAGTTCACACACAGTGTAACCAGAGTACTGGGGGCATGAGAGTGCAGAGCTAGAACACTTACTAAAAGGACAGTTGATTTTCTTACCTTCAGAAGTGCTAGCAAAGGCATCTTTTAGGGAATGGATCTAAAATAGAGATAAAGATTAAAATCTAATGTTTTAACTATCTTTTCTCACTATGGACCTCTTCTGCTCATAGTTGCAAAGAAAAATATTTAACTGTATTCAAATACTACTTTTTGTTAAGAAATACACCTTCAAAATTAAAAGGTTATGTTATATCCCTTGGTTCATTATAAGCTTAAAAATTTATCCAAAGATCTGAAATGTTACAGGTTTACCTTGGAGTGTCTTAGCATTCTGTCCACAGCTACCTGCTCTCCTGGATTTCTCTGCATACTCTCTTCACTTAGGTAACTAGTGCTAATTAATCAAAACGTACAAATGAAGCTCCCCAACTTCTCCCTGGATTTCCTACATTATTGCTTATCTACACTAATGGCAATAGCATTTAGTCATTGTAGCAAAGACCTGTGTGATAGCAATGAGTCCTTCCTGTCTATCCGTCATCAATCACAAAGCTTTAACTAAAGGCTCTCTTGGGGTATCTTCCTCTCCCCACTGCTTTAGCCTAGGCCTTTATTATCTGAAATCTGACAGTTCCAACAGCTTCTTCCCTGGTCAAGTCCTACATGTTAACTATAGCCTGTCTAACCCTTTACACACAATAAAAGAATGCCAAGCAAAGTGTGCAATTCCTTTGCTTAAAACTTTTAAATCAACAGCTTATCACTGTATAGAATACAAACTAAAAAACGTTTCAATAATTTATTTCTTTCATATTAAGTTTCCCATGTCTAAATGATCCCTTACGTTTCTTTTACATGCTCTCTTCTTTTTTTTTTTTTTTTAGTTTTATTTATTTATCATGTATACAGAAGGGGGCACCAGATCTCATTACAGATGGTTGTAAGCCACCATGTGGTTGCTGGGGATTGAACTCAGGACCTCTGGAAAAGCAGTCGGTGCTCTTAACCTCTGAGCCATCTCTCCAGCCCACATGCTGTCTTCTAAAATATCCTAACAACCCGTTTCATAGAAATCCACCTGCCCTTGAAATCACCCTGTGCTATGTACCTTCAATCATTTGCTATAATAACTAAGGCAATTATTATCCTGCAACTTATTTATGTTTCTAACACTGGACCATCTAGTTCTCTCACGGGATGAAGAACCATACCTTTACCTCTGAACACCCGCTTCTTGCTCTGATATCCACCCCATATAAAGTACCATCCACTCATCCACCCATTACACACTGACTGAACTACAACATGGTAGGCACACACATCCAAGATCAATTGAGAGTTAAAAATCTCACCCTGTATTTCACAACAGCGAGTACAGCTATGTGAATTTGAAAGTTGCCAGTAAAAGAGATGACAACTGTTTTGACGTGATGGATATGCAAATTATCCTGATCAAATCATTACATAATGCACACAATAAAATGTCACATTATACTGCATAAGCATATGCAAACATTATGTGTTAATTGAAATTTTAAAGTCTAATTATAGACATAAAGAAGTTAACTGTGGCAAATGTATAATAAAAATCTTGCCTTCAAGAAACCTGCTGTTCAACTAGAAAAGATAAACATGACGAAAGATAAACACATGTAATATTTTATGTACACAAATGAGTAAAAGCAAGCCAAATACCACCATCACCTAAAGAATGAACCAGAGTTAAAAATACAATCATGTAAGTGGTTACAAAGTTTTCTTGAACTAAAATGTTAAAGTAGTATGAAGAATATGAACTTTAAAAATGACAGAAAATACAATTTATGCTATTAACCTTATGACATATTGCTACTACCTTATATTCTCATTCAAATGACATTTAAAATTATTTGGCTCTATATTAAAATAAACTATAGTCTTTATTACATTTGTGGGAAGAGCAGAGTTTTTAGTTTTTCTTGCTTTTATGATAACTGAAAGCAGTATGTGAATGTGTGTCTATCTAAGGAATATGGACTATAACATAAAAAGAACAGGGTTTGCCAGGCATGGTGGCAGACTCCTTTAGTCCCAGAACTCAGAAGGAAGAGGCAGATGAGTCTTTGTGAGTTCCAGGTCAGCTAGAGCAACAAAATGACACTCAGTCTCAAAAACAAACTAAAGAAAAGGAAGAAAAAAAACAGACACTATGATACTATGATGTTCGTGAGTGCGTGCGTGTGAACTAATTTTGCAATAGTTTTATTATTTATGTTATCCTTAGACAGGTATAAAAACTTCATCCAAATTGTCAACTCCTTTCAATTAAGACATGAAATAAAAATTGTACTAAATATACATACAAAAAATTAACAGTGGCTAACAATTTGTGTAACAGTAAGAATTTTTCCTTTTATATTTGTATTATATAGCTTATATTTTAATGATATTTAGAGTATTTTTCAAAAAGCATTAAATCTTTAATAATCAGTTGACAGAAGCCACCAAGAAAATGAATGCAGTTGTAATTACCTAAATTTGTTAATTAAACTAACATTTAAAAGGTAAGCTGGGCCTTGTAGTGCAAGCCTACAATCTGAGCTATTCATGAGGCTGAGGATATTTTCAAGTTCAAAGCCAGGCTAGACTATAAACCAGCGTAAGCAACATGGTGAGACCTACTTCAAAATAAAAAGTAAAAGGGAGGCTTGGCTGGGGATGTACGTAACTCACTGGTAAAACACTTCTGTAGCACACTTAAGTCCCCCTGTTCAATGTTCATGATCACCAATAACAACAAAAACACAGGACACAGAACCACTGCTGTCTCCTATGATGGTCACAAAGTCTACCTGCATCTCACTAGATGGGCTCTCTTCTACTCCAGGCTCATATTCTAGTCCAGTAGCAAGACCATATTCCCCAGACACAGGTCTTCTAGCTTCATACTGAGAAATCTCTGTGTACAGAAAAAATGTGAAATTAGAAACCAGTCCTATTTGATTTTCATTTTAGTAATATCTAATGATTCTCATCAACTCCCAAAAGCAGCATAAACAACAAGGAATCAAGAATCTAGGTCTGCCAGAACGCCTGTGTGGCCTGGAGAGGTGTCTCCATGACGGGTAAGGTGACCTGCTGACGTCCTACACAACCTAAGTCAGAAGCTCATTTTTTAGTAAAAGGGGGGGGGAGGGACCTGTAGGGCCCTGGCCCCAGTTTTGGGTAACTGTGGCATTGCTTGCCGACCTTGACCTTGATATCCTCCCAATGCTAATTCCCTCCTGAATGCTCAAGGGGAGTTCCTTGTTTGTGTATCCAGCATATTGGGCATTAACAGCTTAGATGCAAGACTGAAAAACATCAGAAGCGGGGTTGGGGATTTAGCTCAGTGGTAGAGTGCATGCCTAGCAAGCACAAGGCTTGGGGTTTGATCCTCAGCTCCACAAAAAAACAAACCAAAAAAAAAAAAAACATCAGAAGCAAACTTCTGCCCTCCAGGGTTCTCCCATTGTGCTGTAAGCCTGTATTTAAGACCTCCTCCCTCCTTCAATAAACGGCATTCAGCATTCAAATCAAAAAAAAAGAAGAAGAAAAAGAAGATGGGGTCAAGATCATGATGGGGAAACCCACAGAGACAGCTGACCGGTGCTAGTTGGAGCTCACTGACTCTGGACTGACAGCTCGGGAACCTGCATGGGACTGAACTAGGCCTGCTGAATGTGGGTGACAGTTGTGTGGCTCGATCTGTTTGTGGGGTCCCTGGCAGCAGGACCAGGACTTATCCCAGGCCCATGAACTGACTTTTGGGAACCCATTCCCTGTGGTGGGATACCTTGCTCAGCCTTGATACAATGGGGAGGGGCTAGGCTCTCCTTCAACTTGGTATGCCAGACTTTGTTGACTACCATGGGAGGCCTTACCCACTCTAGGGAGTGGATGGGGGCAGAGTGGGAGGGAGGTGAGGAGGTAGGAGAAGGGGAGGGAGGGGGAACTGGGGTTGGTATGTAAAATGAAAAAAAAATTAAAAAATAAATTAAAAAAAAAAACCTGGACCTGGATTTTTCTATCCCTTGGGGGAGGGGGGGGGAATCTAGGTCTGCTCTATCTCTTTACAAAGCCCAGTTCACACTTCTTCACCAACACACTGATCTTTACTGCCAGACCCTACTGCAGGACTTGACTGTTTGGGCTAGTCTAGGTCCGTTTTTGTCCTTTGTTTTAATTTCTTCTGCCTGTCTGTCTACCTACCTACCTACCTACCTATTTATTTATTGGTTTTCGAGACAGGGTTTCTCTGTAGCTCTGGAACCTGTCCTGAAACTTTCTCTGTAGACCAGGCTGGCCTCAAACTCAAGAGATCCTCCTGTCTCTGCCTCCCAAGCACTGGGACTAAAGGCATGCGCCACCACCGCTTAATTTTACTTTTTAGACTTACTTAATGTGCATGAGTATTTTGTCAGCATGTATGTGTATGTATACCATGCACATGCCTGGTACCCAAGGAGGTCAGAAGAGGGTGCCAGATCCCATGGAACTAGAGTTATGCAGATGGTTGTGAGCTACCACATGGGTGCTGGAAATTGAATCCAATCCTTTACAAGAGCAACAAGAGTTGCCTAACTCTCCAGCCCCGTCTAGGTCTATTTTTCATTAGTGACTCAAAAGTGAAAGCACAATAAACACTTTTAAGTGGGTCTGCAACCAGAAAGATCACAACATTGCTCCGCGGTGTCAGACAGCAGCATTAGCAGCGACTGCTTTTTAAACTGTCCCATAGTCTACTCGGCTTACCTGTAACTTTAACTGCTTCTCTCTGTAATGCTCTGGTGACTGGTGTCCGCTGATGCCAATGACCCACCCCTTCAACTTCCCAAAGTAGTTCATGATCTCCCGGATACTTTTCAAAGTATTGCTTGGAAGCTGAAAAACACATTTAACAATTTCCTAGAAATCTCAACTAGTACAAAAGAAGAAATTCAGAAAGTGAGGTGCTCAAGTCATTCAGTGAGGCAGCATAACCTGACACCAAAACCATGACCAAGGTAACTCAGAGTATGCAGCGGTCTCACTTACAAGTAAAACTCTTGATGCTGGAGAGATGGCTTCGTGGTCAAGAGCATTAGCTGCTCTTCTGGATCTTCCAAAGGACCAGAGTTTGATTCCTAGCACTCATATGATGGCTCACAACTGTCTTTAACTCCAGTTCCAGGAGATCCAATGCCCTCTTCTGGCCTCCAGAGGTACTAGGCACTCACACGGTGTACAATACGCATGCCAACCAAACAGTCATACACATAAAATCATAAATATCTTAAAAGTAAAAATCTTACAAAATTCCAAATAAGAATTTTAAATGATAAATCTAAAGATTTACAATACATGTACAAAAGGCTGTCACTATGTAAAGTGTAACATACTATACAAAATGGTAGAGGAAAGTATTTGCTAATTTGTCAAACTAAGTGACAAACAGGAGACCAAACACTATTTGATTCCACTTAGGTGACCTAACTAGAACAGGTAATTCACATGAACACAAAGCAGAGGTTCCCAAAAAGGAATTCATGTTCAGCATGAGGAAAGTTTAGATACAGTGATGATGAGTATAGAGCATGGTGTACAACACCACTGAAGTTGTAAATAAAGAAAGAAATGACAAATATGATCACAATTGTAAAGACTGGCTAAAATGAAAACAATCACAGAGCACACTATGCTTTTTAAAGTTATGGACATGCAAATACGACATCATGAGAAAGAAGGATGCACTGGCCTCAGGAGGGCAATTGTGTCTAGAGAGCAAAGGAAAAGGGGAGGGAGGGGGTTGACAAACAGCTCCAAAGGGAAGGAGAACTGTATAGATGATAAACTATACAAAACATCCTCAAGAGCAGCTAATGCTCTTTTTTTGAGACAGGGTTTCTCTGTGTAGCTCTGGCTGTCCTGGAACTCACTTGGTAGCTCAAGCTAGCCTCGAACTCACAGAGATTCGCCTGCCTCTGCCTCCCGAGTGCTGGGATTAAAGGTGTGGGCCACCACCACCCGGCACAGCTAATGCTCTTGACCACCAAGCTCTCTCTCCAGCATCAAGAGTTTACTCATAACTGAGACCACTGTATATTCTTGTGAGTTACCTTGGTTATGGCGGACAAGCCCCCATACTTATTTACCCCAGGAACTCTTGAGGAATGAGAGATAAGAGAAATAGTTAGAAATAGAGAGGGGAAAGAAAACAGAGAGAAAATACAGGATAGCCTTGGGTGGGCCTGGATCCTTATCCACTGGCCCAAAACTTTATTCCAAAGTCTATTTTTAACAATGCCAAGGGGTGGAGCAAAGACCTCCCCCTTGCTAGTTACAGTCAAGTGTAGACCCTTACAAACACCTGGTACCCAGGCCCGTGGTCCAATCAACCTCTCATGCAGTCCTGCTGGTACAGCCACCAGGAAACCTAGTAGGCTCCAACACTTGGTCATGTTTTTGGTATCAGGTTATGTTACCTCACTGAATGACTTGGGCACCTCACTTTCCTGTTTTGTTGTTGTTGTTGTTTTGTTTTGTTTTTGTTTTTGTTTTTAAGGTTTATTTATTTATTATGTATATAGAAGAGGGCGCCAGATCTCATTACAGATGGTTGTGAGCCACCATGTGGGTGCCGGAAATTGAACTCAGGACCTCTGGAAGAGCAGTTGGTGCTCTTAACCTCTGAGCCGTCTCTCCAGGCCCTCCTCTGTTCTTTTAAGAGATATGTGGAAAATATCTGAAATGCTGAATGTTTCAGAGTTTTTCCTAATTTAAATATTTGAATAGGCTATAGGCTATTGAGCATACTTAATCTGAAAATTTTAAATGCTCTGAAACATGAAAGTTTCAGACTTGGAGCATTGTGCATTTTGGTGAGGCATGCTGGGCCTAAATGTAATTCTCATTAAAAACAAATTTTTGTCAAATATGTCTAATCTGTATACTAAACACAGAACAGTAGGATACTAGTCTAGCATGTGAACAAATTATAAATACCTAGTGTGAATCCATAGACTGACTTGTAACTGGGCACTTTCCAATCCTTCTCTCAAACCATAAGTCTATGACCCTGGGCTGGAATAAGTAGTTCTTGGAGCATGAAGAATTCTAACCCAAGGCAACTCTCATATACCAAGATGGTTCTGCATTTACCAGTTAGGTAGCTCTTATTCCAAATGCTTGAGACCAAAGTTTATTGGATTTTTCCCCCTTCAGATTTTTTAGTATTTGCCAACCTTAATACAAAGACTTTTAAAATATACACCTTATATTACACATAAGATAACTATGTATAATAGCTTCAGTGAGTCTCTGCTTTGTGACCCATCACTTGAGATCCAGTGTAAAGTTTTACATCTGTGGCATCAAATCAGTGCCCAGAGTTGTTTAGACTGTATGTCAGCTACCGATGGTCTGGGATGCTGGAGTAAGGAAGACAAAGACGATGTAAGGCAGCTAGACAGGAATTAGCAGGTTTGGAGGCCGCTCAAGAAGGACCCTTCCCTCGTGATCAGCTTTCACCAGGAAAAGGTGGAGGCTCAGGGAAACACTAAGACCTACTAAGGGAAAGCTGCTTCCCCTGGGTCATCTTCTGGCCCTGAGTGGAGACATAACATTTTATTCATTCATTCATCTGTCCATTCATTCATGCATTCATTATTAGATGAGTGGAGACATGACATTTTATTCATTCATTCATTCATCCATCCACCCATTCATTCATTATAAGATGAGTGGAGACATGACATTTTATTTATTTGTTTGTATGTATGTCTATTTTGGCCTCTCTATGTACCTCTGGCTGTCCTGGACCACGCCATGTAGTCCAGGCTGGCCTTGAACTCAGAGATCCATCTTGTCTGCTCATCATTCCAAAGAAGAGAACATTGTATACTACAATCTCCCCCCTTTAAGAGTAAATCCACTGTTAACTGTGAAGGAGAACCACACTACAATCCACAGACCCAAAGAAGCTAAGTGACAAGGAGGGTTCCAGGGGGAAACATGGATCCCACTGTGAAGGGAGACAGGATAGACAGTGCTGGTGGACAGGGGAGGGGAGGGAAGTGGGAGGTGGGCATGGGAACAGGGGGTATCAGGTTGGGGGAGGATGGAGGGAGAGTACCGGGGAAAGACAACTGGAATCAGGGGCATCTCTGAGATGAGCTAGAAACCTAGTGCAATGCAAACTCCCAGAAACCTATGAGGGTGACCCTAGCTAAGACTTCTAGCAATGGGAGATGTGGAACCTGAACCAGCCATTTCCTATCAGCAGGCAAGACTTCCAGTGGAGGGACTGGGACCCCAACCCAGCCAGCCATATCCTCTGACCTACAATCTGTCGTTTACAAGATATGCTGGGACAAAGGTAATGCAAAAGTTATGGGAGTGCCAACCAATGGCTGGTGCAGTTTGAGACCCATTCTATGAGTGGGAACCCACCCCTGACAATACCTAGAGAGCTAGGACCCAGAGGCTGGACAGCCCAGAGACCTAGGATAGAACCAAACATGTCTTGCAAAAAAGAAAAAAGGCAATGAAATGACTCTGCTATGCTCATAGACTGTTCCCTAACCCAACTGTCATCAGAGAGGCTGCACCCAGCAACTGATGGAAACAGATGCAGACCCATAGCCAAACATTAGGCAGACCTCAGGAAATCCTGTGGAAGAGGGGGAGGAAGGATTTTGGAAGCGAGAGGGGCCAAGAACATCACAAGAAAACCTACAAAATAAACTAACCTGGGCTCATGGGGGCTCACAGAGACTAACCCACCAACCAGAGAACTTGTATGGGCCTGGACCCTCTGTACATAGGTTACAGTTGTGTGGCTTGGTCTTCTTGTAGAACACCTAGCAGAGGGATTGGGGGTGTCTCTGATTATGTTGCCTGCTCTTGGGACCCTTTCCTCCTGCTGAGTTGCCTCGTCCAGCCTTAATAGGACAGGAGGTACCTAGTCTTGCTGCAACTTGATATGCCATGGCTGGCTGATATACATGGGTGCCCTGCACCTTTCTAAAGGAAGGTAGAGGAAGTGGATGGGGAGAAGGATTAGGAGAGAAGGGAAGGAGAGGAAACTGATAAGGCTGGGGAAAAAATTAACTCGTTAATTAATTTTTTAATAAGAGAAAGAATGGGACTGGAGAGATGGCTCAGAGGTTAGGAGCACTGGCTGTTGTTGCAGAGGTCCTGAGTTCAATTCCCAGCAACCACATGGTGGTTCACAACCATCCATGATGAGATCTGACACCCTCTTCTGGCCTGCAGGCAGATACATAATAATAATAAGAGAGAGAGAGAGAGAGAGAGAGAGAGAGAGAGAGAGAGGGAGGGAGAGAGAAAGGATTACAGTAAAGGAAAAAAAGTTAATCCACTGGGCTTGCCAATTACTTGGGCAGGAGACCACCCCTCGGGAGAACCAATTTACCTAAGACATGTTAAGGAGATGGGGAGGGAAAACGATCTCTCCTCTTTGAGATAATGGCCTCATACGTCCCAGGAGGCCATCTCTCATGGCAGCTGCTCACAAATATTCACTGCTAAACCTGACACTTTCCTAAGGTGGGGCTCAAGTGTCTGCTTCCTTCTGCCCCGTGTCCCATCTTGGGATGCTGACCACAATCTCAAGCACACCCTCCTGACATTCTGGGATTCTCACAAGTGTCTCTGTACACACACCCTCGGCCCTTGCTGCGGCTGCTACACATCTCCACTGCTGACCTGACCTCAAACGCTTGACTTCACTCCTCCTTCTCTGACTCTCTCCTCCCAGCAACTGCTGGGACTTACAGCTTGGCAATCCTGTGGTTTTTATCTCAAGTTCTCAAGTCTGATAGTCTGTTTTTAATTTATTTTTATCAGGGACTAAGCACATGAAAAAGAAAATTCTAATTCCTCAGTAACGTGTCTTGTTCAATTGTATGTTTGAAGACGCAGTGAACTTGCAGAACACAAAATCAATATATAAAACATCAGTGCTGCTACACAGAAGTGGCAAACTATTTTTTAATGGAGTCTTTCATGTGTATGGGCATTGCCTGCATGTGCCTGTGCACCACTTGTGTATCTGCTGCCCATGGAGGCCAGAGGAGAGAACAGGATCCAGCAGGACTGCAGTCATGGATGGCTGTGGGAAACCATGAGTGCTGGGAATCAAACACGAGTCTTCTGGAAGAGCAGTTAATGCTCTCAACTACTGAACCATCTCTCCAGCTCCTGTTTATTTATTTAATTTATAGACATATTCACTCTTGGGTGGAGTGTATGTGCCGTGTGAATGTGCGGAGTACATGCACCTATCCACACGAAGCTGGAAGATGTTTGTATCTTCCTCTATTACTCTCTGTTTTATTATCTGGAATGGAGTTTCTTATTGAACCCAAAGCTCACAGTTTGGGCAAAGCTGACTGGCCAGCAAGCTCGGGATAATCCATCTATCTCCAACCTTCAAATGCTGAGGTTACAGGCACTTAAAGCTATGCCCAACTTTTTACATGGGTGCTGGGAATTTAAGTTCATGTTCTTTTGCCTTCAAAGCAAGTGTTCTTACTCACCGAGCCATGTCCCCAGACTCACTAATGTCAAGTTATTAGAAATAGAAATCAGGAAAACAATCTCATTTACTAGAACCTTAAAATTAACACCCAGGTATAAATTTAACCAAAAAGATAAAAACTTCCTATAATAAACAGTATGAAATACTGATACAAAACTTGAAAAGAAGGGCTGGAGAGATGGTTCAAACTGTTAAAAATACTTGCTATTCTTCCAGTGGACCTGAGTTTCGATTCCAACTGCTAAGTTGGGTGGCTTACAACTTGCCTATAATTCCAGCTCTAGGAGATCCAATGTCCTTTCTGGCATCCCCAGGCACTAGCACACATGTGGAAGGCTGGCAAGCAGGCAGGCACACATGCACACAAGCACTCAAGCACTCTAAAAAGAGTAGAGGTCAGACCTTATGAAAAGTCTCTCTCCAACACCCGCCCTACACTCAGACTATTAAACAGTGCGCACTTAGATTCAAGAAAGCAGACGACCCTAGGAGCTCTCAGATGTCATTGTAACCAGAGAATATGAGTTAGTGTAAATAGATGCACACGCGGAATGACCTGTCTCTGATAACTGGATGTGGGGGCACAGAAGTCCTTGTACTCACAGATAAGCACTAGGAAAACCAGGACTGTTGAACACACAAGGTGGTCTATTCAAAGGAAGAGATATATAACCTGTTTTCTGACCAGAACTAAGGTAGTTAACAGGCGAGACAACCTCTGAAGGGCCAGGCCACATCTGACCCCCAGACTCCCACATACAGGACAGCAGCCTCAGTGACCTCGGCACTATCTACGTGACTGGTAAGAGCACTTGCCACACCAGACCAGGCCCTTAGGGTAACACATGTAACCTATCTATAGAACCCACTTTCATGCAAGAAGTGATGGGTACTTTGAAAAGAATTTTGATGGAATTATGCCTTAAACTTTATTGTGGACATGGGCCTGTGTTATACCAGGAAACTTTTTTCCAAATTGTACTATACTTAAATATGCTTAAAATTAACTGCCCGTGCCAGACTCTGGAAGTTTGAACAACACTGGCTACTGAGTCACGTTGAACTGGATTTCCTTCTTGCTTCAAGTGGATCGTTACTCTGCTGGCCATGGTGTTTGCGGAGACCCCCACAACATGGTTTATTTGTAATCAACTCTGAAAAGGAGAGGCCATTAGGAACTTTAGTCATCGGTGGGGGTGGGGGTGAGGGTGGCAGACTACCTAAGAAAGACATCTCTGCAGGGTCACCCTAGGAGATGAAAACTACAGGAAGGCTTTAGAAAAATGGAGAGGAATCAGAAAAGTACAGTACAGAAAGAAAGGTACAAAAATTTTCACCTGAAAATAAGCAATTTTTGGAAAAAAAGAATAAAGCCTTACAGAAAATGTTATGCCTTCCTTGGCACATAATTCCAAAACTCAGAGGTTAAGGCAGGAAGGTCACTATTTCAAGGCCAACCTGGCCTACAGTGTGGCCCTGACTTTAAACATTAAAAAGGTTATTACGCTCCATGTAACAACTAGATACCATAGAATAAAACTACATTTGGAAAGTTAAGCCTTAAGAAGTAAAAATGCTAATCACATTTAAAACTGGTATCTATACATTTACAATAGTCTGGAGAAACAAGTTTCAGGTGACAAGTTTCAGCTCAGTCCACTTACCTGTGTACATGAGAGAAGAGAGCGGATACCGCAAGCCAAGTGCTTCTTCTGTAAAGGAGTCAACAAAGTCCTCCAGCATATGAAGCCCCAAATCTTTTCCTCTGTATTTCTTTCTTATAAACATTGTATCAAGAACTGGCAGTTGGTAACTCTGAGTAAGAAATGAGGCACATAAGCTTCCTGCAGTAGTAAGAGAGATCAAAGAATTTTACACATTAAACTACACGTACATTTAGTAAATATGAGTTAATGTTTCTGAATAGTTTTTCCCTTATGTTAAGAAGCACAAAGAAATGCATATATTCTAATATAAAATGTTATACACTCTAATTTATACATGTGATAATAATAGCTGTTATTTTATGTTTGCTAATAGTTAATATAAGACAAACAGCTCATTACATTTCATGACCTACATACTTGACTAAGACAACATGTATGTAACATAGTATCTTTAGATGTAACTCTAACCTTCTCCCTGTCTCTACTATGGACTGAAACTGCTAAAACCATGTGCTAAAAATAAATCTTCCTTCAATTGCTTTTGTTCAAGTATGTGGTCACAGCAACCAGTAAGTCTGACTATAACACTATACAAGAAATTGTCACATGGTCATAAGAAATAGTGTTGCAGCTGGAGATGGCTCAGCAGAGAACCTGGGTTTGGTTCCCAGCACCTGCATGATGGCAGCCAACCACCTGTAACTCCAATTCTGGGGATCTAGTTAGTGCCTTCCTCCTCTGAGAACACCAGACACGCACATGATGTACATACATACAGGCAAACAAAATAGTAATACAGATATAATGAATAAGTAAGTTTTTTAAAGAAGTATTGATACACACTACAATATATATGAGATTTGAGATTTGGAAAAAGAATGTTAAGCCAAAAAAAAAAAAAAAAAAGCTAGATATAAGCCACATGATGTATGATCTAAATTAATTATTGGCTGCCAAAAATGGAAGTGACTCGTATTGTATACAGTTCTGTCTTTTGCAGTAATAAAAATTATTTAAAATTGGTGAGATATGATACATTTGAAATGGGTAAATTGTGTGGTATGCGAATATACAAAAATGTTATTTAAAATAAAAATAGCAATTGACACATTTGATGTATATTATTTATAACCAAATTCTTAGAGATAGTCTGAAAACACATTCCCTCAAGTTTACCCATTTTCTCACTTCTCAGTAAGTCTCACCACCCAAGTGTCCAGTTACTCACCCTGGCTCTTTCTACAGAGTCTACAACAACAATCAGGAATCCTGAAGCAGTAACAGTAACAACACCTGGGGCCTTGTTTCCTTTGCACAGGGCACACTGCTCAACAGGCCTTCAAAACAGCCTCATCACTAAACCGTTAACCTTTACATACGCATTATATTGGTGAGTTGTTGTGAGTCACTTCTACTCACTGACAAGCTGGCTCTCAGTAGAGCTGTCCCCGGTCCTGCCCCATTTCAGACCTAAACATGTCTGTCTCAAAAGATCTTCCAAGGCCCTTGTCTGGAGCTGTGCCCCCCGCTCCCCGCCCCCACCAAAAAAAGCAAGAAGGCACTTTGACAGGGAAGGAAGAGAACAAAACAGTCCAAAGGTAAAAACATCATATTCATAAATACAGCTAAACAAAGGTTAAATACTTCCATCAGATGTCACTACTGTTAATCCTATGATATAAGAACGGAAGCCTGTGGTGGTGGTGGTGGTGGGGATTGTGGTGCACGCCTTTAATCCCAGCACTCGGGAGGCAGGGGCAGACGGATCTCTGCGAGTTCCAGAAAAGGCTCCAAAGGTATAGACACCCTGTCTCAACCCCCCCCCCCAAAAAAAAAGAATGGAAGAGAAGGTGGAAGTTCAGCCATGAGATATTCATCCCTGGAGAGAAAGCAAACAAGGAATTCCAGCTGACTGTCTCAACCTCCCCAGTTGGTCTCAGCTGGTTATCATGAACACTACAGATGTGATGATGTCATTGCTACATGTTGGAGTCTTACTGGGGAAATTCTGTTCTGCTAGGGACTCTCTTACCTGGAGCTCCAGCTGGCTGCCTTAATAAGGCTTCCCACTGGGCTTCTGATGGATTTAATGTTATTTGTTCTCTTACTTGGAAGCCTCAAGGGGGGGTGGGGAATACGACGACATGGGATACCCTGTCAAGATACACTTTAGCTACCTGCCCTAATGGGGCTTTCTCAACTGATTTCTACTAGATATTTTAAGTACCTCATTTAACGATGTTTTGCTATCTATCTATGACTTACTATTATCTATTCTTACTGCAGCTTGCAATGTATTCAATAAACTTGCTCATGATCAGTGGTTTAAAATGCTTGTTCTTAGAAGGGACCTGGGTTCAGTTTGCAGCGCCCACATGGTAGTTCATAACAATCCATAACTCTAGTTCCACTGGATCTAGTCCTTCTTCTGACCTGTGTGGGTACCAGGCATGTACATAATGCAGGCAAAAACACTCATATACATCAAATAAAAAAATAAGCTAAAAGCATGACTACTGTAGGTCATTCTCCAGATTAAACAAAACAGCTGCCCACTCTGGGCACCCTGTACCTGGATTCCCACAGAAATGTCTGGTGTCTTTTTGAAAGAGCAAGAAGAAGCTGGGTGGTGGTGGCACACGCCTTTAATCCCAGCACTTGGGAGGCAGAGGCAGGTGGATCTTTGTGAGTTCGAGGTGAGTCTGGGCTACAGAGTGTGATCCAGGAAAGGCGCAAAGCTACACAGAGAAACCCTGTCTCAAAAAACCAAAAAAAAGATACAACCTCTACCCTCTCCAAATTCTATCACTCACTCTCTAAAAACCAGGCTTGGTAGCCATCTACAAGTTCTGAAGCATTCAAATCTGCTTCTCACTTTCTCAGTTTCGGCCTGGAAGTCTCTTCAGACACTTTGCACTTCCTGTTACCCCAACATTTCATTCAGAAAAGCTTCTCCTACCCCTTCTATTTAAAACAGCACCTCCCCCGACACTCTTGGCTGCTCTTTACCCTCTCTTCCTCTAAAATCTAAGTTCTTCGAGGTCGGAAGCTTACAAATTTCTTATTCTCAATTTGTCCCTTATTCTTTTCCTCTTCCCTCGCCCTTCCCTCATCTGTATGGCACCAAAAAACAACATGAAGAAGGGGTTGGGGATTTAGCTCAGCGGTAGAGCGCTTGCTTAGCAAGCACAAGGTCCTGGGTTCGGTCCTCAGCTCTGGGGGAAAAAAGAAAAACCATGAAGAAATGCACTCCAAGAGTGCTAGCTAAGGTCGAAGTGCAGAAACCACAAACCTGTCCTGCTTCCTCTTCTCACGGAACCCTTCTTTGTTCCTTCCCTGTCCTAAAACCACAGTTAGCATCTCATACAAGGGGCTGTGTGGGGATATCTTTTCCATGCTGTATGATGTAAATGCCAAACCAATTAGGTGATCGTCCTTTATGCTTTTTCCCCCCTTCGGGAGCTGAGGATTGAACCCAGGGCCTTGCACTTGCCCTACCACTGAGCTAAATCCCCAACCCCCTTTATGCTTTTGAAGTCAGTTAAGCATTATTTATTCTAAAGAAACAAACCCGAAATACTTAGTAAGGGTATAGTTTTGGCTTTAGTAAGACTTCTACTCACAATCATCCAGATGGTATTTCAAATTCCCAGATACTGCCTAACAAGCCAGATTAAATTTTACTGATTTAAACCGGGCGACGTGGTGCATGCCTTTAATCCCAGCACTCGGGAGGCAGAGCTTGAAAAGCACCCCCCCAAAAAAAAATTTACTGACTTAAAACACAAAAATTACTGCTCATCTTCAGCTAGCTGAAACTCAGACAATCCCATCTCAGGCAGTGTGAGTTCGCTGCACTCTATACTGGAAATCTCCGTCCCATTTTCTTCTGGGTTCTACAGCTCTAAATTGGGCCCTCCTCTCATCTGTACTAGAGATCTAAGGACTTCTTGACTTCAAAAATAACTTTCCTACCTACCACTAACGCGTTCTTTGACAGCTTCAAGGACAATAAAATGTCACCTGTTTTAATGTGGCTTTTATGACCTTTCCCAAGGGGTTCTTCACTTTCACCCTCCAACTTTTTGTTCTGTAGTAAGATTCTTCTCTTTATTCTTTCCCTTGTTTTAGTTCCACAAGCTTATTCCAACACACCTGTACAACCCTCCTTTATACACTTAGATCCCATGCATGTGACTACTAGCATGGCGCTTTCCTTCCCTACACCTCTAATTCCTGATCATCTAGTGACCCTCCAGGGACACTTCTAAATATCCTTCTTAGTGACACTTCCTTTAGGCAGGATTGAGAGCTTAATCTTAGTACTCTTGCTAATACATCAAATACATCACTCATCAACATGAATGATGAGTAGGTGTCTACTGACTAGTTTTTCATTGTTTTGTTTCAGTGGGGGATTTTGTCTCCTTCACTAGATTTTGGGTGTTTTGAGGGATGAAACCATGTTTGTCTGCACTGAGTCACCCCTACCTCCCCAGTAAGCAGAGCCTTTATTGGGAGCATTTTTTTTTCCAGACAGCTAGACACGCACCAAAGAACACATCTCATTTTCAAAGATAAGCTCCATAGCAAAAGAGTGCCAGAAAAATCAGAAATTCAAAGTCATCTTGAGCTACACACAGAGGCCAGCCTAAAATATAATGAAGCTTTCTGGGATAGAAAGCCCACAGAGGAATTCAGTTGGAGAAAACACATGCTTCATGGTGGATAAAGTCGCCCTGATTTAAATTTACCTCTGTCCTGTCCTGTCCACAACCATACTGTGTTTCTCCTAGGTCTCTGGCTGAGTACATTTATGCTGCTACAAAAGAACCCCTAAGACTGGGTGGCTTTTTTGTTTTGTGGTTTTTTGTTTTGGTTTGTTTTTTGGTTTTTTGATTTTTAGAGACAGGGTTTCTTTGTATAGCCCTGGCTGTCCTGGAACTGCTCTATAGACCAGGCTGACCTCAAATTCAGGGATCCACCTGCCTCTGCCACCCAAATGCTGGGATTAAAGGTGTGTGCCACCATGCCTGGTTGAGACTGGGCATAAAGAAAAAAAATTGTATTTCTCAACATTTTTGAGTCTGGAAAGTCCAAAGCAGAAGGCTTCACACATGTGGTGAAGGTGTGGTGGAGACCGCCACAGCAGGAACAGCTGCCGTGCCTGTGTGGGGTGGGGCTTTCTGATAGTGTCACAGCAGCAGGACTTAATATAAGTACTTCATCATTTTTAGTCTCCCACCCCTTCCTGACCTAGTCAAATTCCAAAAAAGGATTATTTTTGCTCATAAACCCAAAAAAATTATCTTGAAATAACATATATCCACATATCTGAAACTGAGTTTTCCTGTGCCCCACCAAGCCAGCCACACAGACCCAAGTAAACACAGACGCTTATATTAAAATTGCTCAGCCATGGCTCAAGCTTTTTGCTAGCTAGCTCTTATATCTTAAAGTAGCCCATAATTATTAATCTATGTATTGCCACATGTTCCGTGGCTTTACCTGCGTGTCATTACATGTTGCTCCTTGGGCAGCTCCCTGATGTCTCCTAACTCAGCCTTCCTCTTTCGAGAATTCTCCTTGTCTGCTTATCCCATCTATACTTCCTGCCTGGCTATTGACCAATCAGCATTTTATTGAACCAATGTACAAAAGCATTATCCCACAGCACATATCTTCATGGTATCTAAAATTTTCTTTAGCTTTACAAATGACATAATTTCTGACATACTGTCAATATTAAATATTTAATAAATTTAATAAATATTTAAACCATTTTAAAAGTCATTTTAGACATATAGAGTTGCAAAGCCAGGGCTGGTGAGATAGCTCAGTAGGTAAAGTGCTGATAGGAAAAGCCTAGTAACCTGAGTTTGACCCTGGAACCCACGCAAAGTGGAAGGAAAGAGCTGACCCTAGTTAAGTCATCCTTGACCTCTGTATGCACCCATAATAGTAACAAATAAAATTCATTTAAAAGAGCTTCAAAATCATTACAAAGTATTCCCATATACCCTTCCCCAAGCTTTACCAATACAAACATCTTATATAGCCAGAGTATTATCAAAACCAGAAATTTAACATGTTTAATACATAGGATTTGCTAAACTGACTTTAAATTCCAACAGTTTTACTAATGACCTTTCCAGTTTCAGAAAAGTTTCAAAGGTTCTGCCATGTAAACTGAGTTGCTTCCTCCAGACCACATTAGCATCTCAGGATCCAATCACTCCACACCTCCTTTTTTCTAAAATGGCTATGAGAGAGCTGCACAGGAGGATAAGATGGGAGAGTATGGTCTATCTCTAAAATCCACGCTGAAATTTAGTCCCCACTATAAAATATTAAGAATTAGTACCAACCCAGGTGTGATGACACACATTTCAACCCCAGCACTCGGGAGGAAAAGGCAGGAGGATCTTCGGATGTTTGAGGCCCACCGGGTCTATATAGTGAGTTCCAGGCCATACAGAGCTACACAAACTGTCTCTGTCTTAAGAGTTAGGACCAGGTGGTGATTAGGGCTTGGAGTAGTAGTGCAGCATGCCTTTAATCCCAGCACTCGGAAAGAGGCAGGGGTCCAGTGCGGTGGTTCAGAAGGTGAAGGTGCTTGCTGCCAAGCCCTACTTGAACACTATCCCTAAGACCCACGAGGTGAAAGGCGAGAACTGACTCCCACAAACTGTCCTCTGACCTCCATACATGCGCTATGACGTGCACGTGCAACTCACTTTACACACACACACACACCAAAGATTTGACTTTACTGCTACAGGTATTATCTTTTTTTCCCCTACTATGTATTTGGGGGGGTGGGGGGAGAGAAAGTGAGAAAGAAGGTATGAGTGTGTCAGTTTTTCTTTGGGACAATTTCTCAAAATAATCTTAGTTATGCTTCCGTTTCCTTTAGAGAAAAAGCACAACCTTGAGATAGTTACTTACTGACCTAAAGGCTGGCATAAACACCCTTGATTCCACTACTACCCAGCAGAGGGAGCCAGAGCCTAAAGGAAAAGCGTACAGTGAAGACAGAAATAAGAAGGGGATGCTGAAGTTAGTCTCTGGGGTATAAATGGAGCTGATGACCGGGACAGCAAGTTCAGAGCCCAGGCCCCAGGGGAGAAGGGAGTCCCAAGACACACCAAAGGAAGACCAGCACACTCAGTTACCCTGAGTGTCAGAGAAAGAAGACCCTTCCTCAAAAAAAAAAACAAAACAAAAACAATTAATTTGCATTTATTTTAAGCATTCTAAGTAGAAATGGCAATGCACATAGGCCATGTGGGTTTAATAAGTAATAGGAACAGCAGCAGAAATCAAAAGAGCACCTTTAAATGGAAGGAGGAGATCGATGAGGCTCCAAAGACTAAGAGGAAAGGACGATCTTCTCTCGTCTGTCTATACAGAAAGGTCATCTTCTGTGTCTAAGGTCTAGTCTTTACTCTTCAGAACACTTTCCTAACAATCCCCTCTCATGGACAGTAGAACTGTGACACTTCTAAGAAACCCTAAGTGTAAGCATTGCAATTTGCACTCCTGGGGTTAAGACACTGACAGAGCTGGGGGTCAAAATGGAGATTTCTGTAACACAGTTTAAGGAACGTGTAAAACTCACCTGTAGGCTTAACTGAGTAAAACCCAACAGCCTCTCCTTTCTTCCACAGAATCTTAGCATAGTCAGTACTGCTATGGCACAGGAATGGGATCTCATTTCTCTCCATTTCCTGTTTTCTATAAATAACTCGGTTGAGAACATACAGAACCACTCTTTCTCCAAGAGTGCTCACCTACAAAGAGAGTCAACAGCAGGCACAGCAGTTACAATATGCAGCCATTAGGAAACGCCGCCGCCACCTTGTTCCCAGCTCCCACAGCTCCTACTGACCTCCAGAGCACTTCAACACAGTCAACACAATTTGAAAACATTCTGTTATCACTGAATCAAGGCTAATCACTCCTAACAAGAACAGCCCATTCCCACAAATACATTTTACGCATGGGATACTGCCTTGCAGCAAATTCTAAAATGGGCAAAACAGGTCAAAAGGCACACACCGCCCAGCATCTCACTCAGTATCTTCATGATTCTAGCTGGCCAGATCCAAGGGGTCTCTCTGGCCTTAACTACTGTCCACCACTACACACTCCGCCTTAATCCTCTTTAATCCCATTCCTGACCCTATATTAAAACAAATTTTTTTCTTTTTTTTTTAAACCAGTACTATTCCCAGGAGATTTGCAGAACAAATACCTCATTTCAGGAACTAGCCCTTGAGAAAGGCACCTTTCCTTTTTCAGGTGAAACGTTCCTTTGATAGCGCTGTCCCTGCTACAGGATACCCAGCCTCCCGCCCAGCCCTTTGCTAGAGCAGATGAGCAATTCTGGTAGCGGCGGGGAAGTCCAGTGAACAGACTTGGGCACGGGATGAAAACGGGCCTCACTAGCAGAGCCACACCATCACGGGCACTGCAGTTAGCCCAGCCTTCTGCTATTAATGCCTGCTTCCCCAGACACCTCTAATTGTATAAACTTCTGTTTATAAAGTCTGTTTTCTCCCAAGTCCCCTCAAAGCAGTGATTCTCGACCTTCCTAATGCCGTGACCCTTTAACACAGTTCTTCATGTTGTGGTGACTCCCAACCAAAAAATTATTTCATTGCTACTTCATAACTAATTTTGCTACTGTTATGAATCATAATGTAAGTATCTGATATGCAGCCCCTGTGAAAGGGTCATCTGACCCCCAGAGGGGTCGCAAGCCACAGGTGAGATTCACTGCCTTAAAGGAAAAAAACTTTGTCCTGATCATTTGTGGAGAAAAAGAAACTCACTATATGCACACACTACTCCAAAAATAAATACTCCTGGCAGGTGCTCTCCCAAGTCAAGCAATACAAGAAATGACAGAACCGCCTGTCTCAGAAACTCCCTCTCACGCTGAGCTGAAATCTACTTTCCAATGGCTATTCGTTGATAATATTAAGCCACACAGAGTATCAACATTTGAAGATAGCCATTATGTTCTTCTCAATTTTATACCAATGTATCCTTAACTACTGAAGAAATAGAATAAAGCCAGTTGAGCGTAACTTTGGAATGTCCGTCCACACCCTAAGGAGAGCTGCAGACCCTCTAATGTCTCTGTTCACATTTTTATTTTATTTTATCTGTGGAGCTAATATGAGCTTGTGATCAAGGCTTCTTAGCTTCCTTTTACTTCTATTTATCCACAGCCAATTTTCTCACACACATGCTGCTGTCTGAAGGCAGTGTGTACACGTACAACTCATCTTTCTGAAACACACACATACACATGTTTCTTTACGTCTATTCCTATTTGAATTCATTTGTTCATGTTTTTGAGACAGTGTCTCAATGAAGCCAAGGATAATCCTGAACTTACTATGTTGCTGGGCAGGACCTTGAATTCCTAATCATCCTGTGTGCCACCTCCCAGGTGCTGGGGTTTATAGGCATGACACCACACCCACTTTATGCAATGCTGGGGATCAAACCCAGGGCTTCTTGCATACTAGGTAAGCACTCTACCAACTGAGAAGTATCCTCAGTGTGGCACTTTGAATGAGAAACATCCCCCATAGGCTCAGGTATTTGAACACTTGGATCCCAGTTGGGGGAGCTATTTGGAGAGGTTTCCGTGGTGCAGCCTTGCTGAAGTCCATCACTGGTGATGGCCCTTAACTAACACAGCCCTGACCTACTTCCCGTTGCTTCTGCTTTGGTGCCTGCAGTTCGGGATGTGACTTCTCAGTGTTCCCCTCTGGCCACCATGCATGCTTGCTGTCATGCATCCCTGTCATGATGGACTCTTATTTCTTCTGGACCTATAAGCCCAAATAAACTCTTCCTTCCACAAACTGCCTTGATCACGGTATTTTATCACAGAAAAATGGCTAGTACACCCAGGTTCCATCTTTGTTTCTGGATTCTGCTTTTCAGAGATTAGCTGCTTCATTCTGCACGGGGACATAGAACATCGGTAAGCATGCCATCTGCATAGTAGGGTGATAACCAGGACAGAAAAGGGGTAAAAGTCTTGTAGAATGAGCCTGGAGACCTCCACCCATATCACTAAACATAAGTTTGAGACATGGGGTTGTAATCTTTATTGTGTCGAGTTAAGTTTACCGCAACAAATAAAACAGAGGAAAATAAGGTCAATAACAATGTCCCTTGCTCAAGGTCATATATTTATAAATAAGCTATTTTCCTGTGACTTTACCAACTTCTCCTCATTAGCCAGAATCTGATAGAGCAGCTGGTCCTGCCCCGGCCCTCACTATTTCCCACTTCTCAGAAGTGACACTGTCACATGGACACTGAGATGAAGGCATCCAGTCCACACCTGGAGTCTAGTGTCTCCCAGTGAGTAGGAGAGGATACGACAGCCATTTGTCCGTCTCTAGTCTTTAACCCTCATCTGTATGTTCTCTCTGAGATGCCATACCTCAGTCATGCTTTAATTCATGAGAGATTTACTTTCTTTATATACTCTTCCATTGTCAGAGCTGATAAGTCACGCTCTTACTGCATGGCTATCTGCGCCTGTCTCATGGCTTTACACATGTGAAATCCCTTCTTCCTCTAGAGCAGTTCAGGACTAGGCTGCATTACAAAGTTGGCAGATATCCAGCTGCGCATTCTCCCAGCTTCTGTGAGATGGGCCTCTTACTCTGGAATCTAAAGGCATATTCAAGAATAAACCCAATACCCAGAAGGAAGAACACTCATATATTACCTCCCTAAAATTCCTTCCTTTGAGTCTGATGTCTCCAAACTCAAAACAAGAGATGAGAACAGGGACGATAAAACAGTCTATCTGAGAGGTCAAAATCTGACATGCCTGTTCCTTCCAATTCTGTGCACCCACGCCAAAACACTAGCTTCCCCTCCACCCAGGTCAGGAGCTGGGGTAGAGACAGGCCTCAGTCAGCTAGCCCAGGGAACCCATTCTTCTCACCCACTTCTCAGAAAAGGAAGGATCATATAAACAGGTCCTGGTTTCACCATAAGAAACCCCGAGTTCAGTGTAACTTGGTTATGAAAATGGGGAAAAGCTCAACAACTTTTGAAACTATCACTGTACAGGAATCACTGAAGGACAAGATCTGATTACCTGCTTTAGCCCTTCTCTTGAAGGTTCAGATGTTTTCACAATATCATCAATGGCCCACCACTGGTCAACAAGGTAAAGTGCCACAGCTAAAATAAAAAAATGGCCATTAACATTTAAGTCGAAAGTGTCAAAACTGACAATATTGCTACTTGCTATGAAATATGCCCATTCTTGCTTGCTTTCCTTTTCCATCATGTTGAGAATCAAACCCAGTGCCCTGACATCCAGCTAAGCGCTCTCCTGTTCAGCTATCCCCTCTCCTCCCCGACCCTAGACTCACACTGCACATCTTTATTTTACTTCTAAACTAAAACTTGAAAAAATTTTTACAACAAATTATTTTATGTAGTTTTTCAGTAAAATCCTGACAGTTTGAATTCAAGCTCCTCAATGTACAAAAGTGAAGCAAAGAAGAGACCTGTGAGCGAATCCTCAGGCGCAAAGAGAGCAAGAACTCTCTGGGTCTGGTTGCCACCATAGAGGGGCACAAAGCCCACATTTGACAAGCTGATCGGAACCTGAAATAAAGGATGATTCAAGATTAGTGAGAATTTACAGAAAATTGGGCATCGAACTACCTCAAATCCCAGCCATACCACTCTTGGGCATATACCCAAGGAATGCTCAATCATACCCCAAAGATACATGCTCAACTATGTTCCTAGCAGCATTATTTGTAATAGCCAGAACCTGGAAACAACCTAGATGCCTGTCAACTGAAGAATGGATAAAGAAAATGTGGTACATATACACAATGGAGTACTTCTCAGCAGAGAAACAATGACTGCATCAAATTCGCAGGCAAATGGATGGAACTAGAAAAAAATCATCCTGAGTGAGGTAACCCAAACCCAGAAGGACAAACATGGTATGTACTCACTCATAAGTGGATTTAGATATAAAGCAAAGAACAATCAGACTGCAACCCACAGAACCAGGGAGACTACATATATATATATGGGGGCGGGGGGGAAACGACCCTAGGAAGACTGTGGCTTATAATAAGTTTTGGTTTTACTCAATTACTGAGCAAGCCTCAATCAAACATTTCACTATTAGGATAAGGATTTACACTGTATCAAGCTGATAACAGAAAAGTAAATAATAAATAAATATAAAAAAGATTGGTGAGAATTTAATGAACACACGGCAAACAATACCACAGACATTGTTGGAGCTTAAGCTTCCCCTAGTGTGTTCTAATAGACAGTTTCATTTCACACAACAGCCCCAGTCTCTCCAAAAAATAAAAACAAACCAGCAGCAATGCAAAAGAGGCTTCTCTTCTGCAAGAATTTCTTTATGGAAAAAAGAAACATTCCTGGATGCCAGCTGTGCTGCTGAGGAAAAGCAAATGTCTCAGGAGAGGGGCACACTGCTTCTTCTTTTTCTTCTTCTTCTTCTTCTTCTAGTAGAAGCCGCCAGTTGAGTGACCGATGCTTCAGCGAGACCCACGCACCACTAACCACTGTTCTGCTTCACTGACCTACACGAACTGTCCACTTGGAGTCCGTCAGAATTAAACAGACTGACTGGTGCTGGAGAAGCTGATCAATTCTTTACACCGGGGCAGGTAGATGGCTCAGTGCGCAAAGGAACTTGCTCCTGAGTTTAATCATCAAGTCTCACATGGCAGGAGGAGAGAACTGACTAAATGCTGCCCTCTGATTTCCACACATGACCACCCCCCCCCATAATAAAAAATTTTAGTTCTTTACTCATTCACAGAAGCAAACTCTGAGACCTAGAGATATTAAGAAATCTGGCCACTTCAGTTCATAATGGAATTTAAATGACCCCAAGTTGTTTGTTTTTTTCCCTTTTTCTTTTTTCCGAGACAGGGTTTCTTTGTGTAACAGCTCTCTGGCTGTCCAGAAACTCACTCTGGAGACCAGGCTGGCCTAGAACTCACAGAGATCCTCCTGGCTCTGCCTCTCGAGTGCTGGGATGTAAGGTGTGCACCACCACTGCCCAGCTTAAATGACCCCAAGTCTTAAAGTAACACAGCTTACTGATGAAAATTTGTATTTTTCAATATCACAAAATTTTCAAAGAAGGGAAGAAACAATTCATGATGCAAAAATGTAATTCTGAGCCTTCCTGGTTTTTTTTGTTTGTTTGTTTGTTTTTTAATTACAAGGACTTTCTAAATTCAGAATTCCAAATCTAACATAAATTTAAGTGACACCACTTTGACATGGTATCTTGTCCTAACAAAACTGATAAGCTTCTTACCTATAAAATTAAAGGCACAAGACAAGCCCCGAGTAATGAATAACCTGTGTCTGTTTTAACAGACAGACAGGCTGGAAGGCTGGCTCAGTGGAAAAGCACTTGCTACCTGAGCATGAGATCCTAAGTTCAAATATCCATCACCCACATAAAAGCCAAGCATAGCCGTCCCTCATGCCTATATGCGCATGCGGTGGGGCACAGAAGGCAGGCCCTGAAAGCTCACTGGCTAGCAAGCCTAGCTGAAATGACAAGCTTCAGGGCTGGTCAAAGGCCCTGTCTCAAAGGATAAAGTCTAAGGCAGTAGAAGAAGACAGCCAATGTTTCCTCTAGTCTCCATACACATACACACACACACACACACACACACACACACACACACACACACACTTTACACACACCAAAAACCCTGAGCTGTCACTCAATTTGTTAATAGTGATTAATCAATATTAACACACTTTACTGGTAGATTCCTGGTAAGTATCTCACTTTTTTGACACTGATATTTTTTTTAAAAGATACTGATTTCATATGTAAACTGGACTGAAAGGTTGGTTTAAAAAAAATTCACTGCAGAATGCCTTACCGTAATATTGAGAATAGAAAAACACTCTGGATTTTCAGGGTCCCCACACCTTAGGTTGGAGAGGTAATCCTCAGCAGAATTTTCCAATTCCTCATGAGTGCAGTTATCCAGCAAATCCACAGGGAAGGCCATCCTCTAACAAATATGGAACAACACACTCAGAATGCATGCCGTCTTTTCTTGAACAAACAAATTAAAAACTACTGCCCTACCCCTATTTTCTTGTAAGGAGACTCCTACACTTCTATTTCACTATGTCAAGACAGATAGCTGGAGTCTGTTGATTTAGCCACATATGTCAAAAATTTTCCAGTATTATTCATTTATACTCAAAGCAGCCAACAAGGCCAGACATGGTAGCTCACACCTGTAATCAAGCACTCTGGAGACTAAGGAAGGAGAGCTGACTAGAGTCTGAGGCTATCCTGGACTATACAGAGTTTCAGGCCAGCGCAGCCTATTGTGTAAGACCTCGTCTCAAAATAACAACAACAAAAAATAGACAATGAAACAGGACTTCATGTGTACTTCTGTAAATGTTTATATCATTGTAAGACATGCACGTATGCTCATTAAAATATATGTATACAATATACCCTTTACATACCCTCAACATAAAAGTCACTATAAGATGACATGGGTCGGGGCTGGAGAGATGGCTCGGCAGTTAAGAATACTTGTTTCTCTTGCAGAGGAGCTGCAGTCAACTTCCCAGCACCCACCCAGTAGCTCACAACCATCCATACATACTCCAGTCCCAGGGGATCTGATGCCCTCTTCTGACCTCCACTGGCACCAAGTACACATATAGTACACATTTATACATGCAGGTAAAACACCTACACACATGAAATAAATATATCTAAATTTTTAAAACATGGAAACTTTCTGGAACGACACAAATGTCCCACAAATAGTTTGATACATATTTTTAAATCAAGTTAATTATAAAAATTGAACCCAAGAAATAAAAACAGATTTAGTCCAGCTAATAAACAACCCTACAAATCTGCTTTAAAATATATATCATATACAGCCTGAGGTGGTGGCATACACCTTTAATCTCAGCACTCAGGAGGGCAGAGGCAGGCAGATCTCTGTGAGTACCAGGCTAGCCTGCTCTACAGAGCAAGTTCCAAGAGAGCCAGAGCTGTTACACGGAGAAACCCTGTCTTGAAGAAGGAGGGAAAAAAAAAAAAAAAAAACAATAAATAAATAAATAAAATTTTAGAAATTGCTATACTTGCACACACACAAGAGAAAAACAAAAGCCATTATATTATATACACTTACAATGGGTGAATGCTGTGGTATGTAAGATATAATTCATATATATTAATGTCTGCAGAAGAAAATGAAAAACACACAAAACACCAGTCTGTTATTCATTTTGTTTCTTGAAGGTGTTTACTTTAGGGCCAGGCTTAATGGTTCACGCCTTTAATCCCAGCACTTAGGAAGCAGAAGCAGGCAGATTACTGTGAGTTATAGATAAGCCTGTCTACACAGTGAGTTCCAGGCACACACACACACACACACACACACACACACACACACACACACACACACGCGCGCACACACACACACACACACACACAAACACACACACACAAAAAGAAAGAAAAGAAAAAAAAGAAAGAAAGAAAAATAAAATAGACCATAAATATAACAAACATAAAAGATTGTTTTGAAATTAAAACTAGAAAAGACAATCTTATTTACAATAGCAAAAATAAGCTTAACTTTATCAACAATACGATAAAGTTCTCCCAAAAATGGCTTAATATAATGCAATACTAATGAAAATACCTTTGTCTTTTTCCCTAGAAGCTGTTCAAATTGATTAAAGTTAACATGAAAGAACAAACAAGCAAAATCACTAGGAAAACCCTTAAAGTCAGAAATAAAAACAACACTTCCGTCATGGTGTCTCGACACAGTCACATTAACGGATGAACAGAACAAGACACAACAGTCCGTCGTAGAGCCTTGAAGACTGAAGAGATAACAAACATACTGCTATCTGTGGGGAAGGACTTGTTAAATGTGATTTGTTTCACAGCCTGAAGATGAACTCAAACTTCGAACTGAAATCTTTTAGGATATTCTCTCCAAACTCTACTCACCACAGTGAGAAAGACAAATGCTGTGGTGTCTGCCAGTTTAAATATTTGGGTTTTGTTTCTTTTGCTATGTGGTATTCTGCCATATACAATTTATTTACCCACTCTACTGCCAGAGGAAAATTTTCAGTATTTAGCAATGCTGAATAAAGCCACTGAGAAGGTCTATGGAATCTTTGGTTAGACACACGCCCTCCTTTGTTAGGTCTACACAGGCATGCTAATCAATCTCACTAAAAACAAGACAAGCAGATCTTATATCCTGATAAGATACAACAAGAAATTCATCCAAAGGTTATTGATTAACAATAACTTTTCATAGTTATTGTTAATCATTAACAAAATCCATGAAAAGTCACCAAAAGTACAGTCAGCAACATTCAGTCTCCCCAATAAACATGTGGTATGGAGTTCACAAGGAAAAAAGTAGGAAGTAATGTAAATTCAAAGAAACTTAAGGGACAAACCAATCCTATGTATTCTGAAGAGGATCCTGACCAGGTGTGCTCTTGAAAAATGTCATGATAAAAGGTTCAATAAAAAATAAAATCATGGGGCTCCAGCAACAGCTCAGCACTCTTCAAGAGGATTCAGATTCAATTCCCAGCACTCACAGGGTGGCTCAAAACCGTCTGTAACCCCCAGTTCTGGGGGGATCCAACACCCTCTTCTGGCCTTTACAACTACCAGACAGTGCACAGCTACACATACAAAGTACTCACACACATGGTTTTTTTTTAGAAATTAAATAAAATGACAACTACTAAGCTACCAGTTCTTAAAGAACGAAGGTAGGACATACTACTGTCCTACTCCGAGTTCTCAGATTTGTTAGGATAGGGCTTGTGGGTGCCCTGTGGGGTGGGTGAGGGAGACACACCACGCAGACGGGGCGGCGGGCTGCAGAGTGGAGCCAGGAAAAGTCACTCAGACAAATGTCCATGTGGAAAGTTTATTATTAAAGAAAGGGAGAGAGGGGAGAGGGGGAAGGGGTGGGAGGAAAGGGGAGTATTTTTTCTTAAAGGGGACTTTACACAAGATGAAGTCAAGACACTGAGGGTCCCCAAAGGGTGGTTCAGAATACTAACACGACTCATACACTTTAGTTTGTAATGCATTTAGTGTATGTGTCCACGCCATGGCTTGCCATGTGAGGTGAGCCAGTTTTTCCTTCCACCATGTGGGTACTGGGTACTAAACTCAGGTATTCAGTGTGGTATCACACTCCTTTAGCATTAAGCCACCTGGCCCCACCCTGACCCCATTTTTATTTACCCAAAATGAAAACGGGAAAGTCTAATTGTAAAATTTACTAATAATCTCTTCAATTTTGACTTACGGATTAATTGACAAGTTTTGTCGGGGGAGGGGCACTTGGCACGTGAACATCACTTGGTCAGAGAACATCTCCTTCCACCACAAAGGTCCCACCGTTCACACTGTCAGGTTTGACAGCAGGTGCCTTGACCTGCTGAGACATCTTGCCACCCCTGAAATTCAATTTTTATAAAAGTATAAAAGGATTAAAAACAAAAAAACCAGAACTTTCTAGCCCTGTTGCCACCAGAAATGAAGGAACGGGCAAAGGGAAGGGGAAAGAGTGGTCAGCAGAGCGAAGGAGATCAACTGAGGGTATTCCTCCTCCTCCTCCAGACCCACTGCACACGCACAGACAGGAGAGATGCCACTCAATGTGTCTGTGCTGAGTTCTGAGGATGTGATGAGGAGACATTTTTACCACGACTTGAAGTCTGGTCTTAAGGACTTTACCACTGAAAATCTAATTTTATATGTCTGTGTTTTTTAATCACATTGTGTTTTTTAAGTCAAAATCTATTAACACTTAAATTCAATCCTGCAGTTAGTAAATATAAATGTATAAAATTTCCATTTTATGGAAAGAAAGGAAAGTTTGTAAAAGTATTTGAAAGTAATATCACAGGACTTCCTTTAAAGAGAAAGACAAACCCTATGATTTTCAGAGATATCAACCAGAACCTTGGGCAGATAAAATATTATTAGAAAAGAACCACAAAGCCAGCCAAAACAATGGCACAGTCGGATCTCCAAGTACGAAGCCAGTCTGGTCTATAGAGTGAGTGCCAAGACTACAGCAAAACACTGTCTTGAAAAACAGGGGGTGGGGGGGGGTGGGGTGTGTGTGTGTGTGTGTGTGTAAGAGGAGGAGGAGGAGGAAAGGAACTACAAAATAAAGTATTAGCTCCAGTAAAATAGCTTCTTGTCAGCTTAGGCGATCTTTTTTGCTGTCATAAATTCAAATGTTGAAAAACAAACCAGGAAAAGACCTTATGTTGCATCCTGAAAGCAGGTGAGCCGCCCCGGGTTGGCTGGGAAGGAAGAAGCTCAGAGCAGAGGTAAGAGGAAGGAAGGGAAGGAAGAACAGGACCGACCACTGGATGCCCCACGCTGTTCATCACGGCCCAAGGCCAATGCACAGGACCAAAGTGTGACAGCAACTCCTTCTCCTCCTCCATTCTCAAACCTTTGCACAATGAACGGTTAAGCAGAAACATAACTTCAGGGCTTGTTTTTATTGTCAAATATTATTCCTTTACTTGTATACACAATTTAGTTAAAGTAGGAAACAATCCTGTTTCTTGCCTTTGGCAATCCAGATGTTCTCAAACTCAGAAGCACAAAAGCACCAGGAAAAAACACTTAAAACTATAATTTATGAACAGTTTTACAACTACTAAATCCATCAAAGGGTTTTGGTTTGGTTTGGTTTTTCCAGACAGGGTTTCTCTGTGTAGCCCTGGCTGTCCTGTAACTCACTCTGTAGACCAGGCTGGCCTTGAACTCACAGAGATCCACCTGCCTCTGCTTCCCAAGTGCTGAGATTAAAGGCATGTACCACCACCACCCAGCTAGAGGTTTTAATATGAAAAAAATTAAAAATAATTCTCTACCTCTATAGAGACCTAATAGCCAAATCCACCACTGGTTTTAATATGAAAACATACTTCTTTAACTCTTGAGGGCTAATCACACACATACACCCTACCTTCTAAAATTCCTGTCTCCTAGTCTGCCCCAAAACCCACCACTTTTCTGACTAGCTACTGTCAATGCTACTAATCATTAAGTTTGAAAGTCAACAGGAAATACTGAGAAGCATTTACATTCAGGCTTTAAAGACAGTCTTACATTTAACACATTTATAGCAGTCATAATTTGAATGTTGACATAAGTATCCTTTAAAAATATCTCCTAAGTCTCCAAGGTACAGATTCATGCCATTTTATTAGTGAAGAGATTTATAATTTAAGAAACTTGACCAGTAGAAAAGCAGAAAAAATATAGACCCAGGCAACAAAATACACTTTCCATTATAATTATAATTATATATTATATTTATTTCCATAATTATTTTATTTAATATGCAAAATCACACATCAGTATTTTTCATAGTTGCATAAATTTTTTGTTAAACTGTTATAACTATTCATGATTTAATATTTTATATACATATTGTGTTCTAAAGAACACTAGCACTAGAACTCTGCGAGCCTGGCTCAGCTCGGCCACCACCTTAGGTCATACACAATTTACTCACCGTCTTTAGGCTTCTACAGTCTCATCCGTGATGCGACACAGCTGGACAGGCTAATTCTAAAGACCTTTAAAGACCTAAATTCTTTTTTTTCCCTAAATGTTTATAATTAGAAAACAAAGATCACAGTGGCAGACTTAGAACTACATAAACTACTAGCATTATAGTGGTTCTGTCCAGTTAACAAAAGCGAGGGAAGAAGTGAGGGAGGAAGGGAGGGAGGGAGGATGTTAAGATAAATCCCTCAATTCTCTCTTGTTTTTAAGCTTCTGTTCAATGTTACATAACTGTAAAGCTGTCAGGTCAAATTCTGTCAAGTACTTTAGGCTCTGCCCATGAGAGAAACCAAAAAGCCTAAACAGATTCTACATGACTGAGAAAGCTTAATGCAGCCGTAAGCCAACTAGCTCATCAAAACTGACACAGAATGGACAGTGAAGTGTAAAAATTGTCCCAATAAATTCATGAATTAAACAAAGGGTATGCTCGGGGATCCTGGCCAAGCTGTGCAGAAACACAAGAACTCTTGCAGAACTGTTCCAAGATGCCATCAGCCCCAGACACTCTGCCTCTACTTCCTATAATTTCACTCTTTTCCCTAGATTTATATAACTATGTAAAAGAATGAATGTTCTTAATATGTAAAAGCAGAGTAGGAACAAAAGAGCCCATCACTGTTATTTTTCCTCTACTTACTGCTACTCAACTGTACCTTAAAAACAGAGGGGAACATATTTCTGAATTCATTCTATAATTACTGCATCATTTCTGCAGTTTTCTGCTTCTGTTTGGGGGCTTCTGAGGGGCAGGTCCCAAATCAAAGTACAAACATTTGAGGTGTAAATTCTGAGAAAACAATTATCTCCACCAATCCAAGTCATAACCCTGTCCTGACTCACAATGATTTCTTCTACAAGAGCAGGCTAGATTTCTAGGTACCAATCAGCAACACTCTCAACTTCACACAAAAGGCCAGTTTCAAACCTTGTGATTCTTTTTTTTTTTTTTTTTTTGGAGCTGAGGATCGAACCCAAGGCCTTGTGCTTGCTAGGCAAGCACTCTACCACTGAGCTAAATCCCCAACCCCCAACCTTGTGATTCTTTAACTCCTCCCTTTTCTCCCCAGTTTCCTTCCCTAACCAACACAAGACCTGTCATCATCTCAACTGATCTCTCTGCCTTACATCTTTTGATTCTCGGCCCCTCGCCCTCCACAGGCCCTGAGTCCTAGATGCTCTAGTTGCATCCAAACACTCCCCTTTACGCTGAGAGCTGATAGGTTGAGTGTGCAAATAACGAATAACTTAAAAAGCTGCAGCTACTACTACCCACCTCTAAGTGGTCCTTGACAGTGCCCCGAAAGCCCTTTTGACTCCGTACATGTAAAGATTTGCTCACATTTGGGTAATGACTACCTCTAAGTTTGTAGATGGGTAGACAGGATCTGAGATAAATATGGTCCTTAAAGAAGACTTATTTATGCTGCTCTCTCCAATAGCTGTACTGCAAACTCTACAGTAGAACCTTGTATTCATTTGACAGATAAACTATAAACAATTTCAACGGCATACAACCAATAAGCAAGAGTGGTGACTGACTTCAGTCAATATTTGTTCTTACTCTTTTCAAAATACTTTAAGCCAGGCGGTGGTGGCGCACACCTTTAAAGGCAGACCAGGAGGATCTCTGTGAGTTCAAGGGCAGCCTGGTCTACAGAGTGAGATCCAGGACAGGCACCAAAACTACACAGAGAAACCCTGTCTCGAAAAAACCAAAACCTTCAGAAATATTCTAACAGAAAGTTTAATTCTCTCTTCATGTCCTAGAAAATACTTGGCAGTAGGAATCATTTAAACATGAGAGTATTGGCGTTTTGTATGCCACTGGGTCTGTACTGGTGATGCCACGTGCCCTGGAGCCAAACGGACAGAATTTGGCTCATAACCTTAGGCAACAGCTAAAGATCTGAGCAGGCGGAAGGAAAGGGCCTCTGTTGGGGCAGGGATAAACTGACTAGCTGAGCGTGTATGGAAAGGCTTGCATCTGCACTAAGCTCGCTGTGGCTGCCTGTGATCTCAGCCTGAGGACCCCTTAGCTCAGGAGCTTGACACTAGTCTGGCAACACTAAGACTCCAACTCAAAAACACTTAAAAAGTCACAGGCTATTCTAATCACTCTGACCCATAAACCACAAGGGCTGATTCACTAATACAGACAACGAAGAATTTTTAAAGCTAAAAATGCATGAACTTTGGCAAAGGTCATGATCAGAATTCTTCAAACAGGAAAAATAAACATCAAAAAAATGCCAAATTCCTTCTTTCAAAAAGCCTACCTACATATATATTTTAAAAATTATGAAGAGTATCAGCATAAATATATAAATAAAAATCTGAAAAGAATATACACTGTATTGTTAACAGTACTGAACCCTGATGAAGAACGACCTTAAGGAAGAACACAAGACCACAGACTACATTCAGAGCCTTCCTCCTTCGGCTCACTCTGTAGCCCAGCCTCTCTTGAATGTATGTGGTAACAGGCTGTGTCTACATCCTACCACTAAAAAGGCAGAATACAAATTTGGGAGTTCTGTGGTGGAAACAAAGCAGGATTCATGTGGCTGAAATAAGATTCAAAGATGTTTGAAAGGTGCTGAATGGTCAGAACACAAACACTAACGACTATCCCCAGCGGGGCAATGGTGGCACACATCTTTAATCCTAGCAGAGGCAGGCAGATCTCTGTGAGTCTGAGGTCACGAGGCTAGCCTGATCTACAAAGTAAGTTCCAAGACAGCCAAGGCTATCCAGAGAAACCCTGTCAATAGAGCCGGGCAGTGGTGGCACACGCCTTTAATCCCAGCACTGGGGAGGCAGAGCCAGGCAGATCTCATTTTAGAGTCACAAACCTATGTACACACTTGCTCTTGCTGCCCTCTTGCAAACACACACGGCCTTACTTACCTAAGTAAGAACAAATAATGCCCTTGTCTCTCACTAACATCAGGCCCATAGGAAGGGATTACAGATAGCAGTACACTTCCTGCGTAACTTCAAATAACTTCAAAACGTATCTGAGCAAATGAACGACTAAGTGAAAATATGTAATGAACTGTAGAAATGATCCCTGAAAAGTCTTTGAATGACAGCCTCAAGAAGGAGGGAGAGAGGCAAGCAACTGGATTTAGCAAGCCAGGTAAGGGACACAGAGGCAAGCAGGAGCAGAAATGTAGAAAAATAAACTGAGGTCAGACAACAGCAGACTAAGAATACTGTCCTATGTCCTGTTGCTGTGAAGAGACACCATGACCACAGCGACTGACAAAAGGAGAGCAGTTAACAGGGCTGGCTTGCAGTTCCAGGTTTGGTCCATTACCGCCATGGCAGGGAACATGGTGGCACACATGGTAGCTTAGAGCTCAACATCTAGACCCCTAGGCAGCTGGAAGAGACAGCCACTGGGCCTGGCTTGAGCTTTTGAAAACCAAAGCCCAATGACACACTCTCTCCAACAAGTCCACACTTCCTTCAGCAAGGCCACGCCTCCTAATCCCTCTCCAGTAGTGCCACTCCCTAAGGACCAAGCATTCAAATATGGGCGCCTGTGGGGCCGTTCCTATCCAAACCACCATCAATACTATATTACACAATCCTAGACCTTATTTGACACATTAGCAGCAAGCCATTAAGCAACTCTGAGCAGGGAAGACAGTCAAGGACATATTTAAAGACAGTTTACTGCTGGGCGGTGGCGGCACACACCATAATCCCAGCACTCGGGAGGCAGAGGCAGGTGGATCTCTGTGAGTTCGAGGCCAGCCTGGGCTACCAATTGAGTTCCAGGAAAGGCACAAAACTACGCAGAGAAACCCTGTCTCAGGGGGGGAAAAAAAAAAGAGTTTACCCAGCAGCTATATGCAGGGTGGAGTCACTGGAAGAACTGAACAAGAGACAAGCTGAAGGGATGCTAACAGTATCTTGTGCATAGATAGTTGTCCTTTAGGATCTACGGTAGATTGGTTCCAGGACTCATTCCCAGCCTAAAACTCCAGATATTCAACTCTCTTGTATGAAATGCCACAGCATTTGGAGATTATCTATGCACATCTTTCTGCAAACTTGAAACCATCTCTGGTTACTTATAATACTGAAAAATGTAAATGCTGTATAAATGGTTGTTAAATTGTATTGTTTAGGGAATAATAAGAAAAGGTCTGGGCATGATCAGTGCAGGGGCAATTAGGTTTATCAAACAGTTGACCTGAAAAAGGTTGTATCTGCAGATGCAGGTCCTTGTAATATGTAACATATGGCAATGGGATTCATTTTTCCTCATTTGTCTAACCTATCATGCTCAAAACTCTAGAAAAGTAAAACCCATTTCTTCATACACATTAAAAACTGAGAACAGATCAAATGATTCCTGATGTCCTTTTTAATTAGCAACTTGTTTACTTTCCTTCAAAACACTAGCGCTCATTTGGAAATAGAAACTAGAAAGAGAGAAATCTGGATTTACAATGGGGTGGTGTTCCCAAATTTTCATTTATACTTATTTTTAAGCTCAGAAAGCACTTGCCATTTACTAAGTACCAGGTATTGTGCTAAACATCCTACACATATTATCTCATTTGTTTCTCAAAATGACTCAAGAAGCAGACATTTTATATACATTTTCCAAATGAGTCTTAGGCCGGAATAATAAGCAAGCTGATCAAGTTCTCACAGCTAGAAGCAGAACCAGGCTCTTAACCTAGGCAATCAGTCTACAGAAGCTTTTAACCTGCGGGCCAGGTTCCCAGGTCAAAACAAAAGGCCAACATAAACCACAATGTACCTAAATACAACACAATTATTATAGTCTATATATAATAACCATACTATTTGAGCATTCCTAAGACGATAATATTTTAAACCTTGCAATGTAGTTTCCTTAGACTTCCGATAATTCTTACACTGTATTCAGAATTTTTAGATGGTTACTTCACAATTAAGAAAAGAAAGGGGGCAATAGTGGTAGACTTCTTTAATCCCAACACTTGGGAGGCAGAGCCAGGCGGATCTCTGTGAATTTGAGACTAGCCTGGTCTACAGAGTGAGTTCCAGGACAGTCAAGGCTACACAGTGAAACCCTGTCTCAAACCCAAAAGGAAAAAGAAAAAAAAAAACAAAAACAAAAACTAAACCTGAAGCCAGAGGCTGTAGCTTAGTTGGTAGGGTATCTGACTAGCACATACAAAGCTCTGGATGCAATCTTCAGCATCGCAGAAGTCATCTGGTGACACACATCTGTAATGTTGGCGCTTTCCAAGTACACACAGCAGAGCCAGATGTTCAATGACATCCTCAGTTACATGGTTAAGTTTGAGGCTAACCTGAGTATTGTGTGACACACAAACACAACACACGCACAGACACACACACACCACTCTACCCACCCCAGATAGGGAGCCCACTACAGACCAAAGTATGTGTATTACCAAAGTCCAACTTGGTGACCCAGTGAGTTTTATTGGGTCAGTTACAGGAGCAGAAATGACTCAAAGACAGCTGCCTCACCAAAGCCACCACAGCATGGTGACAGCTCATAAAAGCTAGGAACCACACTGCGCAGGCTGGGTGACTCTTACACTATCACATTCACCTGCCATCATGAAGTACAACCTTGGCCACCTCTGGAGCACAGCTTCTGTGTGCTGCCCGTGAGGAAACACTTCCCAGAAGACTTCACTTCAACGCTGCTGCTCTCTTCTTTTTATTATGTACACAGTGTTCTGCCTGCATGGCTGAAGAGGGCACCAGATCTCATTACGATGGCTGGGAGCCACGGTATGAACTCAGGACCTCTGGAAGAGCAGCCAGTGCTAGCTCTTAACCTCAGAGCCATCTCTCCAGCCCCCGATGCTGGTCTCTTCTTATCTTCAGCCCCAGCTGACCGACATTTATTGTTCTCGCAAAGCAAAGGTTTTACTTCACTGGCTCGGGTCTCTGATTGTCCAGCTCCAGCTGACTAGACACCACCAATCCTTCATGAAAACTGCCCAGTAGTCTTTGCTTCCTCTGAAACTTTACAAGCTGGGCCTTCATCCTCTGCACTGCTCTCAGCCATTTTTAATCTTCCAAACTCCCACGGAATAGCTCAACAAGCTTTGACACTCAATGGCTTTTCTGGCCCCAAGTTCCAAAATCCTTCCACAATCCTCCCACAGAAACACATGGTCAGGTTTGTCATAGCAATACCCCATAATCCTGGTACCAATTTCTATCCTAGTTAGGGTTACTATTGCTGTGATGAAGCACCATGACCAAAAGCAAACTTGAGAAGGAAAGGGTATATCTGGCTTACGTTACCACATCCATAGTCCATCCCTGAAGGAAGTCGAGACAGATCTCAAACAGGGAGAGGGGATCTGCAAGAGCTGATGCAGAGGCCACAGAGGGGTGCTGCTTACCGCCCTGCTCCCTCTGGTTTACTCAACTTGCTTTCTTATAGAACCCAGGACCATCAGCCCAGGGATGGCACCACCCACAATAGGCTGGGCTCTACCCATCCATCATTAATTAAGAAAATGTCCTACAGGCTTGCACACAGCCCAATCCTATGGAAGCATTTCTTAATTGAGGGTCCCTCCTTGCAGATAATTTTAGATTGTGTCAAGCTGACATAAAACTATCCAGCACAAGACTATAAATCCATATCAACTGTTTTATTAACTACACTATGCTTTTGTACCCCCATTCTTACAGGATGAGAGTACAGAAAAAGTTAATATTCTCCAGGCAATTTTCTAAAAAATATATTGTGTTTGTGTATTTGTGTGTGTGTGTGTGTGTGTGTATGTATGTAATGTGTAGATGGTATGTACTCACTCATAAGTGGATACTAGATATAAAGCAAAGGACAATCAGACTACAACCCACAGATCCAGAGAGGCTACCTAGCAGGGGGACCCAAGGATGACTATGGCTTATAAATTTTGGTTTTGCCCAATCACTGGGCAAGCTTTAGTGAAACATTTCACTATTAGGATAACAATTTGTACCGTATCAAGTTGATGAAACAATATTCTGGCTGTACTTTCAGGAGGGGAGGCTAAAATCTTTTTAGATTATGGATTAGCCTACAGAAAAATGTCTGCTGTAAATCAAACAGTGAAGGGGAAGATAAATAGGAATCTCACTTACACAACTCATTTCTTTCTTTTTCTTTTTTCATAAAAATATTGATTAGATTATGGGATACAGCCCAACCTAATCTAGAACTCACTATGAAGTCAAGGCTGGCCTCAATCTCACAGCCATCCTCCTGCCTCAGCTTCCTAAATGCTGGGATTACAGGTGTGAGCCATGGTGCTCAGCATTTAGCTGTTTTCCAATTGTTAGTGTAAGTAGTAGAACTAAAGGCAATAAAGGAAGTGCAAAACAAAACCACACTGAAATGCCGTCCCACTCTAGTCAGAAAGGGTGTCACCAACAAAACAACAAATGCTGGTGAGAACAGAGGGCCTACCACTGGGGGAACATACTGGTGCAGCCACCACGGAAATCAGCGCAAGACTCCTGAAGGAAGCCAACAGAGAACCACCACATACGATGATCCTGCCATGCCAGGAATCCCTAGGTATACACCTAAAGGACTGTGTCAGCATACCCACACATGTTACAACCCTATTTAAAATAACCTATTTACACAATCAGCCTCGCTACCCACCAGCAAATGAATGGGTAAAGAATATGTGGTCTACGTGCACAAGGAGGTACTACTCAGCCATAAAGAAGAAAGAGCTCTCATTTGCAGGAAAGTGAATAGAACTGGAAATGATGACGCGGAGTAAAATAAGGCAGGCTCAAAAAGATAAACAGAGGAAGTGTTTCCTCTCACTCATGCAATCTTTATTTTAAAAAGACACAAGGCGGGCATGGTTGCATATACTTTTAATCCCCAGCACTTAGAAGGCAGAGACGTAGGAGCTTTGTGAGTCTGAGGCCAGCTTGGTCTATACAGTGTTCCAAGTGTTCTACATCAGGAGACCCTGTCACAAAAAAAAACCAAGAAAATAGAAGGGGAGAGGGAGGGGTGTGGACCTAAAAGGATGGGGGTGTAAGGAGGGAGGGAATGAGTCTGACCAAAGTACACAGTATATATGTTTGAAAATGTCATAAATGAAACCATTTTTTTTAATTAATCAACATTTTATTTTAAATTTTTTTATTTACTCTAAAATAAGAAAACAGGCGCTTCAAGGTACAAAAGGCATAAAAATGACCAATATGATTTATTTTCAATTTCAAAAAACTCGTATTTCTTCCACATAAATATATATACTAATGAAAATGGAAGGCGTTCATTTTTTTAATCAGAATTCTATCAACATTGTGTTTATACTTTACCTCATAGAAATCAAAAGCTTTGGTTGACACAGGATAGATAAAACACAATTTTCTTTTTTTGAGACAGGGTTTCTCTGTAGTTTTGGTGCCTGTCCTGGATCTCGCTCTGTAGTCCAGGCTGGCCTCGAACTCATGGGGATCTGCCTGGCTCTGCCTCCAGAGTGCTGGGATACAGTTTTTAAAATAAGAAGGTAAGGGCTGGAGAAATGGCTCAGTGGGGAGCACCGGCTGCTCTTCCAGGGGTCTTGAGTTCAATTCCCAGCACCCACATGGCAGTTCACAACTGTCTGTGACTCCAGTTCCAGGGGATCTGACACCGTCACACGGACACACATGCAGGCAAAACACCAATGCACATAGAATAAAAACAAAGATTTTCTTAAAAAGTAAATTATTGCTTTAATGTATCTCAACAAAATGCCCTATGGGGGTACACGTTGGGACCTAATAAAGAGAGAAAAGAATAAGGTTCACTGAACTAGATACTAAGAATCACCCTAATTTCATTGATGACTATCATCCTAACTTTCCTTAGGTCTGTCATCTCATGTAACTCTGACAGTGGCATTTCTAGCTAGGTGTGTTATCACTATTATGGTTTGGACCTGAAATGTCCCTTACAGGCTTGTGTGGTTTAAAATCTGATTCCCAGTTGGTGGCACTCTTTGGGGAGGTTGTGGGACCTAGCTGGAGACCAGACTGAGGGTCTGCAGAGTCTCAAAGTCTCTACTTGCTCATCTGCCAAGATAAGAGAATCAATTACCAAAAGCTCCACCACCACAGTCAGCCACTGCATCCTTCCATGTGGGGATGAGAGAATCAATTACCAAAAGCTCCACCACCAAAGTCAGCGCTACATCCTTCCATGCTGGGACAGACGGTATCCTGTGACACTGGAAGCCAAATCAAACTTGTTTCCTTCAAGTTATTTCTGGCAGGGACTTTGTCAAAGTAAGGTAACTAACCAGTGATGCTTTCACAGCTGAGGACACTGAGGACTGGGAAGACTGAATATCTTAACAAAAGTAGGACAGACAGACAACCACCAAGCAAAGTCCAAGCTCAAACTTCTGCCTCTTTGCCTTCACTGTGAAATCTTACTGAAAAATGAGGAGTGTATAGTGTCAGCATAAGCTCATCACACATATCTGGAACCAATCTAAGCTTAAAAACACTGTGCATGTGCGCGTGTGAGAGACAGAGACAGAGACAAAGAGAGAAAGAGATTTGGACTCTAGAAATCCCTTTTAGTACAGTTCATTACTTTATCTAATGAGAGATATGTGTGTGTGTGTGTGTGTGTGTGTGTGTATAATGTATATTTATATACAACAAAAAGTCAAACTCACCGACTTTCCCTCCATTCTGATTAACTCCTAATTTGGGCTCTAAGCTTTTTAATCTATTAATATTTTGACTTTCCAGCTACCAAAAACATTGCAAACTCAAATCCAATCAACATTTTTATTCTTATCCTCTTGACCATGTTATGGGCCAGACCCAACCTGCCACTTAAAACTTTTCTCCTTCTTGGATACCCAAACCAATACTTCTTCCCAATTCTCATTTTTTCCCAGCAACTGACCTCTGGCATTTGCTCAATCATCTTCAGGGATCCTTCCAAATGCTACGAACATGTCTCACCATGCCCTGTATCTCAAAATAACTTTTGGAAAACCAAAAAAACTCATCCATTGTTCAGGACCAAGTTCAACCATTATTATTTTGTAAAGTACTTCTGGCTTCATTCATACAAAATGAATGTCCCCTCTTTTGTATGGCCCACATCCTCATGCTTAGTTTACTACAGGACTTAATAGCTGTCCCATTGTAAGACTACATTTCTGAATTATAGCACATTTGATGTCTGTCCTCTAGACAAGTGTCTGGTTTGAAGTACTAACTATGGTGAATTTACCATACTAAACTATTTTTACCCTTTCAAAGTTACAAATAAATCAGGATGTGCAACATGGCACTTTGTGAAAACGTTCACTAAATTCATTTGTTCCTAATTCAAATTTTCAAAATAGCTGTATATTGTATTTTAAGGAACTTTTTTAAGGTTTAATTCAAAATGCATCATTAAACTACAGTTTAATGAAGTTCCTCAATGAAATGGCCAGTTTCTTTGTATCCTACAACAGAAGAGACAGCTATGGTTGCTTAACAAATGAAAGGTATCTTTGGTGTAGTCTAAAACTAAACAAAAGGGACTAGAGAGACGGCTCAGTGGTTAAGAGCATTGAGTGCTCTTCCAGAGGTCCTGAGTTCAATTCCCAGCATCCACATGGTGGCTCACACCCATCTGTAATGAAGTCTGGCACCCTCTTCTGTGTACATAATAAATAAATAAATCTTTAAAAAAATAAAATAAAATAAAACTAAACAAAATAGTATTCTAACCTCAACAATCTTTCTAGCCCAGGGAAAAGGTTAGGCTTCGCTAAAACTCCAAAAATTATTTTTCCAATTACGACTTCTCAACTTTGCCCTGACTATCTTCAAATCATTGTGCCCTTCCCTTCATAAATTCCTGTGTAATAATGTCCTTCAAAGAGCTGCAAGCTACCTTCCTACAAATGAGGCACACCAAACTTAGAACTTAAACTCCAGGCTTACAGAAACGAAGGAAGTGCAGCCCACTGCTGTCTGAAGAGATCACCATCTTGGAACAACATAATCACACCACTGAACACACATACACTCCTAAGTCTTAGAAATGGGGAGGAACATGCTCATCCATTGAACCTCTTACCTAACTAATCTTTACACCATCCTTGAGATACCGGTCTACCTCCTAACTCACTACTTGGTTCCTTTACATTGTAGATCCCGTATTAAAGTAAATACTCTGCATTTTTAGGCAGTTGATTTGATAGTATGCACAGGCTTGAAAGCTTAAGGAGAAACATTTCATTTTGATTTCTCTGCCACTGACAACACATCACTGAAAATCTTAAGCACCTTTCAAGATAAAAAGTACACCCTGGCCGGGCGGTGGTGGCGCACACCTTTAATCCCAGCACTTGGGAGGCAGAGGCAGGTGGATCTGTGAGTTCGAGGCCAGCCTGGACTACAGAGCTAGTCCAGGACAGGCTCCAAAGCTACAGAGAAACCCTGTATTGAAAAACCAAAAAAAAAAAAAAAAAAAAAAGGCACACTCCGGTGCTGGAGAGGATTAGCAGCTCTTCCAGAGGTCCTGAGTTCAATTCCCAGCAACCACACGGTGGCTCACAGCCACCTATAATGGGATCTGATGCCCTCTTCTGTCATGTAGGTGTATAATGCAGATAGAGCACCATATTCATAAAATAAACTTACAAAAAAAAAAAAAAAAAAAGCACGCCCAGATCACTTCCAAACTCTTCAACTAAACACAACTGTTCCAATTAGGGTACTACTCACATAGTAACACAATCAGTGTGGAAGTAAAAGCAGCTGTTGGATTTCACGCCCCTGGAGAGACAATCTGATCTCCCTTTAATAGATCCAAACTGGTCACCTGGAGTCCCCTGGCTTACAGTCTTTGTTTACTCATATTCCCTAACCTAAGACGGAGACTTAAGTATCTTGGGGGCCTTTCTCCTCTATAATTCTGCCTATAAAGCAAGCACTGTTAATAGGAAGCATGAGGGCTGGGGAGATTGCTCAGTGGTTAAGAGCACTGGCTGCTCTTTCAGAGGCACACAACTTTAATCCCAGCACTCAGGAGGTAGAGACAGGCGGATCTCTGTGAGTTCAAGGCCAGCCTGGTCTACAGAGTGAGATCCGCACCAACACTACACAGAAAAACCCTGTGGGGAGGGAAGCATGATCTGCTGCTGGGGATGGTACTTTATATAGTAGCAGTTTAGATGCTTTTAAAAGTTTGATTTAGGGTTGGGGATTTAGCTCAGTGGTAGCAAGGCTCTGGGTTCGATCCTCAGCTCAAAAAAAAAAAAAAGTTTAATTTATTAATTAGGGTAACTGAGCTAAATCCCCAACAATGTTTTACTTTCTAAAGTATTCAACCAGTATTTTTTCTCACAAATCTGAGTCAAGCCTTTTACTGAATGAAGAGTCAAGCCTTCTTCACTGGATGAAGAGTCAAGCCCCAAGCCTTCTTCACTGGATGAAGAGTCAAGCCTTCTTCACTGGTTGAAGAGTCAAGCCTTCTTCACTGGATGAAGAGTCAAGCCTCTTCACTGGATGAAGAGTCAAGCCTTCTTCACTGGATGAAGAGTCAAGCCCTTCACTGGATGCAGAGTCAAGCCCTTCACTGGATGCAGAGTCAAGCCCTTCACTGGATGAAGTCAAGCCTTCACTGGATGCATGGTATACTACAGTATGGAAACTACTACAGCTATTTGGACTCTTCAAATATCAAAATAACCAGAAATCTTTCAGAACCAAAAAATACACAGGTACAAGTTTGATTTATGATCACTGGTGTGGCAGGAGACTCACATAGGTTATATCTAGGTTCACCAAACTGATCCTCTTCATAAATTTAAAGAGGAATCCACTAATGACAGACACTCCATTTCTATGCATGCCAGACTCGTTTTACCATCATTTGTACTGAAGTTTTATGACTAATGAACTCCTCAGGTTCCTTTCTCCCCTATTCTAAAGAAGCAACAGTTAAAAGTAGATAAATAAATATGTGAGCCTAATCTGTTCCATGTTAGTTATTAAAAATTGTGCAAATAATTCATAGAACAAGATATGGTTTGAACCGATTACCTATACACGCAATGATGTGCTTTAAAAGAAAATTAAAGCACACCAAACCCAGATCCATTAGAAGTCCCTCCAGGGCTCCCAGGCATGTATTATGCAACAACAACCAGCGATCCAGATGTTAACCCCTGTTGTGATGTAATGGTAAAATACCAAAGGCAAGAGTAGAACTCAGTCAAGAAGCCCACTTACAAGACGAATTCAAACAAGAATTACTATATGCTCAAGAACCTTGGAAAGCGAGAAATTAATAATGGGGGGGGTTACATTAAAACCCTTCCTCTGGGCGATCTTTTGGCTGCGTGTCCCCCCTCTCCCAATCCCCTACGAAATCTCCACAGCGTTTTGATTCAGGTTTTGAAGAGGACGGCCTGAAGGGGGGAAGGGGGACCTGCATCAGGTGGTTACCTGGGGATCTACTTTGGATTAGATACCCGCGTCAATTTCCAGAAGGGAGCACTGTGCGTTTCATCCTTCTTCCCCAGGCACACGCATCGTAGTAAACTGTGATCCGGACCCCAGAGCCACACGCCACCCGGGCCGGACTCCAGGCTCCATCCATCCATCCATCCTTCCATCATCTCCGGCCGCACAGGCCTCTCCGAGATGCGCAGGATGGACGGCCGAGCGAGCACACGGGAACAGACCCGCAATGACCCGACTTCTAGAGGATCGAGACTCCTCCGCACCGCACCGAGGCGGGAGCAGCGGGGCCGCGAGGGAGCCACCTGCGCGGCCGCCCCGGGGCTCGCACCGCTACCCGCGCCGCGCCGGGCTCCAGGTGGGGACGGCGGGAGGAGGGAGCGGCCCGGGCGCTGCAGCCGCGACCCCGGGAAGGCGAGCGCGGCGTTCCCTCGCCCAAAATGGAGGCCGGCGCACCTGGGGTCGCCGCCACCCGAGGTCCTCCCCACCCCACCCCGGCCCACCCCGGCCCCGGCCCCGCGGGCCGCCCGCAGCTCGGGCCTCGTCCGCCGCGCCGCGCCGCCCCGCGCCCCGCGCACTCACCTCAGCCGCGCCGCGGGGGCCCGAAGGCGGAGCGCGAATGAATGAGCCGCCGGTCCCCGCCGCCCGCCGCCGCCGCCGCCGCCGACCCCGGCACGCGCGGCTCGTCGCCGCTCGGCCGCAGCCCACCGTCCCTCCGCCGGCGTGACGCACTGGCGCCGCGGCGCGCCCACCGCGAATCCCCCCGCCCGCCGGCCTCGGGAGCCGCCCAACCTCGGGGCCGCCGCCGCTCGTCCGCCCGCAGGTGCGCGCCCGGCTCGTTCGCCGGCTCGCTCGCTCGCTCCCAGGCTCGTTCGCTGGCTCGGGCGGGCGGGCGGGCGGGCGGGCGGTATTAAAAGAGTGACCTTGGCTTAGCCCGGAATAGAAGCGTGTAAGCCGCGGGGGGCCTCGCGCCCGGCTCGCCGGCCCTTCTCAGCTCGACCTGCGCCGCATCCCGCGTGCGCGGCCCTCCCGGCGGGCTTCGGGCCCGGCGCCGGCCTCCCGGGCCTCCCCGTAGGGAGGCAGGAGATGCTCGCCCGACCTGGGGACGCCGCGGCCCCTCGACCGCCTCCCCACCGTCACCCCCTGGCCCCCACGGCCCGCCCAGGGGCGCGCCAGCGAGAAGGGGGAGCGGGCGGAAGCCCCGGCTTTAGGTCTGGCGAGAAGGAGCCATCACGGCCCAGCGGTGACCTTTCCTACGTGACAAACTAACCTGACCCCAGAGAGCCTGCGCCATCCTCTCCTCCCCTTTCCCTCACCACCGGGCCCTTGGCCGGATGACACCCTCCCCACTGGGGGAAAATGCGTTCACGGGAATTGTCAGGATGGTAATTCTTCTTTAAAGCAAGGCATGCTGTGGTAGAAATATATTTAATACAGATGCACAGCAGTAGTGTGTGATTTTAAGACTTCCTATTTTGCGTCAATTCTGAGAAATAAAACCATCCAGTAGTAATGGCATTATGGTTCGGCTCATTCAGAAAAACTGGAAATTACTCCTTCTATTTCCTGGGAAGTGTTTATTAACCACGACGCTAACATTTTAAGGACTCGCTACTTGCTCCTTCAAAGAATGCTTTTTCATGTAGATCTATTTAACGCTCGCTGATTTTTTACAAACGGGCCTTTTCTACCTCCAGTTGCATGTAAGAATCAACCTCGTATCTGTGGTGTTTATTTATAATAAATTATCACGAGAAATCTTGAATTATATACATCTACTATTTTTAGCGGGACTTAACAATGAATTAATAACCGAGCGAGAATTTTGAATAGCTGGGTTCCAGCCACAGCTACTCATGAATGAATGAAGTTATATAAACTGCTGGGTTTTCCTTTCTAGGTCTGTTTGCAAGCCGGAGGCCCCAGGGTAATCCCAGGTGCCACTTTGGAAAGTTACCTGTTCTTCCTGCTCTGGAACCCCTCCCTCCGGGTGATGAAGTAAATAGATTCTCCAGATGTCCCCTAGTCAGTGTATTGGCTTGTGTTTCAGATACCTAATGCAACGGGCTATTTAGTTACTTTATCAATCCGTAGGAACCTCCCAAATGCCTGGCCACTGAGAAAGAAAGCTGAAGAACTGCTTTAGCCCCCATGAAAGGGTCCAAGGACCGCTTGAACACAGATAAACTCTGCCCTCTTTCATGTGGCAAGCATTCTGTCTGCTGAGACCGAAAGCACTATCCTCCACATGTCTGAATGAATGAAGTTATCTTCAGTTAGGCGAGCTTGCCACGCTCTGAGCTTTGATGGTTGCTGATACAGGTGACCCAGAGCAGGGCCAGCCCATCAGGTTCACTGGGGAAGAATTCCTAATGGGTAAAATCATGACCTGTGTTTCTGGCCGCCGCTAAGTGCCCTACACTCTGCTGTTCTTTGTGGAAATTAATTATCATAATCATCTATGCAGTGCACACTAATGTGACTCCCATTTTCATTAGGGGAAACTGAGGCACACAGAAAAGCTGAGCAATTTGTTCCTGGTTACGCAGCTAATGAGCCTGGCCATCCAACAGCACACTTCCCTTGAGCAAAATTCTATACTCTCTCCTAGACAGTTTCTCTGTGTAGCTTTGTGCCTTTCCTGGAACTCACTCTGTAGCCCAGGCTGGCCTCGAACTCACAGAGATCTGCCTGCCTCTGCCTCCCGAGTGCTGGGATTAAAGGCATTCTAAGATTCCCTCTAGTGCCGAATCTATTAGTGTTTGAAAAACACATCCTTCTTTTCACATCTTTTTAGGGCTAGTAGCTCTCCAAACTTTTTTGAGTGGAGAGGAGGGTTCCAACAATTAAAAGTCTTATTTATATTGATTTCATGAATGGAAAAAGCACCATATTTCTTCAGAAAATATTCATCAGCATCTTTGTCCACTAAACTATAAAAAGGGAGGCTTGAGATTCGTTTTAATGTTTAATTTAATGTTTTAATATAGTTAAGTCATGGTGAGAGTGTTAACAGATGAGGGACCACAGAGCCTCCTCGAGCTAACTAAACGGGGCTGGTCTGTAAACTAGCTGACTATTAACATCCATTTACATCACAGAACACTCTCAGGACTAAAAGCCTTGTTTTGAGTGAGTGGGTTTTCTTTGTCTACCACGACTGACATGTTTCTGATTTCTGACTCTAGCTTTGAAACCGTGCCCTTAGAGAAAGAGAAAAGAACCCGAAGAGCAGGAAATATGACCAGTATGAGAAACCCAGATACACGTGGTCCTTCAGCTTTGACTAGGTTTAATGAGACTTTAAGGATAAGAGTAAGAGCCCTGTTAAACCGAGTTTGGATTTAAGAGGAATAATCTTTGGTACTGTCAATATCGTTGATGAAAGATTAACTATGGTTACATCCGTAGTAGATGCTGCAACATCCCTTCCCAGTTTGGGTTTTGTTCAGTTGTTTGGAGCTGAGGATCGAACCCAGGGCCTTGCGCTTGCTAGGCAAGCACACTAACACTGAGCTAAATCCCCAACTCTCGGTTGGTTGTTGAAGACACTATTTTGTTCTGTGTGAAGGCTTTGTGACTTCCAGGGAAATGCTGACAAACGTCCCTTCACCCAGCTATGGCACAAACAACAGACCAGAGAAACCAGCCCACCCTGGTCTAGTCTGCAAAGTCAAGCGATGAGTTGACTAGGGTTCCTTACAGGTACATGGGTGACAGTCCCACTGGGAGAGCTGCACGCTGGGCCAGAAGCCAGTTCTACCCAACAGGCTCCTTCCTCTCCCGCAGCAGCTGCTCCTACTGACTTACCTTAAGCCCTAGAGAGTGTTTTGCAAATCTCATCAGCCTCAAAAGTACATCTCTTTAGCTTCCTGAGTTTTAGGTGCCTCTCTCTTTCCTGAGGAAGAGAATGTTTGAATTTAGAGGACGTAACTGCGCAAAACACCCCAAAACGCCCCCGACTCAAACTATTTTCCTCCCCCGGGCCCATCTTGCAGCTCAGATAGCTACATGGTCATTTTAGCCAAAAGATTCATGGGTTCATAGGTATGGCTTCCAAGACCTGTTTTGTTTTGTTCTGAGAAGGAGGAGGAGGAGGAGGAGGAGGAGGAGGAGGAGGAGGAGGAGGAGGAGGAGGAGGAAAAGAAGAAAACAGGAGACAGCCTTTATTGAGTTAGTGACACACACTTTTAATCCCAGAACTCCGGAATCAGAGGCAGGTGGGTGTCTGGTCAGCCAACGCTACATAGTCTCCACAAACAAAGGAATAGACACATCTGGCGTTCACCTTGGCTTTTGTAGTCTTTCATTTCGCCTGGGCAGGAAGAGGGCTGCTGTCTGGAAGCATGGTGTCAGGTTCAAAATAAACCAGACAAAGCTAACGGTGGTGCCTATTAGCATACCAAAGCACACGCTGGCCTCCAGGCCCCCTCAGCGCTGCAAATACCTGTTACAGAGTCCATGCTGGCATCCGGGCTCTCTTCCGCTCTCACCCTGCCCCCTACCCTAAATGTCTCCAGCTCACAGGCTTCTCATTCCCACAGAACGCTGCCAGGGGGGTCATTCCTTCCCTTCTTGTCTTCTTCTCTCTTGCCCGTCTCAAAGTTAATATTCAAAGCCACAACTATTGTCTCCCACATAGCTAGCAAAAAAAAAAATACCTATGTAACTACAGCAGGTGGTATGTGCTGTTCTTTGATTTTGCTACTATATTAGGTGTTGTGGTTTGAATGTGGAACGTTTGAACATTTGGTCTCTAGTTGGTGGCACTGTTTGGGAAGGCTGTGGAAACCTTTGCTGGAAGAAGCGGGTCACTTTTGGAGTTGCAGGCTCTCAAGATCAAAGACATGGGATCCCAAAGGCATCTTTTGTCAGGAAGCGGTCTGTTGTTCCCGCCAGCAGGCTCTGCTGATGTTCGCTTAGGTAAGGGTGCAGAGCTTCTTACACTACTATGACGTTTTTGTCTCCTGTATATGGTGATTTACATTCTGATGGAGAGCTTTAAACTCCTGGGCAGTGAGGCTTACAAAGCTGGCATGTGTTGGGAGAGGAAGGAAGGATTCTGTAGGAGGCACTGCCTAGCTGGAGTGACTGTTTCCTGCTTTCCTTCCCTTGCCTGGTACCGGGTGGGGGCTACCACAGGGGTTAGGCCTTGAAACTTCGTTGTTAGACCCACTTCCGGTCCACGCTTTGCTTCCTGAGTGTGGATGTAGAGTGGAGACCCAGCAGCCTACCGCCACCGTGGCTTTCCTGCCTGGGGCCGGATCTTCCCAGCCAGCATGAACTGACAAGAGAATAATAAACCCTCTCCCGCTTCAGCTGCTTTTGTCCGGGTGTTGAACCACCAGCAACAGGAAAAGAAACGAAGACCAGTAGGAGACTGCCCTTTGCAGAATTGGTGCTCCAGTTGTTAGACAGCCCCCAACCTGCCCAAGGTTTAGGTAACCTCTTGGGATGCTAGGAGTTGTAGTTCCTGGAAAATAACGACAAAGCCTCATGGGAAAGTATAGTGGCCTATGGGTTTTGCCCATATAAGCCCCCACCAAAATGTGTCTCGAGGCCACACAGCTGGAAAATTTCCAGAAGTGGTCCTGACCAAATTCCATCTTTGTCAGTATTTAAAATTTTTCATAAAAGCTTGCTCAAATTTGGCTAAAATGGTGGAACTGGTTTTTCTGGCGAATTCCAGGATTAACACAGTACTCACCTAGTATCTGAGGAATACAACTTTCCAACTTCTAACATTTAAAAAAAAAAAAAAAAAAGAATACATTATCCATTGAGCATTGACTGGAAACATCTGAAATACTAGCTAGCAAGCTCTCTCTCTTCCAATGCTGCCCTCTGTCCTATAGGTGCTGGAGAGCAAACCCAGGCACCAGGGCAAGTTATCACCATGGCAGGTCCTTAACCAACAGAACACACAAGGTAACTGTGACTATAATAATTTCCTCGTTGCTGTAACTATTTCCCAAAGCAACTAAGGAAGAAAGGGTTTATTTCACTCAGTTCATGGTGGCAGTGCAGCCAGCGAGAGCTTCTGGAGGCTGCTCACAATGAAGCCATAGTTAGGAAACTTCAGCTGCCCTGCTCACTTCTTTTGATTTTGACTGGGACACCAGCCCACAGAACAGTGTCACCCACTGGGTCGGTCTTCCCATTTCAATTAATCCAATCTAGAAAGTCACACAGGAATGTCCAGAGATGTGTCTCCTAGGCGATTACAAAGACCTTTCTTTTTTTTTTTTTCAAGAGCTCTACCACTGAGCTAAATCCCCAACCCCATTTTTTGTTGTTTTTTTTTGGGGGGGAGGTGTTTTTCTTTGAGACAGGGTTTCTCTGTGTAGCTTTGCACCTTTCCTGGAACTCACTCTGTAGCCCAGGCTGGCCTCGAACTCACAGAGATCCGCCTGCCTCTGCCTCCCAAGTACTGGGATTAAAGGCGTGCGCCACCACAGCCCGGCGACTTTATTTTACTTCTTATTTGTTTAATTATGTGTGTGTGTGTGGCGGGGTGTTTGCTGGGGTATAAGTAAGTGCAGGACTGCCAAGGCGGGAAGGGAGAATCCCATCCTGTGGAGCTGGAGTTACAGATGGTGAGCCACCTGCCCAAGCGCTGAGAACTGAACTGGAGTCGTCTGTAAGAGCAGTATGCACTCTGAACCGCTGAACTCTCTCCAGCCACTCCTAGGTGACTCTAGAGCCTATCACATTGGCAATATTGGCTGTCCCGGTGACTTTCATCGGATTCGTGCTTAGCTTACACCTCATTTGCATATGCACCCGGCCACTTGAGAGGAAAAGAGAAGGCTCGCTGTCCTGGTGTTCCTGCCCCTCCTGCCTCCACAATTTAGCTTTAGCTGCTTGCAGATGGACTCTTGCTTCAACTTCTAAGGCACCATGCTAGGGGCGGGAGAGATGGCTCTCCCAGATGACCCAGGTTCAATTCCCAGCACCCACCCGGCAGCTCACACTTGTCTGTAACTCCGGTTCCAGGGGACCTGACTCCCACACACAGACGTAAATGCAGGCAAAACACCAATGCACGTAAGATTTTTTTTTTTAAAGCAAAAACAAACAAACAAAAGCCAAGCTAGTGCCACAGACAGAATTTGTTCCTGCTTAGGACTGACTTCCTGCTACTGTTTCCTGCCTTCCAAGACCCATCTCTTCTGAGAGATGCTACTTCAGCCCGAGAGCTGTGGGACTTGTAATACTTCTCAGAGCTGTATCCTTCCTAGGAGCTATCGGCAAGCTTTTGGCTAGCATCCGCTGCCGCCAAGAGTTCAAATCGTCATCTTTCACTGTGTCCTAGTTAGCTTTCTGTTTCTGTGATACACACCATGACCGGAAAGCAGCTTGGGGAAAGGGAAGGGTTTATGTATTTCATTTTTACAACTTGCAGGTCACGGTCCCTCACTGAAGAATGTCAGGGCACAAACCTGGAGACAGGAGCTGAAGCAGAGATGGCGGAGGAACACAGTCTACTGGTTTGCTACTTGTGGATTGCTCAGTAACATCTGCTCAGGGATGGCTTTGCCACAGCCTTGGGAGAACTCCCACAGAGCTACAGCTGCTTTGATTCCTGAGTGGTAACCCCTAGCTTTAATCTGCCTTTTGTTTCCCGGGACTTTCTATGGGAATCTCGTCAGACAGTCTGCTGAAGGTGGGAAACCTATGCAAACTTGGTTGAGGAAGACCCCCTCCCCAAACGCCGCAGGTGTTTCTCCATTGAGAAATTGCATTTGGCATTGTCCCTTTGAAGAACTTAGATAAGAGGTTTGGGAATATGGAAATTAACTTGCTAAAAGGTGTAAATTGAAAAACAATTTTAAAAAAATAAAGAAAAACTATTAAAAAAAAAAAAAAAAGCCCTTTGCTAAGCAACAGAGTTCATTCAGGAGAGAGGAATCCCCCTGCAGCTCGAAAAGGCTAAAATCATAGAGTATTCTGTGCCTTCTTTCCACTGACCCAAGTGAACACACACCTGATATACAAAACTGCGGTGGCCTGCACCTTCATGCACTTTTTAAAAAAATGTGTGTATAGATGTGTGTTTTGCCTACATGTATGTATATGTACCACATGCATGTCTGGTGCCCATGTAGGTCAGAAGAGGACATCAGAGTCTCTGGAACTGAAATTACAGATAGTTGTGAGCTACCATGTAGGACTTCTGGAAGAGCAACCAGTGCTCTTAACCACGAGCCATCTCTCCTGCCTTGCCCCACTGTGTTTAATTAGGGTTGGTTCATGAGCATGTGTAGAGGGTGTCACTGACTTGAGCTAGGCACCTTGAGAGTAGCTATAGCACTGAGGAAAATTGTCCCCTCGCCCCCCCACCTAGAAACTATTAACTGCTTGTAAGTCCTGAGGGAGGGATGGGGCTTTATGATCCCACCCACCCTGTCACCCAGGAAAGAATATTGATGGGTCAGGTTTGTGCAGATACCCACTGCTGCTCAGAGGTCATGAAATGTAACAGCTGGGCCAGGTCCATGAGACAGTGTTTCACAGCACTCCCTCCCATACTTGTTGTGAGTCTTTCTCCACCTTGCCAGCCAGTTTCCAAATCATGGTTGAGAGACCATTAATTACAAAAGCTTGGTGGATAGCTTAGGCTTATTTCTAACTAGCTCTTATAACTTAAATTAAGCCATATCTTTTAATCTACATTCTTTTACATGGCTCAGTTACCTTCAGAGTGTATGATGTCAAGACACAAAGCTGAAATACAGTAAGGGCCAGAAAGACTTTCTGTATATCCAAGTCAGCCCAGGTAAGGAGTCCTGAAGATATCAAGGGGGCTCATTTTCAGATGTGTCTGTTACAGGCTGCAGTCTGGTCTTGACAGTGAGAATGAAGAGAAATAAATGAATTCTGGAACTCAAAGGTGGAGTCAGCAGGACTTGGCAAAATGTGTAATGTAACATAACCAGTCCCACTAAGTTTCTGGCTTGAGCCAATGGCTAAGTATGGGTGTTGCAGAAATAAGAAATATAAATCACTGCAGATTGGTAGATGTAGGGGGGTGTTACTTATGAACTGTGGTTTGCCTTTTCTGGTTTTTTGGTTGTTTGTTTTATGTGTTTGTGAGACATCCACGCATCTCCATGGAGACTTGGAAAGAGTGATTACTTAAAGGAGACAGCAGGAAGCATATGACCTTAGAGCACATACATTGTCATCAGCATTGGGGTGGAAACTGGGGCCATGAAATGGGAGGCCTTGCTTAGAGAGAGTGTGAGAGGACCCAGGTCAAGACAAAGGCTAACAGGGACCAAAGAAGACGTTCATGGAAGCAGAAGCGAGGCCAGAGAGGCTGCAGAAAGAACGTTGCCAGGGAAGCCAGAAGAAAGATGGAGTTCTGTCACTGGAGAGTGAAATACTGCCTGCAGAGTAATCCCTAGCAACTAATGAAGTGTGAGCACAAAGACATATCTGAAAGCCTTTAAATGCATCTGTGTGGTGGTCTGAACAAGAAGGATCTCCTTAGCTTTATGGATTTAAACACTTGGTTCCCTGTTGGTGGCTTGGTCAGGGAGAATGTGGGACCTTTAGGAGGTGGATCCTTGCTGGAAAAAGTACATCACTAGAGGCCAGGCTTTGAGGGCATAGTCTCCCTCCTGTCCTCTCTCCTCTTCTCCCTCCCTCTCTCACTCAGATGTCATGCTTTCCCTGCCTGAAGGGCTTTATCCCTCTGGAACCATAAGCTAAAATAAAGACGGTTCCCCCTTAAGTTGCATTGTGTCGTGATATTTTACAACAGCAACAGAAAGTAACTAATATGGCCTGTAGTGGAAAAATATTGCTTGTAGAGAAGAGAGAGGAAATCCAATTAAGACAATGTGGGTACAGCCACACAATAGATTGTTGTACAACTTAAATCACATTTCTGAAGAATGACATGAGAAAATGTTACTAAGAAAGATATTCATTGAAAATCCAGCACTCAAGAGTCGAGGCAGGCAGATCTTTATGAGTTCAAGGCCAGCCTGGTCTACACTACAGAGCTCCTTCCAGGACAGCTAAAGCTACATAGAGAAACCCTGTCTCAAAACAAAAACAAAAACAAAAAAACACAAAAAAGAAAAAGAAAAGGAAAAAGAAAAGAAAATTATGACTCAATTGTTTTCTTTTAAAATTACTCTTAATAAAATATGTGTTAGGCAAATCAGGGTCATTGATATATGCTTGTCATCCCAGAACTTGGAAGACAGAAGCAAAAGGATCAGGAATTCAAAGTGAAGCTTTGAAGTCTGTGAGTTTGGGGTCAGCCTGGACTCCGCCATCTCAAACAAAAGGCAAACAGACAAAGTAAGACACAGATTAGTTACTGTTAATTGCTGTGATGAAATATTTTAGCAACTCAACGTAAAGGAGGAGACTTGCACTTTGGCCCACGCTTTTAAAGGTTCCAGTCCACGGTCACTTGGCTCCATTGATCATGGGCTGTGGTGATACAGGGAGCGTGGTGGAGCACAGCTGTTGACCCTTTACATGTAGGAAGCACAAGGTATACTCTTCAGGACCACACCCAGGGGTTTGTGTTGTGTACATTGTATTCTTCTCTGTTTCTGTGCCGAACATATAATCCTCTTACAAGAAGAGCATTTTTAATTGTGTTTCCGTGAATAAACTTGTACCCATCACATAGGGTGCTCTCTGCTCAAGTTACAGCAAGTTCTACCTTATGTGCAGGACACACACTTGGTAGAATGGTCAAAGGTAAAGTCAGGAGCGATAGTAAAGATGGATAGTAGTCAGGAGCTGCTCGGTGAGGACAGAGTGGAGTGAATCCAGATTTGGGCAAAAGCGATGTGGCGTGGCCAGAAGGTTGGGGGCAGGAGCGGAACTAGAGAAGTTAGAGAAGTGAACACCGAAAAATGTGAACCATGGGTTGACCAGTGTCCATGTGATGAGTCTTTGGCATCTGTTACCAGGCATTCATTGAGTCAGGCATCTCCCTCCCACAGAGACCGGGAGGCCTTCCTGATGGTTACTTTCAAAGGAATGGCTTTCAGGTCCTTAGGAAAGAGGTCACCAGACATCCCTCAGAGGGGCCAGGAAGGGTTTAAAATTCTAAGATGTTTTAAATAAATGCTCAAAAGAAAGGATATTAAGGGCCCATGGCCAGGTATTGGCTGAAACACATGGCACATTCTTTTGTCAGCCCTGAGCTTTTCTGGACCTGAACTCAAGGTGTCCTGGGTCATCCTGGGGACACTGCCTTAGGCTGCTAGAATAATGCCATAGTTTGGTCTAGTGTCTTAGGGCAGGAATTTGGATGGAGGTATTTGTGCAAATAATCTCAATTCTAATCATCAAGATGACTCACACCACACACACACACACACACACACACACACACATACACACACACAAATGGGGACAAACCCAGACCTTCTTCCTGCTCAGCTAAGTAGCATCTACTTTAATTGTCTCCAGATGCCCCAGCAGAGCCAGTTCAGGATGGAGGGAGATCCTGAGAGCATAGCCATACTATCCTTGTCCGCACAGGCAGGGTCTTACACAAGACCCTGTAGAGGGATACAAGAGTGAGCAGCAACTTGCCCTGATTTCATGGTCTCAGCCCCCACATGTGTGGAGGAGCATGCTTTTGATCTGGTTGCTCAAGAGAGCCCCGCCCTGACCCAGCATCCTCCCACTGTCTCTGGTCTGTATGAGGCAGGAGTCTTTGACAGTAGAATCACCTTTGATGGGTGTTGTGGAATGATCTTTTTGTACACTGTGAAGATGCGTCACTGTTACTGGTTTTTTTGTTTTGTTTTTTGTTTTTGTTTTTGTTTTTCCAGACAGGGTTTCTCTGTGTAGCTTTGAAGGCTGTCCTAGATCTTGCTCTGTAGACTAGGCTGGCCTCGAACTCACAGAGATCCATCTGGTTCTGCCTCCCGAGTGCCACCACCGCCCAGCATGTTACTGGTTTAATAAAAAGCTGAGTTTTGGGCTGTGGTGGCACACGCCTTTAATCCCAGCGCTTGGGAGGCAGAGGCAGGTGGATCTCTGTGATCCATCTGGTCTACAGAGTGAGTTCCAGAACAGACAGCCAGGACTGTTTCACAAAGAAACCCTGGTCTTGAAATAACAAAACAAAACAAAAAAGCCAAATGGGTAATAGCTAGGCAGGGTTTCCAGGCACAGAGGACAGAGGATGCTAGGAAGAAGGGCAGACATGCCAGGAGTCGCCAACCAGACACAGAGGATGCATGATATGTAGATGAGGTAACAAGCTATGAGCCACGTGGGAGCACTTAAATGAATAGAAATGGATACATTTAAGTTATAAGAGCTAATTAGAACAAGCCTAAGCTACCGGCAGACCTGTCATAAGTAATAATAAGTCACCGCATCAAATAACACAATTTTTGTGAGCTGGCAGCCCAAAAAGAAAAGTCCATCTACAGATGGGAATGCTATAGCAACACATAGCTCATTATAATTGAAGATTAATTTCGGCACATTATTCCATGCTTTGATCATGTCATGTAAATGCTGCAATAACAAAGGCTTGTATAGTACTCACACTTAGAACTGTTTCCTACCATTGGAGGCAGTATACTCCCATCCACTCCATCCATCCTCCTACCCACCCCACATCAATTTCTTTTACTAATTTAGAATCCGGCAACACAGAAAGTGGCACTATTACTGCGTGACTTTCTCCATGTCACTTAGTTATTGGAGAAAAGGATTTAACTGCCAAGTTTTGTCTTGTAGGTGCTGCTGGAAATAAATATGCCATCGCAGAAAAATAATAGATACAGAAGCATTAGAGGCAATCAAGAAATCGTAAGCAAGGACTCTTTTGCTTCGACTTCAAAAACAGAAGCAGACGGGCAGGCAAAAGCCTCTTCTGAATGCGGCAGCTCAACTAAGATGACTGGGAAAAAATAATCAAGCATCAGACATTGGAAAGGAGCAGAGGCGAGGGACAGGGGCAGAGATGAACTTTCAAGGCACAGGGAGCACCTCCTGCCAAGCAAGGCTCCGGGCAGGGCAGTCTTCCCCCACACACAGGCTGCAACAATACACAATGCCTCTCAGTTTTTCAGCCCGGCCTTGGTTTGAAAAAAATTCTCCAGTAGAAGTGATTAAAGCTGGAGTGGGATGGGCCTTCAGTGCGGGAGCCAGCTGCCTTGGCATGCGTACGGTGGTGTTTCTTAAGCATCAGCATGAAGAATGCAGAGTTTGGGGGCTCCTTCCCCTAAAGAGCCCAAACTAAGGGTCTAGAATGTGACCAAAGAATTTGCATTTTTTGTTATTGGTTTTTGTTTGTTTGAAGACAGGGTTTCTCTGTATAACCTTGGCTGTCCTGGAACTCATTCTGTAGCCCAGGCTGGCCTCAAACTCAGAGATTTGCCTGCCTCTGCCTCCCCAGTGCTGGGATTAAAGGCGTGCGCCATCACCACTTGGCTAAACAAGTTTTTTTTTTTTTGAGCTGAGGATCGAACCCAGGGCCTTGTGCTTGCTGGGCAAGCGCTCTACCATAGAGCTAAATCCCCAACCCAGCTAAACAAGTTTTTAAATGTTAATCTTATTGATTATGATTGTACAGAGATGGGGAGGGGGACCACATCCCATGGTGTGTGTCTGGAGTCAGAGGACAACTTTCAGGAGTCAGTTCCTTCCTATGTAGAATCCCGGGCTTGAACACAGCTAGACTTACATGGCAAGTGATTTTACTCACTGAGACATCTCACTGGCCCAATTTCATTTTATTTTTAATTGCTACATAATTATAGCATAATTTAATTATATATAATTTATGGGATGTATGTGATGCTCTAATACATATACATTGTATAATGATCAATTCAAGATAATTAACACATCCATCACCTTAAACCCTATTTCTTTGTGGTGAGAACATAAATAATCTTTTGTTTACTTATTTTTTGGTGTTTTGGAGACAGGGTTTCTCTGTATAGCTCTGGCTGTCCTGGAACTTGCTCTGTAGACCAGGCTGGCCTTGAACTCAGAGATCCACCTGCCTCTGAATCCTGGGATCAAAGGAATGTACCACCAACCACAACTGTCTGGCTTTAAATACATTTTTATAGCCAGTGGAGGATATATCTTTAATCCCAGCACTTGAAAGACAAAGGCAAGCAGATCTCTGTGAGTTCAAGGCCATCCTGGTCTACATAGTGAATTCACGGCCTGTCAGGGCTACATAGTGGTCTGCCTCAAAAAAAAAAAAAAAAAAAAAAAAATATATATATATATATATATATATATATATATATATATATATATATATTGCTTTTTAATTTATCTATTTACTTCGTGTGTTTGCATGCAGGTTGGCATGTGCATGCCACCTTGCACTTGTGGAGGTCAGAGGACAATTTCAGGAATCAATTCTCTTTCTCCACTATTTGGGTCTTGCAAGTTAGACCTGGATCATCAGACTTGGCAGAAAGTGTCTTCACATGCTAAGTCATCTCACAATCCTTTGAATGTGCCGTTCTAGCTATTTCAAAATACGCAATTCATAATTATTACCTGCAGTAGTCTGAATGTAACTGGCCCCCAGAAGCTCCGAGGGAGTGGCACTATTAGGAGATGTGGCTTTGTTGGAGGAAGTGTGTCACTCTCGGGGAGGGCTTTGAGGTCTCCTTTGTTCAAGCTTCACTCAGTGTGACACTCAGACCACTTCCTGTTGCCTTTGGATCAAGAGGTAGCCAGCACTGTGCCTTCTTCCTGCACCCTGCCGTGGTGCACCATGATAATGGACTGAACCTCTGAAAATGTAAGCCACCCAGTTAAATGTTTTCCTTTATAAGAGTTGCCGTGGTCATAGTGTCTCCTCACAGCAATAGAAACCCTAACTAAGACATTACCTGTACTCAACTCTTTGTTTTGTTTTTTGTTTTGGGAGACAGGGTTTCTCTGTGTAGCATTGACTGTACTGGAACTTGTTTTGTAGACCAGGTTGGCCTTGAACTCAGAGATCCCCCTGCCTCTTCATCCCAAGTACTGGGATTAAAGGCAGGCACCACCACCACCTGGCCAGCACATTGTAAACTCACCTGTCTCCATCTCCTCTACCTCTCTCAGCCTCAGCTAGCCAGCGGTTTGCTTCCGTGAGATCAACTTGTTTCGGTCCAGAAAAGTGAGGTCAGGTAGTGATGTGTTATTTCATTTGAATCTGCACGGATGTGCCACAGGCACTGTACATGTGCTTTCTTTATCAAACCTGCCTCCTGCTCACACTGGGGATTGAACCCAGGGAGGGTCTGGGTTCAATAGCCAACTGCCCTATCGCCCTATATCTCCAGCCCTCTTTTTGCTTTTACTTATTTTGAGGCAGGGGCTCAGTAAGTTGCCAAGGCTGGCCTTGAACTCACTCTGGAGTCTAGGCAGGCCTTGAACTTGAGTTTCTCCTCCTTAGATTGCTGAGTAGCTGAGATTGTAGACCTGTGCCATGAGATCCAGCTATCAGAACTCCACGCTTGGTGAGAAAATGGAACCAAGAAGATTAATGCCTATAAAGAAGTGGGGACATTGTAACTTCTGATTTTTTCCTATTGATCATACGACAAACAGTTATAAGAAAATGCATAGTCTCTAATAAGAAACACAGAGTTCCTTGAAACTTTCCTATGCAGTGATCTGGATAATTATGATGGTTACTGAATGCCATGTATTCCTAAGAGATGTTAAAACACTTGCATACAATAGCCTTCTCATATGGTATTAGGAGATAGAAATAAGGAGGACCAAATGGGGCCACGAGGGTGCAACCCTTGTTAATGGATTGATTAATGCTCACGTAGGAGTCACAGGAGAACTGCTTCTCCTCTCTGCCCTCTGCCATATGAGGGTGTATGAAGTAGACAGTGTGAACTGGGGGGAGGACTCAAAAAGACGCCACACTGGAGGCCTGGCCACAGACTTGCAGCATCTCAAACCATGAGAAGTACACATCTAATCTCTGTGTCCTCTCTCCCTTTTGTTGTTGTTGTTGTTGTTGTTTTTCGAGACAGGGTTCTCTGTATAGTTTTGGAGCCTTTCCTGGCACTCACTCTGTAGCCCAGGCTGGCCTCGAACTCACAGACATCCACCTGGCTCTGCCTCCTGAGTGCTGGGATTAAAGGTGTGCGCCACCGCTCGCTGCCCAACTTCCCTTTCCATTCTCTTCTCTTCTTCCTTCTACTTCTTCTTTCCAGGATCTTTTGTATCGACTACTGGGACTGGAACTCTCTATGTAGTTAAAGATGAGCTTGGATTTCTGAGTCTTCTGTCTCTGTGTCTAGCCCTGAACCAACTTCTCAGGCCTTCTTTGTACTCTTTGGGTAGCATTAGTGAGCACTTAGGACATTGTATTTAGCAAAGCTTTTATTTCCACTTCTTAATAGTTCTTTCATATCTCTTTTTCCTCTTGTGTTGTATTGAAGGGACACAACACAAAGAGATACCACTCTGAAAGTGCTTTATTGTTTTTGTTCGTTTGTTTGGTTTGGTTTTTTTTGTTTGTTTGTTTGTTTGCCTTTGTTATTTTTGAGACAGGGTCTTCCTATCTAGTTCTGGGTGGAAAGCTTTAAACTTGTGATCCACCTTCCTCAGTCTCCTTAGCTTGGACATAAAGAGGCCTTCACCACGAGACTCAGCTCTAAGAGTACTTGGGGTGTTTTTAATACCATGTTCTTATGGCAACGGCTGACTGTTAGGTACTGCCAATTCGTTCTCCAAAGTGGCTGCACTGACTTATTCTTAAATCAGCTTCCCCCATGTGTGAGTGTGTGTGTAGTGTATGCACATGTGAGTGTGTGTATATGCATGTGAGTATGTGTGTGTATTCTATGCATACACATCTCTCTGTGTGTAGGTGTGCATGCCCATTCAGTTTGTGTGGACGCCAGAGAATAATAACCAGTGTCCTGTACTATTTCTCTTTCCCATATTCTCCTGAGACAAAGCCTCTCACCAAATCTTGAGCTAAACTGACATCCAGCATCCATAGCATTGGGACTACAGTGATGCAGGACCACACAGTTGTTTCTGCTTTTTTTTTTTTTTTAAATAAATAAATAGATACTGGGGATCAGGCTCTCAGGTCCTCATGCTCCCACACCAAGTGTTCTCGGTCACTGAGCTATCTCCCCAGCCCCTTGAATGTTTTTATTCAATGGTCACTTATTGAGAATCTATGTTTAACATGCAAAATCCTGCATTAGAACTGTGAGTCATTCTTAAAAATGGCTAGGCAGTATCTCTTAACTTCAATATTACCACAGTGTTGTTGAAGCTCTAACAAAGTGATGAGCAGGTTGGTGCACACCTTTAATCCCAGCACTCAGGAGGGAGGCAGAAGCAGGTGGATCTCTGTGAATTTGAGGTGAATCTGGTCTACATATCAATCTTAAGGCCAGGCAGGGCTATAAAATGTGTGGAAAAAAAAGTTATAACAATAAGTAGAAATACCACCCTTGAAGAAACAATGTCATTAGGGTACTCTCAGAAGCTGGTTCCAGAAAGGCAGCCAGGAACAGGGAGGTTATAAAAAGAAATCAGGATTTGGACTCAGCCTTGAATGGAGAAAGATGATTGGAGGAACAGCAGGAGCAAAATTTTAGCAATAAAAGTACACCGAGGGGCTGGGGCGTGGATCAGGTGGTGGCGTTCCTGTCCAGCATGCACAAAGCCTTGGGTTCAATCCCCAACACCTCACAAAACTGCGTGTCCCGGCACGTGCCTGTAATCCCAGCACTGGAGAGATGGAATCAGACTCATTAGAAGCTCTAGGTCATTCTCAGCTACAGATTTGAGGCCAGGAGGATCATAAACCTCCTGTCTTCCAAAAGAAAAATAGTCTATAAAATTCACACTTCATTTTCCCCTGGCCCTGCTACAAGGGCTTGGGCCTACTCACCAGCCTGCCTTCCCTCCCACAGCCCAGCCACTCATACCACCCATCCCTACCCACCCAACACTACTACCATGCTCCCGGATTTCCAGACAACACTGGACATTCTGTTAAGATTGTGGAATTTGTTAGCCTAAATATATGGAATAATCTCTTTTTATTTTTATTTTTACATTTTATATGTATAGGTGTTTTGCCTTCATGTTTGTTTTTTTTTGGGGGGGGGGCACCACATGTATGCAGTGCCTGTGGAGGCCCAGAGGCATTGGATCCCCCTGGGTCTGGAATAAAAGATAGTTGTAAACCTGCTTTTGGGTCTGTGTGTCCTCGTGCCAGAAATTCATATTTGGTAGGTATGTGTTTAGGAAGTGATTACTGATGTAGAAGGTGAGAGATTATTCCCCCTCATTAAATGAGGCTAAACTGTCTTTCAGAGTCACTGGGCCAATGGATGCTGCCACTCCAGTGGACTAATATTCTAATTATTTAGCATTTGTACCAGCAGTTGGTCTTGACAGGATGAAATGTGACGGTTGGCTACAGTGGGGAATGCTAGCTCATGATTCTATTTTGCATGTCTCTGATTTGTACTGAGATTTCACATGTTTTTATTAGCTACTTGAATTTTTTCTTCTTTGCACATCCTTTGTCCATTTTATTTGTGTGTATATGTGTGTGCAGGTGTACCTGCATATGTGTACACATGTGTGTAATGGCCAGAAGGTGGCTTTAAGTGTTATTCCTCAGTTGCCATCTGTTTTTCCTTTATAAAAATGTGTGTGCTGGGGCTGGAGAGATGGCTCAGAGCTTAAGGAGCACTGGCTGCTCTTCCAGAGGTCCTGAGTTCAATTCCCAGCACCCACATGGTGGCTCACAACCATCTGTAATGAGATCTGGTGCCCTCTTCTGGCATGCAGGGATACATGCTGTATACATAATAAATAAATAAATCTTAAAAAAAAAAAAAAAGTGTGTGGATGTTTTGTGTGTGTGCCTGGTGCCCTTGAAGGACAGAGAAAGGCATCAGATCCCCTGGAACAGGAGGTACAGACAGTCATGAGTTACCATGTAGGGTCTGAGAGTCAAACCCAGGTCCTCTGGAAGAGCAGAGGCCATCTCTTCAACCCCATCATTTTTTCCCCTTAAGACAGTGTCTATTGCTGCATTGGAACTTGTCAAGTAAACTAGGCTGGCTGGCTGGCCAGTGAGTCCCAAAGATCCGCCTGCCTCTGCCACCCCAGTTCTGGAATTACAACTGTGTATCACACCCAGGAAGCCATTTCCCCAGCCTTGCCAATGCTTCTTTTTCTTTTTCTTCTGGTTTTTAGAGATAAGGTGTGGTGGTATCGTGTTCCCCAAAATATTGTGCACCCTCATAAACTTATCTGAGTTCAAAGAACAGAACAAACACTAGACAGACATAGAGGCCAGAAAATGATGGCACTCACACCTTTAATCTTAGCCTTGTGGCTCTCTGTGAGTTCAAGGCCACACTGGAAACAGCCAGGCATGGTGACGACTGCCTTTAATACCAGGAAGTGAGCCTTTAATCCCAGGAGGTGATGGCAGGGAGAAAAAAGGTATATAAGGCGTGAGGTCCAGGAACTAGAGCTGGTTAAGCTTTTAGGCTTTTGAGCAGCACAGTTCAGCTGAGAGGCATTCAGTCTGAGGAAACAGGATCAGCTGAGGAATTGGCGAGGTGAGGAAGCCATGGCTTGTTCTGCTTCTCTGATCTTCCAGCATGCACCCCAATGCCTTGCTCTAGGTTTGTTTTTATTAATAAGAACTTTTAAGATTCATTCTATAATAGGGCTTCTCTGTGTAGCTGTCCTGGAACTCAATTTGTAGACCAGGCTGGCCTCAAACTCAGAGATCTGTCTGCCTCTGCCTCTTGAGTGCTGGGATTAAAGTGTGTGCCACCACCGCCAGGCTCCCATTCTTAATTGGGTTCTTTGTATTGTTTTGCAGGCATACTCTCACTTTTTAAATCCCACTTCTTCCCCTCTTCTCTTCTCTTCTCTTCTCTTCTCTTCTCTTCTCTTCTCTTCCCCTGTCCTCTGCTCCATCCTCCTTTCTGCTCCAACCCTTGAAATAACCTTCTGGCTCGTGGCCCTTTCTGCTTCCGGCTTCTCAGTTTCGTCCTCTATAAAACTAAGATAATATTATCAAACAAGTTACTATGTGCATTTAATTGTGATACATTTTAATAGACTTAAAATAGTGTGGAGGAATGGGGGCATAGCTCAGTTGTGGTCAAGGACCCAAGTTTGAGCCCCCAAACCATAACACATGTGTGTGCAAGTACACACACACACACACACACACACACACTCAGCTAACTACCCCCATCAGACAAACACCCTCAATGCTTAGCAAATAGAAAGTGCTACGAACTTAAATATCTTAATTTTTATTCTATTAATTTTTACATTTTATTATTTTTTAATTTTTTTCCCCCTATGGCCACTTGGTTTTTTCAAACGCTGTATTTCACAACGTGGCAGAATTATACTTCTTTCTTTCATAAAATTTACCAGGCCCCAACAAATGAATGGACATTTTACAGAAAGCCCTGTCTGTTCAGTGAACTGAGTTGATTGGCTGTTCCATGAAATAAAGCCATCCGTACCCCATTGTCTAAGTATTGCTGTCACCTTGCCATGTCACTGTGTCACTTTTACTGATGAAGATCACTCCCAGGCTCCTCTGGGGTCAATTATTCCCTTCTGCTCTATTGAAGACATTGTGGTGCTGTTGGGAAAGTTGAACAAAGGACCAGTGGTCTCCATGCAGGGAGAACACGGCCAAGCACAGAGGGGCCCCGCCCAAACCTGCGGAGATCAAGACAGCAAGCAGCCCCAGAGCTTCTTCACCAGATGGGATGGGCAGCCCAAGGGAATGCTGGGAGAGTTCGGAAGCCATGGAGAGCCCTGCCTGACCTGGCCGGCTGGGACTCCCTTCCAGTGCAGTCAGGTAGGTTTCTAGCCGGCAGGAAATGCTGACTAAGCATGTAGCTTTCGGACAGGTTTCTGCTTTAGCACATTCCTGGGGTTTGCAACGCTTTCTGGAAACTATATGCAGCCTTTTCTGACATCCAATTTATGTCTGAACTCTATCCCCAGAAATGACACCCCAGGAAGATTGTCTGCACTACCCCAAAACTTAGGGCCATGAAATCCTTATTCTGGGGTAACTCTGGTAGAAATGACATGTGGACTCTGGGAACTCCTCTGCCTTGAAGGAAGAAATGTACTTCTTTCTGCGAGTTAGAACCATAGCACACACCTTATTCTCTGACCTAGAAGCCCAGCTCTCCTTTTAAATTTCAACTGTAGCGTCCGTTAATGATTTTCACGGCATGTATACACTCCTCTTTCCCCCTGGTCCTGACTTTCTGTCTCGATTTTCTGCTCTCAACGATGCTTCAAGTGTTATTTCCAGCTCTGGTCACTTTTTGGAGATTCAGATCTTCCTACCGACTGTCTTTCAGACATCTCAGTTTGCTTGTCTAAAAAGCATCTCAAACTCAAATTGTGTAAGATTGCATTTAATTCTTAGTCTAAAAAAACCAAAAACCAAAAAACAAAACAAAACAAAACCTAGCTCTCTCCTTTTTCTTTTCTTTTGTAAGTTTCTCAAGACAGGGTTTCTCTGTGTAACTGCCGTGGCTGTCCTTGAACTCATGGAGATCCTCCTGCCTCTCCACCTGGCCCCTTTTGCTTTCCTTAACCCCAAAGAATGTTAACAGCATTCCATCCCACAGTCCATATCAGAAACCATTTAGATTTCTCTCTCACCATCTGTTCCTGTCAGGATGTGTCCAAGTATGCTACAGTAACAATCCTTGGTAAGCTGGAACAGTAACAACCCTTGGTAAACTCACAACCCTGGTCAAGCTAGGCTTACCACAGTGGGAGCTTGTTTTTCACTGTCTTAAGTTAGAGCTGAGGCCCAGACAAACTCTTCCAGAATCCAGGAAGATGGAGCACCAACCATCTGCCATAGGATGGGTTGCCACAAGAGGGAGATGAGCTTTCTGAAGAATTTCATCTTGGCAGTTTGGCTCTTGGCCTGAGAACAGCTCAGCTAGCCCTGCTGACCCACCCCACCCCAACTACTCAATTCCATGTGCTCAGAACAAAAACTAAAAAGCAGACCCAATGCCTTAGCGGGGACTCCCGGAGGCAGTTCCTGAAGTGAGGATCCATGTAAAGCGATTCCGGGGATGTCTCCACGACAATGAGGAAACAGAAGAAGCAATAACCGCACTAATGCCCATGGAGGTGATTTCGGCTCAGTCCCACAGAGGAATTCTTTGAGGGCGGCATATACAAGAGCAGTCTGGGTCAAGAACAAGAAGTTGGAATTTGTACACACGTACATACATACAATTTTATTTTATGTGTGTGGGTGTTTTGCCTGCATGCATGTCTGTACACCATATGCATGCCTAGTGCTTACAGAGGCCAGAAGATGACATTGGATCCCCTGGAACTAGAATTTGCAGATGGCTGTGGGCCACCATGTGAGTGTTGAGAATTAAATCCAGCCCTTCTAGAAGAGCATGAAGTACTCTTAACTGCTGAGCCATCTCTCAAGCTCCTTAACACCCATTTTTCAGATGGCAAAACTGAGGCTCAGAAACCTGAAATCAAATCCCTTGTCAAAGCCCTCCGGTGAACAAGAAAGAGCCGGGATGCCAGTCTAGTATGTGTTAACTCCAAAGCCCTTTGCATTATATCAAAATGTATCTGGGTCATGATTAATCTTCCCACGGTGCCTTACTATCAATTCTATAAAGGTCATGTGTCTAAAGCCAAATACGTCCCCTGTTTTACTTCCCGTGTCAACCGTGGTGCAGCCACCCTTTGGTGTCAGCTTTTTGACGATCCCCTCTGTGTTCAAGTTACTGTACTGCTGATCTCTAAAGGTCTATTTCTGTATCAGGGCTGGCATTGTGTTCCCGAGCTGTGGTATACAAAAGTGCCCAGCAAGTACCATAGGCAGGAGGTCCTGGAACCAACCCTAAAGAGGGCTCATTAGTGGTGGACAGCATCCCAGTGATACTCTGCGCCAAGGAATGAGCTCAGAATCCAGGGAACGAAGCCAAGGTTGGCTGGCCACCCTGCCAAGCTGGGAGTCCTTGCTCATGGTTATCAGCCACAGGAAGGGTGCCAGTAGAGGGGCTGAAACTGACTGATGGGGATGAAAGGAGCAGCGATGGACCCTGGGAAGCGGGAAAGGGCTCTTCCGTGCTTGCACGTATCTCTTCAGGAGAGAGCGGCCTCTGATTGTGGGGGTCTTGTAGGCCGAGCGGTACATACTTAGCAGAGAGTAGGCGCTTGAAATATGATTGAAAGGTCTTAATGAAAATATGTCCCCTGTCCTCCCAAAGCAATTTAATTTTAATTTGGACCTAATTAATTTTTTAAAAATACCTGGCATATATCTTCACATTTTCTCAGTAATGCTCTTACACTGTTCTTTAGTGAGTCACCCATCTGAAACCATTAACTTTATTAACTTCCTCTTCAATAGATGATAACTCAATGTTATCACCTCCCATTCCTCTCCTTATCCCAGAACAACAACAACAAAAAAAAAACCCGTGGTGTTGGAAATGCAGCTCAGTTGGTACAGCGCTTGTCTAGCATGTGCAAAGCTCTGGGTTCCCTCCTTAGCACTGGACCTGCTGGTGTACACCAGTAATTCCAGCATCTCCCAGGAGGCAAAGGTAGGAGGATCCAAAGTTCAAAGTCCTCTTCAGCTACATTGTGAGTTCCAGGATGAAACCAAAACCCAAATAGAATTCTGGCTGAATCCGACGTTACTGTATCGCTAAGACCATGCAATTACTAATCATCACTGTGTGGTAGAGCAATCACAAGGAACCACCATCCCCTTGACTGCCACCTCAGTGCCGGATACTAGATAAATGCAGGCAGCCTTTGTACCCTCAGATTTGTCTGAAATTATTCAAATCAGCCAGTCCTAAATCTGCTTATCTTCCCTGACCCGAACCTTTCCACTAAAACCACAAAGCAGACTCTTGCTCACTGCCGGCTGCTTAGCTAGCCTGCTCCTGATCAAGCCTGGGGCTTCTCAGTTTGGCCCCATGTAGTCAAGCATGCCCCTCCTCTTTCTCACATACTCTTAACAAACTCTTAGTGAAGACAGTTCTCTTCTCAGGAGATTCCTAGTCTTCACTGCAACTGGATATACCGTGGCTGGCTGATACCCATGGGGGGGCCTTCCTGAAGAGGAACAGAGCAGGAGTAAGGTGGGGGAGGGGGGAGGAACTGGGATGAGAAGAAGAATGTAAAAACAAACAAATAAACAAAAACAAACAAACCAAAAGACAATCCTCTTCTCATCTGTTGGCCTATCCATACAAATAAAACTATTCATTTAATGCAATGTGTTTACCATGTGACCTAGCAACCCTAGGTGTCACACAATGAAGTAAAAACATACTCCCATACAAAGACATATATCTAAATGTTCATGCTAGCATATGGTCACAGTAGCTCCAGAGTAGAAGCAACCCAAGTACTTACCAGCTAATAAGTAAGTAAAGTCTGTTATGTTTTTGCAAAGGAATGCTTTCCTAGGAAGGAAAGGACTGAGCCGTTGAGAGATACTAAAACACGGTTAAACTAAAAATGATACTAAACTAAACTAAAAATGAGAGAAAGCACGCCCAATAGACTACCCACTTCGTGATTTCTTCATGTCGGTGTTCAGACGGCTTGGCTCTAACAAGCAGGGGCTAGCTTTCTAAAGACAGACAGAACTGTCTGGAAAAACAGAAGCACAGGTTCTAGAGAGCTCCCCAAGACAACAAGAGCAGAGAGGTGCTGGAGTTGGCGGTCAAGCGTCCAAGAAGAATAGGATGTCCTTCCATTCCAGACCTGAGACCGGGCTAGACTCAGGGAAGGAATTGGTTAAGATGAGGTTTCACACTGTAAGGCCTCAAGGAATTCTGACTAACATTATACAATAGAATGACTAGGGTGCTCTTTTTCATGTATGGACTTTTAAAGGTTTTATTATTTTTTAATTATGTGCGCACATAATGTGTGTGTGTATAGGTTTGTGCACATGAGTGTGTAAGACACTCAGAAGCTAGAAGTTCCAGGGCATCAGATCTCCTGGAACTGGAGTAACAGGTGGTTGTGAACTATCCAGCTTGGGTGCTGGGAACTGAACTTGGATCCTCTGCGTTGACTGAGCTATCTTCCCAGTTCGTGGTCAGGGTACTCTTTTGTCAGGATTCTAAGATATGTAGCAACTCTATTCAACTTTGATATGGGAGGAAAAACAAGCATTTCTATCTTAAAGAAATGCAGTGTGGTCTCTAACATGAGGTGAAAATGTCAGAGACCGGGTGTGGACAATGGATACTTGTGGGAACTCTAAAAAGATTATTATGGGACTGGAGAGATGGCTCAGTGGTTAAGAGCACTGGCTGCTCTTCCAGAGGACCCAGGTTCAATTCCAGCACCTACATAGCAGCTCACAGCTGTCTGTAAATCCAGTTCCTGGGGACCTGACCCCCTCACTCAGACATACATGCAGATAAAACACCAATAAAAAAAAAAAAATTATTATTTGGGGACTGGAGAGATGGCTCAGCAGTTAAGAGCATATACTGCTCTTTTAGAGGACCTTAGTTCGATTTACAGCATCTACATCAGGTGGTTCACAACCAACTGTAATTCCAACTCCAGAGGGATCCAACACTTCTAGCTGCTTCAGGCTTCTCCACTCACGTGTACTAACCCACATACAGTTAAAAATGATACACAGACAATTAAAAATAGTAAAGTTATCTTCTAAAGGATTATTACTAGGGAATATGGGAGGTTTTCATTTTTCCTTAATTCTATATTTTCTAAATATTATTCTAATAAACACGTATTTTTGTAGTTGGTTGTTTTTGCTTTTTGGGGGCCCCTGCTACCAAGCTCCCAAATAAATCACACATGGAAGCTTGTTCTTAATTATAAATGTCTGGCCTTAGCTTGGCTTGTTTCTATCCAGCTTTTCTTAACTTTAACTTATCCCGTCTACCTCTTGCCTCTGGGCTTTTCCTTTTCTCTTACTTCTGTTTATCTTACTTTCACTCTTACTTTGTAACTGGCTGTGTGGCTGGGTGGCTGGACCCCAGCATCCTCCTCTCCTTGTTCTCTTGCTCTTTCTTTTTTTCTTCCAGATTTCTCCTTCTATTCATTCTCTCTTCCTGCCAGCCCCACCTCTCTCTTTCTCTCTCCTGCCTAGCTATTGGCCATTCAGCTCTTTATTAGACCATCAGGTGTTTTGGACAGGCACAGTAACACAGCTTCACTGAGTTAAACAAATGTAACATAAACAAAAGTAACACACCTTAAAATAATATTCTACCACATTTTTTTTTTTTTTTGATTTCTTGAGACAGGGCTTTCCTGTTCTCTGTGTAGCTTTGTGCCTTTCCTGGAACTCACTCTGTAGCCCAGGCTGGCCTCGAACTCACAGAGATCCACCTGGCTCTGCCTCCCGGGTGCTGGGATTAAAGGCGTGCGCCACCACCGCCCGGCACAACATATTTTTGTTTAAAAATTATAGTTAGGAAATGTAAATCTATAGAGTAAAAGCAACTCCACAACTCATTGCCTGTGGTAGAACTGACCAAATAGGCATGATGTACATTTCTTAATCATCACTGAGTCCCACACTTAGAACAAGTGCACTTCATGGGGTATAAATTGTGACCCAATAAAGCCGTTTTTAAAGAATTAATACTGGAAAAAGAAATCTGCCCCACTACTTGCTAAGGTGTGAGCACGACATTGCGGAAGTGGCGGATCACTCCGTTAGACTCTGTTAGACCCATTAGCCTCCTGCCTCCATTAGACTGTGTGAAGGGGACGGTCCAAGAGACAGCCCAGAAGCCATCCTGATTGGATTGCCAAGTGGCTTGTCCTCAGCATGACTTGTTGTAGGTTCATATACAGAAAAATGGGGACAATGATAGCAGATTCCTCTGTGTACAGACTAACTCCATGGGAGCCATCTTACTGCATCGAATAGGTGACAGGTAGGGATGCAAACCGGTTCTAATCTAAAGAGAAAGAATGTCCTAGCCAACAGAGGCTCCCTGGACTCCCCCATACTCCCCGCACACACTGTAGAATGAGTTAGTTTTGCCTCATTTACAATCTTCCCAATCTTTCTATTAGATAAATGTTTTTTCTTTGACTTCTCCCTTGAATAAGTTTTAACACCTCGTTGATTACCCAGTTCTGAGCATAAGAAAATATTTAACATGTAAATTTTTTTCCTGAATGGGAATCATGGTTTCACTGTTTTATTTTTACTTTTTATTTATTTTATATCCCAACTGCAGTTTCCCCTCCACTCCTCCCAGGCCCCTCCCCCTCCCCACTGTCCCTTCCCTCAATCCACTCTTCTTCTCTTTCCATTCGGAAAAGGGCAGGCCTTCTGTGGATAGCAACAGAACATGGCATGTCAAGTTGTAGCAAGACTAAGCACCGCCCCATGTATTAAGGCTGGACAAGGCGACCCAGTATGAGGAATATGGTTTCTTTCTCCTTCTTTCCTTCCTTCCTCTCCTCTCCTCTCCTCTCCTCTCCTCTCCTCTCCTCTTCTCTCTCTCTCTCTCTCTCTCTCTCTCTCTCTCTCTCTCTCTAATGAAAGCAGTTTTTACTGTTTATTTGTTGTGGCTCTGGAGATGGAATCTCATCGTGCTCGGCCAACACTCTACCCTGGAGCAACACCCACAACCTCCTCTTGCTCTTTATTTTGAGAAAGCGTCTCATTAAACTACCCAAGCTGCCTTTGACTTCGCTTCCAGGTGCCATCCTGTGTAGATGCACTCACTCTAGATCATCTCTGCCCGGTTCTCACTCTCTGCTTCCTGTGCACAGATGAAAATGTCATCGATCAGCTTCCTGTTCCTGCTGCCTTCCTTGCTGTGGTGGACTCCAATCCTCGGAAACTGGAAGCCCAAATGTCCTCTCTCTTCCCTATAACTTTTGGTCATTCGCTGTATTTTGTCACAGCGATAGAAAAGTAACCAATATTCTCTTAAATGTGGAAATTCAGCCCGCCCTTCCGTGTTAGTCAACTTTCTGCTATTATAAAAATATGCCAAAGATAAAGCAGCCCAAAAGAGGAAAGATGTATTTTGGCTCCGCCCACGGTTGTTTTGGGCCCTGTGGCAAGCAATGTGTCACAGGCAGCCAGTGGTGGGGCATGGTGCTCCCCATGTGATAGCCCGGAAGCTGAGAGAGCAGCAGGAAAAGACTAGAAAGATGCTTCTCTTAAAAGGCACACCCCAATGCCCTAAAACTCCCCCAGTCCCACCTCTTAATGGTCCCCATCATCTCTACTACCACTAGACTGAGGTGCCATCCATTAAATGTGGGTCTTTGAAGCCGGGCAGTGGTGGCGCACGCCTTTAATCCCAGCACTCGGGAGGCAGAGGCAGGCGGATCTCTGTGAGTTCGAGGCCAGCCTGGGCTACAGAGTGAGTTTCAGGAAAGGCGTAAAGCTACACAGAGAAACCCTGTCTTGAAAAACAAACAAACAAACAAACAAACAACAACAACAAAAGTGGGTCTTTGGAGGACATCCAAGATCCAAAGAGTCGCCCATGCAGAGAATGGGAAAACAAATTCCATCCTCTGTGGAGCCCGTGAGAATGCCCAGATAGCCACAGAGAAGGACCACATGTTCAGTCCCTTCCTTTGTGTAGGCTCATATCTTGAGGTTTTATTTTGTGGAAGAATTAAAGTGAACTAAGGAGAACTGAATTGTACAATCCATCCGGTTTCTTGCACAGTACCTACAGTCTCTGGATTCCCTGCCCACCAGCCTCTACCTCCCTTTTTGTATTCAATAAACACTTATCAAATGTCTAGACTGGGAGGTACAGTATACTCCACCTTGGAGGGACAATAACGAGTGTGCCCTGCTTCTGTGGAATACTGACAGACAGTAAGGGACACAATAATCACACGGGCACACAAGATGTAGTGAAACCGGTGACTTAGAACCAGACTCTTGACAAGGAAGTAGAAACAGATGAGTAACAGCACAGAAGGCAGGAAAGTGGCCGCCAGGAGCCACGGTGTTTCTTTTTGGCCTCCGGTAAATATTCTGGAATTTGATAGTGGTGACAGATGTACAGCCTCGTACATACATTAAAAACACACGGAATTATACGTTTTTAAAAGTGCGAACTTCGGGCTGGAGAGATGGCTCAGAGGTTAAGAGCACTGACTGTTCCTCCAGAGGTCCTGAGTTCAATTCCCAGCACCCACATGGTGCCTCACAACCATCTGTAATGAGATCTGGCGCCCTCTTCTGTGTACATAATAAATAAATAAATCTTTAAAAAAAAAAAAGTGTGAACTTCATTGTATGTAAATTATATCTCAGTAAAGCCGTTACTAAAAAAGAACAATAAGGACCCTTGATTAAGCTTGAGGGGGAAAGCGGGGAGGAAGGAGGGTGTCCTTAAAAGAACGGCATTTGTGAAGAATCTGACGGGGCGGAAGTGAGCCAGTGTGTGTGTGTGCGTGTGCGCATGTGCGTGTGCGTGTGCGCGTGTGCGTGTGTGCACACGTGCGTGTGTGTGTGTGTGTGTGTGTGTGTGTGTGTGTGCGCGCACATGTGTCTGTGAAAACACGGTAGGTCCATAGTCTGATCCATCAGGGAGCGGCGGCTAGGGAGCGTCTTTGAGAAAAGAGGGTTTAGCCCTGCACTGTCACCACAGCTAGGGTTTCATGGCTCCTGTGGTCTAGACAGGTGCAGCCCCTGGAGCATACTCAAACAGTGAAAGGAAGCTGTGCAGAGTCCTTTCCCTTCCCAGACACTCTAAGTTGGAGACTGTTACTCAGAGACTGTGGCCAGATGACACAATGGGTTTACTGAAGCATGCGATTGAGATCGTGTTTGAACTACAATTGTGGTAATGGAGCTGGAGAAATGGAGCACCATGGGAAATATTTAAAGAACAGAACAGAGGAGCAGAGGAAACGACCTCATCCCTGTGTTGGTCTCAGGAACTCTGTCAGCTCTCTCATTGGCTTTGGTTCCTGGCTGGAAGGTAATGAATGGCCAGTCTCCTTTCCCTGGGAAATGGGCAGCACAACCCTACAATGAATGCAGATGTCCCCAACAAAAGCCGATGTAAATTTAAGTTTCTGTTCCACCAGCAACTCTGAAATACCTGGCAGCTGCTTCCCAAATAACTGACTTGGAGACTTAATATTACTTATAAATGTTTGGCCGAGCCCGGTGGTGGTGGCTCACGCCTTTAATCCCAGCACTCAGGAGGCAGAGGCAGGTGGACCTCTGTGAGTTCGAGGCCAGCCTGGTCTACAAAGCGAGTTCCAGGACAGCCTCCAAAGCTACAGAGAAACCCTGTCTCAAAAAACAAAACACACACACACACAAACAAACAAACAAAAAACAACAAAGAGACAAAAAAATGTTTGGCCGATGGCTCAGGCATATTACTACCTAGCTCTTACATCTTAACACATTTCTATTAATCTATGTATTGCCACATGGCTGTGGTGTTAGCGGTCTGCTGGCATGGTGCTCCTTGGGCGGCTGGTTGGCATCTGCCTTGACTCCGCCCTTCTTTCTCCCTGTATTCCGTTTGGCCTTCCCACCTAGCTATATTCTGCCTGGCTATAGGCCAGATCAGCTTTATTTATCAACCAATGAGAGCAACACATATTCACAGCATACAGAAAGGCCATCCCACAGCAAGCCAACGCCCCTCATAGATCCAACTACACAAATGTTCTTGACCATGGACACAAATGCTGGGCTAGCTGGTGGAAACGGGGAAGAGGGAATGCTGGGAGAAAAATATTAGGTAGAAAACAAGTAAATAGGAGGGTAGCAGGTTGTGATCTTGGATCTGAGGGAGAGAAAAGCCATGTCTTGGTGACAATTCCCAGTAGGTCACATCTGGTTACCCACAACCCCAGCAACTGTTCAGGAGCTTGTTCCTCAGTCCTATTTGATCCTGCTTCATTTTCCTGCCCATAGTCAGAGCATCAGACTGGATCCTCATTACTCCTTTTCCTGAGTTGCTATAGTAACAGTCAAAGGAGGGTTGTGTTTCGCTGTCTGTAACAAAAACCCAAACCCAGCAGGGACTATATTACAAAATCCCCAGTGGACTGAGCATACCTGTAATCCCAGTACTCAGGAGGCTGAGAGAGGAGGACACCCAGGCTACATAGTAAGAATGAGTTCAGCCAGAGCTACACAGCAAGTGTCTGTGTCAACACACACACACACACACACACACACACACACACACACACACACCTCTAATGAAGTTTAATTTATAAATTAGGCACAAAATGAGATTTAACAGCATTAACTAAAATATAATAATTATAATAATACACAACAGTAAAATTGCCTGCAACTTTATCCTTGCACGATGAGGTCATTATTAAGTCAATGTAGGTTGCCTCACAGGACGTTACAATGCTACAATAGTTGATCTGATAATAACCCAATGCTATTTAAGTGACTTTTGGATGGGTGCCAGGTGAGGGGCATATACTACATTAATATTCTGGACAAAGGAATGATTCACTTCTTGAGTAGGAATGATCAAGGCCGTGAGAGGTTTCATTTTGCCACACACAACAGTATGCAGTTTATTTCTGGAGTTTCCCACTTAATATTTTATGATCATGGATGACCATAGAAGGTGAAAGCAAAGATAAAGGGGGAATTATGATAGAAATGCTCACTCCGGAGGCTAGTGCAGCAGCTCAAGGACCACCCAGAGGGTTGACAAGAGGCCACTGTGCGGTCCAGGAGGGCTGAGCAGTCAGGAGGAGAGCAGAGAGCGTGCACTTAGATCCGGAAAGCAGAACGTTTTTAGAAATTTCCACTCTGGGCAGAAGCGTCCCAGCTACCCTTCACTTGAAGGGTTTTGTGCTGTTTATTTTAATTTTGTTTCCTGTAAGGAATATAAAGAGAAGTAGCCTGGGTTCTCTGACCTACTGAGGGGTATCAGGTGACCTTTAACTGCTGGCAGGCACATCACAACCAAATGACTCCTAATGACAGACTGCTATCCCCATAGATGCGAGCATCACTCACCCCTCATCCGAGAAGCTTCTTCCTGCAGTGGATGAGAATTAACAAAGATATCCAAAACTGGACCATGTGCAGAGAGGGAGTGTTTTCAGAGCGCTCCGTCCTAAATGGGGTGTCTTTACCAAGCCCCTGCCTTCAAGGCTTTGGGGATCCATGCAGAAGAGTGGCAGATGGCTCCCAGTGAACAACATCTCCCAGACACACCAGGACTGATGCACAAGTGAACTCATAGAGACTATGGCGGCACACACAAGGCCTGCACGGGTTCAATCCAGATAAAGTCCTAGCACTGAGCAGGGGGAAGTGGACACAGAGTCCACCCCTAACCAAGAGGCGATTTGCAGTTGATAGCTGCTGGGAGAGGGAAAATCGTTTTTCTTCAACGGAGTGACACTGGATATGTCAACCACATTCCGAGGTAGGCTCCATGGCCAGGAGCAAGCTGCCAACACAAAACAGACTCCACATTGTTTGTTTTGTTTTGTTTTTTTAATGTGTGTGTACTTTTTGTTTTGGTGGTTTTTTCTTTCCTTTTTTTTTTGTCTGTTTTTATTTTTTATTTTCATTTTTGTTTGTTTTTCTTGGCTTTTGTTTGTTTGTTCATATTTTGTTTTTCAAGACAGGCTTTCTCTCTGTAGCCCTTTGTAAACAAGGCTGGCCTTGAACTCACAGAGATCCGCCTGCCTCTGCCTCCTAAGTGTTGGGATTAAAGGTGAGTGCCACCATGCCTGGCTTTTTTTTTTTCCAGTGAGAGAAAAAGAACAGGAAGTTGGGTAGGTAGGGAGGTGGGAAGAATCTGGTTGGTGTTGGGGGAGGAGAAAGAATATGATCAAAATATATTGTATGAAAAGAATTTAATAATAAGAAATTTAAAATTTAAAAATAAGAAACTGGAGAGAAAATACATCCAAGAAGAAGAATCAAGTTATGGAGCTTAAGGTGGGTAGTAGAAGGGGCTGGGCAGGACACAGAGAAGACGGTTCTTGGTTGGGTCTGAGCGACTGTGGGACTGGCGGGTAAGAGAGATTTGTCCTGACTGGGCCAGGCAGGAAAACTCTAGCTACAAATGGCGCCCAACGTGTTGGCAAGAATTTCCACCTAAAACCTGAGAAAAAAGATTCTAAAACGGAGCTAAAAACAGCTTCCTAGTTGTGTCTCTCAAGTTAGCGGCAGCCTGCCGGTTTGAGCTACTATGGCGGGTTCCTGGCGTGTGCGTCTGATCTACAGTGTGGTGGGAATGAAGAGTCTACAAGCAACACTTTACTCTGCTGCATGGTGGATTTAGCCTTTGCTAGTTAAAAAAAAAAAAGTTTCTGGGCTATGTACTGCTTTGATAGAACTGCTTCTAGACCCAGAGCTGGCGGTAAACTGTACCACCACCATGTTGGGAAGCTGAGGTGGGTGGAGCCAGCAGCCACAGCGGCGTTTCAGTCTTACAAAGATGGATATTACACAGAGAATCTGGTTTGTCTTGTCTTTGGGATTTTTAACCACAGAAAAAGATTTGATCATAAAAGCTGTTGAGTTAAACAAATATGTAAATTTTAAAGGTACCTTGACTTCGAAATTTGGATATAAGGATATGTTGCTTTGGAAAGGAGTCTCTGCTTTTGTTTCCACAGAAAGCCAGAGGCTGTGGATTTGTTCCAGATTAAGATATATCAGGTTTGATCAGCCAAGACCACCTGAAAGGTCTCCGATGACACCATGGCCCAGATGATCTGACATCCAGAATGGTTTCAAGGCAACTGGCTCAGAGGTTCACCCTAATGGACTACTCTATAATCCTAAAATTTTCTTTGTATCCCCATAAGATACAGCGCCCCCCTCCAGCAGGAAGTAGTAAGAGAAACTACGCCCACATTCCCAAAATTATCAAGCTGGCTTTGGAGATGGAATTGGCTCACTCCTTCTCTAAACCCAGACATATTGCTAAAAGAAATGGTTAAGAGATTCTTGTGTCCCAAATCAGAAGAGCCCTCTGGTGTGGGACAGAGAAAAACCAATATTTTTCTTTAAAGCAGGTTGATTTCTTTCTAAAGGCAGATCTCTTTCTAAAGAAGAAAGGGGGATATGATATAGATATAATAGGATGAAAGGGTAGATTAGGGAACTTACTTCTAAAGAGCAACAACTTGTTTAAAATGTTTTACATTGGTATAGATTTTAGTCTATTGATACAAACTTAAAGTTAATTTTGTTATACTATGTATATATTTCTACTCATATTTAAGGTATTATGTTTGTATAGCTCATTTAAAATTGTAATGGACAATTAAAAATAGATTAATAATTAGTCATCTGTGATAATCATACTCATAGCCATGTTAGTTAAGTCTTCTAGGTATACACAGAGATATTTCAGATGGATAGGTAATCTTCAAATACTTCAAAGACCTTCAGAATATGGCATTTAAAATATTTTTAAAATTTAGACTTTCTGGACAGTGAGACATGTCTGTTCCTGGCAGCACCGATTTACTTCAGAGAGGAAGATGGGCATTGAAGACACTTCATATCTTATCTTCACCTTGGCAAGCCACTGGGGCAAGAAACTGTTCTTGCCTGGACTGCTTGATCAACTGGACAACATGCAGGACCCATAGGAAGGTGACCACTAAATTTTGCTTGACAAAATGGTCCTTGACGGTCCTGCTTCGCAGAGGAAACTGCCAGAAATTCTACAGGACACTGAGAGAAGTGACCGAGAGACTCTAGCCCTGTGGGCTGAAGACAGATGCCCCAACTTTACAAAGAAACATTAGGTGACTGTCCAGGCTGCCAGCTGTCTCTGTCTACCCTGCAAGACTCCCGAAAGTTGCTTGCATCCTTCTCCCGGTTCTCAGGTAATATTATATCCTTCTGAGGTCTTTGATGTGGTTGAAGACTAGATAGTTATAATTTCCTCAATTATGATAAAAGATAAGTTAGATATAAAAGCTTGGACTCACAAATATAAGATAGATAAAATATCTTCTTTAATATTGTAACTGTAATTCTTGTTTGATGATTGTTTTGTTATATGTAATTGTACTATGTAAAAGTTAAAACCTTCCTTTAAAAAAAAAAAGAAAAGGGGAAGTGCTGTGGATATCGCTCTGTGTAAATAAAGTTCTGATTGGCCAGTGGCCAGGCAGGAAGTATAGGCGGGACAAGAGAAAAGAGAATTCTGGGAAGTAGAAGGCTGGGGGAGACACCGCCAGCTGCCGCCATGAGAAGCAACATGTAAAGACACCGGTAAGCCACAAGCCATGTGGCAAAGTATAGACTAACAGAAATGGGTTAATTTAAGATAGAAAAGGTAGATAACAAGCAGCCTGCCACGGCCATACAGTTTGTAAGCAATATAAGTCTCTGTGTGCTTTCTTGGTTGGGTCTGAGCGACTGTGGGACTGGCAGGTAAGAGAGATTTGTCCTGACTGGGCCAGGGAGGAAAACTCTAACTACAAAGCTTCCTGAAGACTCAGCGACTGTCCCGTGTTCTCTATGGTAATTTTTATCCATGTAAACAGCCCTGCTTGAATATCACTCAGCTATAAGAAAGAATGGCATCCTACAGCCAAAAGCATGGTACAGAAGGATGTCACATTGTGTGAAATAAGCCAGACACAAAAAGACAAATTCTGCTTGTCCCAATTAATATTCATAACATGCATATATCCATGTTTTAATATGTACAATTAGCACATGCTAATAAAAATGATGCATTTAATAAGAAAAGGATGGCCTGAATGAGCATGTTGGAGAAGATATTTAAATATCCCAAACCAACTTCATTTGTATATTTATTTTTAAAATCTTTTTATTTATTTTTATTTCATGTGCATTGGTGTTTTGCCTTCATGTATGTCTGTGTGAGGGTGTTGGATCCTTTGGAATTGGAGTTACAGATAGTTGTGAGCTGCCATGTGGGTGCTGGGAATTGAACCCGGGTCCTCTGCAAGAGAAGCCAGTGCTCTTAACCACTGAAACATCTCTCCAGCCCCAACTTCATTTATTTTGACAGAAATGAAGAATCATGTTGATATATGGTCAGGCAAAAACTGGAAGCACACAATTGAAGGGTGGACGGCAAAGAGAAAGATGAGGAGGAGGTGGTGAGGATCAACCACTGTCCCATGCCTCTGAGGACTGGACAAGTGTTTGAAGTTCCTGAAACAGGAATTAGGGTCCTGTCCGCTCATGGAGATGCTGACTGGTGCCGCTCAAGTACAGCAAAGCTTTAAGAGTTGGCTATAATTTGTGCGCTAGCGCCCTCTCGTGGTCACACTGTGCAGTTCCTCTTGGCGGGGGAAAGGGAGGGGATAATTAGAGACATTTAAATGAAATAATCCTTACTTAGGGACTAGATACAAATATCAAAAGTTTAGATTAAACCGATGGTAACGCACATATAATTTAAAAATATCTTTAGATTCCTATAGTAATTGAAGACATTTTAAAGTGTGTGCGTGCGCGTGTGCGTGTGTGTGTGTGTGTGTGTGTGTGTGTGTGTGCGTGTGTGTATGTGTGTGCGCGCGCGCGTGCATGCGCTCCTGCAGGAGCATGCACATGACAGACTAGAAGGAAAGGACAAAAGGAGAAATGGAGAGAAAGATTAAAGGAAGAAAAGAACAGTCTGGGAGGAACCTACCAGAATGCTAACAGGAATCTGGAAGATAATTTTCTCTATCTTTCCTTAAACTTTTCTGTATTTAACAAAGTTAGTACAGTGAATATTACATTAAAATGAAACAAACACAAATATTCTCAACGTAAAACATGAGTTTGGATTTTAAGGGTTTTTTTTGTTTTTTGTTTGTTTTTGAGCTGAGGGTCGAACCCAGGGCTTTGTGCTTGCTAGGCAAGTACTCTACCACTGAGCTAAATCCCCAACCCATTGGGTTTTAAATTTTTTTTTTAACTGGAGCTACACCATATATTATTCTAAATTAGCTTTTCTCGCTGTATCATCTGGGGTTATTTCTACGCTACCAGCGTCTACAATTCAAACTCACTTAAATGAGTATTTGTACTTAGAGCAGAAAGTTCATCATTTCTAATACTTGGCATTCATCAGTTCGTTCAGATGCATCAGCTTCAGGGAGAAGATGTATTTCCACTGACGAGAAGTGGGATGAAGTCAGCCAGCGTCCTCTAGTCAGAACTGTGCTACAGAAATTGTGGTACCGTTTTCTCTCATTGCCATGACAAAACACCACACAAAAGCTACTTAAGGACAGAAGGGCTTGGTTTTTGGTTTTTGGTTTGTTGTTGTTGTTGTTTTGTTTTGCTTTTGGTTTTTCGAGACAGGGTTTCTCTGTGTAGCTTTGCGCCTTTCCTGGAACTTACTTGGTAACCCAGGCTGGCCTCGAACTCACAGAGATCCGCTTGGCTCTGCCTCCCAAGTGCTGGGATTAAAGGCGTGCGCCACCACCGCCTGGCCAGAAGGGCTTGTTTTGGGTCACAGTTGGAAGCCACAGTAACAAGAACATGTGATAACTGGTCGTATCTGCAGTTAGGATATGTGTGTGTGTGTGTGTGTGTGTGTGTGTGTGTGTGTGTGTGTGAGAGAGAGAGAGAGAGAGAGAGAGAGAGAGAGAGAGAGAGAGGAGACAGAGAGACAGAGAGCTTTCACTTCCTTCTTTTTCCTTTCCATCCAGCCTAGGACACCCATCCCTGGGATGGTGGCACCCACACTCAGGGTGAACCTCTCCTCTTTAGTTAACCCCCTCAAGAGATGCCCTTGCAGAGGTGTGTCTCCTAGGTGAGTCCAGATCCAGTCAATGGAGATTAACCCTCACAAGATGGTCCTGTCTTAGACTAAACTATGCTGCCTGCCCAGTCAGAGCTGGATGCTGGATGCTTGTCCCCACCCCTGCCATGACCTTGGTGAACCTCAGGCATTTTGTTCAGGCTGACCTTTGCGATATTGGAAATAGAGTGCAGGTAAAGGAGTTCTTTAAAAGCTACTTAAAGGCGTGTTGCAGCTTATGGGGGTATGTGATAATACATTTTCACTAGAAAACAAAGTTGGAGCTGCTTTAAAAAAATTAAAATTTAATGAAATTGTCAAAGAATAAAGAAATTACTTAAAAAGCTAATGCATATATTGTAAACTGTCCAAATAATGTGAAGTGGCCTTCTCCTCGTCTCCATTTTCAGCCTATTTCTGCGTTAGTGCATTAGCAGTTTCTAACGGGTTCCAGCAGAATTCTCATGTAAAGGCAGTGAATTTAAATACATCTTCCCCTGTTTTAACCCTCAAGTGAGAACATATTACCACCATGTGTCCCAGGACCACATAATTCTAACAAATTTAACAGTCTGTCTAGTAGCCTTTTTGATTGTTTGTTTTATACATCAGAAGACTTAAGGTTTTAAATTTAAAAATATCAGACACAGACAACTGAGGGAAGCTGGGGGGGCGCGCGGGGCGGGTCCTCCCCAAGGAAGAGCACACCAATTGGTTGTCCAGGGCCAAATGGTCAGCCCTGAAAACACATACAAGTAACATCATATAGACTCAACAGGTTATATTTAAGATGGTATATGTTTATATAAATACGTATATGCATGCAAAAACAATTAATGAAAGAAGAGGCTATGGGCTTGAAGGAGAGGCTGGAGGGATATATGGAAGGGTCTGGAGGGAGGAAAGGGAAGGGAGAAAAGTTGTAATTAAACTACAGGCTCAAAAATAAACAAATTGGGTTGGGGATTTAGCTCAGTGGTAGACCGCTTGCCTAGCAAGTGCAAGGCCCTGGGTTCGATCCTCAGCTCAAAAAAAAAAAAAAAAAAGAAAAGAAAAGAAAAAGAAAAAAGAAAAAAAAAACAAATAGATTACTGGAGATATATTTCACACACACACACACACACACACACACACACTTTCTATAAATATTTGAATATTTGAATGTTAAATACAAAAAGCTTTTTTTTAAGTATGTGAAAGAGCAGGTCAGAAATGCAGCAACATAGGAACTTAGAGACTTCTGGAGTTAATGCTGAGGATTCTGCTGCTGTGTATGTCTCCTGCTTTGTTTTAGTGCGTTGTGGTGGTGGTGGTGGTGGTGGGTGTGTGTGTGTGTGTGTGTGCCTGTGGGGAGTGTGGTTGGTGGTAGTCCTGGTTGGCCTGGAGCTCACATTATAGATGAAGCTGTCCTTGAACTTGATGTAATTTTTCTGCCCTCTGGCTTCTGAGCGCGGGTTACAGGTTCAGTGCTGTACCTGGCTGCTTTACTTTTGTTTTAAAAATTGCTTTATTGTAATGAACTCACAAATAAAAACTTTATATTATATTGAGGTAGCCACTCCAACAAACACTTTCCAGTCCCAAATTTAGTGAACTTCAGTCAGAATGACCATTTCAAAAGCATGGAAGTTTGCTTGGAGTTTTACACTATCAATTACATTTTTATGGACTTATCTAGCACAGAAAAAAAGAAAAAAAACTATGATAAAATTGAAACCAGAAAGCCAACTAGTTTTATATCTTCTTTCATGACTCATTATTACTATTATTATTATTATTATTATTATTATTATTATTATTATTATTGTGTTTTTTTGAGACAAGGTTTCTCTGTGCAGCCCTGGCTGTCCTGGAACTTGCTCTGTAGACCAGGCTGGCCTCGAACTCAGAAATCTGCCTGCCTCTGCCTCCTACGTACTGGGATTAAAGGCCTATGCCACCACCTCCCAGCTGATTTTTTTTTAACTGTAATAAATTATACATAACATAAAGCTTACCATTTTGTTTTATTTTTCTGACAGGGTCTTGCTATGTGACCTGGGCTGGTCTTTAACTCCTGGGCATTTTACCTGAGTGATCAAGTAAGACTTCTGAGCAGTAAGAACTCAGAGAGCTCTAGAGTGAGTGCTGAGGATCTGTCTGCTGTCTACCCCTCAGGTTCTCTCTCTTTCTCTTCGTGTGTGCTGTGTGTGTGTGTGTGTGTACCACCTGCCCAACTTGTCCAATTCTGTGGTGTTGTGTACATTCATGTTCTGTAACTGTCACCTGTGTTTCTGAAATTTTAGACCCCAAACAGAAACTGTGGGTATTAATCTACAACTCGCCAGGCCCCCATGTTACACTGCACCTCTATTAACTGCTATTCAATTGTCTTTCTCGATAAATCTTACTGTTCAAAATGCTCCACAGAGTCAAATCCCCCGGTATTCCCCTTTTCTGTCTGGCTTACTTTATTCAGCATACTGTTTTCAATGTTCATCCAAGGTGTAACATGTCAGGACTGGGGTCTGGTTGTGACTAAATCATGTCCCACTGTATGCACACAGCACCCGTTGGCTCATCTGCCGGCACATCCTTCAGTCATTACTAACTGTTAACTGAGTAGACAGCCAAGGGACTCACATTAGCTGAGCACTTTAGAAAGAACATCTGTCTACAGGGAACACTCTTGGACTAAGGGTGAAGAGTAGAAAAAGAAGAGGCTATTCCACAACAACAGGAAGCTGAAGAGAGCAGGACGGGAGTGGGGGTGGGGTGACTCAGCTGCTCAAGTGTGAGGACCTTTGTGCCAATCTCCAGCACTAAGTAGAAAGCCAGGTGTGGTGGAACACACACCAGTGATCCCAACGCTAGGCAAACAGAGGCAGGGGAAGTCCTCAGGCTTGCCAGCCGATAATCTCACCTGTCTCAAACAATATGATGGATAGCTGGGTGGTGGTGGCGCACGCCTTTAATCCCAGCACTTGGGAGGCAGAGCCAGGCGGATCTCTGTGAGTTCGAGGCCAGCCTGGTGTAGAGACTGAGATCTAGAACAGGCACCAAAATTACACAGAGAAACCCTGTCTTGAAAAAAAAAAAGATGGAAAGTACACAGGAATATGTCCATATGCATATATATATAATATTTTATCAGATAAAATACAATTTAAGATAAAATGTACCGTGTTGTGGAATATTTAACTATGTAAAAATGTGTTGTATTTGTTTCACCTTGTCTGCCTAAGGCACCTGATTGGTCCAATAAAGAACTGAACGGCCAATAGTGAGGCAGAGAAAGGATAGGCGGGGCTGGCAGGCAGAGAGACTAAAAAACGAGGGAGAAGAGAGGAGAGAAGAAGGGGGAGAGAGAGAGGGACAGGCCTGGGGCCAGAAGCCAGGCAACCCCAGCCAGACACAGAGGAAGCAGGAAAGTAGGAGATACAGAAGGAAGAAAGGTGAAAAGCCCCGAGGCAAAAACGTAGATAAAGGGAAGCAGGTTAAGTTAAAAGAACTAGCCAAGAAAATGAGCCTAAGCTAAGGCAGAGCATTCAAAACTAGTAAAAAGTCTCCATGTCATGGTTTGGGAGCTGGTTGGTGGCTCAAAAGAAAAAGCTTGGTACAGCAACGTAATATGATAAAGATTTTAACAGAAATATAATAAAAACAGATGAATTAAAATCTAAGCATCATCAGAATCGTGCTTGGAAAATCTTTGTTACTTTCTCCTCTTCCTTTCAATTTTATTTTCCAAAGACTCAGTCACCCTAGAAAGGACAGAGCCTGCAAAAATTAAATGAAACATGTCAACTGAAACACCAGTCTTAAGTTGTAGACCACTGAGAAGATGATGAGACCTGGTGTGATCCCACTCCATCCTACCCAGGCCCAGAGCCGTCTTTCTGCCCAGGCTATCTCCACTGTATACACTACCACTAATCACTCTTAGCTGTCTTGGTGCTCAGAATAGGTGTGGTGGGGTCACAGTTCCTGATCTCAAGTAGCCTTTATTTGCCTTAATTATGGCCCAAAAACGTGTAGTACTGACAATTCAGATAGGTCAGAGAGAAACCACAAAACGCATGTCCACTTTATATATGGGATGGGCGGTCGGCACTATCTGTATCCCCTGTGGTCTTGGAATGTATCTTCCGAGGATTAGCGTAGACCACACTATTCAGAAATTCATTTTTAGGTGTCCATTTTGGTGGTACTGCTTTGTTGCCCCTGAGCACCATCGTGCTATCCTGAGTGCAGCGATGACCGTCCACGCATGAGACAAATCAAAGGCGTCTAAGGTAGCAACTCACTGAAGCCCTGAAAAGAGGGAGATCAGAGAGATTTGTGGAGTATGTCGCCTTCTAGATGCCTGGGTCAGGTTCATTTCTCTGTGGATTAAAGGATTAGAAGGCAGGGGAAAATCGGAAGCACAGTGAGTAGCAGCAGGAAATAGCTCAGACGCAGCAGGAAGCAGTAACAGGCATCTGAATGAAAAAAAAAAAGGAAGGACCTGACTGCTCCTAGGTGTGGAGGAGGAAAAGGTTTACTGTAGATAAAAGGGAGGGCATAGTCAGAGGCAGGGACGTCGGGGGAGAGTCCAGAGTGGACGTGACCCTGAGCTGGGCCATGTGAGGAGAGGGGAGAGTCAGGAGAACACAGGGTAGACAAAAGGACTGGTGACCAAAACGCCCGGGTTACATAGGGAAGAGCAGCTGGGGGAAGGGCAGCCCAGCCCCTGGGCAGGAGAAGTTTAGGGTACAGGACAGGGTGTGCCAGCCATACTCTGTAACAGGCAGGGACTGAGGGATGCTGGGAGAACCTGGTGGCCAGGTCTGCTTTGGTTTGTTAAATGGGCACCTCAGTTCGCGTTCGTCCGGTGTTTGAGACCTAACAGCATCAAATTTCACTGAAAGTCCAGAAGCACAGACAGAGCCACGGACACACGGAGAAAGACTCGCTGCATCGCGGAGAGAGGACCAGTCCCTTTTCCCCTGGAGGACTCTGGGTTTTGCTGGCCAGGGATGGGTCCTTACCCCTAACTAAGAATTAGTCTGTTTAGACCAAGTTCCACAGCCTCAGGGAGTAGCATACCCAGGTCTGGTTTTCAGCTTATCTGACCAGCGTGGGTTTGTCCCCGGGAGTGTGGGGTGGAACCCTACTGATGACAGGGAAAGCCTGTCAGACGCTTGTCTCCCGAGAGCCGCCAGGACGGTGCTTCCGGCCAGGAAGGTGATGAAGAAGCCCGAAGTCTCCTGTCTTTATCTATCTGTGGCCCCTTTGCCTGATTGCCTGTCAGGGATCCAATTCCTCCTCCTTCGGTACACGGGCAATCATTTTTCTCACCTCTAGATGGAGCTAGCTGAAAGCAATTCGGCAGTATTTAGCTACAGAAGTAAGGGAAAGCCATTAATGTTCTGCGTAGCCAAGTCTGAGGCTGCCTGCCCGACCTTACTGATGGCTGTTTGCTTGCTCTGTCTTCCGACGCATGGGACAATGAGCTATTAGGGTCTTAACCGTAGGAAAGTGCTAGTGATGGGACCCTGGGCCTTACACATGCTAAGCACACACTAAACACGTGTTCTATCATTGAGTTGCATCCTCTTCCTCTTGACTTAACTAGTTAGTAAACACAGTGTAATTATATTAAATAGTCTAATATATTCCAGAGTGTTTCCCCTTAATTTGACATAGAAAAATCCCTTTAGTACATAACACCAAAGATCCACATTTTCTAAAAGCCAAATTGTTATCAGGGGTTAATACATTTTTCTGACTAAATGCAAATAATAAGGAGGCTAAGTTTGAGTTTGGTCTGAGAGCAGGCACAGAGAGGCTGGCATGGCGGTGTCCCTATGAGGTGGCAGACTGGAGTCTCTCAGATGATTCCTGCTTCTTATGGTGAACGTCTGATTCAATATAGGACGCTATCTTCAAAGCATCTCAGTATTTCTACCTCAAGTTGTAGATGGATTTTTCTTTGGGCCGCTAGTTCACAAATCATGACAGAGAGACTTATTATTTTTTTAAAGATTTATTTATTTATTATGTATAGTGTTCTGTCTGCACATATCCCTGCAGGCTAGAAGAAGGCGCCAGATCTCATTACAGATGGTTGTAAGCCACCATGTGGTTGCTGGGAATTGAACTCAGGACCTCTGGAAGAACAAGCAGTGCTCTTAACCTCTGAGCCATCTCTCCAGCCCACAGAGACTTATTATTAATTATAAAGGCTTGGTCTATAGCTTAGGCTTGTCCCGCTAGCTCTTACAACTTAAATTAACCCATTTCTACTAATCTATGTGCTGTTACGATGAGCTCTCCCTGTCTAGAGGTCTCTGCTATACCTCCTGCTTAACTATTAGCCAGTTAGCCTTTTCTTAAACCCACCACAGTGACAGATCTTCACACAGTGTAATCAACTATCTCACAACACACGTTTCCGGTTACGGTCAATTATTCTCGTCACTCATTTTCTTGTTTGATTTTCAGTGGAAACACATACCTTAAAAACAAACCAAAATAAACCCCACACATGCATGCTCAGGCCCATTACAAGATATGCACACTGGGATTTGACCAGCACAGGAAAAATAGCACAGTTCTTAGTTCTCAAAAGAGTCCAGAGCATCCTTGCAGGCTGCCTGTGCTCACCTCCCCAGGTGTTCTGAGCACTGGGATTGCTCTGAGCGCTGCTGGAGATCCCACACTGTTTGGTGGCTGACCCTAGTCCACAAACCCTTTCCTGAATGTCCTTTGATGTCCTCTTTCCTTGACCTGTGCTTGGTCTCCCTCAAGTTTTTGTTTAAGTGCACAAAGACTTCCTAGTAATATCATAATAGAAATGCTTATTTGCAAAGATTTATTGTTATTACTGCTATTTTTAAAAAAAGATTATTTATTATGTATTCAGTGTCCTACCTACATGTATGCCTACATTCTAGAAGAGGGCGCCAGATCTCATTACAGATGGTTGTGAGCCACCATGTGGTTGCTGGGAATTGAACTCAGGACCTCTGAAAGAGCAGCCAGTGCTCTTAACCTCTGAGCCATCTCTCCAGCCCCATATTATTATTATTACGTGTGTGTGTGCTCATGTGTGTAAGTGTGCACATGCACATGAGTGGAGGTGCCCATACTGGCCAGAGGAGTTGGGTCCCAGTGGAGCTGGAGTTACAGGTAATTGAGAGCCATCAGCCTTCTGATTTGGGTGCTGGAATCAAACCCAGGTCCTCTAGAAGAGCAGTGCTTGCTCTTAATTGCTCAGCCATCTTCCCAGCCCATGGTGCTTAACTTTTATAACATGTTCATTACAAATATGAAAACCAAATTTTTAGTTAAACTAGTTTTTTTGTTTTTTGTTTTTTGAGACAAGGCTTCTCTGTGTAATCCTGATTGGCCTTGAACTCACTCTGTAGCCCAGGCTGGCTTTGAACTCACAGAGATCCACCTTCCTCTGCCTCTTGAGTGCTGGGGATTAAAGGTGTGTACCACCACCACCTGGTTTTAGTCAAACTCTTTAGATTAACTTTCCCCATGTACATAAGAATGAGATAGCTTGGTGGTGGTGCATACCTCTAATTTCAGCATTCAAGAGGCAGAGGCAGGTGGATCTATGAGTTCAAGGCCAGCCTGGTCTACAGAGCGAGATCCAGAACACAGAAATTCTGTCTTGAAAACAAAACAAAACAAAACAAAACAAAAAACTGGCCAGGCGGTGGTGGCGCACGCCAGCACCCGGGAGGCAGAGGCAGGCGGATCTCTGTGAGTTCGAGGCCAGCCTGGGCTACCAAGTGAGTTCCAGAAAAGGCGCAAAGCTACACAGAGAAACCCTGTCTTGGAAAAAAAAAAAAAAAGAAGAATGAGATAAATTTACTACACCTCATGTATGCTCTAGTATTTTGAAATATTTTTTTCTTTTTCCATGTGTATTCATGTTTACATGTGTGGGTACACATGCAAGTGGGTGTGAGAGCATTGTGGAAGCCAGAATCATCTCCCATTGCCCTCCCCCTTATTCCATGAGACAGGGTCTCTCAATCAAACTCAGAGCTAATTGATTACAGATAGTCTCGCTAACCAGCCTGCATTGGAAATCCTCTGTCTGCTTTAATGTCACCATAATGACTATGGCTTTCTGGTCAATTGGAGTTGATTTTTGGTTGTGCCTAGCCTTTGACGGCTGAGCCATCTCTCCAGCCCCAAATGGGAGTCTAGGAAGTGATAAATCTGAATAATTTCAAACTGCTCAGATTTTAATGTTACCAATTCATAGAACTTGCTTTGTATTTATCAAGAGATGTTTGAGTCTGTCTGAAGAAAGGGTGCTGGACAGATGTCCTCATGAGAAAGGCCCCCAGTCTGTGCTGGGTCAGCTCTGCAGATTTACCCTGCTTGTTCCTGAAGTGTTCTCTTTTGTACTTCTCTCTCAACCCACAAGGGGAACACAAACAATTGCCCTCCACTTACACCCTGTCCAGCATGTTCTCTGAAGGGGTCAAGCTACACTCTAATTTAGGGTTCTAGTGTGTGACATCATTCATTGCCCCCTTAACTTCAAAATCACACACACACACACACACACACACACACACACACACACACACACACACACACACACACACACACACACACACACACACACAGTCCCACATACAGATACAGACACAGACATGCATGCATATTCACACACACACACACACACACACACACACACACACACACACACACGCATGCACACAGTCACACATACAGATACAGATACACAGACACAGACATGCATGCATATTCACACACACACACACACACAGAGTCACACATACAGATACACAGACACAGACATGCATGCATATTCACACACACACACACACACACACACACACACACACACATCCTTTAAATTCAACCCCTTGGCTTTGATATGAGTGAATGATCACTGAGCCTCTGTTAGGCACTCCTGTGTTTTCTGGGTCAATGTCACTTGCTTCTCAGGGGTTTAACCTGTGAATTCTTTGCTGTTCACTGGAGCTCTGGAGGAAAGTAGGCTAACTTTTATTGAGTTGTAAAGTTCAGTTTAAGTAGATAAGACAAGCACATGAAAATCAAGGCAGGTATAGGGTGTATATATATCCTGAGGTGACTTTTTCCCTCACCTGTGCATACAACTCCATACCCTGTCCTAAATCACAATTTCCTTGTTGCTTTTCATTGTGTCCTTCTAGTGTACCTTTATGGAAACACACCAGTGCACACTAGGAACACATGTTATTTTCTCTCCTGTATCTGGGAGGTTTTTCTTATCAGTACCAGAGAGCTGTTTCTGCCCCTTTTACAGTGGTGAGTTTTCTATTGCTCAACTGCCTTGTTTTTCATCTTTCCCACTTGCTTTTGAAATCAAAGGTGCCCATTATCTCCTTATAAATCTGAGCTTTTACGAGGCACCATTAAATCTGAGTTTGAGATTGCATTGATAATTGCAGAGACATCTGCCAGCTCATAATTATCCAGCTGAATTAGCTGGACTATCATGGTGAAGAATAAACAGACCTCAAAAGGACGATGATACAGTTCTTAGCAGAGGGGAGGGACTTTATGTGACAAAGGGTAGCCACAACCGGCTGCTTATCAAGCCAATGTTGATCTCACATGCTCTATAATATTCTTTTCTTTGATTGTAGAATTTAGATTTCTATAAAGGACATGAAAGTAGAAGGGAGGAGTGGACCGGGGAGGTAGTGGGAGGGTGAATGTGAGCAAAGTACAATGATTTTAAGCATGCATGAGTGTATCTATGAATGCATGATGAAACCTATTGTTTTATATAGTAATGTTAAACAGCAATAAAAAAAATTAGTGAGTAGGTGGGGGAACTTCATTGCATTAGTTATGATGCTGTGGAAGTTTGAATGAGATTGGCCCCCATAGGCTCATGTATTTGTATGTTTAGTCCCCAGTTGACAGCTGTCAGGAAGGATTAAGAGGTGTGTCCTTGTTGGAGGAGGTGTGTCCTTGTTGGAGGAGGTGTGTTCCTGTTGGAGGAGGTGTGTCCTTGTTGGAGGAGGTGTGTCCTTGTTGGAGGAGGTGTGTCCCTGTTGGAGGAGGTGTGTCCTTGTTGGTGGAGGTGTGTCCTTGTTGGAGGAGGTATTTCTTTGTTGGAGGAGGTGTGTCCTTGTTGGAGGAGGTGTGTCCTTGTTGGAGGAGGGGTGTCCTTGTTGGAGGAGGTGTGTTCTTGTTGGAGGAGGTGTGTCCTTGTTGGAGGAGGTGTGTCCTTGTTGGAGGAGGTATATCTCTGAGGGTAGGTCCAGTGTCTCTCTGTTTGTTGCCTTGGATCAGGATGTAAAACTCTTAGCTACTGCTCCAATGCCATGCCTGTTTGCCCCCCACCTTGGTGATAATGGATTGACCCTCTAAAACTGTAACAAGCCCCCAATTAAATTCTTATAAGAACGGATGTGTTCAAGGTGTCTCATCACAACAATAAAACAATGACTAAAACAGATATAAATAGCACAATAGCCAAGAAGTAGAGTCAGTATGAAGAGGTTGAATCCTCAGCATCCTGAACTTATTGCTAGATCATAGAACCATAGAATCACAGTGTTTAGGCAGAAGAGCATCTTATAAGTCAGTATTTCTCAAGAGTGTTGTCGTGTGTGTGTGTGTGTGTGTGTGTGTGTGTGTGTGTGTGTTTGTATGCACACATACAATCATCTTGACTGTTGCTTCCATTTTTAATTGGTTTGTAATTTTACTAATAATTTAAAAGGCAGCATTGCTATTTAAAATGGAAACCCTTAGTAGAAAATGAATTCAAGATTGCTTGCTGTAGGTAGATGACTCTCATGCAAAGAAGTATGAGACCTTAAAAAACTCAGATATCTCCTCGGCACTACAGTGATTATCTCTTTCCCCAGAGTTGAACATGGAAAAGATGAGACATCTTATTAGAGATTTCCTAGTCAAATCATTTTTCAATTTTCTTTTTGGCTTGATAGCACTGTGGGTATGCAGGTTTTATGGAAGCACCATCTGTCCCCATCTGTTGCCATGAAGTTTAGCACCTCGTCCCCACTGTGGAGCCAAATGATGACGTCTTGCTAAACAACAGTGGTGCTTTGCGGCTGGCTCAGTCAGATGGGTAGAAGTACAACATAGTCAATTAGGAGCCATTTCCTTAATGTCTGTCTCCAGTGTGTTCCTTTCTTTTTTAACCTTCTGTTTTACCTTTGGCAATTCTTCTGGTTTGCAAAGAGTTATAATGTTTGTCAGCATCTGGAGCTGTGGCATCTTCCAGATATTAAGTTGTGTTGGTGGTTTACTATTTTAGAGACTAGACGTTTGGCATTGTGTAGTCCTTGACAATCAGGTTTTTTGGGACTTGGGTTTATTGTGCAAGAAATTGACACATTAACAAGCCACGTTGCAGGGCTGGAGAAATGGCTCAGTGGTTAAGGAGCACTGGCTGCTCTTCCAGAGGACCTGGGTCCAGTTCCCAGCACCCACAACAGGCAGCTCATAACCACCTGTAACTCCAGCTCCAGGGAATCCTGTGCCCTCTGGGATCTCTGTAGGCATCCATATGTATGTACACATATCTACACACAGAAACACAGAAATTATGATTAAAAATAAAAATTAAGTCTTCTTTAAAACAGCTCTATTGTAAGAATCAACATTATTTTTTATTGCTGTTTCTAGTCACTGTTTTTAGAATTGTAGGCTCTGTGGTCCTGTAGGATAGGTATAAGTTGCATTACCATCCTATTAATGGAGAAGGGAGTGTCTTAACAAAATTGGTGTTCCTTTGGCCCATTTTGGCTTAATGCTAAACAAAACATATCATTGACCAATAAGTAAGTAAATAAATAAATAACCCAACCAAATGCCATTGGCTTGTACACAGAAACATCAGGAAGCTGGGAAAAGAAGAAAACAAAGGCCTAGTCATTAGGATGTGGCAGATCTAAGTTGTAGTTTTCTGTTAATAGTTGATGATGTGCAGTAGTGTATTTATTTGTTTGTTTGTTTGCTTAAGCATGCTTTTGAGATATGGTCTCACTATAGACTATGTAGTCTAATCTCCATTTGAAATTTGAATTCCCCTGTATTAGAATAAAAAGGGGGGAATGTGGTGATATTTTATTTGTGATGAAATGTGATATTTTATTTGTATGTTAATAAATAACATTGCCTGAAGATCAGAGGTCAAATAGCCATTAAGCAGTCCAGTGGTGGTAGCACACCACGCCCTTTATCCAATCACATGGCAGGCAGAGTCTCTGTGTGGTCAAGGACACAGCCAAGCATGGTGACAGGAGCCTTTAATCCCAGTACCAACCATAGAGACCTGGAGGTCTGTATAGACAGGCAGTGATGAGGAAGTCATGTGGCTGGGCTTAGAGCCAATGAGAAAGCAGAACAAAAAGGCAATGAAAGCATGAGTCAGACAGGAAGAAGCTCTCTCTGGGGAAGCCACTGCTGGTGGTAAGCTAAAGCTAGTTGTGGCTATTGCTCTGATCTCTTCAGCTATTTCCTCTGTATTTGGCTCTGTGTTTCCTATTTACTAAGACTGTTTAGAATTTTGTCTACACCCCTGAAAATGCTCACTGAGTGCTGGGATTACCACAAATGCCTACTGAGTGGCCAGCATCACCACATCTAGCAAAGGACTCTTTTTCTTTTTATTGCAAGCCAACATCGAGATTATGTCTTTGTTTTTAATCCTGGGGATCTGGGAATTGTGTCTTATTTTCAGCTGTGTAGTGTCTCTCTTCAATAATCTGACTTGGCTGACCACCCACTTCACTCATGTGAGGGCCTGGCTGGGGCTGGGCTCTGCATCTCAAGAGGCTCACACAGCCTGGATGCCAGAGGAGGCTGCAGTTTCTGCTGTCAGGGTCTCTGCTTAGAGTCTTGACAGGGTAGCTGGCTCCTCCCACAGTGAGTGGTCTGAGCCTTGTTTCAGAGGAAAGAATTCCTGATTCGATGCCTGCTGTGGGATGTTCTGCATGTCAAATGTGTTGCTCTGATTGGTTAATAAATAAAACACTGATTGGCCAAGTAAACACACAGAGACTTATATTGCTTACAAACTGTATGGCCGTGGCAGGCTTCTTGTCATTTACTTCTTCTATCTTATATTAACCCGTTTCTGTTAGTCTATACTTTGCCACATGGCCTGTGGCTTACCGGTATCTTTACATGTTGCTTCTCATGGCAGTGGCGTCAGTGTCTCTCCCCAGCCTTCTACTTCCCAGAATTCTCTTCTCTCTTGTCCCGCCTATACTTCCTGCCTGGCCACTGGCCAAACAGAACTTTATTTACACAGAGCAATATCCACAGCACTTCCCCTTTTCTTTTTTTTTTAAGGATGGTTTTAACTTTTACATAGTAAAATTACATATAACAAAACAATTATCAAGCAAGAATTACAGTTACAATATTAAAGAAGATATCCTATCTATCTTATATTTGTGAGTCTAAGGTTTTATATCTAACTTATCTTTTATCATAACTGAGGAAATTATAACTATCTAGTCTTCAACCACATCAAAGACCTCAGAAGGATATAATATTACCTGAGAACCGGGAGAAGGATGCAAGCATTTTTCGGGAGTCTTGCAAGAGTAGACAGAGACAGCTGGCAGCCTGGACAGTCACCTAATGTTCCTTTGTAAAGTTGGGGTGTTTGTCTTCAGCCCATAGGGCTAGAGTCTCTTGGTCACTTCTCTCAGTGTCCTGTGGAATGTCTGGCAGTTTCCTCTGCAAAGCAGGAACCTGAAGGACCATTTTGTCAAGCAAAGTTCAGTGGTTACCTTTCTATGGGTCCTGCATGTCCAGTTGATCAAGCAGTCCAGGCAAGAACAGTTTCTTGCCCAAATAGCTATTTTTGCCAAGGTGAAGATAAACTCCATATGAAGTGTCTTCAATGCCCATCCTCCTCTCTGAGGTAAATCGGTGCTGCCAGGAGCAGACATGTCTCACTGTCCAGAAAGTCAAAAATTTAAAAGTATTTTAAATGCCATATTCTGTAGGTCTTTGAAGTATTTGAAGATTACCTATCTATCTGAAATATCTCTATGTATATCTAGAAGACTTAACTAACATGGCTACAAGTATGATTATCATAGATGACTTATCATTAATCTATTTTTAATTATCCATTTCAATTTAAAATGAACTATACAAACATAATACCTTAAACAGGATTAGAAATATGCACACAGTGTAACAAAATTAACTTTAAGTTTGTATCAATAGACTAAAGTCTATACTAATGTAAAACATTTTAAATGAGTTGTTGCTCTTTAGAAGTAAGTTCATTAATCTACCCTTTCATCCTATCATATCTATATCATATCCCCTTTTTATCTTTAGAAAGAGATTGCATTTATAATCAACCTGTTTTAAATAAAATAGGGGTTTTTCTCTGTCCCACACCAGAGGGCTCTTCTGATTTGGGACACAAGAATCTCTTAACCTTTTCTTTTAGCAATATGTCTGGGTTTAGAGAAGGAGTGAGCCAATTCCATCTCCAAAGCCAGCTGGGAATTTGGGCATAGTTTCTCTTACTACTTCCTGCTGGAGGGGGCGCTGTATCTTATGGGGATACAAAGAAAATTTTAGGATTATAGAGTAGTCCATTAGGGTGAACCTCTGAGCCAGTTGCCTTGAAACCATTCTGGATGTTGGATCATCTGGGCCATGGTGCCATTAGAGACCTTTCAGGTGGTCTTGGCTGATCAAACCTGATGTATCTTAATCTGGAACAAATCCACAGCCTCTGGCTTTCTGTGGAAACAAAAGCAGAGACTCCTTTCCAAAGCAACATATCCTTATATCCAAATTTTGAAGTCAAGGTACCTTTAAAATTTATATATTTGTTTAACTCAACAGCTTTTACGATCAAATCTTTTTCTGCAGTTAAAAATTCCAAAGACAACATAAACCAGATTCTCTGTGTAATATCCATCTTTGTAAGACTGAAACACCGCTGTGGCTGCCGGCTCCACCCACCTCAGCTTCCCAACATGGCTGTGGTACAGTTTACCACCAGCTCTGGGTCTGGAGCCATGTGTACCATCAACTATCAGAAGCAGTTCTATCAAAGCAGTGCATAGCCCAGAAACTTTTTTTTTTTTTTAAACTAGCAAAGGCTAAATCCACCATGCAGCAGAGTAAAGTGTCGCTTATAGATTCCTCATTCCTGCCACACTGCAGGTCAGACGCAGGCACACGCCAGGAACCCGCCATAGTAGCTCAAACAGGCAGGCTGTTGCTAACTTGAGAGAGACAATTAGCAAGCTGTTTTTAGCTCCGTTTTAGAATCTTTTTTCTCAGGTTTTAGGTGGAAACTCTTGCCAACACGTTGGGCGCCATTTGTAGTTGGAGTTTTCCTGCCTGGCCCACAGTCTAGGACAAATCTCTCTTACCTGCCAGTCCCACAGTCACTCAGACCCAACCAAGTAAACACACAGAGACTTATATTGCTTACAAACTGTATGGCCGTGGCAGGCTTCTTGTCATCTACTTCTTCTATCTTAAATTAACCCGTTTCTGTTAGTCTATACTTTGCCACATGGCCTGTGGCTTACCAGTGTCTTTACATGTTGCTTCTCATGGCAGTGGTGTCAGTGTCTCTCCCCAGCCTTCTACTTCCCAGAATTCTCTTCTCTCTTGTCCCGCCTATACTTCCTGCCTGGCCACTGGCCAAACAGAACTTTATTTACACAGAGCAATATCCACAGCAATCTACTGGTGATCTCAAGCATTCCAAATAAGGGATCCTTAAATCATGTCTTCATTTATAGATAGGATAATAAGATTCGGGAAGATGAAGAAGCATGATGTGCTCCAAGGCATACAGAGGGTGGTGATGTAACCCTGCTCTGTCTGGCCCTGAAGCTGCTGTTCCATGGATGCTGTTGTCTCCTCCCTGAGCCCGCCCTGGGTTTCCACATGGGGAGGGCGATAAGGAAGAACTACTGTTCTTTGAGGCTAGCTGGTTTCTCCTCAACAGGGTTTCCAAATGACCCAGAAACTCAGGCACCGTAAGGTAGAAGGTCCATACTGCTGGGTCTCCACATCTATGTGACTGCTTTATTTTGCCATGACAGAAAAGAACTTGAAACAGCTAAAACACTGAGAGTGAAAGACACCAGTTCCCTTAGGAGGTATGAGGGCTGTTTTCTAAAGATGTCCGGGTGCTTTTCCCTGGAACTTGTGAGTCTGTCTTATAGGGCAAAGAGACTATTGCAGACGTGATTAAATTATGGAATTGAAGATGAGCAGGATTCAAGTAGAGTGTCTGGTGTTATCAAAGGGTCCTTGCCAGGGAGACGGAAAGGAGGAGACAGGATGACAGAAGGGAAGTTGGAGCGAGAGGATTGCAGTCAGGGCTCTGGGGGCTAAGGAGAGACGCTTCCAGAAGCTGAGAAAGGCAAGGAGGCAGATGTTGTCTCAGAGGCACCGGAAACAACCAGTCCACCTTGAATTTTGTTCAGTGAGAGCCATACACGACTCCTGGAGTTTCCTAGGGCTGTAATGTAGCAATGTGAAGGGACCCCAAAAATAGCTTGACCACACAGCAGCCATGACAGGCTTAGGGGCCTAGACACAGCTTCTGTGACAGGCTTACTGGCAGGCAATACCCAGATCCAAGAAAAGCCTTAAGCTGATATCACCCAGGGATCCACCCAGGGGTGAGGAAGTACCAGACATCCCAAACATTCCAACCATTAGATGAGGTGGCCAGATGTCCTTGAGTCTAGCACACACCTACTTTTCTCTCTCTCTCTCTTTTTTCCATTCAGCTCTTTATTGGCAGAGACACATCTTCACAGTGTACAAAAAGATCATCCCACAACAGGAGAGTGACAGCACAGATGAGGATATGCAGGTCCTAGTTTCTACCAAACTCCAAAGAGCATTCCCTAGGAAGAAAACATGGTTTCCCCTTTACCCGATGACAGCCACAGAATGGTAGATTTGTACAGCTAATCAAAATTACTTGCGACCTGATGCCACAGAAATGCTCTTATTTACATAACAAAAATTGCTTCCTGGGATATGGCATACAAATTTGTTCACCCTAAATCTAAGAGGATTCCTGTGTGGATAACCATGGAACCAAAGAGTAGGTTTGCTCTTTTCTCCCCCCTTTCTATTTTAATGAAAAGAAAAAAAAGTTATAACTAATATCAGAAAAGCTATATACAAAAGTACAATAATTATATAGCATATGTACAAGTAATAAATACCTAAACAATGTCTAGTCCATTTGCATTTGACAAATTCAGAGAAAATAATTACATTATCTATCCTATTTTGATAAGTCCAAAATGTACCTGATTCACTTTCTATCCTAATTTATATTACTAACAGAACTATCTCATAACATCTTTCAAATTTATACACTTACTTTTTCGTGAGTTTCTTTTCTAAAGTTCTTTTTTTTTTTTTTTGCAGTGAGCTACAACCAGTCTGTCTTTTAAATTTTTAAAACATATTGACAATTTTATATGTGTATGCATTTTCTAAGCTTTGACAACGTAATATAGATAACCTGTTTAGAGCTGGGTACTCTATGGTCACTTGTTCTCAGTGTCTTGAGCGCTCCTGCAAGCATGCATGCCTGTGTGTGTGTGCACATTCCAATTACGTGCACTCCACTATCCCCTCATCCCATTTTTAATCCCCATTCCCATCAATCCCCCTTTTCCCTACAAGTTCCTCCTGCTTTCTTTCTTTTTTCCACTGTTCAACATATTTACATTGTTTTTCTTTTCTTTTCTTTTCTTTTTTGAGACAGGGTTTCCCTGTGTCACTTTGCGCCTTTCCTGGAGCTCACTCTGTAGCCCAGGCTGGCTTTGAACTCACAGAGATCCGCCTGGCTCTGCCTCCCGAGTGCTGGGATTAAAGGTGTGTGGCACCACCACCCAGCTACATTGATTTTTTTTTTTTTAAATTTAATATAAGATCTTTATTGACAGATAATTCACATAGTATACAATTTTCCTGTTTGCACAATTTGATAGACTTTAGTCCAGTATCCCCATAGGCCTGTGACACCATCACCATTTCCTGTTTTAGAACATCTTTGTCTTCAATTTCTTTCTTTCCTTTTTTTCTTTGAATGCTGAATGCCGTTTATTGATAGGGGGAGGAGGTCTTAAATACAGGCTTACAGCACAATGGGAGAACCCTGGAGGACAGGATTTCAATTCCGATGTTTTACAATCTTGTATCTAAGCTGTTAACGCCCAATATTCAGGATACATAGACAAGGGACTTCCCTTAAGCATTCAGGAGGGTGTTCTAAAGTTCTTAACAAGGAAAACTATAACTATCTAAACTTTAACTGTAACTATCTAATCTTCAACTCCCTCAGAGATCCTAGAAGGAAATATTACCTAACAAAAATAAAAACAGGAAGTGCATGCAAGCAGCTTAAAAAAAAATGTGAGTTGACAGAAACTCACTGTCACTCAGCTGCCTGGACAGCCACCCGAGGTTTCTCCGCAGTGTTGGGGCATCATCTTCAGCCTATAGGCTTAGCATATCTGACAGACTCATTTGTGAACTAGGATGTACACAAGGTCAATAGTTCATGCTGTGGGATGTTCTGTATGTCAAATATGTTGCTCTGATTGGTTAATAAATTAAAACACTGATTGGCTAGTAGCCAGGCAGGAAGTATAGGCGGGACAACAGAAGAGAATTCTGGGAAGTGGAAGGCTGAGGCAGAGAGATAAACAGTCTGTGTGTTTATTTTGTAAGTGGACTACGGGACTGCTGGGGCTTGGTAGGAACTGGAGAGAAGCTCTCCAGCTACAAGTTCAACCTCACATTTGCTGAGAGCAGTCCATGTACCAGAAACACCTGAATTCCACTGGTGTCATGTCATGATTCAGGATTTTAAATTCTGGAAATTGTTGATGTTTTTTTAATTCAACTGTCCATTCTTCTTGGCTGTGTGTGTGTGTGTGTGTGTGTGTGTGTGTGTGTGTGTGTGTATGTACCTGACATCCCAAACATTCCAACCATTAGAAAAGGTGGCCAGATGTCCCTGAGTCTAGTACACACCTATGTTTGTTTTACAGATACCCCTAGACAATTGTCAGCTAATCACGGTCCTGGACCCTGGAAATCCCCTCACCCCAACCTCTGCTATGATAAAAACTCTGCCCCACCTGAGCTCAGGGCTCTCTGCTCTCACCACTGTGTTGGACAGAGGGACCCAGCCCCAGAGCTTGAAATAAAGGGTCTTTGCTTTTACATGAGGGATTCAGTCTCCGTGGTGGTCTTTTGGGGGTCCCTATGATCTGGGCATAACAGCAACTTTGCATTACTTGAAGGTATGGGCAGCATACAGAGCCAGCACAACAGGGCAATCCCTGCCTCAGTGTCCACAATTGGCTGGTTAATGTCCTGGCCAGACACTCTGCTCCGGGGGGTGCCTCATCACTGAATTTTCCCTCACAGAGCCAACACATCCTGCCGATCTTGTCTACCCACCACACTGCTGTTGCCTCTTTTCCTTATATTTCTGCAACTTTCACAGTATTGCTTCTTTATTTCATTTTTCTCTTTTTAAAATCACATTTATTATTATTTTTAAGTGTGTGTGTGTGTGTGTGTGTGTGTGTGTGTGTGTGTGTGTGTGTGTGTGTGTTTGCATGTAGATATGTGCAACCCTACCCAGGTCCTGGCAGAGGTCAGAGAAGTTGAATCCCTGCCCTGTAGCTAGAGTTACAGACAGCTCTGAGCCTCCTGACATCAATATGCAGAATCAAATCTAGGTCCTCTGGAAGAGCAGTGTGGGTGTACTCTTAACTGCTGAGCCGCCTCTCCACAATCCCCTTCCTTTTTTCTTTTTGAGATAGGGTCTCACTATGCAGCCCTGGGTTGGACTCACTTTCTATGCAGACCAGGCTGGCTTCCACTCATCCTCATCATGTTGTGCCCGCTTCTGCCTCCTGAGTGTGAGAACTAAAGAGTGGGACCACCCTGCCCTGGTACAGTATTGAAAAGGAACCTTGACAGATCAACAATATTTCAGTGGTGGCTTGTTCCTTACTTTGGGGGCATAATAAACACAAAGCAGCACAAGTGAGCTAAAGGACATTACATTTCCATTCTTTGTTTTTGTTTCTGGAGGGCTAGGTGCGGCTGCCACCGCAGATTTCCCCAGGCTTCCTGAATTCAGCTGTTACCCACATAGCTGTTTCAGCGTTACAGGAAATGCTTGATAAAAGGCGCCTACTCCAAGGAAGCTGCAGATGGCGCAAGTTTCTCCACGGTAGCTGTCGACCTTGGGTCAAACAGCCTTAGAGCAGGGCCCGAACAGCAGTAACTTAGTGTTCAACTGAACGTTTCAGCAGCTGCCTTGTTGTTTAAAGACGTCCACTGCCTTAATGTAGGCCAGTAGGATAAGGAATTAACGACCCCTCCCAATGAAGCTGGTGGGAGCCCAAAGCAGTCATTTCCTGGTAGAAACTATTACCACAAAACAAACTCAATTGATTTCTGCCCACTCCTCCCATTCACTGTTAATCTTAAGGAACAAAACAGTTCCAGTTCCAGCTGGTTAAAGCAAAGTCCTGGCAGGAGGCCTCCAGTTTGTCCACTTCTGGGAGCTGGAGGATGCCTGACTCAATACATCTGCTGAGGTCAGGGTATCAGTGGAACCTTGAGTTCCTCTGTGCTCTGGGCTGTCTTCTCTGCTCACCCTTTAGGGAAGATGTTCCTCCAGTCACTCCACGGTCCAGCTCTTCGGAGCATTTATGCAGTGGTCACATCGATGCTAAATTATAAATGAAGCCTTGCTGCCTCAAACATGGGAAATCATCCCGGCACTTTGCTAATGTACCAGAAGTTAACATTTGGTCAGGCAACAAATTGCTAGCAGAAGATCCAGGGAGATTTCCAAAGATTTGGAGCACGGTGGAGGTTACTATTCCTTTCGATCACTAGAGCCACACGCTTCTTCCCTCAGAAGATCCTTAAGGCAAGGTTGTAAGGGGTTTGTCCTTAATTATGTCATCCTGGGACGCAGGCTAGCCTGAAAAGTGGGTGGGCCCTCTGTGCCCCCCCTTCTCTCTTCCCTCTGTGCGGTTTCTCTGTCTCTCTCCCCTCTGTCTCTCTCCCTCTCTCCCAATAAAGGTAACCATGGCTCGTGACTTCCCCCCAGCACGCTCCTCCGCCAGCATGGCCGTCGCGTGCGGTGGCCAGCCACCAGCAGCGCCAGTTTAACTAACAAAGGTCACAACCCATATTGGAAGGTTGGCAGTAGATCTAACAATAGGTTAGATTATGCTTTAAAATTTTTTTGATTGATTCTTTGGGAATTTCATATCATGCACCCCAATCCCACCCATCTCTCAGTCCCTCCACATCTTCCTCCCACCCTTGTAGTGTCCTCCTCTAAAGGAAAACTAACAAGGGCATAATAAAAATAAATATAAAAAGAAGAAAATAAAAATATAAATAAGACTATAAATCTTAATTAAAAGCAAGCAAGCAAACAAACAAAACAAAATAAAAGAGAAGAAAAAACAAAAACCAAACCCTTTGCTCCTCCATCTTTCCTACCTCTCCATGGCCTCTTCATTTGTCTTGGTGACACTGGGAGCTGCTGTGGATCAGACCCTTTTGTTCACACAGCTTTCCTTGCAAAGGCTCATTGTGTCAGTCAGGTTCAAGGCCTCTGGCCTTCCACACACCACAGATTACACTTTCATTTTGATAGAAACCCCCAGTGACTAACTTCCTCAATAAAGAAATGTACACACAATAACCAGTTGCTATCTAAAAACTGAAATATGTAGCAAGCAATTAAGTGGAAGATAAAGGCATATACATTGCATTCACTTGAAAAATATTTGAAAGCCAACCATGGAGGCACAGATCTGTAATCCCAATATTCTGGAGGCTCAAACAGGAGGATTATTGTAAGTCTGGGGCCAGCCAGAACTATGTAGCAAGACTGTTTCTCAAAAGAATAGCAACAAACAAATAAACATCAGCTAATATATATAATTAAAAACCATGACCCAATCAACAACTTAATATTCATGGTCTCTGAGACACAAACTTTTCATTTGGGTTTGACAAGGATTAATGAATGTCTTCTCCACGGCTGCAATAAATCCAATTGAGATGAATTAAAACGTAAAAGGCAGGTTTATTTAAGGGATTAGTCTCTCCCAGCCCAGTTCAAGGCCCCACTGTTCAGGAAGTTGTGAGGCTGGACTGCATGAGGGGATTTTTATAGGAAGGGTGGGAGGCAGTGACTGTTGGTGAGGTATTAGAATATTGGTTGGGTTTGGGGGCCCGGTAGGTGTGTCCTGAATCCAGTGGTCACTTTAGAATCCGGAACTAAGTGTCCGCTTTGTCCAGTGTCTTGCGTGGGCTTTTGTAAGAGTGAGTTTCTGGCGGGAATCTCTGTCGGTTTGCGGATTTCTGTAGGCACTGGCTTCTGGCTGGAAGTGGGGTGGGGATCTGTTGTCTGGAAACCTCCAGTCTAACAATTATGACTCTCAGGGATGCTACAGTTTGGATCTTGAATATCCCGCAAAAGTCCATGTATTGAAATCTTAGTCTCTAGGATGGTGAGCCTCCATTAAGAAGTAGAGGCCTAGCGGGAGGGGCTATAGTAACACATTGCCTCCCTAAGACACGCCCCAAGAGACCTGTTTCCTTCATCCAGGCCCACCTCCCACACTTCCATCACCTCTCAAGGGTCTAGGCACATTGTGAACAAATTAATAAATTAAACCATCCATTAGGTCAGAACCATCAGGACCTGCTTGTCTCTGGACACACCTGTGCAGACACACCCGGGGTTGTGGCTTGTTAGTTCCTCGGCACTTCTCAAGCCGGTGGAGCTGACCCTGAGAATTAAGAATCACAATCCACAAAGTCAGGTCTGTTGGGATCTTCCCTGGGCCTCTGTGTTAGCCTTCATTCCTTGGGGTAGAAGGCAGAACATCTGTCATGTGACAGTCTTTTGGGCACAAGAAAGCCAGGAGTGATTTTTTTGTTTTGTTTTGTTTTGTTTTGTTTTTTTCTTTGTGGCTTGCTTCAGCAAAAAGGAATTCTAAAGCCGTGACCTACCTGAGAAAGAGGAATTGTGATTTCTTGTGACTCCCTTTGAAGGGAAGTTGTGGGAAGTGAAAGGGGGCTGGGAGAAGGCCAGCGAGAACGAGAAAAAAATATTCCCCCCACATCCTCTATCTAAGATGAGAAACACACACACACACACACACACACACACACACACACACACACACACACACACACGGTGGTGCGGGATTCAGATTGATTTCAGTTCACTTGGTCCCCAGCTGGTGGCGCTGTTTGGGGGAGGTTTAGTGGTACAATCTTGCTGAAGAAGCATGTCACTGACTGGGCTTTGAGAGTTTAAAGTCTAGGGCCATTTCAGTTCACTCTGCTTCGTGTTTGTGGCCAAGAACATGAGCTCTCAGCTTCCTGCGCTGGCTGCCACACCGCCTCCTCCCCGGCGATCAACTCTGGAGCCATAAGACAAAAACCAATGCCTTCTTCCATAAGTTGACTTTGGTCATTGTGTTTTATCACAGCAGCGGAAAAGTAGGTGATGTAGAAGGTACCACAGAGCCGGCTGTCTCTGTGAAGAACCTGACCACATTGGTTTTTTGGGAGCAATGTGGAAGGCTTTGGACTTTGGACTAGGAAAGCAGTTGGATGCTGTAATCAGGACTTAACTGACCCCCCCCCCCCCCCAGTACAGCCTGGTAGACAGTAAGAAATGCTGAGAGCAAACCCGACCGTAGAGGCCCCAGCTCAAGAGGTTTCAGGAAGAAGCAAGGATTTTTACAACAACTGGGCTAGAGGCCATGCCTGGAATATTTTGGCAAATAATCAGGCTGACGTCTATCCTTGTTCTAATTTGGCCTTAGGCCAAATTAAAAATCAATGGATTGGCTGGATGGCACCGCCTTTAATGCCAGCACTCTGGAGGCAGAGGCAGGCAGATCTCTGTGGGTTCGAGACCAGTGCAGTCTACATGAGGCTATAGAGTGAGACCCTGTCTCAAAACAAAATAAAACAGAATAGTAATGGGCCAATTTCTTTGGTGGAGGAAGTTTCAAGACGGCATCACACAGGACCTGTGATTACTGAGGATGTTCCACTGCTCTCCAGCGAGAAAGAGCAAGAGGAACAGAAGGGGATACAAAACACCCAGCTGGGAGAGCAAAGAGCTCTAGGAAGCTTAGCACTGCAGCCACGGCTTGTGCTGAGGGAGGCCTTGGTTGGGGAGAGAATACTGTAATTACTGAGCGGCCCCCTGTGCTGCCCCGGAATATAGAGAAGGGTACTGTCAGTGTCGGACTCCACCCATCTAAGCTTCCAACTTGTGAAAGAAAGCCTAAGATGTTTTCAGTTCCTAGAAAGCCACTGAGTAAGATAGGTGCTGCTAGTGTGATTCAAGGGCCTGGGGGCCATTCCAAGCTAACATTCAAGCTTGTCAACATCGTCCATGCTGTGCTGGCTGCAGAGGCACGAAGAACACAGGAGGGGGGGGGGAGGGCAATGGTTGTGGATTCTTTTTCTGTGGTTTCACAGAGTCATGAAGGGACACCAGGCAATGTTCGGTAGGGGAGGCCCTCCCTAAAGGATCAGAAAGAGCAGGAGGCCCTGAGTGGCCATCCTGTGAGGCCGTGGAACTGAAGACGGGGTTGCAGTGGTGACTCCAAGGTGTTGGGATGCCAGAGGCGTCTGCCAAGGAGAGCTGAAGACAGAGTAGAACCAGCCCCAGAGAGAGAAGTATGTTACAGGCAGCAAAGCCGGAAAGGTGGAGACATCTACTAAGCCTTTGACAGCCAAGATGGACCTAGAGGATTCGGTGTTTGCCCTGCTGGGTTCAGCCTTGCTTTGGTCTGGTAATTCCTCACTATGCCCATTCCTTCCTGTTAGAAGGGTAATGCATATTACCATTGTATGTTGGAGGTGTGTAATTTTAAATATATATATTTAAATTTTGTGTGCATTGGTGTTTTGCCTGCATGTATGTCTGTGTGAGAGTGTCAGCTCTGGGAGTTACAGAGCAGTTGTAAGCTGCCATATGGGTGCTGAAAATGGAACCTGAATCCTCTGGAAGAACAGTCAGTGCTCTTAACCGCTGAGCCATCTCTCCAGCCCATATTTTTTATTTTTTATTTTATTTTATTTTTTAGAATTAAGAAATTGGCTTCAGTCTCAGAAGATATTTTTGGACTTAAAAAAATTTTGTTTTATGTATATGAATGTTTTGCTTGCTTGAGTCTGTGTGCCACGTGTGTGTGGTGTCTATGAAGGCCAGAAGATGGTGTTGGGTTCCCCACCCAGAATTGGAATTAGAGGTAGGTGTGAGCTGCCGTGTGGGTGCTAGGAATTGAACTCAGGTCCCTTGGCAGAGCAGCTGATGCTCTTAACTATTGAGTTATCCTTCAAACTTTTAGTCCTGAACTTTGGACTTTCAGTGTTGAACTGTGGGAGACTTTTGAAGTTGGACTAAATGCTTTTTGCATTATGATATGGCCACGAGCTTCTGGGGGCCAGGGAGTGGAATATGGTTTGAATAGAATTTCCCCTAGATGTATTTGAACACTTGTTCACAGCTAGTGGTACTGCTTGAGGAAGTTTAGGTGGTGCAGCCTTGCTGGATGAAATACGTCATTGGAGGTGGACTTTGAAAGTTTGAAGCCTTGGGCCGCTTACAGTTCACTCTCTCTGCTTCATGCTTGAGGTTGAGAACATCAGCTCTCAGCTCGCTGCTCCAGCTGCCCTGCCTGCAGCTGCTGTCCTATCCCACCTCCACGATGGACTCTTACCCTCGGGGGGGACCTAAACCAAAATAAACCTCTTCCATAAGTTGCTTTTGGCCATGGTGGTTTTTGTTTTTTGTTTTTTGTTTTTTTAATCACAGCAACAGAGAAGAAACTAAGACACGTGGCATAGGCGTCCTCAGAAAGAAACAATGGTCCCCAGAAACAGTTCAAATCAGGTAATCACACGGAATTGGACAAAGAGCAGAAGGATGTGAGGAAGCCACCACACTACAGGAAGGACTGAAAGAGTAACAGTTATCTTCTCAAGGACGGTGCACAGTTCTCTTGGAGAATTAGAGTTTCTTTTCTTTCTAGAACAGGGGGAGTATCTTTCACGTGGGAATTTCATCTGTTGTTTTTAAGAAGCAACAAAGTTCAAGATGATCTTCTTTTCAGATACTGGGTTTCAGATGTACTTAACAACTTAAGTTGTTGACATGCCAGAACTGCACCTCTTTTTATCATTCAGTGTGAGGCCTTCCCAAGCAGCTACAGTCCAAAGTGCTCAGCCTGCCAGAGTGCCGCACCTCAAGGCTTCGTATTCTGAGCCTAACTCTACTACCATTTCCTCCTCTTCCTCCTCCTCCTCCTCCTCCTCCTCCTCCTCCTCCTCCTCCTCCTCTTCTCCTCCTCCTCCTCTTCCTCCTCTCCTCCTTCTTCTCTTCTTCTTCCTCCTCCTCCTTCTCCTTCTTCAGATTTATTTATTTTTATTTTATGTATGAGTGTTTTCCTGTATATGTGTATGTACATTATGCGCATGCCCAGTGCCCGTGGGTAGGAGGACAGGGAATTGGGCATCCTAGAACTGGGGGCTACATACTGTTATGAGCTGCCTTGTGGCTTATGGGAACTGGACCAGGGTCCTTGCAGGAGTAACCACAGTTCTTAGCCACTGAGCCATCTCTCTAGCCCCAGCACTTAAATACAGTGATGGCCATCTTAAAACCTTGTATTATTTCCATAAAAATTAGAAAATAGAAGCTTTAGCCCGTATTGTGGCACATGCCTTTAATCCTCAGATTTCAGAAGGCAGAGGTAGGTAGGTCTCTGTGGGTTTGAGGCCAGCTCGGTCTGCATAGGAAGTTCCAGGCCAGCCAGGGCTATGCAATGAGATCCTATCTCAAAAACAAACAAACAAACAAACAAACAAACAAACAAACAAACAACAACAAAAAAGAAAACCCAGAAAATCTAAGTTTTAAAATTCTTTTGTTGTTGTTCTTTGAGACAGGGGTTTTCTGTGTAGCCTTGGCTATCCTGAAACTCTGTAGACCAGGCTGGCCTCAAACTCAGAGATTTGCCTGCCTTTGCCTAAAAAGAAAAAGTCATTTTTTAATATGTTGATCTGTATGACATGTTCATCACTGTGGGGCAGAGAAAAGAAATGTCAAAGATAAAAAAACCAAAGGTTGAAGAATTTCAAGGACTCTTGAAAGGTTTTTGAAAGTATATAAAAATAGTTGACAAGCTTAATTTATTTTCAAATAACTGACAAATCTAAAAAATTAGAAGCTAGAATAAGCTCTGGAAGACAATGATGATAGTATAGAGAACAAAAGAGAGCCAGTAGTCCAAGTGTGCCCCTGATTGGGGCTTTTCAAGTCTTGAGTGACAGCGAGCTGCTTGTTAAAGTCACAAAATTAGTTTAGTGGTCTTGGCCAGTAAAAAGTAAAAGGGGGATAAAAGTCAGAATGGAACCATACAAAGACAGTTTGAAATTTGTTCCAAGCATGCGGAGGGGTAGTGCTGAGCTGCCATGCATCAAATCACCAGACTTTATACTTGGAGCTGAGGTCATAACTGCATCATCGGCACGATAGGAATTGAAATCTTGTAGAGGGAGCCTTCAGAGAACAGAACGAGGAACCAGTGGGAAGAGGAGGAGCTACCCTCAGAGGGTGAGAACCACTCTTTCAAAGGGGAACAAGAAGAAATCATTATATCTAGTCAGAACTTTATGAGGCCAAATTGGCATGGGTAGGCATGGAGATGGTTTGACTCTTTTTTTTTTTTTTTTCTTTTGGTTTTTTTGAGACAGGGTTTCTCTGTGTAGTTTTGGTGCCTGTCCTGGAACTCACTCTGTTGTAGTCCAGGCTGGCCTCGAACTCACAGAGATCCACCTGGCTCTGCCTCCCAAGTGCTGGGATTAAAGGCGTGCACCACCACCGCCTGGCGATGGTTTGACTCTTGGCATGCTGAATGCACCATGAATACTTCAGAACCTCACCATGCATCCTTCTCCCAAGGAATCACCCTCCTGTAAGGGCTTCCCACATGTCACTTCCCACTCCAGCATCCGTGGAAATGCTTTGCCTGGGCTTCCTATGCCTTGAACTTTGAAAAATGACCTTACGTTCAAAAGTGTAGATGGGTCATTCCCCTTGGGTCAGTGGTTCTCAGATAATCCAACTGAGATAAAATCTTGCTATGTAATTAAAACCAGGTGTGTGTGTGTGTGTGTGTGTGTGTGTGTGTGTGTGTGTGTGTGAGAGAGAGAGAGAGAGAGAGAGAGAGAGAGAGAGAGAGAGAGAGAGAACTATAGTGTTAGGGAGGGGGAAGACAGCTAGTGCCTTGAAATATAAAACCCAGTGTTTTATTAAAATGTACATAGCAAGAGCACATGGAATGCTCCAGATGATTTGTGGAAATGCTGACACTAAACACAGAACCAGATGAGCTAAAGGGCAAAGGGCAGAGTGAATGTAAATCACTGAGTCCCTGAGATCCCAGGCTGTAATCAAAGGGCGGCCCTGCTGCCCATTATTAACTGGTGACCAGGACTCTGGAATGCGGACCATCTCACTGCCCACGAGCATCGTGGGGTGGACATATTGAGAGAGTGGGGTGGTTGGGACCATGTGAGAAGAACAACACAGTAAGTGTGACGGTCAGTACTGTGCTACACGTGAACCTGGCGTCGGCCTCCAAGTCAATGCTGAAAAAGAAAAGGCAAACTGCAAAGTTCTCATCTTCCTTGGTTTCTTCTGCATGGGAGAATGTGGGAATGGAAAACAAGCCTCAGAAAGTGCTCAAATGTGATATTAGCCCTGGGGGGCCACAAAGGAGAGCAAATGCATCTCTCGAGAGAGATACAAACAGTTCAGGCGGCTGAGAGCGAGATTTGCAATACAGCCCTCATCTGCAAGCTCGTTTTCCTTCCTTATCTCCTTCCCGCTGGCTAGAGGCCACAGGAGAGCCCAGGCTGCTGGCTGTCAAGCTCCAAATGGTCCACATTTCTTCTCAGCATCTCTCTCTCCAGGGACACATGTGCTCAGCCCTCCACTGCACCGCCAGTTCTAGGGAGGGATGGGGACTGCGGAAGCATCCAGCTCCTCCATCCCCTTGTAGCTCTGAGCCTGGAAAGGAAGGACAGCCTAAATGGAAGATAGGAGAGATACATTCTAAGAACCCCAGGGGGTGCCAGAAACCACAGACAGCATCTACCCAATATATGTTACGGCTTCCTTAAACGTATGTTTTCTACACATGTGCAAAAGTTTAACAACAATAGCTAAATAGAACAGTTTTAACACTAGAAGGTGGGCGACATTCTCTCTCCTCTCTCTCATTTTGTACCTACTAACCCAGTGCTCACGTGGTGATGTGCTATCACGCAGCATTAGTGTGATGGGGTGAACGGCTTAGGTATTGAGATGTAACAGAGTGCTATTGACCTTCTGATGTACATCAAACTTATAAACTGTCTTTGGAATCTTCCATCTTTAGTATTTTTGGATCGGATTTGGTCACATGTAACTGAAACCACAGAAAAGAAAACCAAAGAATATGGGTTGGGAACCTCTGTGAAGCATTCCTTTCAACCTTTAAAAAGATCCCCTGCGTTCCAGTTTCCTTTCTGTCTCTTATATTTATACAGTCAGAGCTTTCTGTACTTGCAAACACCTTCAGAAAAGGGCCAGAGGTTTCTGCTGACAGGGCTCCAGCATCCCTGCTTGTCACATTAATGAGTTAGAGGATTTGGAAGATCAAAAGAAATCCTACACCGGACAGAATCTAGATGTTTCTAAGACATGTATGAAATAGAGTTCTTGGAGGGTTACAGAACTTGGCAGGTATGAAACACAAACTTCCTTTCACTGGTGATTTTAGTTGTACGCTTGTCTGACCCCGTCCCTTCTAGGAGGCTTTATTCTCTTCTGTCCTTGGTGAAGCATTTATTCCTGGGCCAAAGTGAGCTACTGACCCAAAAGCGGAGCCGGCAAACTCCAGCGCACCTTAGCAACCACCCAACAACTGCTTGTCTGAGAGTGAAGAAGTGGGGGGGCGGGGGCGCTCCCCGCCCCCACCAGGGAGAAAGTGCCGCAGGAGCTCAGGGCTTGCAGCTAAGTGTCCGCGAAGCACCGCAGCATCCTGCTGGCCAGAGCTTCCGGGCGCGATTAGAACTCTCAGGTCTCAAGACGCTTTACTCTGCAAACGGATCATTGCCGAGGTCAAATGGCTTCCATCATAGGCGGCAACTCAACCGCTCCACCAGAAATAGAAGTACTCCCGAAACCCAGGCAGGAACTTCAAACACCGCAAACCCCAGGAGGAGGAGGAGGAAGAGAAGGAGGAGGAGGAGGAGGAGGAGGGAGGAGGGGGGAGGAGGAGGAGGAGAAGGAGGGGGAGGAGGAGGAGGAGGAGGAGGAGGAGGAGGAGGAGGAGGAGGAGGAGGGCAGCACCCGCAGAGTCCTTCCCCTGATAAAATACAAAAGTTCACTCTGAATGGTAGAGTGATTCCCGCAACTCAGAATGTGCTACCATTTCCCCCAAGTCCACTGCAACTCGGAAAGGGCTCCACCGGAAGTTCAAGATTGTAAAGCAGAGGCCAAGGAACTGCGTGAATATATAATTCTGCATGCCCAGGTGGCCAGTGTGGGATGAGCTCCAGGGGGCAGGCGTTCTGATGATGAATGATGGCTTGCAAGTGCCCCCTCCAGCTGAATGGTTCACCTGCAGTGATGTTGGGCTCCAAGGGTGGTTGCCTGGTTGTTAGTTGGAGCCGAGATAAAGCAACATCAGGACACTGTAGGGGCTAAAACGCGGTGGAACCCCGCTGCTTGCTGCTGCATTATGTGCTAGCTGTGGGTCCACTGGACCACTTTGTTCCTTCCTTCTGCTTGTTTTCCTTGTCTCTAAAAGGCCAATGATAAAAGCACCATGTAACGGAACTGTGTTATCTACTCAAAAGGCTGCTAAGGTGACCTTTTAAAGTGATGGTTATAAATAGCAAAGGGCTGGTAACTGTTTAACAACCAGCTCTCTGGAGAGAGAGCTCTGTGTGTATAATGCTGGCTAATTTTCAGGGTTCAAATATTCCCTCCTTGGCTGATACCAGGCTACTAATGTGAATGCATCTGTCACCACTCCAATATGAAATGCAGAAGGGAAGATGTGATCGCAGTTGGCAGAGCTGGCACACACGGCGGGGGACAGCACACAGGTGCTAAGGGAAAGAGGAAGTGGGAACGATAAGGAGGCTAAACTGGAGAATCACTGAGTGGAAAAACCAACCAGCTCTGTGGGCGACCTGAACTTGGATTTGTAGACACCATGGAAAGCTAACTTGAGTTACTTCTTGCAGATGTCTCCGGTGAAGTGGGGCTGAGAAGATGGCTCAGAGGACAAAGTGATCACCACAGAAGGATGAGGCCAGGAGTCATTGCCACCGTGTAGATACCGGTCAGAGATAACAAGCTACCTGAGATCTCAACACTCGAGGAGTGGAGACAGGAGATCCCTGGAGTAAGCTGGCTGGCTAGACTAGCTGAATCCATAAGCTTTGGGATTCAATATATAAGCAGAGGGCTATTAAGGAAGACACTTATACCAACCTCTCTGGCCTCTATATATGAGCATACACACTTGTACACACATGTACACACACATATGCATGTATACATGTGCCCATACCACATACATTTGCATGCAAAAAAAAAAAAAAAGCTTGACCAACCAGAAACCAGCCAATAAATTTATAATTCTGTAACCAGGGATTTTTTCCAATGGGATAAGCCAAACAAACATGCTGTGTAACTATAACCTATAAATTATTTTTTTACTTGTGTTTAGTCTTTTTGGCAGTGGGAGATCTTTGAACCACTGGGCTCTGTTCTAGGAAGGTTGCTCAGTATCTTTCCTACAGCTCCCGGTGTTGTGTGTCCGGTACTCATACAGTTTCCAGGTGGCAGGTCTTCATGGGAGCACCATCCTCAGAGTTCAGCCTAAGTTGTGGTGATGGCCAGTGTGAGGACAGGAAGATCAAAGCTCTGGAAACTTCCTGCTCTGTCTGGAAGCCCAAACCCTTTGTCCTGTTGGGCCACGACAATTCCAGAAAGATCTAGGATCAAAGGGCAGAGATGGCAGTTACAGGCTTTGCCAGGGACACTTCTTTGCCAACAAATCAGCCTATAAAAGGGGGAATGAGGGGTTGGGGATTTAGCTCAGTGGTAGAGTGCTTGCCTAGCAAGTGCAAGGCCCTGGGTTCGGTCCTCAGCTCCAGATTAAAAAAAAAATAAAAAATTTAAAAAAAAAAAAGGAGGAAAAGGGGGAATGAAAGTGTACATGGTTAGATAAACTTGCTATCTCTTCCTTTTCCATCTTATCTCACTGTAAATTCTTGACTTGAGAAATAGGATCTGGCTCAGCTCTTGCTGGCATTCTGCAAGCGTAAAATGTAAGTGTGGCGATTCCTTCATCACTCTTGTTACTTAAACATCACTCACTAAGCTTTGGCGACCTTAGAGGGTTACTGCGAAGCTACTTCTCTGTCTCACTAGACACGTGTCCCTTTGGTCTCAGGTGTCACTGTCAATGCATCCAAGAAAGGTCTGTCTGTGAGAGGTTGTTTACTTGTTTATTTCTTTACTTGTTCATTCTGTTTTCCTAGTGACTCTGAGTGGATGAGTCTGATCTAATTTCCAATTTTTTTTTCTACTACATTTCTTCCCCTCCTAAGAACCATAAGTTCTTAGATTTTGAAGGCAGAGGTATCAGGGGTTTTCTGGATAATGTAAGTCTAAAGAAGAGAAAATAAACCCCCCCTTGACTGAGAGAATTCAATTTATTGATGACAAGCTTGTTTGGATTTACATTTGCATAAGATGAAATTCCATTCTGTAGCCTGTGTTTAGAGCGACCATCTCAGCCCACGGCCAAGGCTGGCAATGTCAGGTGTGGAGGTCCTGGGGAAACTAGATGGTGGTTTTATTTGCAGCTGGTACCCAGATATTTGGTCAGCCAACGTTCAAAGGTTTCTTTAAAAAATTACTTTAGGTCTGGGGAGATGGCTCAGTGCTTAAGAGCCCTGGCTGTGCTTTCAGAGGTCTTGAGTTCAGTTCCCAGCACCCACATGGTGTTATACACAAAATCACCTGTAACTGTAGTCTCATGGGATCAGATGACCTCTTCTGATGTATAGATAGATAGATGTACATGCAGAAAAAACATCTATAGACACAAAGTAAATATATCTTTAAAAACGTTTAAATTACATTTTAGTTTATTGTGTGTGTGCATGTCTGTGTGTATGTGTGGGAACACATGTATCACAGTATGTGTGGAGGTCGGAAAGACCTGTTGCTTTCTTTTTGCACCATATGGGTGCCAGGGATCAAAGTCAAATCATCAGGATTGGCAGAAAGTGCCTTTACCTGTTGAACTATCTTGCTGTCACTGTTCTGAGGTTTTCCTGTGTGTGTTTTTGGATGAGTTCAGCAGTTCACTCGGAAAAGCTGAGTAAAGTAGATTATGCTGCCTAAGTGGGTGGGTGGTCCTCGCCCGCTCCAGGAAGCCCCGAACAGGGCAAAAGCCTGGCTCTCCCTGAATAAGAGGGAGCCCTTCCTTTTCAGCTGAGAAATCATTTCCCCTGCTGCCTTTTGTTTTTGTCAGGGTTTCTATTGCTGTGATCAAACACCAAAACCAGCCTGGGGAGGAAAGGGTTTATTTTGCTCAAGTTTCCACATCACAGTCCATCAGGGAAGGAAGTCAGGGCAGGAACTCAAGGCAGGCACTGAGGCAGAGGCCATGGAGGAGTGCTACTTTTTTTGTTTTGTTTTGTTTTTTGTTTTTCAAGACAGGGTTTCTCTGTGTAGCTTTGCGCCTTTCCTGGATCTTGCTCTGTATACCAGGCTGGCCTCGAACTCACAGAGCTCCACCTGCCTCTGCCTCCTGAGTGCTGGGATTAAAGGCGAGGAGTGCTGCTAACAGGCTTGCTCCTGTGGCTTACTCAGCCTGCTCTCTTATACCCCAGCCCAGCACAGGTGCGGCACTGCCGCTGTGGGATGGGCCCTACCCATATTAGTCACTAATTAAAAAATTGTGCCACATGCTACTCATAGTCTAGTGGGGGCATCTTCTCTAACGGAAGTTCACTCTTCCCAAATGAATGTCTGGCGCCAAGTTGACATAAAAGTAGCCAGCCCAGACTTGAGCTGCAGTATCAGCTCCTCCTGGGTCTCAAGGACCTCTTGGCTTCCAGAGGGACACACCGCCATCCGCTATCTGGGGTCTCCATCTTGCTCTGGCAACCTGTTAGTGTGATGACTATAGGAGCCGACCCATTATAACCCCAGTCTCACCCCTTCCCCCCACATAATGCACATGATGGGGCTAGCCTTTGTGATGGGGTCACAGGGAGGAGCTAAGGAACCCCAAATTCTAGTACCCTCATTGTAGCACTGCGTTACTTGCGTGTCTGATGCTGGTGAGACAAGTCCCCTAAAGATGTTCCACACAGTCTGTACTTGATAATATAAGTAATTCTTCTTTTAAAAAAAGATTTATTTATTTATTATGTATCCAGCATGTATGCCTGCAGGCCAGAATGAGGGCGCCAGATCTCATTACAGTTGGTTGTGAGCCACCATGTGGTTGCTGGGAATTGAACTCGGGACCTCTGGAAGAGCAGCCAGTGCCCTTAACCTCTGAGCCATCTCTCCAGCCCAATATATGTAATTCTTGATAACAATAATAAATGACTGTGTTAATGCTTATATAGTTACTATGCTATATCTTTACTGTTATTGTTCTGCTGTGGTCCTTCTGGTCAGATGTGTTTAGACACTCAGCCACTCTCCACTGTGTTATAAGTACATTATTCAGGACAGTCACACGCTGACACCCGTGTGCCACCTGGGCTTGTGTGACGTTCACACAATCTTGAAATGGACTGACAACAGTTTTTGTTCCTTCGTTTTTGAGGTACAGTCTCACGGTAGATCCCAGTGTGGCCTAGAACTCACTATGTGGTCTAAACAATCCTCCTGCCTCAGCTTCCCAAGTGCTGGGATAAGGCAATGCATGACTCCCCCCATCCCCGTGTGTGTGTGTGTGTGTGTGTGTGTGTGTGTGTGTGTGTGTGTGTGCTCGTGTGTATATACCACACACTCTCGGGAACTCTAATATGCTAGCAGCCTGATTCATCATTCCAGTCCCTGGAAATGGTGACTTAAGAAATACTTCTTTCTAGATAACTTCTAGAACTCAATTCTCTCTTTTTAAGTCCCAGACTTCTTTACATGCCTTTGTCATATTCTCTATTTCAGTATCAGAAGACAGACAGGAGCCAGGGGTAGGGATGGAATTGGGGGAGGAGGCAAAGAAGTTGGCCTAGAAAAGCCAGGTTCTCAACCAGGTGGGAGACCATCAGATTCTACCTTTTGCACAAGGTGGACGGCTTTCTGCATGGTACAGAGCGTAGGCAAGCACGCAGTTCCCTGACTCCGGCCTGAACACTCCAAAGGGTATTGTTTGTGGGGCTCGGGCATCTTTGACTTCTACCTTGTCTCTTCCTCCTCTTAACTGTTGTCCTTGTACTTATCCATCCTTGACTCGTTTCTAAAATGGAGATGATAAGAAGACCCACCTCCTGAGTTACTAGAATGAATTATTCATGAGACTACAGTCTAGCACCTAGCATATATTATGTGTTCGTTATTATTGTTAACTGCTAACATTAGCAATTGTTCTGCTTATCCTGACCTTCTTTTGAAGTTTGAATGTCTAGATTCTGTTTTTATGTTAATTAGCCTTTCCTTCAAGCTTGGGGCAGCTGCAGATTTGATAGGCTCAAAGTCTATGTTTTTATACGGTCTTAAAACTCAAAGTCTAGTTGGACCAGCAGCTTATTATGGACCTGGGAGCTTGTTAAAACCACAGGATGGAATTGGGGGATGCAAGTCAACCTCAGGTGCATTAGTGTTTGTCTTATGATACGACCAAAGATGGCAAAGTATAGGGCTGGTGACAGATACCCTGTCACTCTATTGTAGTTTAAGACTGATCAAATCCCGCTCCGGCCATGCTAGCTACTTTCATGGCGTTATGATCATAACACGGACAGGATGACTGAAGGAAGAAAGATTGGTTTGCTTCACAGTTTCTGGTGGTTTCAGTCCATCCTGGACGGAAATACGCTGTGGAGTGGTTCCGTCCTTGGTGGCTCTTGCCACCACAGTAGACCAAGAAGCGGAGAGAGTGGACTAGAACCAGGGCCCAGGTGTAATCTTCAAAGCCTAGTGACCTTCTTCCAACAGAGAGCCTCCGCCTCCTAAAGGTTTCATAGCTGTGTCACCAGCTGGGGACCAAGCGTTCGAAATACGTGCCTGTGGGGAGGCAACATAGTAACACCAACATAATAAAAAGCAGGATTATGGAGGAATTCTGAATGGGAGAACTGGGGTTGGAGAGGATCCCAGGCAGCAATAAGAAGTCTTGGTCATTCCATGGCACTGGCCTTAGACACCTCAACATTACCTGCCTTCTACCCAAGTTCTCTAAATATGAGTCAGTGTTTTCTGCTCAGGCCAGTGGGCCCTGGCTAGGCTGGAATAAGGAAGATGCTTGGCCAGCTAACCCATCTGTGCCACTAAAAAGACCATGTTCCAGCCAAAGGTGAGTTCAGAGTTTTGCTCCAAACATCCTTCTCAAATGACCACTTCAATGACTACTTCAATACTACCTGACTATGGTGGGTCCCAAGTTAATACATGAAACATCTCAAACTTGCCTCATGGGGGAAATGGAAAAGGGATTCTGATTCAGAAAGGAGGAGCATGTTATTTTTAGGCAAGAATGGTACATTTACCGGATTAAATCACTTTAAGAGATTGCTAACATTTGTGAGTGCTCAGTGGAGTTTCATTTGGAAAGACTAAACCTAGGGGATCCCCTAGGAATTTAGTATCCATTAAAACCTATGGTCTCGGTGGGGGGGGGCGGGGGGCGGGCAGAGAGCTGCTGGGTTTGAAAGATAAAGCGTGAATTTCGCAGAAGGCCATATCTGGGAACTGACTTAGAATTTGGGCTACAGTCGTTTGAGGGAATAGGACTATCTTTATCAGACCTGCTGTTTAGCCTTGGACAAAAAGAATGCACGTTGGTGTAGTCTTAACCACCCCCAGTTTGGGAAAAAGAGTCACATTTTGGCTCCAAGTTCTCAGTGGGGACACTGGAGCTGCATCGTTGAATGCAGTGACCCCACTGTTCCCTCAGATGTGTTCAGGTGCATACAATGCAGTCTAAGAGGGACATTGGAAGCTGAAGGGATCTCTGGAAGGAAGCCACAGAAGAAAGAGCAGTTCTGGAGACCAAGCTCTACAAAGGTCTACCTCATAGAGAACGGGAAACTAGAAACCACGGAAGCTCCCAGAAGGTCCTCAGCAAGGGCAGCCACGTAGAAAAGATCACACACAGGTCCTCCTCCTTCCCGAGGGTCGCACTATAGACGTCAATTGGAAATTATGGAGGAAGGGACTTCAGATAAATATAAACAAACATCACTTAAAAAATAATCTCTCGGGGCTGGAAAGATGGCTCAGTGGTTAAGAGCATTGTCTGCTCTTCCAGAGGATCCGGGTTCGATTCCCAGCGTCTACATGGCAGCTCACAAGCGTCTGTAACTCCAAGATCTGACACCTTCACACAGACATACCTGCAGGCAAAACACCAATGCATATAAAATAAAAACAAATAAATTATTAAAAAATAGTCTCTGACTCAGTATTCTCCTGTGGAGAAAATGCTTATGATAGGGAAACTGTCTTGATAAGTTCAGTTTGTGCGGAGAGATTGCTGGAGTAGGAACACTGCCAGACTTTGTAGGATGAGAGGTAGTGAGGAGTGCATCTCAAAAGGCAAGAAGTGGACATTTTACATTTTTGTGAGAGAAGACTAAAAAAGAGGACAGAATGGAGGAGAAAAACCCTGAAGAAGTGGGAAGTCGGAAGGACAGTTGTGGTGGTCCGTCTGCAGCAGAAGGGACGGATCAGGGAAGACGCCAACATCCCTCCACACATGCACTTATCAGTGTATATTTTTGAGTCCAAGGCTGCACTCGTCAGAAGGGACAGCGAAGTGAATGAAGGAGATTCAGGGATGCCTCCATCAGAGGAGACAGGGTTTCTCTGTATAACTCTTTCTTGGAACTCATTCTGTAGCCCAGGCTGGCCTTGAACTCAGAGATCTGCCTGTCTCTGCCTCCTGAGTGCTGCTGGGGTTAAAAGCAAGGGCCACCGCCGCCCCATTGGCTTTCTCTTCTTGCTGAGTGATAGGCCAAATAATCACTGTCCATGTTGCCAACGTTTCAAATGAAGACACCAGCCAAAGGTGCCCCATTCTAGACTTCAGGGTTTGAAGGCTATTTTGGGAAAGAAGTAAATAAAAATGGGAATGATGCTAAATATAGTCTTACTAACACATACAGTATCTGGTAAGAACTCACAGCTACTCAGTTCAACCAGGAATCTATGACTTACAGTTTATTGGTTGTTCAATGCTGCATGTACCAGTAAGACAACAGATGCATATAAGTGATTCCTGAACTTAACTGATTCTTAGAGTTATCTTCATTGCTTTTAGGAAATTAAAATTTCTTGGAGATTATGACAAAGTCATCTGGGCAAAGGTCCCAAGAATCTATATTTTCATCACATTACCCAGATGATTCTAATGTTGTTTATCTGGGTCTACTCCTCAAAAAATTGTTTTTATTACATTTATTTGTGTGTGTGTATATGTGTGTGTGTCGTGGCACAAATATGGACATCAAAGGACACTTGTAGGAGACTTTTTTTTTCTTCCACTACATGGATCCCAAGGAGCAAACTCAGGTTGTCAGGCTTGGTGGCAAAAACATTTACCTGCTGAGCCATCTCAACAACCTTGAGTCTACTTTTTTTTTTTTTTTTTTTTGTAGCTTTGAGCCTTTCCTGGAACTCTCTTTGGAGACCAGGCTGGCCTTGAACTCACAGAAATCTGCCTGCCTCTGCCTCCCGAATGCTAGGATTAAAGGCATGCGCCACCACCGCCCGGCTGAGTCTACTTTTTAATGATATTTAACTTGAAGTTTGAGGCCTGAACTGTGTGAGCTATATGGGCTTGTTTTAGACACGGATTGCTCCGGGCCTCTGTGATCTCTTTTGAGACATGGTTCCTAAGCCATTTTTTGAGCAGGACAGAAACATGGTGAGACACTCTTTGCCCATGGGAAACACCCTTCCCGACCTCGGCTGAAGGGCTTATGGTACAGCACAGTTGCTCTCCTTGGGTGGCTCTGACTTTCTGCAGCTGGGGACCACTTCTTGGCCTTTAGGCTTTCTAGGCTTTTCTGTCCTGGTGACCTTCAGCTGCAGCCAGCCACATCCTGCTCATTTAGCACTTCAGCTCAAACACAACCTGGCCCATGCTTCTGAGACACTGCTTTTATTTACATGTCTTCCATCTCTCCACCTTTATCTTGTGGGGCCTGGAAGTTAGTGCTGAGTGATGTTTTGGTGGGAATTTTCAGTCACACCACCTAGCAAGTTCTAAAACGACAATGTAGTTTCATTCTGTCATATGTGTGTGTGTATGTATGTATGTGTGTATGTGTGTGTGTGTGCATGTACATGTGTATGTGTGTGTATGTTTGTGTGTGTGCCTATTGCTGTTTGTTCTCAGTTTTGGAGTCACAACCAAAACTGTTATGATGGCCATGTTTCATTTTAACATCTACCTTAGCGGGGAAATCACTTAGAGAAAATGTGATCATAAAAGGGAGTTGTTTCCATGAAAGCCTAACTTAAATATTTCAGAAACATACAAAGGCTACCCAAAGGGTACTGCAGAATTTGGAGTGTGTGGCTGTAGTTTTGTTTTGGGGAGCAGTTTACAAATCTATAGGAACAGGCCTTTGAGAGTGCTTAAGTTTCAGCCTCTCTTTCAAGAGGCAAAAGTGACATCCTCATGAATTCTAGACTGATTTCTGTTCCTCCCAAAGACTACCAGACAGGTAACCTACAGAAGTCGAAATAATGAACTGATAAAAACCTTGTTAATTGTTAATCCACTGGCTAGAATAATAGTTACGGTGATGAAAGTGCATCATCTTAAGGGGACCAGTGTCCTAACTAGAGAAGGCAAAGCATGGTCACTTGAAGGGGGTCGGAGGTCTAACTAGAAGAAGACACACTTGGGAGTCTTAGCAGAGAGAGGAGGAGAGGTATGCCCATCAGGGACAAGCACAGGGAACACCAAAGACAAATTCCTATGTTGCACTTCCCACCAGTCAGACCTGTAAAACACCACTGGTTGGTGTAAGGTAGACGGAATCTCACAAGGACAGTAGCTGGCTGATCGCCATATTTGGCAGATTGGAAAACAGTTCCCAAGCCCACCTGAAGGGTCAATGTGACTGTTTCCAATAAGAAGTCTCCCTGTGGGTCCTCGTGCGATTTGATTTCTGGCTCCCAGGGTGCTAAGAGTCTCTCAGCGTAGAAGGGAAGTGAACGGTCTGACTGCTCACCTTCCTGTCTGACCTCCCACTCCATTGATTGCCCTGAGTACTTAGCGCTGTTTCTCCACTGAGGAAATGGTAACTGTGCTTACTCTTCCCTCTCACTCCACTGCCTGGCTCCTAATCAGAGATCTAATTGATTGGTTTTGCTTTTCCGGTTGCTTTTCTGAAGAGATACATTACTATAATGCAGGGTGGAAGTTGCTGATGTGCAGGAAACAGAGGTGGGAATAAGATATCAGCCCAGGCTGAGGTACCATAGGAGGGGTGTTCTCCCTAGTACTGTATACCATTGGTGGTCTGCCCTGTTGGGGACTTTGGCTGTTGGCACATATGCAGGTGGTCAGTGTCACATTAGGAGTACTTATGAAGAAGCTGCAATCCTGGAAGGCTACGGTGGGGGTGGGTAGAACTGGAGGATTTTCCTCACTCATACGGAGCCTCCGTTAGTATTTCTCACAGTTGCCTGAAAAGTATCCAGCCTATATAAAATTGTTTCCTGCTGTGCTAATGCAGTTCAAGTCCCTCAACACCAGAAAGTTGCCCGTGATCCCTTCTAGAAAGAGGTTCTGAGGCTTGGCACAGACTTCTTCCCTAAGAAGTATTATGGCTTAGAGTAGGTTGCTTATTAGGATTATCAGCTAGATCTTCCAAGTCTAGGCACACAGATGCCTGCTGCTCAGTCAAGTTCTCAGTCCATCTCTGTTGCTATGATAAGACACTCACCAAAAACAATACAAGGAAGGAAGGCATTGACTTCAGCTTACAGGTTACAGTCCATCACTGAGGGGAGTCAGGGCAGGAACTCAGGCAGGAAGTCAAGCAGGAACCATGAGGAACACTGCTTGTTGGCTTGCCCAGACTCATGCTTAGCTACATTTTTTTTTTTTTTTTAATACAGCCTAGGGACATCTGGTATGGTGCCACCCATAGTGAGCTGGATCCTCTTACATCAATTAACAGTCAAGACAATCTCCTAGCCTTTTCTACAGGCCAGTCTGATCTGGGAAAGCCTTCAGGGAGAGCCCCTTCTTCTCAGGTGACCTTGCTGTGGTGGGTGGCTAATAGAGTGACATGTATTCCAGCTTAAGACAGTATGACTGTGAACCATTCTCCCTAACGTCAGGCAGTCATAGAGAAGGCCTCATGCTGAGTTATAAAGCTCCCAAGACTGAAGCATCCTGGGTAATCTCAGCCACCCTAGGGCAACTGTCCTGGAATGCTCCCTTTCCCACAAATACACTCCACTGTTTTAGCATCTGAGACTCAAAGGCTGTTGGTTTCTGCAGGATCACAGCCTGTCCTTTCTCATTCAAGCAGAAATATTCAGTGGGATGGCTGCCCACCTCCCTTTGATCTTATCCTGTGGGTACAAGATGTTGAACTTGAGTCCTCAAGAAGAGTTGCCAGTGCTCTTAACTACTGAGTCGTCTTCCCAGACCCCAAGAATCTTTATTAACCCACCTTTACTTAAGCAGAAAATTGTTTCTGAGAATAGATTCTGTGGTAGCTTGAATAGAAATGGCCCCCATGGATTCATGTGTTGGAATACTTGGTCCGCAGGGAGTGGCACTGTTTGGAGGTGTGGCTTTGTTGGTGTAGGTGTGGCTTTGTTGGAGGAAGGGTGTCTCTAGGGAGTAGGCTTTGAGGTCTCAGAAGCTCAAGCCAATTCACTTCTCACTGACAGCAGATCCAAATGTAAAACTCTCAGCTCCTATTCCAACACCATGTCTGCCTGCACGGCACCATGCTTCCCATGATGATTATGGACTAAACCTCTGAAACTGTAAGCCAGCCCCAATGAAATGTTTTCCTTTATATGAGTTGCTGTGATCATAGTGTCTCTTCACAGCAATAAAACCCTAACAAAGACAGATCCACTACTGCTTTGTCATGGTAAGAAAACTAGGAGTTAGACAGATTTCTTGGCAGGTAGATAAGGAGAGAGGCCATGGCTAGGTAATAAATAAAGGTGGTGAACTTTTAAGATGGCCAGCTTCTTCCTGTACCCCTGACCTGAGACAGAAACCTGGCAGCTTAAGACAAAGGTGTTATATGCTGATGAACCAGCTCACCAAATTCAAGACCAGATCAGGACACACTGACAAGTCTCAATAAGTTTGAGGCTGGATCAGGACATGTTACACAACAGTCATGGGCCAATCAGACACGTCTTTCTTCAATTTGATCAACCCTAAGTTAGAAGGGAAAAGCTCTTAGAAGACTTTCAGAACTCTAGCTCTGGAGAAGAAACTGCAATTTCAGATTCCTGAGTCTTCCCTCTGCTGAACGGTTGTGTGCTTTTCATTTTTAAAATGTATTTATGTATATATTTTTGAGAGAGAGAGAGAGAGAGAGAGAGAGAGAGAGAGAGAGAGAGAGAGAGAGATATGAACATGAAGTTCTTGGATGGGTAGTGGAGAGGATCTGGGAGGAGTTGGGAGAGGGAAAACACGATCAAAATAGATGAAAACATTTTTAATAATAAAGAAAAGAAATCTAGCTGGCAGTGGTAGCACACACCTTTAATCCCAGCACTCAGGAGGCAGAGGCAGCAGTGGTGTGGCGGGGGGGGGGGTGCTCTGTGAGTTTAAGGCCAGCCTAGTCTACAGAGTGAGTTCCAGGACATCCAAGGCTATACAGAGAAATCCTGTCTCAAACAAAAACAAAAACAAAAACAAACAAACAAAAAAAAAGAAATCTATTGAGGCAAATTTAGTTAGAGAAGTAGATACAGCCTGGCTGGTATCCACTGACTAGTCTAACTTTACTTAGGAGCCTCCACAGAGACCTAACTGGTTTGTCGTTTAGTTGATGACTTCAGATTCTAGAGCTTCAGAGATTGCCCTTAAGAGGAGCCATCACGCTTAAGGACACCAATGAAACCCCATCCCACAGGACACAGGGACTCTCCTCTGAAATGAAAAGGGAGAAAACAGACCATCTCAAAAGCCCTGGTGGGCTGCAAGAAGAACCAGGAAGAAGCCCTTGGGGAGAGGTAAGCTGATTGTACGTTCTGAGGAGGATACTGTTGCCTGTTATGGTGTCTTCCTCTTAGCTATATATAGAACATCCCATATCACCAATCTTCTCTAGTTTCTTGAGATGACATTATGGTTGGGGCTGGTGAGGCCACACTTTTAAACATAAGTCACTCACAACATTGTTTCCTGATTTTGCAGACTCTTTTGCAATTGAGGATAGACAGTTGACCTTGCTGTGGTCAAGTGTGCTGGGGGACTTTGGGAAAAAAGTATCTATTTATAAAGAATAGACAGCTGGGCACTTGGGAAGCAGATGCAGGTGACTATTGGATATCTGTGAGTTTGTGAGTTCGAGGCCAGCCTAGTATAGAGAGTAAGTTCCAGGACAGCTAGGACTACACAGAGAAACTCTTGTCTCAAAAACAAAACAAGACAAGACAAAACAAAACAAAACAAGAAGAGTAAAAAAAAAGAAAGAAAGAAAGAGAGAGAGAGAGAGAGAGAGAGAGAGAAAGAAAGAAAGAAAGAAAGAAAGAAAGAAAGAAAGAAAGAAAGTAAACAAGCAACATTATGTGGGTGTTAAGTTCTGTACAAGATGAAATCTAACTCTAAGATACAGCAGCTGTCTGGTGTCTATTCGGACCTAAGCAGGAGCGGAAGTGAACACATTATTTTCCTCATCACTGTGACAGCAATGGAAAAGAGGAAAGACTGTTTTGTTTTATGGTTTAAGAGGATATGTCCATCCTGGGGAAATCACGGCTGCAGAAGACACTTGTGGGTGTGTAGCAGAAACTTGGTAACATCTGGGCAGATGCTGAAACAGGGAAAGGATGTGGAATGAGGCCAGTCTACACAGCTTAGGGCCCAGCCTCCAGGCACCCACTTTCTCCATCCAGGCCCTATTTCCTAAAGGATCCACAATGCCTGCCTAAAGCATCACCAGTAGGGGACCAAAAGTTCAAACTCACGAGACTTTGGGAGACATTTCATATTCAAGCTATAATATTTCACCCATGGCCTACATACACTCATGGGTATCTTTTTTAAATAAATGTATTAATTAATTAGTTAATTTACTATGCTGGCCACAGTTTCCCCTTTCTCCTCTCCTCTCAGTCCCTCCTCCCATCCCTCCTCTGTTCTCACCCCCAAATCTACTCCTCCTCCATTTCTGTTTAGGAAAGGGCAGATCTCCCATGAGTATCAACAAAACATAGCATATCTAGTTGCAGTAAGATTAAACACCTCCTCATGTATTAAGACTGGCCAAGGTGACCTATTATGAAGAGTAGGCTCCCAAAAGACAGTAAAAGAGTCAGAGGCAGCCCCTGTTCCTGCTGTTAGGAGCCCACAAGAGGACCAAGCTACACAACTGCAACATACATGCAGAGTGCCCAGGTCAGACCCATGCAGGCTCCTTGGTTGTTAGTTCAGTCTCTGTGAGCCTCTACGAGCCCAAGTTTGCTGTGATATATTGTGTACTCTAATAAAATTTGCTTGAATATCACAGAACAAGCCACTAGATTAAAATGCCAGGTATGTGGTGGCACATACCTTTAATCTGAGCACTTGTGAGGCAGAGATCCAGATGGATCTCTGTGAGTTTAAAGCCACCCTGGACTACATGGGATTGAATCAGTTTAGGAGAGAAACAGAGCTAGGCAGTGGTGGCACGTGCTTTTAATCCCAGTACTTGGGAATCACATGCCTTTAATACTAGCACTTGAGATCTCATGCCTTTGCTTAGGAAGCACATATGCCATTAATCCCAGTGCTAGGAGGTGATGGCTGGGCAGAGAAAGGTATATAAGGTGTGAGGAGACAGGAACTAAAGGTTTTTTTCAGGCTGAGGTGTCCTAGAGGTAAGACATGGCAGTGGCTTGTTCCTTTGTCTCTCTAAACTTGCAGCATTTACCCCAATATCTGGCTCTGGGTTTTTTTTTTTTATTATTATAAGACTATTTAGCATTTTGTGTTACACAGGTTAGTTGATTCTGTGAGTTTTCTTGTGGTGTCTTCAACCTCTCTGGCTCCTACAATCTGTTCCCCACCCCTTCTGCAGGATCCCCTGAGCTCAGCCTGTTTGGCTGTGGGTCTGCATCTGTTCTATCAGTTGCTGGATGAAGCCCCTCTGATGACAATTGGGCTAGATACCAATCTGGTCACAGGAGATGGCCAGTTCAGGCCCCCTCTCCACTATTGCTAGGAGTCTTAGCTGGGGTCATCCTTGGAGATTTCAGGGAGATTCCCTTGAGCCAGGTTTTTACTGACTCTTTCCAGTAGTCTCCTCCACTACTCTCCCACTCCGTGTCCTCCCCCAACCTGATCACTTATGTTCCCATGCCCACCCGTCTTCAATCCATTCACAAATCCTCTTCTATGTCCTCCTCCCCCATGAACTTTCCTTGTTACCTAGTCTCTCTGGGTCTGTGAATTGTAACATAATTATCCTTCATTTTATAGCTAATATCCACGTATGAGTGAGTGAGTACATACTATGTTTCTCTTTTGTGGTCTGGGTCATCTTACTCAGGATGATTTTTTTTTTTTCTTGTTCCGTCCATTTGCTTTCAGATTTCCTGGTGACCTTGTTTTTAACAGCTGAGTAATACTCCATTGTGTAAATGATCACATTTTCTTTATCTATTCCTCAGTTGAGAGACATCTAGGTTGTTTCCAGTTTCCAGCTATTATAAATAAAGCTGCTGTGAACATAGTTGAGCAAGTGTCCTTGTGTTATGATTGAGCATCCTTTGGGTATATGCCCAAGAGTGGTATAACTGGGTCTTGTGGTAGATGGATTCCCAGTTTTCTGAGAAACTGCCACACTGACTTCCAAAGTGGCTGTTGTACAAGCTTGCATTCCCACCAGCAGTGGAGGAGTGTTCCCCTTGCTCCACATCCTCTCCAGCATGAGCTGTCACTTGTGTTTTTTGATCTTAGCCATTCTGACAGGTGTAAAATGGTATTTCAGAGTCATTTTTATTTGCATTTCTCTGATGACTAAGGAAGTTGAGCATCTCCTTAAGTGTTTCTTGGCCATTTGAGGTTCCTCTGTTGAGAATTATCTGTTTAGATCTGTACCCATTTTTAAATTGGATTATTTTTTTGTTGATGTCTAGTTTCTTGAGTTCTTCATAGATTTTGGAAATCAGCCCTCTGTCAGATGTTGGGTTGATGAAAAGTTCTGTAGGCTGCCCTTTGACTCATGGGCATCTTGTTCTACAAAGGTACAAAGCATAAAGTCTCTTCTGAGACTCAAGGTGATCTCTTAACTGTGAACGCCTCCAAAGTGGAAAAAAAACCCACAACAAAACAACAACAAACAACCAGGTTTTAGACTTCCAGCACACAGTGGCACAGGGTAAACATTCCCACTCCTAAAGTAAGGAATGAAAGGCTATCAAGGGAAGCCAGACTGAAATCTAATATGGAAAACACCAAACCATACAGCTCCATGTTCAGCATCTGGGGCTAGTGACAGCATCATCTGGTTTTTAGCAGGCTTGAACAGCCTCATCCTTCCAGCTCTGTTGCCTGTGGCCATTGTGACCTCCCTCCTGAGCTAGCTCCAATTAGTGCCTATGGCTTTCCTTGGTGAATATCCCACAGTCCTGGCATCTCTAATATCTAGGGGTCTCCTTTGCAACTTAAATATTTCCTTTACAGTTTCATACAGGGCCTGTTTAGGAGCTCTGTGCAAGGGGTCCAGACCTGACCTGTGGCATGTTTGTTGTCTACCTTCATCAGCTTTCTGGAACCAGGATGCAAGCCTCTACCTTTTTGCATGCTTTCAAGAAAGCACCACTTAATACAGCACCAAGTTCTGCTGCCAGCCCTAGATGTAGCCTGGTCCCTTTAGATCATGTATGCACAGGTCTGTGTGCCTTCACAGGTGAACCTGGGGAGACACTTCCCTTGGTAGCCCTACTTAAGCAGGGTGCCCTAAAGGTGCTATCTTCTCAATTATTTCTTTTCTGGCATGCACCTTTTAAATGGACCTTCATTTTCACACCCTTAGGGCCTTGATGTGTAAGGCTTTGCTCTCTCAAGTTACCATTCCTATGGTGCCACCACAGAGTACATAAGGGTTCTCTTTCATGGCACCAGTTACAAATAATTCCTCTGCAGCCACCTAGTCCAATATATCTAACTTCAGCTATACTGCTCTCAACACATTGCACACTTTCCATATCCTCTGTTCTTTCTGCTTTGAATTCTCATGACCCTCACAAATGCAGCGAGCAGCCATCATGCCGCTACTTGAAACCCATGCCGTCTTGAAATTTCTCCTACCAAACAATTCAGTTTATTGTTTTTGTGATTTGGCTTCGCTCAAATTTTCAGGTCGAATGAATGGAGTCAGACTCTGAAGTCTTTATTCTGCACCAAAACATCATGAGCACAGCCTGCACTGTCCACATTGTCTGGTCTTCCACACTCCCGCCAGCACGGCCCATTAGACTTTGCTTACTGCATCCTTGGGCTTCTCTGGCTTGTAGCTCCAAACTCTTCTACCTTCTCACTACCTGTCCTTCAAGTCCATGATCTGCCTGGTCAGGTTTACCACAGCAATGGTCCCATGTCTTGGTACCAGTTTTCTATATTATTTACCGTGATGTCTGTGACTAAATATATGAGAAGAAGCAACTTTATGGAGGAAAGATTTATCTGGACTCACAGTTTAGGGGGATACAGTCATCATGCTAGGAAAGGCAAGGCAGCAGGAGAATCTCATGGTTGTTGCAGCAGAAACTTGCTCCATCTAGGAAGACCAGGAAGCAGAAGAGGGGGTAGGAAGCAAGGATGAGTTATGAGCCTCAAGGTCCCTCTAGTGACCCATTTTCTCCAGCTAGGTCCTTCCTCCTAAAGGTTCCACAGCCTCCTCAAACACCACTACCAGACAGGGGAAAATGTTCACAGGATATGAGGTTCACAGGATATTTCATAGTCAAACCATTATAAAGGTTTTTCAAGGTAAAGATTAAGATTCCGTTACCTTCACTGACTTCTGTTTCTATCAAAAAGAGGTAAACAAGTTTTTTTTTTTTGTTGTTGTTAAAATAAACATAAGATGACAAAATACAGGAAACAATAGTTTTTTGTTTCTTTGTTTTTTTAAAGGATACCTCGGGGCAGTGGTGGCACATGCCTTTAATCCTAGCATTTGGGAGGCAGAGCCAGATGGATCTCTGTGAGTTCAAGGCCAGCCTGGGCTACAGAGCGAGATCTAGGACAGGCATCAAAACTACACAGAGAAACCCTGTCTCAAAAAAACAAAAGCAAACAAACAAAAAAAGGGATACCAAAACATCAGATAGTAGTGAAGAACAGTGATACCAAGAAACTGGAAAAAAGATGAGCCCCATGCTTACTCTGGATGACTGGCTGATAGTTTCCAAGCCATGAGAAAGGGTAATCCACACAGAGCCCAGTGGACTTCCTGAAGTTCTTCATCAGAGACCAAGAGTTTAAAGAGATGGAAGCAAGGACAGTTTCCAGGGCAGAGTAAGCACGCTGAAGAGGCTGCTATTCTGAGAGAACAGCAGAAAGCTGTGGAGGGTTCTGCTTGGGTTTCAGCCAACCGGCCAGCATGTTTGTAAAGCAGCAGAGGCCAGCAAGACAGTCTTCCAGCTGGATCACAGTATGCTGTTTGATTACGGCAGAATCAAAATAGAAATTAATAACAGGAAACTCTGGGAATTCCTCCCAAATATATGGGGACTAAATATACATAATAAAACAATTTTTTAAAAATTGAAAGTAATTTAAACAACAACAACATACATACACACACAGAGAATATAATAAGAACATATTAAATATTGTATAATATCACTTAAACATTGCCCATAAAATTATTGCACTAAATATATATATATAAAGAAATTTTGAAGTAAATGTCTCAGCTTCTACGGGGGCTCAAAGTATAATATCCCAAATCTTTAACATGGGAAGTGTAACTATACTACCCTCAAATACACTTCTTTGATAAAGTGTGAACAGATTTTTTTTTTTTTTTTTTTTGAAAAGCTGAAGACAGGAGTATCTGTGAAAAGCTGTCCCTCTGTAAAAGAAACATGCCCATAAGAGAAGTCTACACTGCTGGCCGTCTGCCATCAGAGATAACTTTCATTCTCCACGCATTTCCTTCTTCTTCCCAAACTCATTTCCATCACCCCCAGGAGTTCCCAGCCCTTCTTCTTGGTAGCTCAAGATGATGATATAAGCTTCAATCATTTGCCCTTTCTTGGCCTCATAATTTTGTACATTCATAATTTATCATGTTTTCCTTGTTATTTTGTTTCTTTTGTCAATTTAATCCTTAGCTCAGCCAAAAGAACCCGATTTGGCTGCACCAAATTTAAAGTTTTTTTTTTTTCCTCTTCCTAATTTATGGTGTGACTGTTCCCCACACACTGCTGTCTGTCTAATGACTAACAACACTGGCCCTCCCCTTGCTAAGTTATGAGAAAGGCTTTCATGGAAACGGCTGGGATGGAAATTGGTCACACACAAACCAAACACAAACCTCAGAACAGTCATGTTTTCTTAGATTCACTGGTTTGGGATGACTCCATGTTCTCCAAGACAATATACTCAAAGCCTGTGTTCCAGAACCTGACATGCCTGAAGACTACCTGGTGCCCACCTGCCTGAGACCAAGACAACCTTCCCACCAAAGCTGGTACATATAACTGATTGATGCCAGAGAAGGACACAGATGTGATGGCCATTCTTGGTTATCAACTTGACTTACATCTGGAATTAACTACAACTCAAGCAACTGAGTACACGTGTGAGGGATTTTTTCTTAATTAAATCATTTGAAGTATGAAAACTAGATCTTTTGAGATGGGATGATCCACCCTTAACCTTGGCCACACATTCCTATGGCAGTCCATATAAAAGACGTGGAAGTAGGAAGCTCTATTTGCTTGCTCAAGCTCTGGCTAGCAAACCCATTCCTTCATTGGCATTAGAGCATATATCTTCAGGATTCTGAAGACATCCAGCCTCATGGATTGAACAACTACTGCATTCTTGGACTTTCCATTGGTAGATAGCCATTTTTGGACTAGCTGGACCACAGCTGGGAAGCCATTCTAATAATAATATATATATATATATATATAAAGGCAGGGTCTCACTATGTATATCTGGCTGTTCTGAACTCACTATGTAGATCAGGATAGCCTTGAACTCACAGAGATCTGCCTACCTCTGCCTCCCAAATGCTAGGATTAAAGGTGTGCAGTATGTGTAGAGGCTAAAATTGACAAATTGCTTCTAAAATATACTGTAATACAAAAGACTATGAATAGTTAATCCAATTTTGCATAAAAAGTTTGACTTAATTTATTTTAAGACATATACAGCTACAACTAGAACAGGAAAATATTAAAAAGAAAGCTGGACATCACTTCTAGGCCTTTTGGCTAAGATCAAGTGAAGAAAGCTGAACAAAACTATTTGGATAGAAGAGAGAAGCTCCATGGGTATCGACAATTGCTTTCTCATGAAGGTACAAAAGGAATTCAATTTAAAAGTTAGTTTTTCCGCCAGGACAGTGGTGGTACATGCCTTTAATCCAAGTGCTTGGGAGGCAGAAGGCAGAGTCAGGCAGATCTCTGTGAGTTCAAGGCCAGCCTGGTCTACAGAGCTAATTCCAGGACAGCCAAGGTCACACTAAGAAACCCTGTTTCAAAAAACAAACAAACAAAAAAGGTTGTTTTACTAACAAATAATACTGAATATCCATGTTTAAAAAAAGAAAAAAAGAAGGGGGTGAGTCCTGGAAATATGGCTCAGTGGTTAAGACTGTGCTGTGCAATCATGAGGACCAACATTTAGATCCTAGCACCAGAGATACAAGCTGGTGTTTCACATACACCTGCGATCCAGCTCCAACTCAGGAGTGGTGATTGGAGGATTGTTGGGGCTTGCTGGCTTTAAGCTCAGCCAAGAAAACTTAGTCCCCAAGTTCGAAGAGTGACCTGCCTCAAAGGAATATGTAGTGCGTGACAGAGGAGGCCGCCTGAGGCCCTGTTTTGGCCTCTCTATGCAGATACAGACACATACACTCCACACATGCTCATAGACTCACACAGACACACATCAATAAATAAATATAAGGCTGATTCATACCACACTCCATCTACAAAACCAATAGATACAAATGTGAAATCTAAAACTATAAAACTCCTAAGGAAAGATGTAGATCTTGTAATTTGCATCACAAAGATTTTTTAGCCACAACACTATAAGCACAATGCTTAAAGGAAGAAACTGACAAATTGACCCTTTAAAAACCTCATTTTGAGGGTTTGAGATTGAACTCAGTGGTAGAGCAATTTCCCAGTAAGTTCAAGGCCTTGAGTTTGGTCCTCAACTCAATAATAATAATAATAATAATAATAATAATAATAATAATAATAAATAAACAATAAACAAACTCCCCTTTTGAAAGGTACAGTCAAAACACAGCCACATATTAGGAAGCAATATTATATGTCTGATATTAAAGAATTTATAACCCTTAAAACTTGATAGAGATATACTACAATCAAATATAAGCAAGCCATTGAAAAGTGGGCAGCATTTTGGGTAGTCACTTTGCTGAGAAGATCTGTAGTACTCACCTTTAGAATAGTTAGAGAAAAAGTGTTGGCAAAGGTGTGGAACTGAAATTCTAAAGCAGCTGCTGGTGAGATGTAAAATGGGGGAATCAGTTGAGGGCTGCTGTGTAGTCCAGTCATCCCACTCCTAGATATTGAAAAGGAGAAAAGATGTACATCTGTGCACTGACTTTTGCCTACATCTATAACAGTGAAAAACAAGATACTCCAGATACTCTTCAGTAAGTACATTCATTACCTGTCTGTTGCTGTGATAAAACACTATGACCAAAGGCAACTTATGGAAGAGTTTATTTTGGCTGGTGGTTCTGGAAGGGGAGTCCACAGTGACAAGGACGTAAGTCAGGCCCACAGAGCAGAAAGCTGAGAGCTTACATCGTCTTCTGCAAACCAGAAGCAGAGCACCAGTGAAATGGGGGTGGAGTGGTGCCTCTTCCTCCATCAAGGCTCCAAATCATTAATGTTACATCGACTCTTAAAAAAGCACCACCCATTGGGGACCAATGTCTAAATACATGAACCGATGGGGGACATTGCTCATTCAAACCATCACAATAAGTGAGTGAACAAGCAAATTGTAATAGAGCCAATGAACAAAATGTTTTACAAGATAATCCATCGATAACGTAGTACAACATGGATAAATCTTAACTACGTTGAGTGAAAAAAACAGATGGATGGTTGTATGTCTTGTTCATCCCAATTACCTAAAATTCTAGAAAATACGAACTATTCGTATACCGGCTTCCTTATTTTCCATGATTTGGTATAGGTTTTTCTTTTTTTCTTTTGACTTTATGGTGGTACAAAAGTGGTGTGAGGTGGCCATCTATAGCAGTGCGCTGAACTGTCACTCAGTCACTCAGTCCCAAGGAGGCAAGTGGTGCTGCGGTGCACGCTTGCTAGCGGAGAGGTTCAGCAGGTTAGGGAGAGCAAGTGCATTATCGTCTTGCAACAGGTTCAAGTTGAGGTACGCCTGCAGAAGCAGAAAGCAGGCTCATGGCTGTCTAAGGAATGAAAGGGTAGACTGGGGGACATTAAAAAGGGCGATGAGGGGTTTTCAGTCTCCATTGTTGTATTGGTTTCATGCTTATATGGAGGGTCAAAATTTATCAAATTGTACACTTCAGCCATGACAAGTTGATTATCTGCCAATTATATCTTTAAAAAACTATTTAACACCCGAAGCTGTGTTGATGTCGTGGGCAGTGATGCCACTGAGGGCCTTGTTGGGGTCCATGGTCCTATTGCAGATTGGGGTTGAGTCGATGTCTGTGGCCTGTGTCTTTGCTGCTGTCTGAAGCTATGTTGATGTTTGTGGGCTGGGATGCTGCCACGGGATCATATTGGGGTCTGTGGCTTGTGTTGCTCTAGAAGCTGTGTTGACATTCTTGGCCAGTAATGTGGTAGGGGTTCGTGTTGATGTCTGTGGTTGCCACCGGAGACCATGCTGGGGTCTGTGGCACATGCTGAGACCACATGGAAGACCGTGATCCCTGTTCCCTCTGATTGTAAAGGGCAAGGAAGTTACTTTTGCACTGTATTGATGACCGCAGACTCACTGGTGAGAAAGAGGGGCTTAGAAGGCTTCTGTGACAACGCCTACCCCCTCAAAACAAAACAAAAAACAAAACAAAACAAAAAACCCAGCCTAGACAGAAAGTCATCTAAGAGAACTCTTAAATTTTGTGATAAGGATGCTGAAGTATAGCTCTTCACAACTGATGACTTCTGGTAGGGGTGTGCATAGGGAAGGACTGAATTTTCTTTAAGGGGCTAGCCACTGGGAATTTGACCATGCTCCAGTGAGTATCTGGGCAACACAAATTGGACTTTTTTTTTCTTCCTTTTTTTTTTTTTTTGAGGTGGGAAGGTCATAAGGTGTGGGGGTGGATTGGGAGCAGAAGTGAGTATGATCGGGATGCATGATGTGAAATTCCCATATAATCAATAAAAATGTTATGTTGGGAAAATATATTTTAAAAAGATGAGGAATTTACTATCCCTGACATGGCTGAACCATTAAATCAATGGCATAGCTATCGCCAAATCCTCTAATTATGAAGAAATCCTCAATAATGAAGTCACATGGAGTCAATTTTCCTATTGCTCACAGCCGGAAGCATACTTTTTTGCTATGTACAACACCTTGCTCACATAACAAAAAACCACAGAATGTTAAAATTTGGCATCCAAAGTCTCCTGTGGGTCTGTGACCCATTTTAATAAACATTACATTTATTAATTTTCATATATGTGTGTGCATGCACGTGCTTGCTTGCTATATAGAGCACCGGTGTGAAGATCGGAGAACAACTTGTAGAAATCTGTTTATCTGTTTTCTTCATCTTCTCCAAGGGACCTGGGGCTCACTCTCGGGTTTCGAGTCTTCCTCTACCGTGTGGGTCCTGGGGCTCACACTCAGATTGTGAGTCTTGGAAGCTATTGTTACCTGCTGAACCATTTGCCAGTTCTCATTTTAAAGGAAACTCATTTCCATGAACTTCCCTGTTTTACAGATAAAGAAACAGAACCCTAGAGACATGGAAGGGCTGGTCCAGTGTACACAGTCTCAAAGCCACAGTGTCCTGACCCCCAAAGCTGCGCACTTTCCAGTGTGTCGCCCTGAAGTGTGATTTTTATCAGTTTTTAGTTTTAACTTTTATTTCTTTCAGATAGCAGAGAGAATACACGCAGAGTGGAATTTAATGCGTACGAGTGGAATTACCTACAGGGACTCTTTCATGTTTTATAAATGAGATAGCAGAGCTGGGGAGTGGAAAGGAGAAGGGTATTTTCACAAAACCAACATTAAACACTTTTCTCTTGAAACAGAAAAATGACCCTATTTGCTGTAAATAACTCTCAGATGTATGGCTTATTTAATATATGTCCTTCAACTTCAATCACTCTCTCTCTCTCTCTCTCTCTCTCTCTCTCTCTCTCTCTCTCTCTCTGCATGTGTGCATTCCTGGAATAACAATCTTCCTGTTCCCTTACAGCATGCTAAAAATGAAGTGCAAAATTCCAGTCATTTTGTGTTAACTGTCATCATTTTTTTAAAAATGACATGACTTTTTTTTTATATAACTGAAAATGGAATTTGTTTTAGGTTAGACTTACTCATGAGGAACCGAAAGGTTCTTTTTATTTCTGTGATGTTCCTATCTTTGAGCAACAGCCAAGCAATGAAAATTCTAGCTGAGGCAGTGAACAAAAATTAATATCACTGAGTCAGGGTAACCGAAGCTTTCCCAGTTCCACGTGCTATTAATATCTGATGTGTCAAACAAAGGTTAAGGATTCTTTTTTTAAATTTAATTTTATTTCTTTTTATTTTTTGTGCATTGATGTTTTTGCATGCATGTACGTCTGCATGAGGGTGTCAGATCTCCTGGAACTGGAGTTACAGACAGTTGTGAACTGCCTTGTAGATGTTGGGGATTGAACCCAGGTCCCCTGAAGAGCAGCCAGGACCCTTAACTGCTGAGCCATCTCTCCAGCCCCAGATTAGAGATTCTTAAAGAAAAAAAAAAAGTTAGTGATGATTGCTAATGCACAGGCAGGAAGACATGATTTGGGATCATCACAATAGGTACAGACTGTTACAGAGCATCTTCCATCTTGCAACAGAAGAGAGAGGCTGAGTTCAACATGAGCCAGTAGGAATTGTGAGCAAGGAGCAAGTGGGTGTTGGCAAATGGGAGACTATTAAGGAGAAACAATAGGGATAAGGGTAGATGGAGGACTCTAGCAAAAATGACCTAACAGATTCTTGATGAAGACAGATGTCTCCTGGGGGAGGTGGGAGATGAAGAAGCTGATCCTATACAGAGGGTGATCAAACGTCAAGAGTGAGGACTTGTTGCTATACTCACTTACCTGGGCTCTTGTGAACCCTGGATTTTTCCAAGAAATGCTCATCAGATAGGTTGGGAGTTTCACAAGCTTGATGGTAATTTGGCAAAGACTCTCTCAGATCACATGTCAGTAAGTGATATCCTCAAATATGCCACATCAGATAGTGACCCTGGAGACCTGGGGAGCAGGGCATACAGATTAGCACTTCTCTCAATGGCTCTTGGCCACTTGAAGGCCAGTCTGTGGGAAAGGCACATAGCTGTCTTCATGAGAGTTCATCAAGATTACTTATTTACTTATTATTACTTATTTTTTGTTTATTCCACAGAGGAAAAGACAGACAGTCAGATACCACACTGGAGCCCAGAGGGACTGGATGTTCGGCAAGCTTATTCTCTGTCCTCCTATTTGCTACCACTACCAACGGCCTACAATCCCCCACCTCAATATTCTACAAGGACAGTATTTGTGTCAACCACCTACCCTTTCTTTAAATTTTCAACTTTGCATGGCTTCTGTGCACATTCGGATGTAGACGGACACTTTTCTCTGTCCCACCCTGGTCCCACAGTCCTGCAGCCACTTTTAAAATAATCACTCAGAGGCTTGATATTAATTACAAACTGTTTGGTTTATGGCTCAGGCTTATTGATAGCTATCTCTTTAAATTAGCCCATTTCTATTGATCTATATTTTGCCACATGGCCGTGGTGTTACCGGTCTGCTGGCACCTTGCTCCATGGGCAGCTGGATAGCTTCTGCCCAACTTGGCCTTTCTTCACCCTGTATCTTTTTTGGATTTCCTGCCTGGCTATAACCTGTCTTGTCATAGGCCAGAGCAGTTTTTTTTTTTTATTAACCAATGGTAGCAACACATATTCACAGCATACAGAAAGACTGTCCCACAGCATGTGGGCGTTAATGCATTTGTTCTTGTTAATCTTCCTATTGTTATTTATTTTGGTAGACCCCCTATCCATACTTTAATTACTGAATTATGTTTACTTCAGCATTCCCGGGGTCATCCATGTGATAGGAAGAGAATGTCATAGTCTGCCACTGTGCATCTTGTCCCAACTGTGTCCTCAGTGACAGGGACAGCTTGATGTTGGTTCTGGTGGGAGTACTAGGGCCAAGGTTCCACATCAGGGAAGTGTGGTTTTAAGTTTCTGTTTTTCGTATTTTTAGAGATCAGGTATTAAAATACATGCTGGTCAGAATGTCAGGCAGAACCAAGAAGTAAAATTCTATGTTTTAAATATATCGGGTTCGATGACAGGGATTCATCAAGGGTGTAACGTGAAGATACAACATCTCCCCTTCACTCACTGGCCAGCTTTGAGCACTTGAAGATTGATGACCATTTAATTGCATTCAGGTTTCTCAGGCTCCAACATTATGCTGATGTCTGTCTAATTATGTCGTAATTGAAGGCAGCTTTACTTGGCTTTCTTTGCAGGCATATATGGCATATTAAACTCCTAGGGCTGCTATAAGAAAGAGAGCCTCACAAACTGGACAGCTCAAGACCAAAGAAATGCATTCTCTCATAGTCTTAGAGGCTAGAAATCTGCAATCAGAGCACCAGGAGGGCCAGGATCCCCATGAGAGTCTGGGTAGTACCCTTCCTTGCCTCAGGACTCTAGAATGATGTAAAGTCCTAACTGTCTATTTACAATGACCATTTCCAAGTGAGTTCACACTTTGAGTTACCAGGGGATGCAATTTTGACCTATCACTTCTGAGAACACAGCTCACCCCATCACAGCTGCAAGCAGCCCATTTCATGCAATGCATGAGCAATATGTTGCAACCTACCAGAGCCAGCAGACCCAAGCTCACCTACAGTAATCAGTCTAGACAGCTATGTACTTTTTCTGGCTCCAGAACTTGTCTTAGCCAGTCAAGGAGGAGGAGCACTCCAGAACTTCAAAAAGGGCTGAAGACCAAATATAATTATCTTTTGTTTTGACTGAGGACTGAAGCAAAAACATTTCATGAGCTACAAGTGTCAGGAGTCAGAAGCTGGCACAGGGCACAAGGAATTATTTTGTAGTCCCAGTCTGCTATACCCAAGAAGAGGAGGCCAGAATTTATAAATTTATTCAATCATACATAGCCATATTCATGTCAGAAATGGTCACTACCTCCTAGACACTACCAAAGGAGGAGATGGCTGGCTTAGAACTAGGCTTAGTCCTTCCAATTCTAGTATAGTGGCATATTATATTTTACTTCCTTTTGGGGGATATTATGGTTGTGATATGAGGTGTTTGCCAAAGGCTCATGTGTTCAAGTTCCTACCTGGTAGGGTCAGCTGTTGAGATTAACCCACTGACGGATTGAAAAATTGAGTTGTCTATTGGTAGGTTGTAGAAGCTGTGGAAGATGGAGGAGGAAGTAGGTCATTAAGGGTATGTGGAGTGGTTTTCTTCAAAGGCTCTATCTTATGTCAACCCTTTGGCCTCTATAAGGTAAATGGCTCTGTTCAACCATGCACTTCTTCTGTGGGCCTCTGTCTCACCACAGGCCTAGACATCATAGAGTCAACTCTGTCATGGAACAGCACTTCTGGAAACCATGGTGAAAATAGCTCTTCCTCTTGGGTGTTTTTCACAAAAAGGACTGTTTGCTTTTAGCAAACATTGGTGTAGATTTCATAGTTATTTGGACTACTTGTTTATTGGGGAGTGGGGGCAACGAGCAGCCCAGAGTGGTGACCTATGTACCCTATATCACCAAGATACAGAATGGCAGAACCCAGGAGTCTCTCTTCTGGGTGGAGGGTCATGCCACTACTCTGCTAGGAGATTTTTAGTGTGAACTCCATAGCTACAATGGTCTGCATCTTCACATTGTTGAGATTTATGAGGAAAAACCCACAGGTAGGACATAGAGAGTGGTCCAGGCTGGGTGTGATTTCTGATACTCAGAAGCCTATAATGCATTCCAAATGAGAAGGCAATAAGCTAAGTATTCCTTTTTTTTTTTTTTTTAAGTTAAAACAATATTGTATGTAGTAGGATCTTAACAGGTCTTATCAATAAGAACAAACCTGAGGCCAGTTATTGGGGTGAATGCTGGAAGATCAGAGAAGCAGAACAAGCCACAGCTATCTCACCTTGCTAGTTCCTCAGGTGATCCTGTTTCCTCAGGCTGGAAGCTTCTGAGTCCTCATCCCAATGGTACTCAGCTGAGCTGTGCTGCTCCAAAACCTAAATGCTTATCCAGCCAAAATGCTTAACCAAATGCTTAACTCCCCCTGGTACCTGGTTTTCACACCTTATATATCTTTCCCTTTCTGCCTGTCACTCCCTGAGATTAAAGGCTGGGTTTCTGGGATTAAAGGTTTAGCTGTTTCTAAAGTGGCCTTGAACACACAGAGATCCACCTGGCTCTGCCTCCCAAGTGCTGGGATTAAAGGCGTGCACCACCACCGCCCAACTTCTGCTATGGCTTACTCTTCCCATTTTCTAGCCACCATTTTTGGCTTTGTTCTAGTGGTTGTCTGTTCTCTGACCCCAGATATGTTTATTTTGGGGAACACACAATATTTTGGGGCACACAATACCACCACAATTGTACATTAGATATCATGATTGGTTTTATAGAAGAACAAAACATTCCGAGTATGAAGAGTCAGGGCAGATTTTCTTTAAAAAAAAAAAACTGGTCCAGCCAGGTGGTGGTGACGAACACCTTTAACCTGAGCACTCGGGAGGCAAAGCCAGGTGGATCTCTGTGAGTTCGAGGCTAGCCTGGTCTACAGAGCGAGATCTAGGAAAGGCACCAAAGCTACACAGAGAAACCCTGTCTCGAAAAACAGAAACAAAACAAAAAACCAAAACAAACAAACAACACAAACCTGGTCCATTTCAGTTAGATGATCAAATGTGTGAGCATAGTTCACAGATTCCTTCCCATCTACTGGACACCAGTGGCACTTGTGATGAAACCCTTTCTCTTATAGATCAGTGGCTTGTGTCCTCTCTTAGCTGGTGAGAAGCTTGTCACTCACTGTCTTCTCAGGGAAGCACCTCGACTCCATTGGTTTCCTCAGTTAGTTTCCTGTGTTCAACTGCGTCTATTTTTGTTCCCATTCTCACTTCTACTTTTCTTCCTCTGGTCTAATTTCTTCTCCACTCACTTTCTAGCTCCCTGAAATGTCAGATCTAGTCTAACATGCATTTAGCCCTAGGCTCTAACTGTGGTTTCTGCACAAATTTTAATGAACTGTGTCTTCATTTAATTCAAGGTTTTTAGAAATTTCTTTGGACTATTATTCTTCAAGGCATGAGTTATTAAGACATGTGCCTTTTTAAATCTTTGTTTCTTTTTATCATTCTGTTACTGAATTGAGTAAATTTCTCTGTGATACAAGATCAGGAGCTGAGTTGTTTTTATCATTTACTTTTTCCAGTACTGGGGTCAAGACTTGTCCATGCACAGAAGCACTCTACCACTGAGCAGCATTCCCAAATTCTGGGAGAGGGAGGATTCATTTTCTTTTTCTTTCTTTTTTGTTTTTTGAGACAGGGTTTCTCTGTAGCTTTGGAGCCTGTCCTGGACTAGCTCTGTAGACCAGGCTGGCCTCGAACTCACAGAGATCCACCTGCCTCTGCCTCCTGAGTGCTGGGATTACAGGTGTGCACCACCACCGCCTGGCAGAATTTATTTTCTTTAAGGGTGGGGTCTCTGGTGAGCTGCTCACACTTCAGTGGATGGCCCCATGCCCATGAGTAAGCTGAACTTGTTGGATAATTTAAGAGAGTGAGAGAAAGAGAGGGAGAGACAGAGAGACAGAGAGAAAGGAGGAGGAAGAGAAGGAGGAGGAGGAGGAGGAGGAGGAGGAGGAGGAGGAGGGGAGAAAGAACCAGAAGTTAGAAGTTAGGGGGAAGAGTGAGAAGGTGAGTATGACCAAATACATTGTATGTGTGTATGAAATTCTCAAAAAACTAATAAAAATACTATATTAAAAATTCACTAGAAGCTCTCAAAGGTGCAAGTATAAAATTTTCAGGTAGCTGAACAAAAATACAAATAGAGGAAGAACAGATAAAACCATTACAGGTTTTGATTAACTTTCAATTAAAAGTATCTTTGGAAAAAGAGAATAGAAAAAAATGGAAGATAAAATATCATGTAAAAGGGGACTGGAGAGATGGTTCAGTGATTAAGAGCACTGGCTGCTCTTCCAGAGGTCCTGAGTTCAATTTCCAGTACCCACATGGTGGCTCACAACCATCTGTAATGAGATCTGGTGCCCTCTTCTGTCATGCAGGCAGACAAAACACTGTATACATAAATAAATAAATCTTTAAAAAGATATAATGTAAAAGAAAATAAAATTTACCAAATGGAGGCATGTATGAGCCTATAGAATTGAAAGGGTCATTGACTGTCCAGTTCTATTGGTGAAATTATTAAGGCCACTCCACGTAGTTAAAAGGGAGGTTTATTTTGTGGGGTAACTTACAAATGAAGGGGTAGGTTGCAGGGTCTGGGAAAGGTATGGCGCAGTCCAGCGGTGTTCTCTGGAGAACTCTGCTCGGTCTACCGCCTGCGTCCAGTGTCCCAGAACCAAGAGAGCCCTCCTCTCTATCCTGGGTCTTCCGCTTCCTTCCTCCACCCCGCCTTGTGGGCGTGACCATTACCGAAGCCTCAATGGGGGTTGGAACTTCCAGGCCAATGCTGGGATGGCTACCCACTACACAGTTCTAGAAATTGAAAGAAAGAGGATCTATACTGGAGTATAACATGACAAAATTCTAGAATGCTTCTGAATAAAGATAAGACCTCAAAATGATAGAAGTATCAGGAAGGGGCTGAAATTGTTGACTCAGCTGTTAAGAGCATTGGCTGCTCTTGCAGAGGAGTAGGATTCAATTTCTAGAACCCACACAATGGTTCACAACTGTTCCAACTCCAGGTCTTGGGGATCCAACACCCTCTTCTGGCCCCCACAGGCACCAGGCACACCAGTGGTATACAGGCATGTATACAGGCAAAACATTCATACACATAAAATAAAATATACCAGAAATTGTCCTAATAACACAGGAAGCTATAGGACAATGCAGAAATGCCTACAACTTCTGAGGGAACATAGTTTTCATTTAGAACCGCATACCCAGAAAAGCTGTCAACCAAATGTGAGGGTACAATGAAGACAACATTAAACACTCAAAGTAACAGCAACTCTACCTTCTATTCATTCTTTCTCATGAAAGAGAAGATGTTCTACAAATCAGAGGAAATTCCAGAGGAAAACACACTGCCTGGAAGATGAGAAATCTCAGACAAGAGACTGTGGGAAGACCCAAGCATGCAATGCTAGAGGTAACCTGTAGAGCTATAGCTGTGTGGTAAGCACAGAATAATCAGACTCCAAGGGTAGCTTCCAGAGGGGATCAAAAGAACTGGAGTTGGCCTGTTGTATCTGTGGTTTCTTTCTACTTGGATCTAACCAACCACAGTTAAAAAATACGTTCTAAAAATGGTATGTGTATATGCTGTGGGATGGTCTTTCTGTAGGCTGTGAATATATGTTGCTACCATTGGTTAATAAAGAAGCTGCTGTGGCTTATTACAGGTTATAGCCAGGCAGGAAATCCAAGTAAAGATACAGGAAGAAGAAAGGCGGAGTCAGGGAAGATGCTGAGTGCTGCTGGGGGGTGGGGCAAAATGTGATGGAACACAGGTAAAGCCACAAGACACATGGCAAAACACAGATTAGTAGAAATGGGCTAATTTAAGATAAAAGAGCTAGTTAGCAGTAAGCCTGAGCCACAGACCAAACAGTTTGTAATGAATAATGAATATAAGCCTCTGTGTGTTTACTTGGGACTGAGTGGCTGCAGGACACAACATGCCTGTATATAATAGACATTTTTCTTTCTTTCTTTTCTTTTCTTTTCTTTTTTAGACGGGTTTTTTTCTCGGTGTAGCTTTGTGCCTTTTCTGGAACTCACTCTGTAGCCCAGAATTGCCTCGAACTCACAGAGATCCACCTGGCTCTGCCTCCCGAGTGCTGGAATTAAAGGCATGCACCATCACTGCCCATTTTTCTTATAATTATGTCCTAAGTAATATAGTGTAGCAACTATTTTAATAAACCTATGTTATATTTTTATGTGAGTAATCCATAGATTATTTAAAGAGTCTAAGAAGATATCTGTCATTAAAATCCAAATATTACACCATTTTATATAAGGGACTTGAATATATGTAGAATTTGGTGTCTGAAATTAATCTTCCATAGATATGAGGAAGGAATATAAGAAGATATATAGTAAGGGGTGGAAATGCCTAGCATGGACACTGGGTTCAGTCCCACAATTGCCTGAAACAACAGGAACAAAAAGCCAAACATATCAGGGACTATGGGGGTCCAGCCCCTCAATAGTTCCCTCCCAGGGTCCAGGAAGAATCTACAATCAGCTGATAATTAATCTTTGATGAAAATAAATGAGTCTATGTACATGAAACTCCTTAGTCCACCCACTTTATTATTCTGTGATAGTTCTCTCTCTATAAGCTTCTATTCTGCTCCCATGCCTAGCTCCTTTCTTGCCTGATTTCTCTCTACATTTATCTGCTGTCCCCTCTAGGTTCTATCTTCATTCTTTCATCTAGTTCTGCCCCTTCTAGGTTCTCATCCATCTAGTTCTTTCCCATTTCATCTCCTCTCCCATCTCCTTCTCTCTCATTTTGTTCTTCCTCATCTCGTTCTTCCCCATCTGGCTCTTCCTCATCTTCCATCTTGTTCCTCTAGTTCTCTCTTCTAGCCCTTTAATCTAGTTCTTCCCCGTCTCAGTTTGTTCCTCTCAAGTTCTTACCCATCTAGTTCTTCCATTCTCTTTTCTCTTCTCCGCCCCTCCTCCCCCACCAGTGCCCTGGAAGTCCTGGTATATATACACTTACAAGCAGTAATCCCTTGGCAGTACAAAGCCAGGTTTCCAGGGTCAAATGGAAGGGTGATTGGAATCACATAGAGGCAGTAATTGTTAATTATCATTTGCAACCCAAAAGGGAAGTGACTAATGGGGAAATGAATTAACCAAAGGCGAAATTCCGGTAATATCTAAGAAGAGGGATCTTATGTGCTCAGCTATAACCTTAAACATGTTTGGTAGAAAATGTTAAGAACCTATAAGTTGCTAGATCAATGGAAGAAAATAAAACTGTCTTTTTTCCTGTGGCTCCTATCTGTCCAAGCTATCTGCTGTTTTTCTGCAGGGTTGAGGAAGGTGTGCTCGATCGCTAGGCAACCTGTGTACAGCTAGATGCCTCTGGTGATAGTTAAAGGGAGATCTGGAACTGGAGGTAAGATCTGGAAAAGGAGGAAGTTAAGCTTAATTGGCACATCCACCAGGCCTTCTCAAACAGGTAGTCTGGACGCTTAAGTCTGTTCTTAGAGAGTACAGAGGTATCTCTGATAAGGCACTTTCCTCCGTCTGGGGATGGTCCTGGCCGGATGCTGCCAATGACAATAATTACAGGGAGGCTTGAACTGGCATTCTGGCTGTGCATAGCTGTCAGTGCAGGCTATCTAAATGTTTCTTTAGTAGAGGGGAGGGAAATGGTGCCCAGTAAATGATGGAAAAGCTACAATAGCACACAAGAAACTCATAGCAGGAAATGGCTTTTAATCAAAAGCTAAATATCACCAAGGCTCCTTGAGCCTCAGCTTGACCTCTGGAAGGCCCTTGGCTTCTTTCAGGTATTAGCTTTGTCGTAATCAGCTGAAATCCTACTCTGTATCTTTTTTGTGACTTGTAGCACAAACCCATAGTGAAAAAGGTTGAAAATGGGTGGAAGAATTCTTCGGGAAGTAGCACTTTTTAGTCTTGTACCCATTTGTTTTTATTCATAAATTACTTTGCTTTAAAAATTAAGATATCTCAAAGAGAAGAAGGTCTAGAAACGTAGGGTTACAAACACCAAAGACTTAGTTTGTCTACAGGATGTAATTAATATCCCACATGCTCTGGCCCCACAGGGCTCTGACAATATGGGGTCATCCCAGGTCCACAGCATCATCTTTCCACCCTAGATCTGGAGCAGTGGCAGGTAAACAGTAGGGATGCTGGAGCTGCTGAAGTCTGGGGAGCTGTGTGTGGGTTTGTGGAGCTGTACCGGAAGATCAATCAGTCATTTACAGGGGGAAACACAGCTGCCTGGGATGACGGGAAATTCTTAGTAACAAATCTGAGGATTTTCTTAATAAGAAAACACACTTCAGAAATACAATTACATTTAGAGGGTTGCTTGACCAGAGGGGAATCAAAACAAATAAGAGCCTTGGAGAGTCCTCAGAAATATTTCATTCAGACCACGAGAGTCTGGGAAGTTATCGGCCTCCTTTAGGACTTTCCGAAGAGCAGCCAATGTTTTCTCTAAAGACAATCAACGTTTCCAGCTTTGCAGACTGTCTCTGGCAACTATTGACCATAAAACCTGTTGTCAGTCTCAGATTGGGTACAGAAGCTTTTCTGGACGCTATGTACACAGGGCTGAGAGCTGGCTCTCCGAGCTCTCTGCATGGACAAATTCTCCTCTCAACTCCCCTTCCTCTTTCTTCATTTTACAATATTTTTAGAAATAGTTATTTTTAAAATTTTTATGTGTACACCTGAGTTTATATTCATGTGTACCATGTGTGTGCAAGTGGCCACAGAGGCTAGAAGATGGCATCAGCCCCAGAGACTGTAGTTACAGTCAGTTGTGAGCCACCATGTGGTGCTGAGAGCAGAACCCAATTCTCTGGAAGAGCAGGAAGTCCTCTTCACTGTTAACCCTACATCTAATCTTCCCTCCATTTAAAGTTTTAAAATCATACCTGTGGACTTGGAGACAAGAGTCCATCAGATCTTAGTTATAAATGGCAGCATTTGGGTTAGAGAAAGAAAAATATCTTTAAAAAAAATTATTTATTATGTATACAGCATGTATGACTGCAGGCCAGAAGAGGGCGCCAGATCTCATTACAGATGGTTGTGAGCCACCATGCGGTTGCTGGGAATTGAACTCAGGACCTCTGGAAGAGCAGTCAGTGCTCTTAACCTCTGAGCCATCTCTCCCGCCCAGAAAAATATCTTAAAACCCATATAGTGGATGGGCCTCTGGGATTACCCTGTGAGGAAATTTATATAGGGCGGTTTCTCATACCAGTGATGAACTTAAGTTCCTGTGTCTTTTTCTCCCTCCCCTCTTGGCCACAAGCCTCTGTATTCCCAGTCATCACTACAACATCTTCTTTGTCTTTATTTTAGATCAGAGGTTCTTAACCTGTGGGGTGCAGTGACTCCTTTGGTGGTTGAAAGACCCTTTCACAGGGGCCGCCTAAGACCATCGAAAAACACAGATTGCAGGGCGGTGGTGGCACACGCCTTTAATCCCAGCACTCGGGAGGCAGAGCCAGGCAGATCTCTGTGATTTCGAGGCCAGCCTGCTCTACAGAGCGAGATCCAGGAGAGGCACAAAGCTACACAGTGAAACCATGTCTTGAAAAACCAAATAAATAAATAAATAAAAACACAGATCATTATGATTCATAACAGTAGCAAAATTACAGTTATGGAGTAGCAGCAAAATGATTTTATGGTGTGGGGGGGGGGTCACCACAACAGGAGGAACTGTGTTATAGGGTTGCAGCGTTTGGAAGGTTGAGAACCACTGCTATAAATGTTATACAAGGTGGCATCCAGCTCTTTAGGAGACACTTAGATAAGAGCATGGCGGTACCCAGCATTCCTTTGCAAGGCATTTGCTGCACATAGGAGGAAACGGGCACCCTGGAGGAGCACCGGACTGTGGGGAACCGGACTGCTCTGTAGAGTCTAACTGGCAGAGATGGATAAGGAGTCTCCACCTGTACACACTAGAATGTCTGTGTCTGCACTTGCAAAAATGCTCCTCAGGCTGTACTTCAGCCTCACAAGAGGATGTGTGCATCTCTAGGTGATAAATTAAAGGGCTTCCTTATCCGCGCAGTATCACCAGAGCCCACGTTCAAGGCAGGCAAGTGTTCAGAGTCAGGGCTTTTGGCTAGACAACTCAGGGATGGTTAATTGCTTGCTCTTCCTTAATTCCTGGGAGTCTCAGTATTGATTCCTCAAGCCTGCTTGCCTGGGATTTTATCCTGGGATCACCCAGGATATATTTTTGAAGCACTTACTCCCTTTTAGAAATCCACGTCGTATTGATCCAGAGAGCTGGCCTCTTGCATATATGTCCAAATCCAATAAGAGACATAAATCTGAGGGAGAAGCAGATGATTCATATGCTTATTAGTGAGCTAGGTACTCTGAACAAATGGAATTTGTTCATTAAAAAGATATATTTTAATGCCTCTTATCTGTCAGGCATTGTTCTCAGTGACAGGACTCTTGGAATTATCAGAACAACAATAACAACTATGAATATATAGTTTTAATGAAGTTTAGGTTATGTGGTGAGGTATTCAGGATCATACAAAATAGACAAATAGAGTTAAATTGTGATGGGAACTATGAAGAGAAACAAAGTAGGCCGAAGAGGTTGAGGCTGTTAGAAGTGGAGGGGCCTCTGAGTCAGATAGAGGTCAGGGAAGGCTGCTGGGGTGAGTGACATTTGAGCTGAGACAAAAATACAGTGGAGGAAGAAAGCACGTGGGTGTGAAGGAACACATGGGTGTGAGTGTTGATTGCATGTCTAGCAGTGGAAATAGTGACCACAAATGCCCTTAGCATAAGCCTCTCTCAATTGTACCCTCATGAGTTTTAATACACAAAGGTCAGTGAGCGAGAGATATGGAGACACTAATGCCACTTCACTGAAGGGCACATAGTACCTGGGTTCCTGAAAGGTGAGTGTGGTTGATATATTGTGCACCCCAATAAATTTATCTGGGGGTCAGAGAACAGAACAGCCACTATATTAAACATAGAGGATAGGCAGTGGTAGCACATGCCTTTAATCCTAGCATTCTGGAGGCAGAGATTCATCCAGATCTCTATGAGTTCAAGGCCATACTGGAAACAGAGCCAGGCATAGTGACACACGCCTTTATTCCCAGCACTTGAGATCTCATATCTTGCTTGGGAAAGACACACATCTTTAATCCCAGGAAGTGACAGCAGGAAGCAGAAAAGTATATAAGGCCTGAGGACCAGGAACTAGAGGACTTTTAAGCTTTTGCAGCAGTTCAGCTGAGATCCATTCGGGTGAGGACTCAGAAGCTTTTCAGGCTGAGGATTCGTGGAAACAGGATCAGATAAGAAGTTGTTGCGGAAAGGTTGGCTGTGGCTTGTTCTGCTTCTCTGACCTTTCAGAATTCACCCCAATACCTGGCTTCTGAGTTTGTTTTTATTAATAAGACCTTTTAAGATTTGTGTTGCAGGTGAGGCACACTATGCCACTCTGGGTCACATAGGAACACGGGTCCAGAGATTTTTTTTATTGGGGTTTTCTTAAGAAAGGCAAAGCAAGATTCCAGTGTGGCATCACGCATCTGTCATTCTAACACTCAGGAGACTTGCACTTTAATAGAGAGAGGTCTCATGAGATCACGGCTCACGCACATGGGCAAGTTAAGATTTATTCTGTTATTCTACAAGTTTTTTATAATTTGTCTTTATTTATTTTGTATGCATGTATATGTATGTGTGTGGAGGGCAGACAACAGCCTTCAGGAGAGTGGTTCTGTCTTTCCACCATGTGGACACCGGGGATGAATTTCAGGTCATCAGGCTGGTTAACAAGTGCCTTTCCCCGTGAGCCAGCTGGCTTCCAGGCACATTACTTTACATCACGCCCTTCCTTCCTTGTCCCTAGTCTTACATTCATCTCATAATTTAAGATACAATGAAATCTTAAAGGTCTCCATAGTCTCTAACAACTTCACAGTTTAAAAGACCAAAATCCACGCTCCACCTTAAAGTCAAGGCAATCTCTTGCTCCTGTAAAATCAAAACCAAGTTGCACACAATGGCACAGAATAAGCATTCCTATTCTAAACCAGAACAGCCAGGGCACAGGAAGGATGATCAGACCAAATGTCTAATCTACTTTCTTATTGCTGTGATAAGCCACCACAGCCAAGGCAGCTAATAAAAGTGTTTCATTGGCTTATAGTTTCAGGGGGTTAGAGTCCACAATGATGGGACAAAGGGAGACTTGAGAGCTCACATGTTGATCCATAACCACTACGCAGACTGGAAATGGCATGATGGCATGAGTCATCGTCTTCTTCTTCTTCTTTTTTTTGGGGGGGGGGTTTCAAGACAGGGTTTCTCTGTGTAGCTTTGCACCTTTCCTGGATCTCGCTCTGTAGACCAGGCTGGCCTCGAACTCACAGAGATCCGCCTGCCTCTGCCTCCCAAAGGCATGTGCCACCACTGACCCGCAGGCATGAGTCTTCTTAAACCTCAAAGTCTTTCCCCAGTGGTGCAAGTGTTCCAAGAAGGCCACACCTCCTAATTCTTCCAGAACAGTTCTACCACCTGGGGATCAATGTTTCAAACACCTATGAGGGCTGTTCTTATTCAAACCGCCACATCAAAGAAAGACCCAAATCTGGGAGGGTCAACACCTAGCCCACAGGTCCATGTCCAGCATCTAGGACTTAGGCAGCCCAGTGCTCCAGCTCTGCCTGCAGCACACAGAGCCCTCTCTTAGCAGGCTGCATTCATCCCTGCAGCTTCCTCTTTTTCATACCTTTCTGAGAACGGGGTGCTTTCATATCAAGAGCCTCTTCTCATTGTGCACTTACATTTATTTGTATTTGTTAAGCTTTGTGGACCACACGTTGTTTTGGGAGGTCAAACCTTCCAGCAGACACAAAACGTTGTGTGTCACCAGCCAACCTCAAATATCTACCGAACTTTGAGCTCTTGAGTCATAGGAGTTGATGTTGCATGTAGATTTGGGGTGTGTGTGTCAGAGAGTTTGCCACATGACTTTGTTATTGATGGTTAAACATAAACAGATGCCTTTTGACACCTGTTTAAACATTGGAGTATGCAAGGAGATCATAATCATTACCAGCAGGTGCTGTTTAATAGGATGAGAGGCTGTAGTGGGTTGTAGACCTGTTTCCTATGAGGGAATTTCTGGTTACCCATGGAACAAGTGCTTAATAGATTTTGGGTTTTTTTGTTTTTGTTTTTGTTTTTTTGTTTTTTGAGACAGGGTTTCTCTGTGTAGCTTTGGAGCCTGTCCTGGAACTCACAGAGATCCACCTGGCTCTGCCTCCCAACTGCTGGGATTAAAGGCGTGCACCACCACCGCCCGGTGCTTAATAGTTTTGATCATCCAGCCTATTCAGTTTTTAATTGTTATTCAATATTATTTCCCTTTTTTCAAGAGATACATCACTACATATGTGTTTTAGTCTGATATTATATATACAGGAGTCTGTATAGTTTACACCTTTCTATAATTTTCATCCTTTTTTTTTTGGAGCTGAGGATTGAACCCAGGGCCTTGGGGCTTGCTAGGCAAGCGCTCTACCACTGAGCTAAATCCCCAACCCTAATTTTCATCTTTTAAAACTTGTTCAGAGGGACTTTGTTTAGCTTCCAAGGACTGAAGCAGGGCTTCCCAGTTCTCTTCTATTCCACCTGGGGACTATGTTGATGTAGGAAAGTATTCATTACCTATATATACCATGTAGTATATAGAACTGTCTTCTAAAGAGTGTGTGCTGATTTTCATATGACAATGTTTTGTGAGCTGATGCCACATGACAGGCCATAAAAAACCTACTTGGGTTTATAGAACAGTTTCTATTAATATGAATTTTGGGGATAAAAATAAAATGTCAATATTTTTATTTGTAATACTCATAAAAACCCACTACCATATTCTGGAGAGTAATACTATGTTAGCACACAGGAGATATGTTCACAGGCCTGCTTGTTACTAAAAAAGTCCTCTTATTAGTGTGTTTGAGGTAAAAATATATAGTTGTGTAGAGAGTCTTTGGGTGAAACCAAGAAGAGACCAAATATCACAGCAAGTGGGCACAAGTCATATGAAATGGCACAAGATCCAAATTCCAATGCCAGAAAAGAAGGAGGGTTGTGGGAGGCTGGGAAGTTAAAGAGATATTGAGGAGCAACAGGTAGAAGAGACGTTATTCATTGAGTTGAGGCCATCACATAGACTGCTAGGCAGGCAGATGCTGGTGAGCACCCAGGCACAAGCCAACACACATGAGCTGCATGGGTATAGACACAGAGGCCTACAGAAATACACACACAGGCAGGTTGGCAAAGGTGAAGGCTAAGGACCTTAGGCATCAGAAAAGTATTATTACTTCTATACAGTGTCTATGTATTACATCCAGTGTCAGCCATTTCGTACTGATCTATAGTCCCCTTGGATGTCAGAGTTAGCCATCTTGGTCCATGCTGGATAGCCCATACTGTCTAAAGATAAGCTGGTCTTACTGCCCTGTTTCCTACAACATGAAACCACTCACTTGGTTCTGCTGTCATTTCTGAATGTACAGTTCTGTAAATTAGACCATTCTCTTTTTCTGTTGTTTCTATGTTATGATGGTGTCACGTACTCACGCGTAGTCAGGGCTAAAGATAGGTTAGTATAAAGAGGAGCAGTTAGTTGGCTAACGTTCACTCAAAAACAAACACTTCCTTTGAAGAGTCAACACTTTACAAGGTCAGTTAGATGAAATCTGAGACTAAGGGAAACTACAGCACAGAACGGCAGTTTGCATTTCAAACCCTGTCAGTCCACATCAGCCAACAGAACTGCTAGTGTCCTCATTTACATAAATGCCACATTGCTGTGGATATCGCTCTGTGTAAATAAAGTTCTGATTGGCCAGTGGCCAGGCAGGAAGTATAGGTGGGACAAGAGAGAAGAGAATTCTGGGAAGTAGAAGGCTAGGGAGACACTGCCAGCCGCTGTCATGAGAAGTAACATGTAAAGACACCGTTAAGCCACAAGCCACATGGCAAAGTATAGATTAACAGAAATGGGTTAATTTAAGATAGAAGAAGTAGATAACAAGAAGCCTGCCTCGGCCGTACAGTTTCTACACAATGTAAGTTTCTGTGTGCTTTCTTGGTTGGGTCTGAGCCACTGTGGGACTGGTGGGTAAGAGAGATTTGTCCTGACTGTGGGCCAGGCAGGAAAACTCTAACTACAAATGGTGCCCAACGTGTTGGCAAGAAATTCCACCTAAAACCTGAGAAAAAAGATTCTAAAACAGAGCTAAAAAGAACTTCCTAGTTGTCTCTCTCAAGTTAGCGGCAGCCTGCCTGTTTGAGCTACTGTGGCGGATTTCTGGCGTGTGCATCTGACATGCAGTGTGGCAGGAATGAGGAATCTATAAGTGACACTTTACTCTGCTGCGTGGTGGATTTAGCCTTTGCTAGTTAAAAAAAAAAAAGATTTCTGGGCTATGCGCTGCTTTAATAGAACTGCTTCTGATAGTTGATGGTACACATGGCTCCAGACACAGAGCTGGTGGTAAACTGAACCACGGCCATGTTGGGAAGCTGAAACAGAGGCGTTTCAATCTTACAAAGATGGATATTACACAGAGAATCTGGTTTGTCTTGTCTTTGGGACTTTTAACTGCAGAAAATGATTTGATCATAAAAAACTGTTGAGTTAAATAAATATGTAAATTTTAAAGGTAACTTGACTTCAAAATTTGTATATAAGGATATGTTGCTTTGGAAAAGAGTCTCTGCTTTTGTTTTCACAGAAAGCCAGAGGCTGTGGATTTGTTCCAGATTAAGATCATCAGGTTTGACCCCCTGAAAGGTGTCCGATGACACCATGGCCCAGATGATCCAACATCCAGAATGCTTTCAAGGCAACTGGCTCAGAGGTTCACCCTAATGGACTACTCCATAATCCTAAAATTTTCTTTATGTCCCCAAAAGATACAGCGCCCCCCTCCAGCAGGAAGTAGTAAGAGAAACTACACCCACATTCCCAAAATTATCAAGCTGGCTTTGGAGATGAAATTGGCTCACTCCTTCTCTAAACCCAGACATATTGCTAAAAGAAAAGGTTAAGAGATTCTTATGTCCCAAATCAGAAGAGTCCTCTGGTGTGGGACAGAGAAAAACCAATATTTTTCTTTAAAGCAGTTTGATTATAAATGAGATCTCTTTCTAAAGAAGAAAAGGGGATATGATACAGATATAATAGGATGAAAGGGTAGATTAAGGAACTTACTTCTAAAGAGCAACAACTTGTTTAAAATGTTTTACATTGGTATAGATTTTAGTCTATTGATACAAACTTAAAGTTAATTTTGTTATACTGTGTGTATATTTCTAATCCTGTTTAAGGTATTATGTTTGTATAGCTCATTTTAAATTGAAATGGATAATTAAAAATAGATTAATAGTTAGTCATCTATGATAATCATACTCGTAGCCATGTTAGTTAAGTCTTCTAGATATACATAGACATATTTCAGATAGATAGGTAATCTTCAAATACTTCAAAGACCTACAGAATATGACATTTAGAATACTTTTAAAATTTAGACTTTCTGGACATTGAGACATGTCTGCTCCTGGCAGCACCAATTTACTTCAGAGAGGAGGATGGGCATTGAAGACACTTCATATGGAGTTTATCTTTACCTTGGCAAAAATAGCCATTTGGGCAAGAAACTGTTCTTGCCTGGACTGCTCGATCACCTGGACATGCAGGACCCATAGAAAGGTGACCACTGAACTTTGCTTGACAAAATGGTCCTTCAGGTTCCTGCTTCACAGAGGAAACTGCCAGACATTCTACAGGACACTGAGAGAAGTGACCGAGAGACTCTAGCCCTGTGGGCTGAAGACAAATGCCCCAACTTTACAAAGGAACATTAGGTGACTGTTCAGGCTGCCAGCTGTCTCCATCTACCCTGCAAGACTCCTGAAAGTTGCTTGCATCCTTCTCCCGGTTCTCAGGTAATATTATATCCTTCTGAGGTCTTTGATGTGGTTGAAGACTAGATAGTTATAATTTCCTCAGTTATGATAAAAGATGTGTTAGATATAAAACCTTAGACTCATAAATGTAAGATAGATAGGATATCTTCTTTAATATTGTAACTGTAATTCTTGCTTGATAATTGTTTTGTTATATGTAATTTTACTATGTAAAAGTTAAAACCTTCCTTAAAAAAAAAGAAAAGGGGAAGTGCTGTGGATATCGCTCTGTGTAAATAAAGTTCTGATTGGCCAGTGGCCAGGCAGGAAGTATAGGTGGGACAAGAGAGAAGAGAATTCTGGGAAGTAGAAGGCTAGGGAGACACTGCCAGCCGCTGTCATGAGAAGTAACATGTAAAGACACCGTTAAGCCACAAGCCACATGGCAAAGTATAGATTAACAGAAATGGGTTAATTTAAGATAGAAGAAGTAGATAACAAGAAGCCTGCCTCGGCCGTACAGTTTCTAAACAATGTAAGTTTCTGTGTGCTTTCTTGGTTGGGTCTGAGCCACTGTGGGACTGGTGGGTAAGAGAGATTTGTCCTGACTGTGGGCCAGGCAGGAAAACTCTAACTACACCACATTGTACACATGTGCATCGAGAACAGATTTTATTTTGATGCATTTTTCTTTTGACCTAGAGAATTGGGTCTGGAATTTGTCGCTAATTTTGTACCTTGCCCCAAGACCTTCTTGTTCAGTGTGTGCTGTTGCTGCTGCCCCCAGCAGCCACGGGGCTTTGTTTCAAACACATTTCTGTGTTGAGGCTTATTGCTTATGTGCAAGAATTTTGGTAGTCTGCTGATAATTCTAACTTTACATCATAGTGATCCAATAAGATACAGAGGGTTATTCCATTTTTTTGTATCTGTTGAAGTTTGCCTTGTTACCGAGTATGTGTTCAGTTTTAGAGAAGGTTCCATGAGGTGCTGAGAAGAAGGTTCATTCTTTTGTGTATGGGTGAAATGTTTTATAGATATCTGTTAAGTCCATTTGTGTCATAGCAACTGCTAGTTCCCTACTTCCTCTGTGAAGTTTCTGTCTGGCAGACCTGTCCATTGGTGAGAGTGGGTTGTTGAAGTCTCCCACTGTCAATGTGTGAGGTTAGATGACTCTGATAGATGACCATCACTTTGCCTACATTTTTCTTTTTCTTTTTCTTTTTCTTTTTCTTTTTCTTTTTTTCTTTTTTTTCTTTTTTTGGTTTTTCAAGACAGGGTTTCTCTGTGTAGCTTTGTGCCTTTTCTGGAACTCACTTGGTAGCCCAGGCTGGCCTCAAACTCACAGAGATCTGCCTGGCTCTGCCTCCTGAGTGCTGGGATTAAAGGCGTGCGCCACCAACGTCCAGCTACATTTTTCAATAAAAGATTCCAAATACATTGGCTGTGAACATTTGCTTTAGTGGAAAGACAACTTTCCGGGTTAAGACATTCTTCATAGCAGACATCGGGAAGATGTTTTTTGTTTTGTTTTGTTTTTTCCAGAGCTGAGGACTGAACCCAGGACTTTGCACTTGCGAGGCAAGCGCTCTACCACTGAGCTAAATCCCCAACCCTGTTTTGTTGGTTTTTGTTTCCCACCATCCCCATAGAAAGAATGTCAAAGGAAACTCTGTAGCCCAATCTTAGAAGCTCATCCATCTTAGCTATTTGCGATGTCCTCTTCGTGTCTTTTGTCCAGCCAGGCTAACTGATCGGCAAATCCTGACTGTCAAACCCAAGTCTCTCCAATAACCTTTCCTCCAGAGCCCCGACCCAAGTCCTGTACAGTGGTCTCCAGCTTTGCAGAGATGTGGAACACAATCTTCAGATTTTCCATACCAACCCTTTTCCTAGTCATGTTCTACTTCCTTCATTTCGATATGGACAAAGGACAGCTCATTAAAGACAAATGTTGTGTCCCGATGGCAGTTGACAGCAGAAGTAATCAGTGGAAATAGTAGATTTTAAAATTCAATTATTGTTGTAGTGAGTATGTCAGTGCACTGCATGGCTTAGTTTTGAAAATCTCAGAATTGGGGATTGGAGATAGAGTTGAGCAGTAGAGTGCTTCCCTGATGTGTGCAAGGCCCATGTTCATTCCCAGAGCCCTCCTCCTCCTGCAACAGTTGGGGTGGAGGGTGCTTAGAACTTAAACATGTATTTCAGGTTAAGTATTATCTGATCTGTTGTATAGATGGTTATATTTTTTAACATCTTCGCCACTGTGGAAATTCACTGTGGGTCTGAGGAACAAAATGACTTGACAGCTGGAACCTAAATGTGACGTAATTTGCCAGCAATGCCGGATTATGGATAAAGTTCAGGGTGTGTGAGTTTCTCTTAGGCGAAAGGACTACTTGACTTTAATTAATTTGGAGTTTAAAGAGGTTGAAGTCTTGGGCTGGGATTTAGCTCAGTGGTAGAGCGCTTGCCTAGCAAGCGCAAGGCCGTGGGTTTGATCCTCGGCTCTGACAAAACCAACAAACCAACAAACACCAACAAACCAACAAACCAACAAACCAACAAACCAACAAACCAACAAACAAAAAAAGCTGGGTGGTGGTGGCGCACGCCTGTAATCCCAGCACTCGGGAGGCAGAGGCAGGTGGATCTCTGTGAGTTCGAGGCCAGCCTGGTCTACAAAGTGAGTTCCAGGACAGCCTCCAAAGCTACAGAGAAACCCTGTCTGGAAAAAACAACAACAACAACAACAACAAAACCAAAAACAAACAAACAAACAAAAAACAAAACCAAAAAACAAAAAAACAAACCAAGGTTGAAGTCTTGAATAATTCAAATGTCCTGCCATAAAACTTTCATGTTCATGGTTTTTATTTTTTAAATTTTTGTTGTTGTTGAGACAGGGTCTCATGTAGCCTAGGCTGGCCTTGAACTTGCTCCACAGGAGGGAGAGCCTTGGACTTCTGATCTTTCTGCTTCCATCTTCTTAATTCTGGGATTACAGGCAGGTGCCCCATGAGTGTCCATGCTCATAGTGTTAAATAACTAAGGGCATTCCAGCTTTTTCAAACATTGCAACCATTGAGAAAAATTCAGGGAGGTAGGGAGACGAACTATGGGAACCACCTTCCAAACACTCTCCGATGCCCAGTGACTTCCACTTAAGTGCATTTGTCATCCCTAGTGAAAGGGAGGCCAGGACTTACCTGTTAGTAATAGTATTGTTAAAACTAAGACCAGGAAGTCAGGGAGAATGGACTAGTGGCCTCAAGGATGTCCAGTCTTTTACCATTGATGTATGATGATTTATAAATATGTGGGGCCACATTTATAGCTCTCTTAGAATACATGACCCCTCAAAGGCACAGGTTGGTCCTTTTTAGACCAATTGCTAGGTCCTTTTAAGAATGGAGTCAATTATGAAAGTTAAATCTTTGGGAGCATTATTCCAAAACAGCCCTGTATTAATCATGCATTAAAATATTGTCCTTGGGTTTTTAGATGAGATCTATGTTCCTGCTTTAGACAAAGGTCTTTGACTATTTTGAGATTCAGAATAGCTATTTATCAAAATAAACAAATTGACAGTCTACTTCAATTCAAGGTAAGAGATTATAATTGACACACATAAATCAAGGGTACTATGTACCTCCCAGACGTGGTGATTTGTAATGCATGAAAAGCAATCAATTAAAAAAAATCCATTATTTTCAGGATTGTACTTTGCCTCTTGGAAATGCATAATTAGAAGACTGAGCAGGAGACAAACATCCACATGCCAGTCCTGGGCATTCTTTGCCCTGGGCTCAGAGGAGAACACACGGGCCTGCCTGGCACCACATGGTTCTGGGCAGATGAGTTCTATTATGGTGAGCAAATATGTGATGGGGTATGGAAGAGAGAGAGAGAATGGTTCATATCCTGCGGAAAGAGGCAAGTCTGAAGAGGTGAATGCAGTGAGGAGTGAGCTGATGTGCGTGGTCTTCTTGCCACCCAGGGCCATGGTGCCGTCCAGCCTGAGTGCAGCCAAGGGCCATGTCTGTGCCCATGGCCATGCCCCAGTTGTGGCTGTGTTGATATCTGTGGCTTCTGTTACCACCGAAGGCTGAGAGGATAGGGCTGCACAGTTAGACATGCCTCTCACTGGCTGCAGTATTGGAGAGAGTAAGCAGGTCCTGCACCTCACCTGGGCAGCATGACAGAGCTGACCCTGTTGGCACGGTCTTGGGTCAGCTGGCCCTGAGGACATGAGAGTGTGAGGGCTAGCAATGCCACCCTCTTCTGCCACGTGGTACCTTGGGCAAGGGCAAAAATGCATTCCCCTCTTCCCACTCACCACCTGTGGTAGTCAGGAGAGCTGAGCAGTCCCTCTGTTGTGGAATATTAGTTGAGGATGTATTACCTTTGTTTATGCTGTGAAATATTTGTCTAATGATGCAAAGATGTGTTGCATTCTTTTATGTTGCATTTGTTTAACTCTGTGAAGCTGTGTTACTTTGCCTGTCTAAAACACCTGATTCATCTAATGAAGGTCTGAACAGCCAATAGCTAGGCAGGAGAGGGATAGGCAAGGCTGCCAGGCAAAGAGAATAAATAGAAGGAGAGAGAAAAGAGGAGCAAGAAAAAGAGGACCAAGAAAAGGAGGAGGCAAGGGGCCAGCCCCCTAGCAACACAACAAGACATGGAATAAGTATGGGCAAGGAGAAGATGCTTGCCCTTACCCATCACCCCTCACTGCCTGCAGCAGGTGGGAGAGCTGGCCCCGGTTAATGAGAGTTGAAGAGCTGGCTCTACTCCTCACTGGCTGCCATGCTCAGGAGAGCAGGCCCTGCACCTCTCCTTGGCACCACAGTAGTGCTGACCCTGCCAAAGGTGGCATGGGTAAGCCTGCCCTGAGGTTGTGAGAGTGGGAGAGCTGGAGAGAAGCCCCCCTCCACACACACACATACTCCTCGAGACCTGTGGCAGGTGGGAGAGCTGTCCCTGAGGTCCCAAGAGTGAGAGAGCTGGACCTGCCTCTCACCAGCTACAGTACTAGGCAGAGTGGCCCCTACAGCTTGCCTGGGTAACACAGTAGAGCTGGCCCTGGTGGTGTAAGGTGTGGGTGAGCCTGCCTTGAGGACATGAGAACAGGAGAACTGGCTCCACCCCTTGCTGCTTAGTCCATAGGGTAAGCTAGCCAGGGTGGTACTGGAGAGCTCATCCTGGTGTTGAGGATGAGGGAGAGCTGGCAGAATGACCAAGGCAGCAACCACCCAGACCCCAAACCAGAGCTGTGAGTTGGTCCAGCCCATCAAATCTACTCTATGATCTGCTGGAGCGCATGAACAGGCCGGTCCTGCAGACCCAAAGTTGCAGTATCTCCCTGACACAGGACAACAACAGAAAACCCAAGAGGAGCCCCAGTGAAGGCCTAGTATCGATGGTGTAGCAAAAACCAGAGGCCCTGAACCAGACCAACGATTCATTGCAATGAACACTTGCAAATGATACATGGACTAAAGAGTGAACTGTACGACTCACTGTGTCACACTATGGCTTTCATGATGAGATTTTTCTTTTCTTTTAAATTTTATTTTGTTTTATCTTTGGGGGTGGCTTGCAAGGGTAGAGAGAGGGTGGATGAGAAGGGACAGGGAGATGAGTGGGATGGAGATGCATGATGTGACATCCACAAAGAATCAATAAAAAGTTTAATTGAAAAAAAAGAAATGCATAATTAGGAAATAATAATTCAAAAAGGAGAAGCTATATTTGCAAAGCAGTTCACATCACTGCTATCTATGACAGAAAAAAAAATCAGGTGGTTTACAGCCTACATGACTCACATTCATAGCTGTAAAGATCATGAAGCCACATGGCAAAGTGGAGTCAATATATGGGCAGTGGGAAGACACATCGGAAGTGCTTATGTCTCAGACCAGAAGAGAATTCAGAGAACTACAGTGATCTTACCAGCATGTTAGAATTGCATTTATAAGCTCTTTGTGTTTAACTTACTCACACATGTGCGTGCACGCCCATGCACCAGCGATGGCAACACAAATACATTTACCCAGGTCTACTGATCCTGATTCACCCTTGGCTTCATTTCCTCACTGCTCAGTCTGAGGTTCTCACCAACAGGCCTTTGCTCTTGAGGGAAGGTTTCTGGGCTAAGGTTGGCAGAGTGGGCTTTCTGAGGTTCCTATGTACCAACCTAGGTCACCATTCTGGTCACATCTCTGAAGAAAAGATCAAGGTATTGTGTACAGCATAAGAATATCTTCCAGTCATGTGGGCAGATTTATAATCATCTTCATATTCTCTCCTGTCAGGGTTTCCCCAAAACTGGTGCCAGGAAACTATAATTTTCTAATTTGGATATGGATTTATGGACGGTAAAAAGAACAAAAGATGTATGGAACTTCCCATAGGAATCCAAACTATAGGATATTTCTTTTTGTATTTGAGATAAAGTCTTGGTATAACGTGGCCAGGCTGGCCACGGAAACTTGCCGTCCTCCAGCCTCTGCCTTCCAGGTGCTGGAAATGCAGACATGCTCCACTGCTCCTAGCTTTCATACGATTTTGTACCTATCCACAACCAAACATGCTCAATGCTTCCTGAAGTCCTCATGGCTGTGTGTGGTGGCTCCATTTGGCAAGAGCTAGACATACTTTAGGAGCAGCAGAATGCTTATTTCTGTTGATGATTCCTGAAATGGCCTAAAAGAAAAAGCCTGGTCCACACCAGTGGTGGCCAGCCCTACTTCTCCATGAACTTTCAACAAAGATAAGAACTCTTCCAAGAAAAGAAAGTTCCCATTTTCCAAGGATTAAGGGACTAAAAAGTAGAGAGGTCTTTTAAGAACTTTTGGAAAATTATCAAGCAAACAAGATAATGAATCTTGGGAGAGAACCAAAGTGAAGTGTGATGACAGAGAAGCCCTGAAGGATTCTTTTGAGACTTCATCATATAAAGCCATTGAGTTCCCATGTCTGTAATCTGAGTGTGAGGCACTGCAATTTGTAGGCAGGAGTTTCTCTCCCGCCTGCCTGTTCCTAAATACCCAGCAGCCACTTCCCAAATAACTGACTTGGAGGCTTACTATTACTTATTAATGCTCAGCTGATAATTCAAGCTTATTACTAACTACTCTTACACTTAAATTAACTCATTATTCTTATCTATGTTTAGTCACCTGGCTTACTACCTTTTCTCAGTCCAACATTCTCATCTTGCTTCCTCTGCATCTGGCTGGTGACTCCTGACTGCTCTTCCTCTCCCCAGAATTCTAGCGTGGTCTATACTTTCTGCCTGGCTATTGACCAATCAGCGTTTTATTAAACCAATTTGAGTGACAAATCTTTACAGTGTACAGGAACATTATCCTACAGCAGCAATTCTTTCTCACCAAACTGAAATGAACTCTGATCTTCACCTGTTAGGCCAGTTTGACAAACAGAAAGAGCATGTGGGGATCAGAAGGCACAGAGACAGGAAAGCACATCAGTCCAAGGAGTCTGATTTGAGGAGCACATTTTATTTTGCAATGTCAGAGGACTAACCTATACCAGCAGCATCATTAAAACAGTAAATCACTATTTAAAACTCATACATAGGGAATGTATTACTAAAATGGTAAACAGGGGCAACACAAAAGAAGGAGCCTTGGAGAGTGATAAGAAAACCATTGAAAACACCATCAGTGGAAATGATTTTAATTTACTTAACAATACATTCACTGTACGTTTCCCAGATTGTCATTTCATTTTCCATGAAATACATAAGCATGTATACATTCACATTCTGGAAGTCAAGAGAAATCTTTAACTTACAACTTATTATTTTACGTGTATGAGTGTTGTGCCTGCATGTATGTCTGTGCATCATGTGTGTGCCTGGTGCTTGCAGAGGCCAGAAGAGGATGTTGGATCCCCTGAGACTAGAGTTACAGATGGTTGTGAACTGCCACGAGGGTGCTGGGAATTGAACTTGGGTCCTCTGGGAAGAGCAGCCAGTGCTCTTAACTGCTGAGACATCTCTCTAGCTCTAAAATCTTTAACTTTCAATGATATATATTTTTTTTTCCAGAGCTGAGGACTGAACCCAGGGCCTTGCACTGGCTAGGCAAGCGCTCTACCACTGAGCTAAATCCCCAACCCTGATATTTTTATTTAAGATAGGCAAAACAAAAACAGCAATACTGGCTTTTCAGTACACATAGTATCTATGACACAGTAGATTGATCATATAATATACATTTTGACAGTTTCACTCCATTATTCACACATAATTAATAAACTTTCATCTTTAAGTAAATTAGTCTGAATTCAATAAATACTATAGAAAGAACAATTATAAAGCAGTGTCGAACAGTCTCTGTCTGGGAAGGACTTGTATAGCAAAAGGTTTTTGCACGAATCGATTCTGAAGGCAAACCGGGAACCTGCAGGATTCCCAAGGCAAGAGCCTGTGCTTTGGCAAGCTTCCTGAAAGGCGAGCAGCTGACATTTCTGAGTCCAGAGAAACGTGTCCATGGGGAGAGGAAGGCATTGCTACTTCTTTGTCTGACCACGGTCTACTTGAAAATAACTTAAAGCATGGAGCAACTTGAGACACTTTCTAATAACAGGAAACAGGTGCCCTTCTCTCCAGAAAGACAATGGACCAGGCAGATGATAAATCTTTGCTGTAATCACATTCTAGTTGATGACATTAATAAAGACTTTTTTTTTTTTTTTTTTTTTTTTTTTAAACGAAGACCTTTGGAGTTGGATCCTGGATGGCCAGTGAAGTATCTGTCACCCTCATTCCCTGTGTCAACCAGTCAACCAGCATGCTAATGCTAATGGTTGTAGAAGAAACTCCAAATGCCCTGGCAGGGCTTTTTCTCAGACCTGAATTTGGTGACTGACCTCTCTGTGTGTTTATGTCTCACAATGGAGCTGGGACCTGTGCTTGTTTTATACTCTCACCTCACTGATATTTCAAAATTTGTCTTCACTTCATGTGACATTTACTTGAATCTCACAAAAGCCTGTGAGGAAGCCACAAGTATCCGTGTGCTCAGCACACTGAGAACAGAAACTCCCGGAGAGCAAGGCAGCAGCTCCTTCAGGCCTCACCTACCAACAGACCTGAGGTTCTCTGTGAAACCCAACTCATTAAAAAACGTATAATCTATCTGTGTGTGTGTACAGATGGGTGTAGGTGCCCTTGGAGGCCAGAAGAGGGCACTATATTCTCTAGAGCTGGAGTTACAGGCAGCTGTGAGCCACCTGGTATGGGTGCCAGGAACAGAACTTGGGTCTTCTGCAAGAGCAGCAAGTGTTTTTGTTTTCTTTTAAAACAAGATTTACTTATTTATTATATATATAGTGTTCTGCCTGCATGTGTCCCTGCAGGCCAGAAGATGGCACCAGATCTCACTACAGATGGTTGCAAGCCACCATGTGGTTGCTGGGAATTGAATTCAGGACCTCTGGAAGAGCAACTAGTGCTCTTAACCAGTGAGCCATCTCTCCAGCCCTTCTACAAGTGTTCTTAACTGCTGAGATACCTTCTGGTTCCTCTGAAACTTATCTTTAGTGGTAGAGATTTGGTAACAAGTGTTTTCTGGGGGATACAATAATTTAAAGGGTATCAAAAGAGGTGGAAAGTGAGTTTAAGATAAAAAAAGAAAGGAAGCCAGGTGGTGATGGTGCACACCTTCGACCCCAGCACTCAGCAGGCGGAGTTAGGCAGATCTCTAAGTTCAAGGTCAGTCTTGTCTACAGAAAGAGTTCCAGGACAGCTAGGGCTACACAGAGAAACTGTGCCTTGAAAAACCAAACCAAAAAGGAAGAAAAGATAAAGAAATGAAGCTGAAGCAAAATGCTGTCCTGGGGCAGCTAATGTCATAAACTGTTACATAGGTCACATACACTGCATCTCATGTGCAGAGCACAGAAACTTAAAAACATAAGTAAGTACTTCAGTCTTTCTAACAGTCTCATTTTGGCCTTGATTGTTACATATTTAAGGAGTTACTGGGGCTGACATCAAAACATAAGGAATGTTTCCATGTGTCCCACTTTCCCCATAGACCAGTGAAATGTCACAGCCTGATCTCAGGGCTTTGCCTCAGAAACACAACACACAATACAGTCAGTCAGTCTGTCAGCCTCGGGGGTGGGGGGGTGGGGGGTGGGGGGGCCCCCCCCGTGCGTGTGTGTGTGTGTGTGTGTGTGTGTGTGTGTGTGTGTGAGAGAGAGAGAGAGAGAGAGAGAGAGAGAGAGAGAGAGAGAGATGATTCTCTTGAGTGTGAGTATTTGTAAAATAAAGAAAATAATATCCCCTTTGGTTGAAAACAAAATGCTGTACTAACTTGTAGTTTACCATTTTAAATTGAATTTGGGTTCCATTTTGCTGAAAAAGAAAACTGTATAAGTGATCACAAGAGTCAAGAGAGAAAGCTGTCATATTTCACAAAGTCTTCTTAAGGAAACTTCCTGGCTTAGTTACACAAAACAGCCGGGCAGTGGTGGAGCTCGCCTTTAGTCCCAGCACTTGGGAGGCAGAGGCAGGTGGATCTCTGTGAGTTCGAGGCTAGCCTGGTCACAGAGTGAGTTCCAGGTCAGCCAAGGCTGTTTCACAGAGAAACCCTGTCTCAAAAAACCAAAAACCAAAACCCAAAACAAACAAAAAACCCACCACCACCACCAAAACAACATAAAACAGAACTATCAACCTCATCACAAGTGTGCCCCTGTAGGAAGGACAGTCTCATCCATAATGTTCACATATAAAATGAAAGGCTTAGGCCTGGGGTTCTGCTGTGTGACTTTCTGAACTAGTACTCAGTTTTATTTTCATCAGTGCGTGTGTTTTCAAGAACAAGTGAATTAAAAAGGAAGCCGTTCATGACACCATTGTGTAACAAATGCAGAAGATGAATCAAAAAGCCCCTTGTTCCTCTTCGGGCACTACTTGTCCCAACCCACCTACCAGCCGCCCATCTGCCTTCTCGGACAGTCATCACACCAATAGCATTTCCTGAGGCACCAAAAGGTAAATTATACTTTGGCAAGCAGACGATCAGACAATTCTTGGAGTTTCTCTGAGGTAGTAGAATCCTAATAGTCTAACAGTTCAAAAGCATCTCGGTTGCCGGACTAAGAAACAGGTAGAGTGCTGGCTCGAACTCACACCCTTTCAGAGACTAGTGGCTTGTGATTAGCACACACTCCAAGGTCATCTTCAATGTCCCTGTGACACTGGACACTCGAAAACACTACAGTTGAACATGAGGAGGGTAAACACTGCTTCCTGAGGGCGTGCTTCATTACAACTTAGATTCAGTTCTTGCATGTCTTTTGATAAAGTGCCTGGTGCACCATTAGGTGCTCGATAATGTGCTATCACTAAACATTTAAGACATAGTAAGACAACAAGCAAAACCAGCATTTAAAAACCAACTGCAGACTCAAAGTCCAGGCATGGAATTCTACAGAAAGTTCAACCTTGGAAAGTATTAAGTTCAGATGGTGCTGGGCAAGACCCGGGTCCACAATTCCGTCTTACTTAAGTATCAGACACCCCTAGTTCCCTAGTAGCCTTATGATAACGTATGACTGGGATTTCTATCTGTCACGAACTTTTCTGAAGACAAAGTGATCGATTTTCTCTGTTGTTCTTCAAGCTTTTCTGCTAGACATTTAACCAAGACAGGGTCCACTTTAGAATCAAATTTGTTAGCAAACCAATGCCCTTCCTTTATAAGCCACCGTAATTCCGCTGCGCCATAGATACACACACTCCGAAGGTGTGAGCCTGTGCAATTGGGGTAAAAATAGCCTTCGTAGTAATTCCACTTGACCAGACGGGTCTTACTCTGTAGGTCAGACACATCCTGGGCTGATCTGGAAATTTCTCCAGGTATTCCTGGAACCCGGGTTAAGGTAGCCCAAAAGTGCTCATCGGGAGAGTATGTATCTTTAGACCAAGCAAAAAAGTCTTCAACGAGGGAGCTGTTGAAAATATATCTAACAAATGCGTGGCTTAAAACAAAATAGGCACTGCCTACAAATACCTCAATGTTATGAGGAGGCGCCTCCTTGGAGATGTTTGTCCTCACTGGAAGCTTCAGATATTCATAAGGCACCGGTCTGAGCTCATGATGATAAGTAAACCTTTCCATTTTACTTGCAGGAGGTTTCACTGTCTCTAACATATTCTGTCCTTGGAGTTTCTTCAGCTCTGACACTAATTCGAAATTTGACTTCAGGGGAAAGTCTTGCCCGCATAGGTTGATGACATATTTCCACTGAACTGAAGACTTGAGAAGGTCTGAGAGGCAATTCAAATCAGCCTGGAGCCTGGAAATGTGGGCATACTCCACAGCTTCCAATTTGGAAGCGATGAAAATATTGGAGAAGCACTTGGCTAAGTTGTTCATGGCAACTTTGAACTCGTTCGGTGACTTAAGGTCATAATGGATGCAGTAAAGATTGTACTGGTTGTAAATTGCATGAATTAGCCTTTCAACCATAATCGCGTCTTTGTGGACGACCAGTGAATAGGCTATTGGGAAGCTCTTCTCCTCTCTCGAAACAAGTTTCTCATGGTACTGTCTTAGGGTCTGATAAATATCACAGTCACTTGTCATGGCCACAACATCGCCGTCCTCCAAGTCTATGATGTTCTGCCTTCTGATTTCCAGGCTTTTGCCGATTTCCAAAGGCTCCTGTTCATAGATCCCTGAGCAGTTAACTTCATATCTGACTTCATCCTTGATAGGCGGGAACCTGTTTCTCACGAAAGGGGAGGTACTTAGGGAATACTCAACTAAGTAAATGTCTCTTTGAGGGAAGAGGAGCCGGTCCACGTTTAGAAGCTTTAACAAGGAGAGCAGCCACAGGGTTAGGAAGAGGACAAAGATCTTCTGCTGGAGTGTGTGTTTACAGCAACATCTAAATGTCTTCATTCTGTAGAGGAGAAAGGGATAGTTAACTGTTGACTAATATGAAGAGAAAAATCAATCCAGTGTATCCCAAGTTTATTGGGTACCACCTACTACATGTCTCATAGAGTGCACAATCCAAAGATAAAGGAAGCAAAGTCCTTGAACAAATCCAGAAATAATGAAACAGGAATATATTGTCAGGGGATTGTGTGATTGTCGGTGTTAACTAAAATTAGCTCATTTGGAGATGTTGGTTTTCAAACACAGTGGATGATAAAAATCACAGTTGTTCACTAGTATGGTGGAGGGCTGGTTCCAGGACCTCCAGGTGATGGCCAAGATCCACAGAGGCCCAAGTTCCTTCCATAAAATGGCTTAATATTTGCATATAACCTATACACAATTTCCAATGCATCTTTTTCTGTTTCTAGGTAATCAACAATACCTAATGTAGCACTCACACAACCCTTGCTCACGTGGACTCAGCTTAGCATCGGGTTCAGGGCAAATTCAAGTTTTGTTTCTAGGAACTTTCTAGAATTTTCTTTTCCAGGTTTTCTAAATGAGTTTTGCTGAATTTGCGGACAAGTAACCCACAGTTCCAGGAGGCTGACAATAATGTGTCACAATGTGTCTGCATTTCATCTTAGCATATCTGAGGCAGGATTACTGTGGTTTGGATAGAAGCTGAGAGAACCAGAAGAATCAAGAGGTCCTCAGAGATGCAATGACTCATTTGAGCCCAAAAGATCATCTACTTTATGCAACCTTCAGAGGCTGATGATGGAGGCCTGGAACCAGTTAGAAAAAGTCCGGAGAACCCCATTTCAGAAATCACATCAGATAGACTGTAAGATGTAGATTGTACAAACTGCACACACCCTTTTCTTTCTTTGCTAGTTCCCATTTCCTCATAGGGTCTAGCAATAGAGCTTTCAGATTGGGAAAAGTCCAACATTCGTTCAGTCAGAGTTATAAAAATGGCCTTGGATCTACAGTGTGTTGCCTTGCCTGTGGAAGAGTCAGCTTTCCACAGCTTTGTCCCAGTAGAGACCTTGAGCCCAAGTGGCCAATACTCAATGACTATGTGCATCTAGAAGAGCAAAAGCTAAGACCTGATGGTGGACCAGAACCCCTGAGCTGGGGATTTCATTCAACAAAGATGCTATCTGGACCCCAGCAGCGGAGTGGAGAAGGCGGGACAGATCTGAAGCATATTTACGACCTGATCTGTGAATGTGCGTGTGGGGTGAATGAGCAGCTGGATTACTCTCACTAGATTCTGAGCGGATGGTCTCACTATTTGTGGAGACAGGAAACAGGACAGGTGAGGCTAGCAGGCCAGTTCTGGCTGCACTGAGTTTGAAGTGAGGGCTGGCGACAAAAGGGTCAGCAACATAAATGTGGAACTGGAGATCCCAGTGGCCAGGGTGAGTACAGAGGAGACAGCAGTGACAGCCACAGAGAGTAGGCTGAGATGCAGCCAGAGGGAAGGAGATTCTGCAGCATAGGTCAAGGGCACCAAGTTGCAGACTCAGAAGCCTGAGCACACTTGTACAGAGGAGCTTAAAAACAAGTCAAGAGATTAGTCAGTTCCGAGTACACTTTATCGGTCCAGGGGCTCTTAATGGGCATCAGTTAATCTTTCCTTTGGTCAAGTGAGAAGATGTTTAAAGAGACAGGCCCCCAGAGTTAGCACGCTCTGGTTAACCTAACCACCATCTTCACATTTTCATACAAAGACAAGGGCCTCAGCATCTATATTCCTGCCTTTCTTGGGTCCAGCCCTGGGTTTGGAGAGTTTGAGCTGTCAGGAAGCCAGGGCTAGCTGCTCAAAACAGGCCAGTCGCAGAGGACTGGGCAGTGGATTGTGGGGTGTGCGCACTCTAAAGAGCCCTCTGGAACTGGCTCTTACGAACGAACGGCTCTGGCCTTTTGTGGTCAGGGACAAGAGTGAGTTTCAAAATAGAAAGGGAGGCACTGGGGCAGGCCAGGCCTGTCCTGGCTGTCTGAATGTCCGTCTGCTCCCCAGGGATCTTTTAGGAGGAAAAGCTTGTCTGGGCTTGATTTGGTTTGAAAAAAGCACCTTCCAGTATTAGTACCCTGTCCCCAGTCAAAATAAAACTATTCTTATCCCCACCATGGTCCTTTAACTAAAAGTGCCTCAAGTTGGGGGAAGGGCACAGGCAGATGGCCAGGGAAGGGGAGGGGATCTGAGAAGAACTGGGGGAGGAAGGTGAACATGCCCAAAGCATGCTGTATAAAATTCACAGAGGACAAGGAAGGAGTTTGCAAAAAAAGGAATTGAAAAAAAAAAAAAAAAAAAAGTAAAAGGACTCCGCAGTGGCATGCCCTCAGATTTTAATGAGTTCCTGCCAGCTCCTAAACAGGGATGTTGGCCTCTTTCCAAGCTGCCGGCTGTGCTGAGAAACCAGTCCTGTATCCTGGGCACTAACAGAAGGAAAGCCCCTCTAGAAGGTCCAAGGAGGCTAAAATCTCCAGCCTTGGCTTGGCTTTGGCCTCCTGCAGGAATTTTGTGCAGAGCACTTGTACCCATCCACAGAGGCCAGCCTGGTCCCGAGGCTCGAAAGCTGCAGGGGTGAAGGTGGCCCACATCTATTCCTTATAGCCCCTCCTATCTTCCTGTCACCCACAGCCCAGACGGGGGGAAAAAAACCCCGACACTTCAGGCTCTGAGGATGCAAATGAGCCCCGAGGCCCTATGGGAGTCTGAAGGGTGGGCTAGGCTAAGCCGGCCCTCAAGCTGACCACACTGCTCCCAGGAGATCGGTATACAGTACCTCCTGTGAACACTACAGCAGCCACCTTCCTCTGCAGGCTTGTGGGCAGGCAAGCAGCTTGCTGGCTAGGAGTATGTAACAGTTACATTATGAATGACTTCCCATAGAAGAAGAGACTCTCCCCTCTTACCTTGTGGAGTCTGTCACCATATAGACACAAGTTCCTAGCCACGACAGTCAAACCGGAAGAAGAAAGTAACAACGGCAGGATTTCTATAACGATCCAAGAGACCATTCCTCACTAAAGTCCCAACAGGAAAGACACGAGCCATGCCCTCAATCTGGGATCTCCCCAGATCTCCCCGGCATTGCTAGAGCCAGGAGGCGGCAGCATGGGGTGCCGGATGCACAGAATTAAGCACCAATACTTGCACACATGGCCCGTGGCTACAGTCACCAACAGCTAGCTGTCCAACCATCTTTTCAGCTAGTACTCTTAGAGCCCAGGGCCATCAGGAAGGGGTCTAGTAAACCAGGAGCAAGAGTAAGATGACGAGAGAGAGAGAGAGAGAGAGAGAGAGAGAGAGAGAGAGAGAGAGACAGAGAGAGAGAGAGACAGAGAGATAGAGACAGAGAGAGGAGAGAGAGAGAGAAGTACCCAGTAAGTTTCAGTTCTTTGGGACCAAGAACTGAGGGTTGAAAAGATGGCTCAGTGGTTAAGAGCACTAGGCTGCTCTTCCAGAGGATCCGGGTTAGAGCCCCAGCACCCACACGGGAGCTCACAACTATCTGTTACCCGATGTCCAGAGGATTCAACATCCTCTTCTGACCTCCGAGGGCATACCGCACATGTGCTCAGAAATACATACGGGAAAACACCCATGCACATAAAAAAGATAAACAAAATCTCAAAAATAATAATAAACAAAGAATTTCATTCTTACAGTGCTTTCTGGGAGCTTACAGAGCTTGCCAGATGAGAGAGAGAGAGAGAGAGAAGGAAGTGGTGGGTTTTAAGATGTCACAGAGCTGAGCTTGAGGACCCTGGGGGTGCTCTGTAGTTAGCTGTGTCTAGTTAACCTCTCTAAAGGCCAGGTGTTTGTTTTTTTTTTGTTCAATATGGGATTTAGAAAGCTTGTCCTCCAGCCCCCAGTGTCTTAAATTGTATGCTGCATATGGGGTCACATAGCTGAGTACGGAGTTCATGAAAAATGCAGTAACAATAAAAAGTTTCTGAAACCTTCCCTTACCTAATAAGGCTTTTTCTTACCCATGGCTAGTTTGCTTAACACATCATGGAACCTTTTCAGTATACTAATTATACAGGATTCATTGAGTTTATCAATCTTAAAAAAAACTGACTTCTATTTTGTAGTTATGTGTGTGCATGTGTATCTGTGTGGGCATATGTGCACTCAAATGGAAGTGTCCACAGAGGTCAGAAGAGGGCCTTGGATTTCCTAGAGCTGGACTTACAGGAGGTTGTGAGCACCTGACAGGTGCTGGGCATTGAACTCAGGTCCTCTGCAAGGGCAGTGTATGTTCTTAACCAATCAGCCATGTCACCAGCCCCTGAGCTTTTAAAAACAGGATCTGTAAGGTCATTTTATGTACACAATGTTAAGAACATGGATGCCCCATGCCTGATGAAGGTAGGAGGTGGCAATGTCATAAGGGTAAATGGCAAACACTTCTTTAAGCCTAGACTTATGTTTATTGCCTTTTATCTGTTTTTGTTTGTTTGTTTGTTTGTTTTGTTTTGTTTTGTTTTTAACACTGGAGATGAACTTAGGACCTCAGGTGAGCTAGGCCAGTGCCACCACACCCCCAGCTCAGCTGCCAGCTTTTCAACCCATCCCTGAAGCCTCAACACAAGTTCAGTATTTTAAAGTCAGTGCCCATCACCTCCACCCCAAACTCTTCATTAATTAATAGCATTGCTGTGGAGGTGGACTTCGTCAGAATGCACTTCTGGATTTTTGTATGTGTAACTTAATCCCTTCAACAGATTAATGAGGTGGTAACTGCCAACATCTCTCTTTTTGTAAGAAACCAAGGCACATGAGACAAATAAGAAACTACCCAAGAGCAAGGGCAGCCGCCTCTTCTTCCAGGGAGGGGGTCTTCTCCATGATGGCAGCTGCAAAGCTTCTCTGGGTGGGACTCTACCAGCACCTTCCTGGGTGCTGTCCTTTAGTGCATTCAGGTCATGGCATGTAAACAGGAATGTCCCTTCCTTGTGAATAATGGGTATTCTTCTTACTTAAGTCTCTCCAACCTTAAACTCAGCTTTACCAATGTCTCAAATTAAAAAGAAAATCTATAAAACAACAACAACAAAAACCCAAAATTGTCCAAGGTCCAATGTGGAAAGGGTGGTAGCTGGAGCTTGAAGCCAGGAAGCCTCTGCAAACACACTTTGACCTCCACACAACCCTGCCACTTGGATGTAGGGAGAAAAATTCTCCATATTTTCTATAATAGTTCAGCCCTTGACTGATGATCCCACTGGAAGTCTTGTATAACTGTCCTGAGGCAGAGACAAATGGATTCCACCCATAAGACACTATACCTGTGTGAGAGGACCTACCTGCATGGAGAATTAACCTATGGGGACCTAGGTGATATATCTCCCTCTGAAGCCCCAGGCCCAAGCTTCAGTGAGCTGGTGAAGATATCAGCCAGTTTCCAGCCAGTAGGATCCTTTAAAGGAAGAGGAGAGAGCTCATCTGAGGGATTCAGTCACCAGAGATGCCTGGCTCATATCTTGTCTCTATGCAGTTGGGGCTGTCTGAGAATTTCTAAGTATTTTAGAAACTTTCTGGATGAAATCTCTCTCTGGGCAGAGAACATTCCCTCCACGCACCCACCTTCAAGTCTTTAAACTTTGTTTTATTATATGTCATCTTGAAAAATAGGACAGGAGAAGCTTATTAACTTGGGAATGTCAGGATTTGTTCTTTTCTAAAGCCTTACAAAGTACAGTCATTATTCATCATACAAGGACAGAAATATAAAGATGAGCATACTAAAAAACAAAACAACAACAAAAACAGGAACAAAAATAAATAAAAACCAAATATCTTCCTAGACAGAGGGAACCTCAGGCTGATATAATAGCTGGACAAGCTAATGGGCCACCACAACACGTGATCTCAGTGAGGCCACTGATTCTCCACGATGGCTTGCTCATCAGCAACCACAGAAAGTTCTGGACTGCGGCCATTAGGTGGGAGGATGACTCAGCTGCTGTGCATTTCCGTATCACCCCCCACAGCACCTCAAGAGTTGTGCAAAGCAGAGGAGAGACAAGCTTCCCTCTCTCTGAGTTTACATTCTCTTTGTTCTAGTCTGGAAGGAGGATGGCAGAGGCAAATAGTTGTCACAGTGTGAAGCAGGTAAACACAGAGTCTCCGCAAAACCCAAAAGCCACACGGGTGGGCCCATCATGCAGTGTGCATGAAGACAGACAACCCTGAAAGGGTAAGTCTTCACAAGGAGGAGAAAAGGGGAGTTCATTCTCGTTTCATTAAAACAACAAACTCAGGAAGTCGGAGAAGCCGGTAGTGGAGAACAGAGCTTCCAGCGGTTCATAACTTGGTATGGTATTCTGTGGACACCATGCCCCTCCAACCTCTTTTTTAAGAAAGATGTCCTCCATGGTCCCTTGACTCCTTAGGTTTGCCTTACCAGCAGCTTGACTATGAGCCACTGTCCTACTCATGTCTTTCAGTCACAATATACTACGACCAGTCCTATTTTCAGTGAGTCTGTAAAATGCTCGAGGTTTTCTAACAGCAGTAGGCATGCTTTTCAACAGGAACAGAAACACTTAATAAGAGTTTCTTTTTCCAGCTCTTTCCTCCCTAGTTAACAAATCCATAGTTCCCAAAGAAACCTAAATGTAAAATCTTCAAACTGAAAAAGACTTTAAAAGGCGACCAATCCCGCAGCCCTCCAAAGGTGCCTGCCTGTCACGGACCCTCACTTCAGTCCTGGGAGGCTGGGAACACATTTTCTCCATGACATATGTGTCTTAGTGTGTTCCCACTGCTATGACTGTATAGTATAGAGTTTTGGTTTACTAATCTCTAAGAGGTAGGGAGGTTTCATACCGGGAAGGCATGTTAGTCCTATGCTACAGGAACCCATTGGTTCCCTTTCCATTCTGTCAGAGGGACTGTAACTCAAGCCTCTTGGCCTGCATGAGCAATAGCCTTCTACATGGCTCCCTTGTCCCTTCTCGTCCATTCTTCATGAGTGGATAAGACACGCCCCGCCAAGCACACCTGCTCCCTGTGTGGATTGCCTTCCCTGGATTGCCACTTCATGTATAAAACCAGAAACCTTCCCCTGCATCTGCTTTCCCCACAAGTTCATTTCTCCCTCTCACTGAGCTCTAGGTGACACCAGCCTTCTGAAACCTTCGAGAACCCCTGCCTCTTCATGGCCTCAGGACCTGTGTGTTCTTGTTGTTCCTCAATCTAGACCCGCTTTCCCCAGACCCTGGCCTGCTAGGGTTCTCACATTGGAGAAAAACAAATATATCATTTCCTGGGGTTCTGATTACCCTTTTCAAATCTCTCTCCAGCCTACCCACACTCCCACATTTTTTTCTGAGCCATTGCCACAGACAATAGTCCATTTGCTCTTGTTTGTAATCTGTCTTTAGACAGCAACGTCCTCGTCCTCAAAGGCTCTGGCTACTCCTCCAACTCCAGCAGGAAGCACATTCATCCTGCTACACTGCAGTTGGTCAGTTGGACAAAGCCCAAAAACCCACATTCAAGTCTGAGCTCTCCTATCCAAGGCTTCCTCAAGTGACCCAGCAAGTTATTAACCACAGGCAAGTCTTTATGTCCCAAATATTAAGCAGGACAATAATTCTTCTATCCTACGGTGCTATTGCGAAGGCCCTATGATACAGTGCACGTGAAAGTGCTATAGGAAAAAGACGTTGGTTTGCAAATGTCAGGTTTTAGGACCTCCATAAGAAGAATGGTTTCCCTGAGGGTAAACCCAGAGCCAACCCTTTGTTCATTTTATTTTAAGGAAGCAGCGCATCCATTATCCCCCCTCCCCAGTCTGACATTCTAAATGATTATTCGTTCTTTACTCCTTGGCTACATGCACTGTGTTGACAATAATTTTGAATTAAGGTTCCGAATTCTCCCTGGGGTTTTGGAATGATGTAGACTCAGACCTGCCCTGATTGTGAGAGACGCGAAGATAGCAGTTCTAGTTCATATTTGGAGGTGGTTCTCCATTTCTTTTGAAACACTGGTTGCCAAAGAATTTCTACCAAGGCACCTGGGAGTGCACACAGCCCTTCCCCAGCACAGCCTAACCAGCGCTAGTGCCCCTGTGTAGCAGAAGCTACAGATCTCTCCTCTCAGCCACCTACTCTTTAGGGGTGACTCTCTGCAGTGGCTCCATGTTGACCTTCCTTTGGAAAAGTCATCCCACATAACCAACAAAACCATCCCCTCGTCTTTTACAGCAAGGTGAACACACAAAACACCCCCCCCAAACAGGGCTTTTGTAACACCCGGTCATAAAGACCATGTCCAATGACGCTATCTCAGCACAGTTAACTAGGCTGTCATCCAAAGGGGCCCTATTGGAAGCCCTTTGCAGGGGGTGCAACCACTGACAGCTTGCTTGCTAAGTAGCTGGCTTCAGCGTGGCTGTATAAAAAGCATGGCTGTCATCTTTACAAAATAGTTACTTTACCTGCAAAACAGTGAGAAAAGAGGCCTCAATGGGAATGCAGGACACGAGAGTCATTCTCCACACTGCTTCTTTAGATCACTATTCTGCCTGCAGTGCCTTTTCCGGAGTCCTTCAGGTCTAGGGAGAGTCACAAGATGTGTAAGGTTACACAGGAAATGAGAACTCATATCAAGATGTTTTGATCGGACAGATAGTGGTCCCTTGAGTTTGTGGGATGTCTGGGTCATAGCAATGTTACAGAAAGGTACAGAAACCAGCTACTACTCTGTAGTTACAGCAATCTGGGGAGTCAACTTGATTCTTGTTTTTTCTCTCATATGGTCTCAAGGTAAATATCAGAAGCTGTTTAAGTTCCAGCCAACAAGGCCACCGTGATGTCAAGAGGCTCTAACAGGAGTCAAAAATGCCCGAGACTGTGAAGCCAATGAGATTTCCAATTCACAACATTCCGTGACACTTATCATGGAGTAAAATATTGAGTTTTTCCTCTAAAAATGTTTTTAAAAGATAGGCAGATTCCCCAAATACCTATACCCTTAAATGTTAGATTGACAGGAGCCTGTGTACCATCCCCACCTGTCTGAGCATGAGGGACTCTAGAAGAGGAACTGATTGATGCATCGGACCTCACCACCTGGCTTCCTTTCTTTCCTCACCTCTGTCCATCTCATTTAGCTTAGGTACAATGAAAACCAAGGCGTGTTTGAAGTTTCATGTTCTAACCTTAAAATGTGGGTCAAGAATATTCTGGATTCTTTTTTCTATAAAGTAGAAAACTTGAAAAAAAACTGTGTGTGTGTGTGTGTGTGTGTGTGTGTGTGTGTGTGTACACACACACACACATTCTTGCATGTGCATGCAAAGGCCAGAACAGGAAGGCAGCTGTCTACCTCCATGGCATTCCTTTTTGTCACCTGGGTGCAGGATCTCTCACTGAACTGGAAGCCTACTATTCCTACTAGACTGACTGTGTTAGAAAGAAAAGAACTTCCCTCACCTAATGTGTGCAGATGCAGTGGTTTCTCTCCGGAGATCTCTGGTGTCGTATAGTCAACTCCATATTTTTTTTAACATTTTAAAATTATTTATTTGTTCCTGATTTATATGCATTGGTGTTTTGCCTGCATGCATGTCTGTGTGAGGGTGTCAGATCTCCTGGTACTGGAGTCGCAGACATTGTGAGTTGCTATGTGGGTGCTGGGAATTGAACCTGGATCTCCTGGAAGAGCTGCCAGTGCTCTTAACCACTAAGCTGTCTCTCCAGCCCCTCAACTCCATATTTTATTCTCCTGAAATTAACTCCTCCAAAGCTCTGTAGCTCACTGAAGATGGGTGAGTAACTGATTTCTACATGTGCATTTCTGCCCCTAAATCACTGCATGGTGGAGAAAGTCTGGGGACAAACAGATGTGAATCAGGGTGTCTCTGTCAGGATGGCGGAGGCCCAAGCCTTGCCGCTAATGGATGGAATGGACACACTCTATTTCAAGTGAGAAGAGCTGGCCCATTTGTCTTCTAGGTTCATTCAAAACAGTGGGAGTCCATGGACACCACCAGTGCTTCTGTTCTAATCAAGTCAAGATCATCATGGTATGGTGGCCCACATCTGTAATTCTAACAGTCAGGAGTCTGAGGCAGGATCAAGAGTGAGAGGCCAGCCTAGGCTATACTGTGAGATTCTCCAAATAAACACAAACACACACACACACACACACACACACACACACACACACACACACTCACTCATGCACACACATGTGAGTGCACTGGTAAACACTTACATACACACATGTGCGCTCACATGCACATTTACACACACTCACATGCACACAGATACGCACACATACATGTGCACATATACACACACACATATACACACATACCTCCAGGCATGTGCACATACGCACATGCACATATAGACAGAGACACATACATGAGCACACACAACACACCCATACACACACACGTGCATGAAGGTGGGCACTTCTGTCATGACTGCACTATTTAGTCAAAGATTTGTTGGCTTAAAATATGCAAACTGCCCTGAAATCTCGTGCACATATAGAATACTAAGTTAAAATCCAGGCACTTAAATGGGGGAGATAGAAGAAAATCCACAGTGCTTGGGTCAATATTGCCAAAATAGGAACTTCCAAAGCAGAGAGTTTTAATTTTTGTCAAAGCCCAATCTAGAAAATCCTGTGGTAACTGTGTAGCAGACATCTCTGGCAAGGGTGCATTTGAACCATAGTTCCCACTAAGACAGCAGGCTGTCACACGCAGGTGATGTGACAGCCTTGCTTAGCTTCTGAAATGTTTAAGCAAGCCTACGCGCCAGCTGCATGAAAAGCAGAAATCAACAGCCAGACCAGATCTTCTGATGGACAGCGATGTACCAGAACAGAGATGTGATGAAGCTCAAAAACAGAGCATTGGGGGGGGGGGGACCCTAGCAGGCTGCCAGGCTTCACTACCCACCCTCCCTTTAGTGTCTCAGAGTCCCTCTATTGCTGGTGACAGAAATGAGCAACTTGGAAAACTTCCTTCCCAACTCCCATATAGAACAGCCAGTAATGAGAAGGCTGTGAAGTGGGGAGGTGTGGTTCTCTGCAGGAAGAATGTCCAACTTCTGTCCTCTCCTCTCTTTCGACCTTTCTGCCTAGAACTCTTTAACTGGCTAGAGCCAGTTTGAAAAAGATGGTGCAGATGTCCTCAGCCTCCAGCTCCTCAGGCCCCTGAGCCAATAGCAGCAAACACCCCCTGGCCTGAGCTTTTGTTAGATGAGAAAAACAAGCCCTGACATATTTAGGCGACTTGCACTTTGAAAGATGAACACAGGAAAAGGGTAATGATGCTTCTCACTCTCTCAAATAGCAAAAGTAAATTTAAATCAGGTTGAAGTGAGTACTTGCTCAACAGCACAATTCTGTACACAGTCAAGTGCAAAAATGTCTCAAATATGCTGAACTTCTCATCCGTCTAAATTTGTACGCAGATGGAGGCTTTAGGTAAACATCTGAAGGAAGGCAGCCTGCAAGATTTACCAAATTAACTCCAGTGCTGGCAAGAGCCGCAGTTGACTGACTAGGCTTCTCCTAAGCACCCCTCAACACATGGCAAGCCTCCTCTGCATGGTTGCTAGCCAAGGCAGTGGTCCACACAGTGTCCCAACATTACCTCGGAGGTGGGCTCCCTTCTTCTCTGATCACACAGATACTTAAGAAGCAGGTTTTTAATAAAAAGATGTCAGTACCACACGACTCAAAAACACTGAGCAGTTCAAGCTACAAGTGTGCCCCCTCACCCTGTCCTCTGGCCCCAACTCCCTTTTAGCCACAAACTCCATCTGACCTTTGGGCACATCTTACAAGTTTGGAACTGGAAACTAATGGTTCTAATTGAAGTCCCAAGTCTATCAGCAGTGAGATGTCGTGACTAGCTGGCTTCTACCTCCTGGGCTGGAGAAGAGCAATAAAAGCTCTGGTTCCCATGGTGATGACATGGTTAGTTGAGTTAATGCCCTGGATGTGCCGAGGCAGGAAAACTGGGTAGCTGATGGCCAGACTCAAAGGCATTGAAAGCTTCTGCTCTGGTAACCAGGCACTGCTCTACAAACCAGAACAGGAAGTCCTGCTCAAAGCACCCTGCCCACTCCACACCAAGGGACTGTCTTTGAGAGGTGACAGCCATGGGTTGCATAGGCAGCTGAGGCCAAAGCCACAACAAAGGTTTCTATACTTCTCGTGGTCCAGGGCAGGCAGTCAGATGGGGGCCCATAGCTGCATTTATAACTATCTGCAAGTTCAAGATTTTGAAAACACATTTTTACAAAGAAGTAACCATAAGGATCATGAGGAAGGCAAAGTAGACAGGATTAAGACCCTGTTAAAGTCTGTTCCGGGCTGTGACATTTTTGGTGGCTTGGTTATAAGCTGACTAATGTCACTTCTTTCTCAATAATTTCTACGGCTATTCTTTCTTTTGCTCTAAAAGTTCTATTATTCTCTATTTATAAACTACTTGAGGAGCATGATGATGTTTTTTTCTGGAGCTGGCTAGATCATCCGGTGCAGCCACATGCCATCAAGCCAATGACCTGAGTTTGATCCCCAGAACCCACATGCCGGAAGGACAGGAGTGACTACCACAAGCTGTCCTCTGGTCTCCACGTGTGTGAAAGCGCGCGTGCAAACACACACACACACACACACACAGACCACACACCACTAAAGGTCATCATTTTAAAAAGCTATTCTTTCTAATTTTGGTGGTAAAATATGGAGAACACAAACTTGGTCACTTTAACCACTTAAAAATACCAATTTACATGTAGTGACTGTTATACTAATGGGATTAAGTATTCCGATTCCATTCACACAGGCACTGAACATGCATGGGTCAGGGTTAGTCATCTAAGAGTACAGCTCTGCGGCATTGAAGACCCTCATGTCGCTGGGCAGCAATCAGCACCATCTATTTCCGGAACTGTTTCCTTTGCCAGCTGGACTCTGTGCTACTGAATGCTAGTCCCCGGGTCTCCTGTACGTCCAGCCCAGCGAACCCATCATTCTACTGCTTCTATGACCTGCACACTCAAGAGCCCACACAACAGGAATCACACAGTATTTGGCCTATGTAATGTTTTTAAGATTCATCCATGTTGTAGTATGTGCCAAAACTTCTTTCCTTTGGAAGGCTGAATAATATTCCACTGTAGGACATGCCATATTTTGTTCACTCATTCCTGTTAGTAAATATCTAGGCATGCTTCCATGTTGCTGTGAGCATGGGTATATACATAATTTGAGTTACTGCCTTTTTTAGAATATACACCTTATTCCTTACTTATTCTAAGGGAATTTTTAATCAATTCTTTCAGAATTTTATGCCATGCACTTTGATCATATTTACCCCTAACTCAACCCCCACCCCCAAATCCACCTTTACTTCCCTACTTGTCTATTTGGGTCTTTTTATTTTTTTAACCCATCATGTCTCCTGTGGTGCTGTTCATATATTCTTGGACCTGTGGTTTTCCATTGCAGTGTGGAAATTTCCAGGGGCCACACTCTTAAAGAAAACTGACCTTCCCTCTCTGGGCAGCAATCAACTGCCAATTTTTACCCTAGCCCCCATTTCATCTCACTGCCCATCCATCCAAGGAACACTTACTATGTGCCTGCCACATGGTTGGAGGCACCGTATAGACACACCTGAACGCTGCGCTGCCTTGAGGAACCTGGAAATGAACGTGAGGTCCTCAACCCAGACACACTATAAAAGGGATATAAGAGACATATACAATGAGGGTGAAGTAGTTAGTGATGGCCATTTGCATGCTGGACAGCCTGGGAGCTTCCCGGTCCAGGAAGCGGGGCACTTCAACAGTCCCAATCTGGCTGTGAAAGTGGACATTCCCGGAAGAGTCGCTGGTATTGAGTTCACATCAGAAAGCCCAAGAAGCTGGAGTCTGCTCTCAGTGGAAACTGCAGCACCCAGAGCTGCACTTGTTTGGAAAGAGAGGAACGGATAGAGCGCCACTCTTACCTGGCACCCTGTATCTGGCAGGCTCAATGGGAAGGTGTTGTCCACCCTGAAGATGTGTCATGACCCCATGTAGCTGGTGAGTTTTCTCTCCGGGTCCTGCCAAACCCTGGCAGTCCGACACTTATAAACACACCGACGCTTATGTTATTTAAACTGTTTGGCCTAATGGCTCAGGCTTCTTGTCATTTACTTTTTTTTTTTTTAATTTTAAATTAACCCATTTCTATTAATCTATACTTTGCCACGTGGCTCGTGGCTAACCGGTACCTTACATCTCACTTGTCATGGCAGTGGTTGGCAGTATCTCTCCCCTCAGCCTTTACATCCCCCAATTCTCTTCCCTTTGTCCCGCCTATACTTCCTGCCTGGCTACTGGCCAATCAGTGTTTTATTTATTAACCAATCAGAGCAACACATCTGACGTACAAAACATCCCAGAACAACCCCACATGTCGGTCTTTTCTGGAGATGCTCTCACAGACACACCTGTGTCCATTTTCCCAGTTCAGACAACCCCCTCAATTCAGTCAAGTGGCCGACCAAGACCGACTGTCACAGTGCGTTCAGAGACAATGTCTTATAGACACGTTGGTAGCTAGCATTTGGAAATGTCTCTTGCCTGGAGAATTTTCTTGCTATGGTGTTGACTTTTTCAGGCTCTCTCATCCCATCCCACATTCCTGCCTTCCACTGTGCAAACACCTTATCATTCTAGCCGCGTCCCTGCTGGTCTGTCTTGTCTTGGCAGCCTACATCATATCCATTCTGTGTACCATCCCACGTCTTGGTCTGGACCCATCTGCTGCACGTCTCTGAGTCTGGCAGCTGAGGGAGGGCAGGATGGTGGCTGGGAAGAGCCAGGCCCTTACTCTGCCAAGGTGAAATGTGGGGTGGATGCAGCCTCCCTAGTCTCTCAGATATGCCACCTTCATCCAGGCAAGTGGGAGGGAGGAGAGGGAAGCTTGCTGTGCAGCTGCCATAGCCTGCCACAGCTGCTTCCCCAACTGCCACCAACGTGTGCTGCTCAGTCCCAGGTCCTCTCCATCTTGCAGTCCCCCGGGGAGAAACAGCAAGGCTTGCTGACCCCTGGAGACAGATCTAAGCTATGCATATAATTCTGGGATGGATGGCTATGCCAAATTCTTCTAACCACAGAACAAGGCTGCTTTCTTAAAACAGGACCAGAAAGAGTTATCCTTAACGAGGGTGTTAGCTGCAATCTGTTTTCGAGCTTAGGAACACACTGCAGAGAATCCCAGGCTTTAATGAGCAGCTCAGCCCATCAGGAGTTTGACCCTTAGTGACCTGCACTACATTGCACAGATAGCCAATCCCATGGAGAGATAACCCACACTAAAAAAAGGTATTCCTCAGCAAATAATGATACCATCTGCCTAACCAGATATAAGCCCCACAAGATATCCACCTGATAAGCCTGAAATAACTAGGGCACAGTAATGGTGACACACTGCCTGAGTAGAACCCCCATCTACCTGCAGCCCCCTACAATGCCTCTGTGCAGACAGTGTCTCTCAACTGTCTTGCTCACTATAGTTACAATAGAGTGTATCTAATAAACTCTATTCCTGTCTTTTTGTTTTGTCTTGAATTCTTTTACCACCCACACATCACTGGCCTATCACCACAGTTCCCCCGTGGCATAATAGCATAACCCATCCGAGATATCAGATGGGCCGATGGGCCAAGCCTAAGCACAATTAGGAGACCTTGGTCAAAAGGACAACCACATTTCATCTCCCTTTAACTAGATTAGAAGGAAAAAGTAAAACCCGGAGAGCGGAGAGGATTGCAAGTAAAAGAAATAGAAGTGTGGTGCAGTCCTGTTCACAGTCCTGACAGAACATGTCATCATCAAAAATGTCACTCTTTTGTGACCTAATGCACTGGACAATCAGGGGGGAAAGACTAGTCTAGTCTCCATACTCTTAAAAGCAGGAGATGAGGGGGCTGCAGAGATGGCTCCATGGTTAAGAGCACTGGGTGCTCTTAAAGAGGACCCAGGTTCAATTCCCAGCACCTTCACAGTCATGTACAACCACCTGTAACTCCAGTTCCAGGAATCCGGATCCCTCTTCTGGCCTCTGTGGGCATCAGGCATGCATGTAGTACACATACATCCATGGAGGCACTCATGACATAAAGTAAAAACAAATACATTTTTTAAAAATTAGGAGACAAAAAGTTCCCACACAATGAGCAAGCCCTGCTTACGGTGGAGACCGCGCAAAGCTTGTTAATTAAGCTCGCCCTTTCCGACTCCATCCACCACCAGGGGCCAACTCTGTTGCCTTTGTCCCATTGTCATAGCTTCTGACAGTCTGTCAGCTTTCCGTCTAATGCATCTCTGCCCTTCTTTTTCCTTATGGGCTCTCCCTTGTCACGTGAGACTCATATTGCATGCACCTGTATGCTATTGATCATTCTAACATGGATTCAATCTTCAGGCCCTGCAAATAACCCTGAGAATAAAGGTGATGCATCTGACTCCTGCCCAGGGAAGATTTACCTCAAATTATAGAAAACTCCATCACCACCAGGTACTTCTTTGTTCTGGGTTGTTTTTTTTTTGTTTGTTTGTTTGTTTTGCTCATCCCAGTAAGGAAGACCATCATATCTAAAGAGGTTTAGCAGAGGCTGGGGTGAAACTTAGTGGCAAGGCATGAGCCCCACATGCACAAGCCTGCACATTCCAACCCAAACATCCAAGACAAAAACAAACAAACAAACCAAAAACCAAGGGGGTGGTGGTGGTGGTAGCATCTTGGAAAGACAGGAATTCTAAAGCACAAGTTCCGCTTCCTGAATTCACGTTTGTGCCGTGTAACCCGCCCCTTCCCCCACACAGGCCCTAAGCCAATGGTACAAACCCGAGCTAGAGGAGCAAGCCAATCTCACTGGCAGTTGTGACCAGGGGCTGCGAACCGGACCGGGATGGGGTTACATAAGCAGGACTTTCAGAATAGCGGGTCTCAAAGGCAACTCCTGCCAGGGCCGACCACGGCCATTCTTCTCATGCTGGCCCCACAAGACTGCAAAAGAGGCCCCAGTGTGGGCCTCATTAGCTGTGAGGAGGGCCACTAACAAAGAAACTCACATGTCATTAATTCATTGGCCTGGACCTCAGTGACCCAGCTGGCGGAGGACACCCAAGTTAGGCTTGGTTTACAGGTTAGCTGACAGAAAGGAGACCCCGGCAGTTTTTCTCACACCTGGATCTGGAAGGATGAAATTTAAATGCAAAGAGTCATGCGTGGGCCCCACACATCAACCGCACGCCCACCATGGACCAATGCTCACTGCAGGGGCATCCGTTGGGGGGGTGGTTCTTTGTTTTGGCTGGCTGCATTTGGCATGAGTCACTGTTCAGAATGGAGCTGCCAAAGGAGAAAAAGAAAAAGGTAGCAATCCAAATCCGCCACTGCCCTGGATGGTCGGGCACCGCAGGCCTGCAGAAGGCTGAAGCCCTAAGGGAGCTAAGAAAGCATCCATCGTGAGGTTGGACCTGGCCCCTCGGGAGGCACAGCCAGCCTGCTCTGTTCTGTCCTGAGCAGATGACCTAAGGGGTGGTTTGGGGTCTCTCAGTTCAACCCTTCCCAAGGACGGGAAAGGAGGGACCGCCAACAGCATACCACGGGGCCGCATGCTCCATGGTATACAGAAACTGGAAGATGAGGGCCAATGAGTGAGAAACCAAGGGAAACAAAAGCTGCTCCAAGAAATCTGTGAAAGCTGGTGGCTTCTTTGTAAAAAATCAGGTGTTCATATGTGCGTGGATTAATGTCAGGGTCTTCAATTCGATTCCACTGGTCCGTATGTCAGTTTTTATACCAGTACCAAGCAGTTTTTATTACTACGGCTCTCTAGTAGAGCTTGAGTTCAGGAATGGTGATGCCTCCAGAGGTTGCTTTATCATATAGGGTTCTTTTAGCTATCCTGGGTTTTTTGTTTTTCCATATGAAGTTGAGTATTTTTCTTTCCAAGTCTGTGAAGAATTGTGTTGGGATTTTGATGGGGATTGCATTGAATCTGTAGATTGCTTTTGGTAAGATTGTGATTTTTACTATGTTAATCCTACCTATCAATGAGCATGGGAGATCTTTCCATTTTCTGATATCTTCTTCAATTTCTTTGTTTTAGAGATTTAAAATTCTTATCAAAAAGGTCCTTCATTTGTTTAGTTAGTGTTATCCCAAGGTATTTTATATTATTTGTGGCTATTGTAGAGGGTGATGTTTCACTGTTGGTGGGAATGCAAACTTGTACAACCACTGTAGAAATCAGTATGGCAGTGTCTCAGAAAATTGGGAATTGATCTACCTCAAATCCCAGCCATACCACTCTTGGGCATATACCTAAGGAATGCTCAATCATACCACAAAGATACATGCTCAACTATGTTCATAGCAGCGTTATTTGTAATAGCCAGAACCTGGAAACAACCTAGATGCCTGTCAACTGAAGAATGGATTAAGAAAATGTGGTACATATACACAATGGAGTACTACTCAGCAGAGAAGAACAATGACAGCATGAAATTTGCAAGCAAATGGAAGGAACTAGAAAAAAATCATCCTGAGTGAGGTAACCCAAACCCAGAAGGACAAACATGCTATGTCCTCTCTCATAAGTGGATTCTAGATATAAAGCAAAGAACAATCAGACTGCAACCCACAGAACCAGGAGGCTATATAGCAGGGGGGACCCTAGGATGACTGTGGCTTATAATAAGTTTTGGTTTTACCCAATCACTGGGCAAGCCTCAATGAAACATTTCACTATTAGGACAAGAATTTGTACTGTATCAAGCTGATAATAGAAAAATAAATTAATTAATTAACTTTTAAAAAAAGAATGAAAGAAAGCTGGTGGCAGGGTCTGTCACCTCCAGAGGTTCTCACACAGTCCCCTGGGCAGTCACAGATGCAGCACTTCTGAGTTCCCCGTGGACACTGAAGCAGCTGGCCCAGGGACACACAGGAACTAACTCCAACTAACAAAGCCAGCATTTGTTTCTCTGGCTGTTTATCTAGTTAACTAATTAACTTACTTATACAGAGTTTCATGTAGCCCAGGCTAACCTTGAACTGGCTACACAGCCAAGGATTATTTTGAACTGGTCCTGCTTCCAATTCCCATGTGCTAGGATTGCAGGTTTGCACCACATACATAGGCTGCTGGTTTTTGATATCTTGTATCCCTACAACTTTCCTTTGTGGGCCTTTTGTTTGTTTGTTTGTTTGTTTTGAGACAGGATTTCCCCATCTAGCCCTGGCTGTCCTGGAACTCACTCTGTAGACCAGGCTGGCCTCAAACTCAGGGATCCCCCGACACTGCCTCCCGAGTGCTGGAGTACTGGGATAAAAGGCGTGTGCCACCACACTCAGCAAAATCCTCAGACATTTGTATCTGAGATTATACCCTTTCTAAAATTCAGTCTGCCTCACACAAACCCAGCCCTTCCCTTCCAAACACCTTAGGATTTCTTGTAAGCTCAGCCTCTTACAACAGATCTCTCTCTGCTTGTGCTGTGCTTTCTGGCATTTTATATAACCCTTCTCCCTCTGGTCTTCTTCCATTTTTCCTATGTTTTCTCACAACATGCTCAACAGAACAAGTTTCATAACCTATTAGGAGTGACCTGCTTTTATCAAATGATACCTGGCTTCCCCACCTTCTGAAATAGTAACTACAGACCTACCCCCCGCCCCAACCTGCTCTGAGTCCACCATTCCTGTCTATTAGGACAGAACTACATTTAATTAAACAGCATTTGGTTCCCAATTAATTTTATTTTTCCTCTTATCCCTGAAGTTTCAGACTTTGGAGCCTGCCAGGAAAATTACCAGCATATGGGAATGCATATCAAATGACATGCAAAACAATGCAAATTAATGCCAGGCATAGGTCTCTAAATGGTTTGGGCAAAGTCTGTAAGCCCCCACTAAGACCAATTCTACCTGTTCACCTCACCACACTCTGGCAAGTCTCTCTCTCTCTCTCTCTCTCTCTCTCTCTCTCTCAGTATTCTAGACTATCTGGAACTCTGTAGTCCAAGCTAGCCATGAATCCTCCTGCCTCAGCCTCCTAAGTACTGGAACTACAGATATGCGTACTACGGCTGTCTTGGATTCTCTTATTACAGTTGGTCTTTGGCCACACTTAGAACCTGACACTGACATGCTAAGGGAAAGCAGCTGTTGCCTGGAAATCATCCAAAGGGACGCAGGCTTTAAGTTGCTGTGGCCTTTGTCGTCTCAAAATTCTCCAGGTCTCAGATGATGTGTTTGGAAACGTGGGACAGGACACCAGAGAAAGGACATTATCACCATATTTGAATCCGCAGCACAGGGCTTACTGAGTGCTTGCTGTATGCCCAGTAACACACACACACACACACACACACACACACACACAGCACACACTATACATGTGTGCTGGAAACATGAAATCAGTTAGTGAGGAAGAACAGAGCCCTTAGGCGTAGGGTCATTTCAGAGACCAGGACAAGGAGTCACAAAAATCAGGAAACTTGAGCTAGAATGCAAGCATGGGAATGACAGAGACAAGAAGCAAGCTGTCACAGCCTCAGCCCAGGAGCCTTGTCCCTGATCAAAGCACAGCTGTGGTCTGAGGTCACTCACCCCTCTGTATTTCCAGCATCATCCAACTTGTGTGATCTACACAGTAAAAAGTCAAACTGCAGACATACTTGCCTCACAATACTGTCTCTTTAAGGCACTGACTGTTTATTTGAGTTTGATCGATCTACCATCAGAATCAAACTTAAAAAAAAATGTTTTAATAAATTTAATAAAAAGTGCGTTAAGTGTTTTGCCCTGGGAAGTTTCAGGTCCCCTGAAACTGGAGTTACAGACAGTTGTGAGCTGCCGTGCGGGTGCTGGGAGCTGAACCCCGTCCTCTGGGAAAACAGTCAGCCCTCTTGACCCCTGAATTCTCACTCTCCTGGACGCCATCTTCTTCCTGGCTCCATGTCATTCACTTTTAAATAGCTATAAAAAGCCATTCCTCGGCTTCCCTCTTACCTTGGAAGCAGCTACCTAACAGACCCAGCCACTGCTCTCCGGAAGCTCTGCCCTCAGGATCCACTTTCCCACCTCCCAATCTCCACGCTTGCCTCTTCACACCTCATCCCTATATTGCAGAAGGCAGCCAGCACCCAGAGCCTGCTCTGTTGGCCACAGGGGATGCAGCTCTCTTTCCCTGCCCCCAGAACTGTGCAGACTCAACAAAACCTGTCCTTCTTCCTGGAACCTGCTCCTTCTCCAGTGCTCCCTGTTTCTGGGAACAGCAGCACCCAAACTTATGGAACCTTCCTGCACTCACAGCCTCCACAAAATGTTCTCCACAGTCCACCCACCAAATCATCAGCACCTCAGTCGCTGGGACCCAGCCCTGAATGCATTCAGCAGCCAGGGTGTGTGCTTGTTTGGACTCAAGCAATTCTCCTACCTCAGCCTCCCAGGTGGCTGGGCCTGAAAGCCCTGGTGCACCTGCACCTGGATGGTTTGGTTTTCAGTCACAACTGTATGAGGAGACTCACAGGTGTGAAGCTGTTTTGAAGATCCACCTACCTATGTCACGGCCCCTCCTCCCACCATCCCTCAGTAGCACCGGGCCCCACCTCCCACCATCTCTCTCTCAGTAGCACCTTCCCCACGTCCCCTCGGGCTCTCATGGGGCTCTCCCAGCACTGACCTCTCCTGTTCTCTGCTCTCCCTTTATGTCCCCAATCCCTCAGTTTAAACTCATACTTAGCCCACCTTCCATTCCAAAGTACGGAGCCTGCACCCCAAAAAGATGAGCTACTGCTCATCTGTGCCCCACAGCAAGGGCCCCGCTCACAGTAACCATGCAAGACATTGGTTTGTCCAACTGACTTTTTGACCCCACGTTGCTCAATTTCATTGTCTCAATGCGGTTCCTGCCCCACAAGTTTAAGACAAATCTTTGAAGCTTATTTAGCTTAACTCACACAATGTAGTGCTAATGGCAAGCCTCGGGAACCCGGGCATGCCCACAACGTCTTCTCAGGTCAGGGCAGAAAAGGCAGCGTCAGTCACGTAGAGCCTCCTGCCCGGAGTATGTAGCCTTATGCCTAGGCTGACGGTACTTACTCCAGTACTAATCTCACCCGTTACCCTGCCCACCTCTGCACTGTTTAGCAAGACTCTCAGGGACTCTCCTTCCAGCCTTCCCGGTGCCTCACACTGCTTTGGCCACTTCTCTCCTAGTACCAATAAAAGATACTCCAGCAACATCCGAACCCAGCATTCCTCACAGATCTGGATACGTGTTAGGTGCAACACAGACAGCTCTCCGCAATAACTCACTTTTAAAGACTACTTCCTCCAGGCACGATCAAGGAAAGCTGCCAAAACGGACTTTTTAGTTTCTAGACTCAGGCTGATATGTGGCTTAATAAATAATAAGGGCGTCTTTTATGCATATAAGATAAAAGGAAATTTCTGTCTCTCAAACCGTACAATAGACTCTAATTTTATGCCAGCTCCCTTAATCTTCTCTTTTATTACTCTTAAGTTTTAAAGGTTAAAAAAGGTGTGGGGCATGTGCCCCCAAACTGGCATCACCCCTCCACTCGCCCGGCACAGGGACGAGCACTTAAGATCTTCCAGCCTCTACCTGGAAGCCTGGAGCTTTCATTTGCATACCATGCCCACCCTGCAGGCACGCCCAGGTCCGAGAGGGACCCTGGAGTCCCTTCCCTCCGGCCGGGACTCCCCCAGAGGTCCCCAGCCCTCCAGGAAGCGGCCGCCACTTCGCACAGTGTGTGTGTGTGTGTGTGTGTGTGTGTGTGTGTGTGTGTGTGTGTGTGTGTGTGTGTGCGATTTCTAGCCCGCTCCGCAGCATGCAAACTTGACCTTAAAACGCGCAGAAGCTTGTCCCCGCAGAGGCCACGGGCCGGGACACGCGACCTGCGGCTTGCCTTCCCCGGGGACCTCCGTCCCCGCCGCTCTACGGAGAAGCCGCGCGAGGAGCGGGTCTCTGGGTGGCCCCAGCCGGGGAGGGCTCCCACGCGGGCCCCGGGAACTTCGCGGCGTCCCACTCACGGCTGCGGCTGCCGCGTGGGGCTGCGAAGCCGCGGCATCTGCTGGACGCTCGCTGCAGTCGCACGGCCGCCCTCGCCCGCTCCTCGGGGACCCACGGGCTCCGCCGCCCAGAAGCCCTAGACCCGGCTAGTTCCGGATCGCGCCGCCCCCGCCCCATAGCGACAAAGACGCGGCGCGCCAAGTTTCCCACGAGGGAAAGTGAAAGTGGCGGAGGGTGGGGGAGGAGAGGGGTCGCGCCCCAGCGCCCCTCGCTTGTCTACGTGCCCAAGCCGACCTACCGGGGAGCTGGGGGCCCGGGGCGCGAGGTCCCCGTCACTGCGCCACCCCGGCACTCCGAGCCCGGCTCTCCTCTGCCACGCGTGCTGCCCCGGAGTTGCTCTCCCTCGGCCAGCAATGGGACAGCGCCGAGGTCCCCGTGACGCCGGAGAAAGGAGGAGCGCCACCGCCGCGCTCCCTCCCGCAGAGGAAGCTCCGCGCCCCGCGCTCGGGATCCCCGCACCGCGCTGGGGACCGAAGTTCCGTGGCGCGCGCGCGGGTAGGTCGAGGCTCCCGGCCCGGGTACCCGCTTCTCTGCGGCTGCCCCGCCCGCAAGACACACACCAGGCGTCGGAGGAACGGGATTGCTAAGTGATTTGCCCAAAGTCGCCGAGAGGGCGGTGACAAAGCAACTCACGTCTGCTACTCCCGGGCTGTCCCCCCACCGCACGCCGGGCTCAAGGCTGGCAGGACTGGCCTGGATGCAAGCGGGCCTTGAGGGCGAGGCCAGCAACGGCCTGCGCTGCTTGGCGAGCGTTATCAGCAGCGTGGGAAGGTGGAGTCTTGCAGGATAATTAGGGTACAAAGTTGTGTTTTAATCAGTGGCTAGATGCGGAGTACGCTTCCTCTTTCCCCTCTGGCGGAGGTGAGGGTGGCAGGGGGTGATGCTGTCTCGGGTTCACAGAGTAACTGCATCAAAGAATGGTACACGCCCATTAAACCAGCCGGCCAGTAGCTGACTCTTGGGGTTCTTGTAAGGGGTCCTGTGAGTACGTTCACTTTGTAAAGTAGACACAGTAGGTGTGGTGGTGCATCACATTCCCAAAGAGTCTTCCGCATCCGGTGGGGGTGGGGTGGGGTAGGGGACTGTGCCTGGAATCTGCCCTGCAGGGCAAGGAGGACTGAGTGAGTCAGCCCGAGCAGGTTTATTCTTTGTTCTATCTTTTGAAATGGACTGAAAGCCTGCAGTGTGCCTGGCCGGACCTAGAATCCAGATCTCAGTTAGTTCCAAAGGGTGCTCACATCAGCAGAGAGCCTCAGCCTCCCTACCCTGGCTTAAAAGAGCATCCTGTGCTCAGTGTGCAAGCATCTTCATGTCCATTTTACAGACTTACTGAGAGAAACAGGGGCCGCCTTGGCCCACCTCTCCTTCCCGCGGAGACCTCTACTTTCTGGAGAAGTCATTAAATTGCCTCCACAATTCATCTTGCCAGTAAGTCACCTCTTCCAGGTTGGCGTCATCTGTGCTGGAGAGGAAGGAGAAGAAACCAAGGTCGTCCTCCGTTCCATGCCCTGTTCGAAGCACTAATGCAGTTGAAATAGATCTCCACGACCTTATGAAGGGGGAAGAACTGTTTTTGTTCTGATTTTGCAAATGAGAATTGGGACTCAAGGAACAGGGTGGGGAGTGGGTGTGGGGTTGGAGAGGGAAGAGCCAGAATGTAGACTTCATGGTCTGTTGGGTGTGCGCCCTTAACCATAGAGGAGCCCAGGCCAAGAGGGCTGGAATCCGTAAGAACCAGCAGCCATCCTCAGCCCCAGCTCAAGCAGCACCAGCCTCCAGTTACCTCAGGCAAGGCACACTAGGAAACACACGTATCTGTTTTTATTAGTTTGAACCGATCAAAGTGGATATCCACTCACTTCCTGGTTCCCCGAGCCCCAGATCTTTGGCCAATCATTTTTGTCCTAAAGCAAGTGTTTTCTATGGTGGGACCTTTATCTTTTATTTTTATTTTTTACATTTATTTATTCGTTTGGGGCAAAGAGGTCAGAGGACGCCTTTCAGGAGTCAGTTCTTTCCTCACACCATGTAGGCCCTGGAGATGGACCTTAGGTTGTAAGGCTTAGTGGCAAATGCCCTCACCCTGTGAACCATGTTAACTGCCCAGTGATGGGACCTTTTGTTCTAACTTGCTTTCTGTGGTTGTGATAAACAACACTGACAAAAAGCAACTTGGGGAAGAAAGGGTTTATCTGGCTTATACATCCCGATCACAGTCCATTGCTGAGGGAAGTAACTCAAGCAGGGACCATGGAGGAAAGCTGTTCATTGGCTTGCTTCCAGGCTAGTACAACTAGCCTTCTTATACCTGCCTAGGGATGGTACTGCCCAGAGTGGGCAGGGCCCTGCTACATCACCTAGAATCCAGAAAATGCTGGACAGATATGCCTCAGGCCAATCTGATGGAGGCATTTCCTCAATTGAGGTTCTTTTGCAGGTGTGTCAAGCTGACAATCAAAATTAGCCATCACACCTTTAAAAAAACATCTTCAACTTCATGTTCCTAAGCTTAGTTTTGAATTATTGTTTTAGGTTATTCATGGGGATGATTATTATTTCTATTCCGGTCATATCTGGTGTTACCTTTCTCTCCATCCATTGTCTTCAGTGACTGTCCTTGTTCTCTTAAAATCTTATTGCAAATAGTTCCCCCAATCTGAAAAGTAGGCTGCCCAACTTGGATTGTGACCCTCTGAGGAGAAGCGGCCTTTCATTATGCTTCTTGTATGCAGCACCCTTATGAATGAGGGGCCTTAACACTCCACGAGTGTTTTCTAGCTGGGGTGTGACTCCTCTGAAGGTTCAGGGTGGAGAATCCTCTGCCTCCTCCTGGTGGCCATCAATCCTTGCTCTGAGCTGTATCACTCCATTTCTTCTTCCACTGTACTCTGGCCTGCCTTCCTATGTTTCTTCTGTTTCCAAATTCCTCTTTGCTTTAAGAAGAGCATGCAGAGCTGGAGAGATGGCTCAGAGGTTAAGAGCACCGACTGCTCTTCCAGAGGTCCTGAGTTCAATTCCCAGCACCCACATGGTGGCTCACAACCATTTGTAATGAGATATGGCGCCTTCTTCTGTGTAAATAACAAATTAATAAATCTTAAAAATAGCATGCATTGGATTTAGAGCCCACTCTAATCCAATATGGTCTCCTTCTAACTGGATCACACCTGCGCAGGTTCTCTTGGCAAATGAGGGTCCATTCATGGAGTTCAAGAGGACATAGACTTTGGGGGAGACACTCACCTCCCACAATTGCCAAAAGTCAGTGAATGATACAGTGTTTGAGCTAAGGATGCAAAGAGGTATAATTGAGGTACCTGCTGCCCCCAAAGAAACTCTGGCTACAGAAGTTGGCCTTGCACTAAGATCAGAAGTAACGAAGGAAGGAGACACTGAGGGCAAACGACAGCTCCGGGACAGTGGCTAGGGATCCCCCTGGGAACCTCATCCTAAGGCAAGAGTGATCTAGGCACAATCAAGGGAGACTTACTGACGCACACCTCCAAGGGCAAAGTTGTGCCGGGCAGCATCCCATGTCTGAAGCGTCCCCGGAAGTGAGAGGCTGAGGGAATGCAAGTACTTACACACGAAATGGAAGAATGCTTTGAGTTACTGCCATAATACCCTGCTGTAGTCCCAGAGCATTTGGTGTCAGGCCCAAAGGAACGTCCAGTTTCCCCTAGTGATTAGCTAAAACCCAGCGTTCCTCAGGAACTTGTGAAGCCAGTTCCGGTCTACCAAAGGGAGTCATTTCCTTTACCTCCAGCAAAAGGGACTTTCGACTCTTCAATTCACATACAGCTTTGGTGCCTATCAGCAGCATATCAAGGCCCACTGTAGCCTTCAGGCTCCCCATTCCTTACTCACAGGTACTTGTTATACATTCCACAGCCCCCTTCCAGCTCAGAGACTTCCCTCCCACAAGCTACTCACCCTTCCTTACAAGCCTTGCTGTTGTTGCTCTGCTCTAGACTCTCAGCTCCTGCTGTCCTCACGGTGTCTTTTTCTATTCTCTACCTGAGGCTCCCTTCTCCACACGAAGTCCAGTCAGCTGGCCACGTCCAGTCTACTTTTTTCTCTCTGCTTTGGACTCTTCCAGATGCTTCTGGCTGTTGTCTCTTATTTATAATAAAACCCTTAGCCGTGTCATGGAGTGGTCATGTCGGCAGCTTTTTTATTGCATCCCCTAGCATACATTACTCTCTGGGCTGAGGGTGCAGCTCAGTAGTAGAGCAGTGGTTTAGATCCCCAGGATGGAAGGTGGGGTGGGGGGTGGGGAAGTACCCTCAGTGCTTTGCTCTTTCAGAAAGTCCGGAGCACTATCAGAGAGAATACCGTGTCTTATAATCAAGGATCCCGAGGCTTGAAGGAGTTGCGTAACTCGCCCAGGTTATGTCACAGATAGGTCATAGTTTGTGTGTGACACAGCTCTGGAGACCGCTTGTTCAGGAACCCTGCCACACCTCTCTGCCCACACAGAAGGATGTTGCTTCCTGAGTTGCTTGTCAGTACTGACTGTGCTGTGCTTGCTCCAAGGAAAGTCCCTGGAGAAAACATGACAGCCTCCTTTAGGTGGCGTGGGTTCCAGTTGGCAAATGGCCAGCCTTCCTAGGTATCTGAGCAGGCTTCACCTGAGTGTACTGAAGAATCCCTGTCGACCCTCCCACTCAGGAAAGGACCCTTTCTGTGGAACTCAGTTGCCTTAAGGAAGTAGGGGCTGAAGGCACACAGAGTCATTGGTAAGAAGTTGGGCACAAAGGATGAGAAGACAAGCCCCTCACTTCCAGTAGTTTCATGTGATGTTTTGACTGTCTGGAGCACCGTTAGAGAGAGCATCATGTCTTAGGATCCAGGATCCCAAGGCTCAAAGGAGTCAGCTGACTAGCCCAGGATGAACACCAGATCAGAGCTGGTAAGAAACATTCCAGACAATCCCTATTCAGGACCCTCCACTCGGGCAGGATGTAAACTAGCAGAACCTGGTATTCACACCCCAGTGTCTAGTCTCACCAAGGTTAAGCAGTACTCACACAACCAGACCTTGGTGTATTTTGAAGAATTTTTTCTTTTCTTTTTTTTGGGGGGGTGGTGGCGGTTTCATGACAGGGTTTCTCTGTGTAGCTTTGCGCCTTTCCTGGAACTCACTCTGTAGCCCAGGCTGGCCTTGAACTCACAGAGATCCACCTGCCTCTGCCTCCCGAGTGCTGGGATTAAAGTCAAGAGTCACCACCGCCCGGCAGATTTTTTCTTTTGGGGGAGGGTGAGAATCTGCAACTATGACCAGCAGCTGTGGCTAAGGAGAATGTCTAGCCTTAGGCTGTGGATCTCATGTATGGTTTTCTGCGCTTCCCTGGATTTTCTTTACTAAGCAAGCTGGTGACCTGCTGGGTCAGCTTGCCGGCTGTCTTCACAGATATATGCATTTGAGGTTGACACTCCTTTGAGTCTGCTGTGAGCCACTGCATTCTTGCGCCTGCATTGCTGCATTGGTTGCTATGAGAGAATATCAAAATATAAAAGTCAGGCCCTAGCCTTGAGAAAAATCCCATTTAATCTAGGAGGCATGAGCTATTTGGACAACATTCTATGTGTGTTTGTAGAGGAATCTGTAAGCAGTTTCTGCTTCTCAAAATCAGGCTCTCCTTGGCTACCCTTTAAAGTTAATTTTTTAGAGCATTTTTGCCCCCCCCCCCCCCAACACACACACATTCTTTTTGTTTTTCGACAGGATATTATGTAGCCCTACTGGCCTTGAACTTTCCTGCTTCCACTTTCGGGATTATAGGTGTTCTATAGCATGTCCTGGTTTGGCTGGCTTCTTGAGGGATGGGCTCCTTCATCTTGTATCACCTTTGGCCTCTTTCATGCTTCTTCATCTTTAGGGCACATTAGGTCCAACTAAGTCTGACTTGAGTTTAGCTCTGCAGGGAATTGAGTCAGTACTTACCCAGTGAACTGCAACTTAACGGAGAATGTGAACACCTGGGCATTTGCCTTTGCAACAAACAGCTGGGCCTCCGCCAACCGCAGCAATGAACTATTTAGGCTATATTTACAAAAGACGAATGCCAAGTTGTGGTCAATCCAGGTATTTCTCACTTCTGGTTTCTTCTTTGGCTGTGATTGGATGTGCACATGTGGTGATATGTAGTGATATGTAGTGTGGCATTCCAAAGGATCTTTGTTTTTGGTTTGGACCGATGCCTGACTGGATTCTAGGTAAAAGGCAATTAATATCTGCAAATCTGACCTAAGCATGGTGGTTCATGTCTGTAATCCCAGGAGCAGAGGCAGACTGATGTTAGTTTGAAGCTAGCTGGGGCCGTATGGCAAATTCCAGGCCAGCCTAGGCTACAGAGTGAGTCACTGTATCAGGGTTTCTATGCAATGATAAAACACCACAACCATAAGCAACCTGGGGAAGAGAGGATTTCATCTTCCAGATTGTGGTCCATCCTTCAGGGAAGTCAGCAGGAACTGCAGCAGAGGCCACGAAGGAGTGCTGCTGACTGGTTTGCTCCCCACGGCTTGCTCAGCCTGCTTTTTTACACAACTTAGGAAACACTGCATAGGGATAGCGCCACCCACAATGGACTGAGCCTTCCATATCAATCACTCATCAAAAAAAAAAAAAAAATGTCCTAAAGACTTACCCACAGGCCAATCTGGTGGGGGCATTTTCTCCTTTGGGCTTCCTCTTCCCAAATGACTCTAGATTATGTCATGTTAACAAAACATTAGCCAGCACAATTACCACGTATCAGGCCCTTTACCTGTACCCCAAATTACTGCTAGTCTAGGTGTTTTTGTAATTTCATCTTTTTAAATTTTTATTTTTTGAGACAGAGTCTGTATATTCCAGTCTGGCCTTCAATGCACAATGTAGCTGATGACTTTGAACTTCTGATCCTTTTGCCTCCACCTCCTGAATGCAAGGGTTCAAGGCATGTGCATCACCCCAAAGAGCTGCAATTTTGTCTTAACAGAAACTAAACATCAATTGCTTGCTTGTTTCAGGCTCTCAGACACAATACCCACAAGCGTATGAATTTTGTCTTGTTCTTACCTCTGTCTCTAGAACTTAACACAGTGGTTGGCACATCGTCGATGCTTGCTAAATAAATGAAGTGCCAGTTAATCAACTAAACATAGGTAAGACGGGTTCTTGTCCTCATCAGAGAGCAGGACAGTAGCCACTAGAGGCCAGGAAGGAGAGAGGACAGAGGGCAGAAAAGGTTGAGAAACAAGGGCATTCTGCATTTCTCTCCCAAGCCTAGAATAAGGTGGCTAGAAGCCCAGAAAAGAGAGTGGAGTAGGCCAGGAGTCTATAGTAGTTATCAACCTGGCTGCATATTATAACTAATGATACACAGGTTCATTCTCAAAAATTCTTCTGTAAAGGAACAGGATTTGTGAGTGTGAGTGTGTGTGTGTGTGTGTGTGTGTGTGTGTGTGTGTTACTGTAATGTAGCAGGTTCATTCCCCCCCCCACCCCAGGGCCTTAGGAAGAGGGAAGCCAGGGCAACATAATTCAACATCACCCTCATACCAACAACTATCTTTGAGCAGTTGCTATATGTCTCCCACTGAGGGACCTTTGTAGCTCTATTTACAGACACAGATGGAGCCCCCAGACAAGGGAGGGTTGCAGGCTGTGTAGCCAGCAACTGCACAGGCCAGATGCCGGCCTAAAGGCTGCATTCACACCCAGGTGCCAACCTGCTTCATCAACCGAAGGCAGTTCTGGAAAGGAGCATTGTCTTAGGATGAAACCCCATGACCAAAAGCAAGTTGGGGAGGAAAGGGTTTATAAGGCTTACATTCCCACAGCACTGTTCACCATCAAAGGAAGTCAGGACAGGAACTCAAACAGAGCAGAAAGCTAGAGGCAGGAGCTGATGCAGAGGCCATGGAGGGGTGCTGCTATGGCTTACCCAGACTGCTTTCTGATAGAATCCGGAACTACCAGCCCACAATGGGCTTGGCCTTGACACACCCATCACTAATTAAGAAAATGCCCTACAGGCTTGCATACAGCCTGATCTTATGGTGGCCTGCCCTTCCTTCCTTCCTTCCTCCCTCCCTCCCTCCCTCCCCTCCTTCTCTCTTTCCTTTCTTTCCTTCCTTGCATACAGCTTGATTTTATGGAGGCTCTTTCCTCTCTCCTTTCCTCCCTCCCTCCCTTCCTTTCTTACATTTATTTATGTACATTGGTGTTTTGCCTGCATGTCTGTTTGAAGGTGTTGGGCCCCCTGGAACTGGAGTCACACACAGTTGTGAACCATGGGGTTGCTGGGAATTGAACCTTGAATCCTCTGGTAGAGCAGCCAGTGCTCTTAACCTCTGAGCCATCTCTCCAGCCGCTGGAGGCATTTTCTTAATGGAGGTTCCCTCCTCTCAGATGACTTTAACTTACACCAAGTTGACATAAACCCGGCCAGGATGAACACCAAGGAAGAGCTCCTGGAGGAGGTCACATGGTAGAGTTTGCAAACTGCTTTCTGTTGTTTGCTGGGCTGTGTACTATATAGCTCTATATCCTTTACCAGCCAAGTGTCAATAAAACCTGCTTCATAGAGTTAGCGGGGTGGGAAGATGGCCGGTGGAGTGAGGCACTGTGGCAGAGCTGATGGCACTAATGGACCAGGAACCAGGCTGAGCAGCAGGCTGACGGGACATTTTATCAAAGAAACAGACGAAACGGGGGTGGGGGGTGGGTGGGTGGGGTGGTGGTGGTGGGGGGGGATCAAAGTCTCTTCTAGGAGCTTTGCCCTGTATATGGATGGAGCAGCTCAGCTCAAATCATCCTGCTTGGCTTCTAAGGGAGAGGGACACCCCCAGTCCCAGTGGCTAGGGGTTCTCTCGGTTTGCACTGTGAAGAGCCTATCTTTGGTGGCACAGAGCCGCCATCTTCTAAATGTGGCTGGCTAGAACCAGTTTTTTCTTCACCTGTCTCATCACCAGTGTATGTCTTTTGGGGACACGTACATGCAGAGACCACTTTGGTTTGTTCCGTTGGCTCCTATCATGGCAGGAACTGTGGAGGCCCACAGTACACAGACAGGGACACTCCATGTGCAATGGCAGGTGACTGGCAAGGCTCAGGTACTAGGTAGGAACTTGCCTTACCATTTCCTCACCTTTCGGCTTTGAAGGACATGACCCAACTTCATATCTCAGACAAACTGTGGTCATAGAACTTCAAGGTGTGCTGTGCTGAAAACACACGTCACCTGCTTTTACCACCTACAAGCGCTTTGTTGACATTGCAGCATTTCAAGTGTGCACCTGCTGTTCTTCCCTTAAAACTCCTGGAAAAGGAGGGCTGGTGTAGTGGGTAGCTGTTCTCGCCAGGCCCTGAAGCACCGTTCCTAGTGAGGCAGCAGGTAACTGTTACACCTGCCTATGACCTTGAAGTACATGCCCCTGGGGTGTGGCCACTTGGGACCCTAAAGACCTGGGATGCATGTACATTGCTCTCTCTTCACTACCTTGTGGTTTTGGTGGCTGGGACAGACCAGGGCAGATCTCACCAGCATTGGACCGTGCCTCACCCTTCCAGGATCCTGCAACAAATTCCTTTATTCTGTCTTGTGAGTTAACCCCCAAATAAATTCCTTTGCTTATTAAGAAGACTACGTGGATTGCTATTGATATTTCTCCTTTTAGGCTGGGCTCCAGTTCATTTGATAAAAGTGTCTATTTGGCATGCTCCCTGACCTAGTACCACACAAATGGGGTACTGTGGCATCCCTGTAATGTCAGCATTTGGGAGGGGAAGGAAGGTGGATCAGAAATTCAAGGTCATCCTCAACTATATGGTGATTTCAAAGCCAGCCTAGCTCAAAAGCAAAGCAAAAAACTCCCGGTAAAGCAGTACCAAATGAAAGACTAGAAACTTACAAATGTGTCTAAGGAAATTAGTAGTTAACCACAAGCCCTGTATTTGGGGATTAAATGAAGTCAGGCAGGTTGACTTGGCATGGCCTCCAATTCTGATCCTCTTATTTAGGTGGTAAGAGAATTAGCATGTGACAACGGTATAGTTTCCATGGGTTCTTAAGGACAAGCTTCCTCCTATAAAATAGGCTTTAACCAATACCACTGAAGCAGGAAAACAAAGAAACAACAAAAACCAGGACCAGAATTAAAAAATACACGGGAGGCTAAGTGCTGTTAGCTCCCAATAGACAAGAAATCCAAAGTCCCTTACAAGCCAGGGCCTATGGGCACATGCAACCATTCAAAGCACCAAGATAGTTCTCCTGTGCAAACTTAGTTTGTTCATAGCTAGAACTTTCCAAGACAGGAAAAGACAGACCCTCAGGAGTAGATACCAATGTGTTTCTATCAGAACTGGTCAGTGCTGCATTCCCTTGGCTGCCAGAGAGTCAGCCTGTGCTACCGTGGCGCACAAATGGACTCCCTTAGAATGCGCTGTGGCACGAGTCATCAAATCACTGCCAGAGGCTGACACTGCCCCAGCAGCCTTTTGAAGTTGGCAACTTTGGTCAGAGAGGAAATGCACACGGCACCTAACATGAGCTCCAAAGCCAGGTCTCGGTTTGGTTTCTAGCTCTACTGCTTGGTGGCTGCTCTCGAGCTCTTGGCCAAGTGACTTCACCCTTTCCTCATTCACTCACCTTAAAATGGACGACAGCATTTCCGACCTCATACAGTGTAGTGAGGACGGCATGCATTAACATAGCAAAAGTGCTTGTCGTGGCCACTGGGATGGGTTATTAAAGGTATTAGTCCTTACTCCAACCCCTTACACTATCCTCTCCTTCCCCACCCCCCCACTTCCTTTTCCCTGCTTGTTTCCTGACTGGCACACTAGGGTTGGATGCTTGGGCATGCAAATCAAGGTAATGCCGCTTCTCCAGTGAGTAGCCTACTGAGGAATGGCTGATGATTCACTGTGGTCAAGGAAAAACAACTTTCTTTAAACAATTTTAAAAAAGATTGTGTGTGTGTGTGCGCACACATGCACACATGTCATGAAAGGACACTTGTGGTACTCTGTTTTCGCCTTCACCTACTGAATCTCTAACTCAGGTTGCCAGGCTTGTTGGCAGGCGCCTTTCCCTGCTGAGCCATCTCGCCAGACTGTAATACAAGCTTCTTGAGAATGGCTGTGTTCAGGAAGGCCACTTCCCAAAAGAAGTGCATCAGAAGGTAACTGTCATCTCTAATGCTCTTTTTCTAACTGTAACAGCAGAACCCCTGTGGTGGGCATGGAGAACAAACAATGGCGTTGCTCACCTGAAGCGGAGCTGTTCGTACATCTTGGCTTGTTGAAGTGAAGCTTCCTTACTGCTTACCTTACGCCATTCTTCAGTAGGAGTTTTTGTGACTGACATCAAAGCACAGTAACTGACAGGAAGTTCTTCAGCGTCTGCTGTGCCTGAGATACTTTACAGGAACCACGAACTATACAGCTGTGAACTGGTTCTCAATAAGGTTTGTCTTCAGGGAGACAAACCATGAAAACTCGAAGCAGGAATATTAGGCACCAAACGTTAAGGGCTTGGATTGAGATGACCTCATAGGAGGCCACCCCTCATATATGAACTATATGATGAACTATATGAGAACAACAGATGGGCAGGGGAGGGAAGTGTAGGGAGTGAAGGAAGCCCTGAGTGAGCGAAATTTTCAGTGAATGTGTGCTGTTGACACGGCCATGGCCATGTTAATGACCCCAGAGCCTCAGAACCTCGGAGGAATGGTAAAGCCTCCCTGCCACCTGAGGAACTTGGAAGGAAATGGCTGTACCTTCCTTGGGGGACCAAGTGTGAGTGTTGACAGTGTGTACAGAAAATATCCACCATAGCCTCTCTCCCTCCCTCCCTCCGACATTTATGGCCTGAAAACTGCTCCACAACAGAGACCACTCCTACAGAGATTAGCCAAAACTGTCCCCTTGATATGGCTGTAGACCACAACCCCTGCCTCCTTGTCTGGCTATGCAGTAAGCCCACGCCACTCTTCAACTCTATGTTCCAAACACTCTGGCTTCTGGGGTGCTGAGACTTTCCCAGCAGAGAGCCCAGACCACCTGATGCAGCTTTTCTGTCTGTCATTTCTTGACTCACTCACCACTCTCAGTTAGAACCAAGTCCCAGGAGCCATGCTCGATGGGGCAGAGAGGGGATGTTCTGGGTGGGGGAGAAGTGTAAACGAAGGAGAGGGTTTAGGCTGCATTCATTTGCTGGGTCACCATAATGAAAACACCACATACGGAGTGACTTAAAACAGAAATCTCAAGATTCTGGTCTACAATCAGTATCAACATGGTTTATTCTGTGCTGGGGCCATTTGTTCCTAGATGGAGGCTTGTTGCTGTATTCTTACATCCCTGGTGTCTCTCAAGGAAGACAGAATAAGAGCCTGCCTTAATGACTTTATCTTGACTTAACCAACCTTCTAAAGTCCTGTCTACAAATACATTCCCAATTTGAGAAATTGGGGACTAGAGATTTAACACATGAATCTTGAGGGACACAATTCAGTTCATAACAGGTACCAAAAAATTATTTAAGACTTAGAGATTATTGGGAGATGAAATTGGAAGACTGTATTAGGACCAGACAATGGGTAATTTGAATTGTTGGCCTAGATTTTGTTGTGAGGTATTCATCAGAGAAGACTACTTGGACATGGGTTCAAGATAGTGGAAAGCCTTTATTAGCTGGCTTGTAACTACACTGGATGTTTGGGACCGGAGTGCAGTCCTAAGCCTTTCTCAGGGTGAGCTTTTAAGCACAAATTCACATCCTAGGTTGACACATCTAAGTTAGCAAGAACAGTTAGCCAGAAGAGGAACTCCAGGAGCCAAAAAGCAAGGTTAGTACATTTAGGGTATTGCACAAATCTTAAATTGGTCTTATAATAAAAAAAACAGAACCAGATATCGGGGTAAATGCTGAAAGATCAGAGAGACAAAGGGACAAGCCACTGCCACGTCTCACCTCACCAATTCCACAAATCCTCTGACCAAAATCCTCTGAGTCCTCACCCGAAAGACTCCAGCCAAAAAAGCATCTGGCTGAAAGGGATGCTTCTGCTGGAAAGCCTTTAGTTCCTGTCTCCTCAGGCCTTATATGCCTTTCTCTGCCCAGCCATCACTTACTGGGATTAAAGGCATGTGTGTTTCCCAGTACTGGGATTAAAGGTGTGTGCCACCACTGCCTGGCTCTGTTTTCTCTCCTAGACTGAATCAATCTCCTGGAGTCCAGGGTGGCTTTGAACTCACAGAGATCCAGACAGATCTCTGGCTCCCAAGTGCTAAGATTAAAGGTGTGTACCACCACTGCCTGGCTTCTACATTTAATCTAGTGGATTGCTCTGTTCTCTGATCTTCAAGCAAATTTTATTAGGTTACACATGTACCACCACATAGAGCCTCTCCCAGAACTACTGACTTTGATGGATTAGGTCTTTGTTTCATTTTAGCAAGTGTTGTTACCCATGTGCTGGGTAAAGGCCCGAATGGTACTTTTATCACATCGTCAGTTGTGCTAAGGTCTGAGGCTGTTACATTTTCACTCTTGCAGCAGCAAAGGGGGCAATATAGATTATTAGAATAATTCAGCATCAGTGTGCCACAGTGCTCAGTCAACAAGAAAGAAGAACTGGTTAGAACTGCTGTGTGTAAGTAGTCTGCACTGGGGCTGATGAGGATGAAGGACTCAGGTCAATGCATCATAGAAATAAATATGTGCACAACCACGTTTACTGCAGCACTGTTCACAACAGGTGCCCAAGCACTGAGCAATGGGTAAAGAAAATGTGACACATAGACACAATGAACTTGTTTTTAGCTATAAAGAGCAAAGTTATGCCATTTGCAGGTAAATGGATGCAACTGAAAATAAGAAAATTAGCCGGGTGGTGGTGGCGGCGCTCGCCTGTAATCCCAGCACTCGGGAGGCAGAGGCAGGTGGATCTCTGTGAGTTCAAGGCCAGCCTGGTCTACAAAGTGAGTTCCAGGACAGCCTCCAAAGCTACAAAGAAACCCTGTCTCAAAAACAAAAACAAAAAAAACAAAAGAAAAAAAAAAAGAAAGAAAATTAAGCCAGTCTTAGAAAGACAAAGATCCTGTTTTCTCTCATGAATAGTGTGTCTACTTTAAGTAGGTAAAATCATATATGTATAAATGAAAGTAGAGGCAAGACTGTCTAGGAAAAAGGGGGAGGGGCAGAGGGAAAAGAGGAAAGAGGCAGATAAGAGGTAATATGCTCAATGTGCAATGTAAGCTTGTATGAAAATATCCTTATATAATACAGTACCATGTACAATGAGCATATGCAGGGAATTTTGAAAAGCTAGTCTCACAGAAAGGACGTAAAGATCAAGTAGATTTGATCGCTGGACATTCTTCAAGGTCCTGCGTATGGCTGAGGGCCAGAAGCTTAAAAGCTTCCCTGAGAACCCAGAATAGACAGAATGCCCTCCAAACTGCCCAGTGGTCTTAGAGAAGAGTCCCAGCAGACAGCTCTCTCCAGCTCTGGTAGGAACAGACCCTTCCTCTGTTCTCAGTTGCTCAGATCTGTAATCCCCAACCTCCCAGAGTCAGCTCTCAACTGCATATTCTAAAGACAGTTTCTAAGTGTTCTATAGATTTGTCCAAAGCCAATACCATATCTCCCCAGACATGTTCTACTGTTTAAACATGTTAAACTATGATTTTATGTGTATTGGGTGTGTTGTCCACACGCATGCCTGTGCACATGCATGCCCAGTGCCCACAGAGGCCAGAAGATGGCATTGGAGCACCTGGAACTGGAGTTGTACACAGGGTTATGAGCTGCCACATGGGTACTGGACTCTGCCGAACCATCTCTCTAGTCTTCTAGTGGTTTTTATAGCAATGTTCACTTTTCTACACAACAGGAGAGAAGCAATGACTCAGAATGTCAGGCCAATGCCCACTTGGGAGCCAGAGATAATGAAGTAGAATAATTTGGTTACTGAAATATTAGAGTGTTTGAGAAAGCTGATAGAGCTCTTGACTATCTTACAAATACTCAGGACAGTGTAGAAGTCAAGAGCACAGCCAGACCCAGTCAGCACTTGGGGAGTTCTCTCTTCGAAGATTCAGTACTACCTATACAAATCTTATATAAAACTTACATTTCCTTCACACTTCTACAGTTTGATTTTGAGTCACTTTGACTTGTATCTTCACTTCCTCGCGAGAACTGCTCTTCAGGCAAGGGTGGACGTGCCAAATGCAAAGCTAGTTTTAAGTTTACATCAATACGCCTAAAGTAAGAGACGCAATACAGTTTGTCTTTATTTCATTAGCAAAAAGCACTAAACCTACCCAACAGTTTCTTATCACAGTAAATACACATCTCCAGTAATAATTCAGACTGCAGGTTAAGATAGGCACAGCATACAAGATGGAGACGACGGCCACTGATTCTAAGAACCACTAAATAAGCTACCGAGAACAGCAGTCTTCAGAAGGTTAGCGTCTTGCGTCCCACATAGAACTTCCAGTACTGCTCCATTACAGGGCATGGCAGAAGCTCCTGATCGCTGATGGAGAGTATCTCTGTTATCTGTAGATAATGAGGGATGCCTTGCATTGACTTCCTGGGAGTGTCTGTCAAAATACGAATCAGAATTAAACCAGCCCTTTATAATGTAAGATTTAAACATAAGCATTACATAGTCTAGAATCCAGAATCCAGTCAGTCCATGTCTGATGCCCGAGCATACTTGATAGGTTTTCTGACCAGGACATTCACCATTCCACCTTCTGTACCTGAGAGACAAGCCTGGGGGGGGGGAGAGACAGAGAGAGAGAGAAGGGGGAGAGAGAGAGAGGGAGAGAGAGGGGAAGAGAGAGAGAGTGAGCGTGAGCGAGAGAGTGCACTGGTGGGATGGGGAGAAGGGAGGTGGGGGAGGAGAGAGAGCTGCTTGTAGTCTAAAATTATAGCAGAAAGAGCATGAAGGAAGCTTCTGGAGGTAGCTGAATAAGGCTTCCTGTTCCTCAACTTCCACTGAGTTGTGAATAAAGCAGCTGTGAAGACTAAATGAAATCTCACATGTGTACCATGTTACTTGGCACATGGCAAACAGTCACTGTTGCTATTATGATCACTATAATTGCTGATTTTAGGCTGTTTCGGAACAGAGGACAGACAGATGACCGCTTTTCTAGCCCTTTCTCTACACACCTCAAGGCAATAGCAGCACTTCTAGTTGTTTCATAAGTGAGAAGTTTTTTTTTTTTTAAATTTTTAAATTTTTTATTTTTATCTGCTTCTTAAATGGTGAATGGTGTTAAAAGTGGTTGCTTCAATCTCCAATAGCCTCAGAGCTTGGCTATTTGAGTTATTCATCGATTACCAAATCTTACCAAATTTTACTCTACAGAGACCGCCAGCATGTTTTTAACTTCATCACGGCAGCTTTAGCTAGACACACCATATAGTCCACTAATTATATCCTATAGATATAAATATTGTGTAAAATTAGGTATTTTAAGGGCAGTGGAGCTTTTGATGACCAGTACCCATCTATCTCCGCCCTGTAACTTGCCTGTCTAAGGCTTTTCCTTTCACCTTACTTGGCCATGTCCTTTGGACTGTATCTATTTTCACAGTCTCGACTCATTTCCATCTGTGCCAAAGCAGGCACTGACTCAGACAGGACATAATCCCTTCAGAGGAGGTGAGACAGAGCGAGATCTTTGTTGAGTCTGGGCAAGAGTCACATTTAAGACCCCCTTTTGAGACTTGAATCAACAGGCAGACAGTCTTGAGTAATGAGAGGCTGTTAGGGAAGTCACAGTGTGGAAGGGGCGCTTAGAAATGCCGTGGCTTTTTTTTTTGTTTGTTTGTTCGTTTGTTTTTAAAGATAGGGGTCTCATGCCTCTCAGGCTAGTCTTGAATTCACCATGAAACAGGATGACCCTGAACTTCTGATCTCCCTGCCTTCACCTCCTGAATGGTAGATTACAAGTATGTATCACCATACCAAGTTTAAGGGGTTGGAATTTAGAAGCTGAAAGAAAAGGAATTCCATGTTTAGTCATGCTATTTGAATTCTAGATAAAGCCTTTAGTTCTGTGCCTAGCCTTTACTGACATGTACAAATGTCAATACAATTTCATTTTCAGTGGTTTAAGTCAGTCTGAGTGGGGTTTTAAATTGTCACTTACAGACTGAGGGGACAGCTCAGTAAGTACTCACTTGCCTTATAACCTTAAAGACCTAATTTTTATTCCCCAGAACTCAGGAAAAAGAAAAAGAAAAAGGAAAGAAACAGGCATAGAGGGTAAGAGTATATCTCTGTAATCCCAGCAGAGAGGAGGCAGTAATGATAGGATCCCTGGAGCTCATTGGCCAGCCAGCCTAGTTTTCTTGGCAAATTCCAGGCCACTGAGACCTTGTCACAAAAGCAGAAACAAAAAACCAAAAAACTCAAAACAAAATAAAGCAAAATAAACAAAGGGCAAACAAAACGAAATAAAAAACAAGGTGGACAGCAATTAAGAACAATAGCCAAGGTTCACTTCTGGCTGCCTCGTGTGCATCTACATTTACACACACACACACACACACACACACACACACACACACACACACACAGGCAGACACACAGATACACACACATACACACATGTACACACATGCACACACACATGCACACATAGACACACACAGAGATACACATATACACATGTACACACGTGCACACACACATGCACACAGAGACACACACAGGCAGACACACACAGAGACACACACAACAATACACACACATGCACACATATACACATATGCACACATACACACACACACACACACACACACACACACACACACACACACAGACACACACCACACACGTCCTTGTGCACATAGAAAAGCACTGGAGAAGCCAGGGAAGTCAAACTCACAGACATCCTTCACAGGAGAGAGATGTTTAACCTGTCCTCCTCCTAGAATTCTGGGAATGGATTTAGTTTACAACCTAGTGATCCTTTGCTGTCTGTTGAGCCAAACTCCGCCTGTGTCTCCCAGAATTTATGTTTTACTGATCCCAGACTCTTCCCCCCTAAATCCTGAGCATTACTTCTATGCCATAAAACTCATCCTGTGAGAGATGTCATTTGTACTTTACAAGAGCCTAAGTGACTTCTGTGTCATCTTAGGGCCAGGCCAACCCTGACACCTACGGACATTGTGCTTACTCAGTCATTCTCTCTAGATCCTTGTTTTGAGCAAAGTTTTTAAGTCAACAAGAACTCATCTTACAGACAAAGCTGTATGTACTTTGTAAAGAGCTTTAAGGTAAACATGTCTTAAGCTTTGTTGTACTCAATGGCTTGAATTAACTGTTATCTGAAAACTTCTTTCCAAAATTGTGCTATGCTTATGTATGGCAAAAATATATAAGCTGATGTCAGACTTGCAACGTCTTGGTCCAGCACTGGTTATACTGGTTAAATTGGGCTGAACAGAGTTTCACTTTTCCCTTACGTGGACTGCTTCCTGTCCTGCTGGCTGTAAAGCTTGCAGGGACCCCCACAATTAACAGTTGTGTTTTTCACAGATCTTGAACTGAATTGATGGGCTTTGGCAATCCTGCTTCAACCTTCCAAGTAATTGCAACTGTGGGCATGTATCACCATACCCTGTTTTCAGAAACAAGGTATCCCACAAAAGCTGGAGATGGGAGGTACTGCTCAGGTAACACTCACAACCCAAGGTTCTCACCTCCATATGATAACTGCACCTACATTAGTTATGTTCTGAGTGCTTAATCTCTGACCGTTTATTTCTACTTTATGCTTTATTTCAGTCATGTGCAAATACTTCTGTAGGATTGCTATTTGTAAGCAAAGTAACTAGGCTGAGGATATGTACATACTTTACATTTCAGACACGTCTGCCAGTGTCCACCTAAAGTCCTCTTTTCCACTGACAGTATATGAATATCTACGATGGTGGCTATTTTCTCCTCCATGTCCATACTAATACTGCATAATATGAATTTTTAGAAGCTATCCACTCTGGTTATACAAAATAAAACTATTGTTTTCATTGATACCATCCTGATATCTAGTATGAGCATCTTTCATATGGACTTAATACCTTTAAAATCTCTAGACCTAGGCAAGTGCCTATTAAAGATTCTGTTGGCAGTGACTGATCAGATAGCAACCCAGAATATGTTGTTGATTAGGTCAGGAATTTAATCTGTGTATGAATCAAAATTCTTCTTTCAAACTGTATTCTCAGCTCACTGAGCACGAGAGTACAAGGCTTAGTTAACTCTGGTGCTCAAGAGGGAGAAATTTGTTGCATGTCTTGCTAACAAGAGCCTCATTGCAATCCTAGCTCTATACACAAGAACGGTTTCAGAGAGTCTTTGCCTACACTTCTTTTCTATGGACACTAAAACAAAAGGGATTTTCACTTGTTTATTTTGAGATGAGATCCCAGTATGTTGCTCAGCTGATCTTGAACTTCCGGGGGAAGCAGGGGTCTATTGACACACCAGACTTGGGGTCTCCTATGGTTGCAAAGGAGCAGAGTAGGGAGGCCTCAGCTGAGGGGGTAGATGCCAGTGCCAATGCCAATGCAATACCCCATCACCTCAGGCCAAGACTCCTTTAGAGACTCAAGTTCTTTATAATTGGCCTGACTCTTAATTGTGACACCCTTTTTTAAAAATCCAGTGTTCAGACAGGCCTACTGCTTCAATCTCCAGTGTAAAATTCCTTGTAATGTGTAAAAGTATCCAACATAATTTGCTGTGTCTAAGTTAGTATTTTCTCTGTTTACTGTGTTGTGGTTTGAATATGAAATGTTCTCCACAGGCTCCTATTTTGAATAGTTGGTCGTTAGCTGGTAGTGCTAATTTGGGAGATTGCAGAAACTTCAGTGGGTAGAGCCTTGGTGAGGAAGTAGGTCACTGAGGGAAGGCCTTGGGCACATATTATCTTGGGCTACCACTTCTCCTGCTTTCTGCTTCCTAGTCAGCCACGAAGGGACATTTCTGGCACCGTGGTGTCTTGCTAAAGCACATGGAACCAAATAACTACAGACTTTGAAACTGTGCGCCAAAAGGAAGCTTTCGTCCCTAAGCCATTCTTTCAGGCATTTTCTTTTCTTTGGTGACATTAAGAGCAATAGATACATTTTGCTACCTAAGAAGGACTTTTGCCAGAAACTATTGGTTACTTCCTTTCTGGCTGTTTCTTCTGTCAGCTGACAGAATGTTGGCTAATATGTTATATGCAAAACTCTCCTTGCAGCTATGTGTGGAATTTGGTTAAATTCTGGCCAATGAAATGTATGCCATAGTTCTGGGTTAGACATTAGGCAAAATTCCTTAAGGTTGCCTCCTAATGTCTAGAGCTCAGATGTGATGGCTAGCTATTCATTACAATGTGGGGCCGTGAGCTGAGCTAAGAACACAGTATTGAGGAACACGGAGCAGAAAGACAGGATGACTGTGCTGCTGATATATCCGCTGTGGACTGCCAGTATCCAGCCTTCCCTGTCAAAGAATAGTTGTATGTATTGTGTGTGTGGGGCAGGGGGCATGCAGATGCCTCAGAGCACACATGGAAGCCAGGGGACCGTTTTCAGGAGTTAGTTCTCTCCTCTACCATGTGGGTCCTAGAGACTGAATACAGGTAGTCAGCTTGGCAGCAAGCACTTTAGTCTGGTGAGCCATCACACTAACCAAAAAAAATCTCTCCTGCCCACTGCCACTTACATTTTTTTCTTTTCTGGAAAAGAAGTATGTATGTAGTTTTAAATGCCTACTTCGAAACAGTCTTTTGGAAAGTAAGTAGTCAGAAACACAGCTCCAGAATTAGTGTCTCTTCTGGGCCCCCAGTCCTAGCGTGTTCCTATCCCATCACCTGCTCCTTTTGGGGATTTTGTTGCTGAGTTTTCAGCTAAAAAATACTTTTTTTTTAATTGAAAAAACTTTCATACAACACTTGATCATGTTTTCCCCTCTCCGGATTCCTTCCATATCTTCCCCACCTCTCTAACCACCCAACTTTTTTATTTAAGTCTTTTTTTTTTTTTTTCATTTTACAAACCAACCACAGCTCCCCTCCCTCTCCACCTCTCCTCTACCCCCATCTCCCCTCACCCCCATCCACTTCTCAGAGAGGGCTCTAGGATGGCAATTGGGGTAGTCACCAGTTTGATTACGGGGGGAGGCCAGTTGAGGCACCCCCTCCATTGTTGCTAGGAGTCTTAGCTGGGGTCCTCCTTGTGGATTCCTGGGAGTTTCCCTAGCACCAGGTTTCTCCCTGACACCTATCAAGATATCTCTTTCCTTGCTCTCCTTCTCTGTCCTTCCCCAAGTCAACCATCCTGTTCCCTAGTGTTCTCATCCACCCACCCAAGGAGATCTCTCTTTCCCATTCCTAGTTGTCTACTGACCTCCACATGCACACCATGGCATACATGTATGTGCACATGTGTGTACACACACACAGACACACACAGAGACAATAAATGTTTTAAAAGAGGTAATAGTAACTAAAATTGCTTTTACCATTTATTGAATTCTATTATAGTCTTTGAGATCTTGACATGCCTACTTAAGATCATCCAACTAAATCCTGTTTAAAACAGAGTCCTTTAGATCATATTCATGCTTAAATTCATTTATTCATACATTCAATGAACATTATTCCATGGATATTTATTGGAAGCTATGGTGTGGTGGATGTTGAGGACTATAAGAAATAAGAGCCTTCAAGAATCTCTTGGAACTCCAGACCTCTTCGATCTCTCAGAAGGATAAAAGCCAGGCAACCAGTGATGAAGTACAATAGAGAAGGCCAGGCCTAAGGTCTGACACTCTAGCTGCACTGTTTTAAGGCCTGTATACACTTCTTATAAGAGGAGGCATACACAGTCTCAGCTTCCCCTCTTCCATACCTTATCTTCTTAAACATCTATTTACTTGGCTTTTATACTGAGTCATTGAAGCAATACACTTCTATAATGGTCTACTGACCTCCACATGCACACCATGGCATACATGTATGTGCACATGTGCTTTGGTCAAACGTAAATACATGGCCATCCTAGCTGTAAGAAGTATAAAATGCTCTTTTATTTATTTACTTATTTGGCTTGTCGAGACAGGGTTTCTCTGTGTAGCATTGCGCCTTTCCTGGATCTCGCTCTGTAGACCAGGCTGGCCTCAAACTCACAGAGATCTGCCTCGCTCTGCCTCCCGAGTGCTGGGATTAAAGGAGTGCACCACCACCGCCCAGCTTAAAATGCTCTTTCTAATTCTCCCTTTTCCTCCTCTCTCCAAAAAACACTCTTCAAAGACTGGTCGCTGGAAACACAAGAGACAGATTTTGCTTATGACCTGGGGTAGGGTCATGAAGTCCCCATACGGGTTAGTCTGGTCTCTATAGTGTCAGAGACAAGTCTTTATTTCCCTAACTTGTTTTTTTGTTTGTTTGTTTGTTTGTTTGTTTTTGTTTTTTGTTTTTTCCAGACAGGGTTTCTCTGCAGCTTTGGAGCCTGTCCTGGACTAGCTCTGTAGACCAGGCTGGCCTCAAACTCACAGAGATCCACTTGCCTCTGCCTCCCGAGTGCTGAGATTACAGGGGTGCACCACGACCGCCCAACCCCCTGACTTGTTTTGATATGCAAGAAAGAAGAAAAATTCTCTCATGAATGCTTCTCTTGCAGTTGGGTTAAAGCATTTTACATTTTTCTAACTTATACTGTCATGTATAAAACAAGGACACAAGAATCCTAATCAAGCAGGGAGGCAGAGGCAGGCAGATCTCCGTGAGTTTGAGGCCAGCCTGGTCTACAAAGCAAGTTCCAGGAAAGGAGCAAAGTTACACAGAGAAACCCTGTTTCGAAAAACTCACAAGACAAAAAAAAACAAAACCAACCAAACAAACAACAACAACAACAAAAAGAATATTAATCAAGAAAGTTGAAATGAAACTCCAACAGCATTCAGCAAGGGTCTGTCTGTGGATTTTCAGGCTCAGATCAAGTATGGAGAAGTTAGATAGCCCCTGGAACCTCTACAGCTTTCAAATTAGCATACATGTTTTTAAAAGTATCTGAAGTAAAGGGCAATCAGGATTTTTGGAAAGAAATTCATAGTAAGAAATTGTTTACATAGGCAACAGGGGAAAAACTGGGAAGCAGATGGTCTTCATGATACAGTTCCTCTTTTATTTCCAGGTTAGAAACTAGGAGGAGAAAGGTTCGCTAGATTTTCCTGGAAACAGCTGTGGGTGTGATGTATGTATATGTGTGGAGTGGGGTGGGAAAGGGAGAGAGGGGGGGAGGAGACAGACAGACAGACAGACAGAGGGACAGAATAAGAGAGACACTGACATAACAATTTCACCCTTAGGAAGCTATCAATTATCAGTTGCATAAGAAATGATATACTACATCTCATACAAGATCCACAGTCAGGCTTGGTGATAGGAGTCACTTAAAAATAAAGAGGTCACTAGGCCTGACTCTGTGATTTGATTAAATTGACCTACTGTAGTTAGGGTTAGTATGCTGGTACTTTTGTCAACTTGATTAGAGTCTCTACCTCAAAAGTGAGAACCTCACTAAGGAATTACCTCCATCACACTGGCCTGGAGGTATGTCTGTGGGGCACTTTCTTGACTGTTAGTTGATGTGGGAAGGCCTAGCCCACGGTGGGAAGTGCCACCTCCTAGGGGGGGCTTGGTGGTCTGTCTAAGAAAGCAAGCCCCAAACCAACCAGTGTCTTTGGTCTCTCCTCCAGTTCTTCCCTCTAGGTTCCTGCCTTGGTTTCCTGATGGTGGACTTTAACCTGCAAGCCAAACATCTCCTTTCCTCCCCTAAACTGTTTATGGTCATTGCTCTATCACAGCAACAGAGAAGAAAATTAGGACAGTTTGGAACCAAACACCAGAATTACAAGAACTGCTAGGTTTCTTAAGCCTTTCATTACCCCATGTTTACTGATCTGATCTCCCAGACTAAGTTTCCAAATGAAGAAACATACTTAGGAAGCCTGTCTTTACAAAACTGGGAGAAGATACCTACCAGGATGGAGGTACTTATCTTAGTTTGGATTTCTCCTGCTGTTATGAAACACTATGACCAAAATGCAAGTTGGGGAGGACAGGGTTTATTTGGCTTACATGCTCATATCACTGTTTATCACTGAAGGAAGTCAGGACAGAAATTCAAGCAGGGCAGGACCCCACAGGCAGGAGCAGATACAGAGGCCGTATAGGGGTGCTGCTTACTGGCTTGCTCTCCATGGCTTGCTCCGCCTGCTTTCCAATAGAACCCAGGACCACCAACCCAGCGATGGCCCCACCTACAAAGGACTGGGCCCTCCCTGAATGATCACTAATTAAGAAAATGCTCTATAGGCTTGCCTACAGCCCAGTTTATGGAGGCAGTTTCTCAACTTAGGCTCCCTCCTCTCAGATGACTCCAGCTTGTGTCAAGCTGACACATAAAACCAGTCAGCATAGTATTTTTTTTTTAAAGACAGGATCCAAGGAGGTTAAGGTGCTTTTTGACAATCAAGTCAAGTGTGAGTGACACTCATTTGTGAGACTGCACCTCCTTTATTTCTCAGGATAGCATCTCCATTTGATAAGCAGTGTTAGCTTAATAAGCAAAGATTCATTTTAGTGCAAGTTTTCAGAAAACACGTGAACAGAACAAGTTTTTGGGGAGGAAAAGTACTCTTTCCCATGCATGACACTTTAAGAAAACCACTCAGAGAATTTAGAACAGATTCAGAGAAAGGAATTAATTATCAAAGATGGTATATCTAAAAACTTCCTAGAAGCAACTGTGGCTAGGACAGTGAAGTGACACAAATACTACTGGGGATGTAGAGACTTTGATCATTACTGCAGGAATGTAAAACACTTCTGATGATGAGGAACACAGTCTGGCTATTCTTCAATAAAACCTAGAGTTACTATACAATATACCAATTCCATTCCTCACTGTATAACCACAAGAACATAAGACAGGTACTCTACCCAACCCACCCTCCGAGACTGCAACTGTTCCCTAAGACAGAGCCTGCCAGCACCCAACTGGACTAAGAGGTGCGTCTTTATCCTCATACCCGAACACCCCAGCCCCTAGGCTCTGGGCCCAGGGGCACAACTCTGCACCCCTACACCACCACCCATTGCAGTTCCAGTTTCAGGCCAGTAGGCAGGCAGAACTCCTGCACACAGGTTAGACTACCATCATCCCCCATCAGACCCTGTAACCCAAGACCCACCTCCCTCAAATCCCACCCACCCTCGGAGACTACAACTGTTCCCTGAGACAGAGACTGCCAGCACCCGACTGGACTAAGAGGCTAGTTGGCAAGCAGACCTCCTGCAGACAGGTCAGACTACCACCATCTACCACATGGTAAGACTGCAGCTACTCCTTGAGACAGAGCCCACTAGCACCAGTTGGACTAAGAGCTGCTCCCTGAGACAAAGAGTCCATCAGCATCGACAAGACCAAGAGTTTCCACTGGATCAAGATTATCAATCAGTCCAAGAAAGGATCCCTCAGACAGAGACACCGCTTGCACCAAGTGGAGAAAGAGATGGGTAGACACCAGTGCAAAAATACAATCAACAACATAAAAAACCAACATGGCTCCATTAGAACTTACATCAGCAAGACCTAAATATCCCAACACAGAAGAAACAGAAGATATCTAACATAAAAATGACTTTAACAAGATATTAGAGATCTTAAAAGAGGAAATGAAAAATTCCCTTAAAGAAATCGAGGAAAAGTCAAACAAAAAATGGGAAGAAATAAAAAATCCCTTGGAAGTCAAGAGAAAATAATTAAACAAGTGAGGGAAACAGTTCAAGATTTCAAAACTGAAATAGAGACAATAAAGAAGACACAAACTGAGGTAATGCTGGAAGTGGAAAATCTGAGTAAACAAACAGGAACTACAGATGCAAGTATAACCAACAGAATGCAAGATATGGTGTTGAAGATATGGTAGAGGAAATAGATTCATCAGTCAAAGAAAACACTAAAGCCAATAAAGTCATGACCCAAAATGTCCAGGAAATTTGGGACACCATGAAAAGACCAAACCTAAGAATAATAGGGATAGAAGAAGGAGAAGAATACCAACTCAAAGGCACAGAAAATATATTCAACAAAATCATAGAAGAAAACTTTCCCAACCTAAAGAAGAAAATGCCTATGAAAATACAAGAAGGTTACAGAACACCAAATAGACTGGATTAAAAAAAAAATCCCCTTGCCACATAATAATCAAACCACTAAAGATACTGAATAAAGAAAAAATATTAAGAGCTGCAAAGGAAAAAGGCTTTTCAATGGAGACTCCAAAAGCCAGAAGGTCCTGGACAGATGTTATGCAGATACTAAGAGACCATGGATGCCAACCCAGACTATTATACCCAGCAAAACTCTCAATCAACATAGACGGAATAACAAAATATTCCATGATAAAACCAGATTTAAACAATATCTCTCCACAAATCCACCCTTACAGAAAGCACTTGAAGGAAAAATCCAACCTAAGGAAGTTAGATATACCCATAAAAATACAGGCAATAGATAATCCTACACCAACAAATACTAAAGAAGGGAAACACACAACACTACCACCAAAAAATAACAGGAATTAACAATCACTGGTCATTAATATCCATCAATATCAATGGTCTCAATTAACCTATAAAAAGACACAGGCTAACAGAAAGGATATGAAAACAAGATCCATCCATTTGCTGCATACAAGAAATACACCTCAACTTCAAAGACAGGCACTACCCCAGAATAAAGGGCAGGGAAAAGACTTTCCAATCAAATGGATATAAGAAGCAAGCTGGTGTAGCTATCCTAATATCTAATAAAATAGACTTAAAACTAAAATCATCGAAAGAGATTGGAAAGGACACTACATATTTATCACAGGGAAAATAGGACAAGATGAAGTCTCAATTCTGAATATTTATGTCCCAAATACAAGGGCACTTACATTCATAAAAGAAGCATTACTAAAGCTTAAATCACACATCAAACCCCATACACTTGTAGTGGGAGACTTCAACACCCCACTCTCACCAATGGACAGGTCTGCCAGACAGAAACTTAACAGAGAAATAAGGGAACTAACAGACATTATGACTCAAATAGACTTAATAGGTATCTACAGACTATTCCATCCTAACACAAAACAACACACCTTCTTTTCAGCACCCCATGGAACCTTCTCCAAAATCGACCACATGCTTGGTCACAAAGCAAACATCAACAGAAAAAAACTGAAATAACCTCCTGTATCTTATCAGACCACCATGGCTTAAAGTTAGACTTCAACAACAACAAAAATTACAGAAAACCTACAATCTCATGGAAACTGACTAATGCCCAATTGAATCACCAATGTGTCAAGGAAAAAATAAAGAAATTAAATATTTTCTAGAATTTAATGAAAATGAATGTACAACATACCCAAACTTGTGGGACACTATGAAAGCAGTGCTAAGAGGAAAACTCATAGCTCTAAATGCCCACATGAAGAACTTGGAGAAATCTCCCACTAGTGACTCAACAGCACAACTGAAAGCTCTAGAACAAGAAGAAGCAGAGTCACCCAGGAGAAACAGACACCAGGAAATAATCAAATTGAGGGCTGAAATCAATAAAATAGAAACAAAGAGAACAATACAAAGATCAATGAAACAAAGAGTTAGTTCTTTGAGAAAATCAACAAGATAGATAAGCCCTTATCCAAATGAACCAAAAAGCAGAGAGAAAGCATCCAAATTAACAAAATCAGAAATGAAAAGGGGGACATAACAACAGACAATGAGGAAATCCAGAGAGTCATCAGTCCATACTTCAAAAACCTCTACTCCACAAAATCTGAAAATCTGAAATGGATGATTTTCTGGATAAGTCCCCCATACCAAAGTTAAATCAAGACCAGATAAACGATTTAAAAGACCAATAACCCCTAAGGAAATAGAAAAGGTCATTAAAAGTCTCTCAACCAAAAAAAAAAAAAAGCCCAGGACTAGATGGTTTCAGTGCAGAGTTCTACCAGATTTTCAAAGAAGAACTAATACCAATACTCTTCAAATTGTTCCACACAATAGAAACAGAAGGAACATTACCAAAATTTTTTTTAATGAGGCTATAGTTACCCTGATACTCAAACCACACAAAGATGCAACAAAGAGAATTACAGACCAATCTCCCTCATGAACATTGATGCAAAAATACTCAATAAAATACTGGCTAACTGAATCCAGGAACACATCAAAAAATTATCCACCATGACCAAGCAGGCTTCATCCCAGGGATGCAAGGATGGTTCATCATACAAAAATCTGTCAATGTAATACACCATACACAACAACCTGAAAGAAAAAAACAATATGATCATTTCACTGGATGCTTAAAAGGCCTTTGACAAAATTCAATACCCCTTCATGATAAAGGTTCTAGAGAGATCAGAAATACAAGGAATATACCTAAACATAATAAAGGCAATTTACACCAAGCCAACAGCATCAAATAAATGGAGAGAAACTCAAAGTAATTCCACTAAAATCAGGAACAAGACAAGGCTGTCCTTTCTCCCCATACTTATTCAACATAGTACTTGAAGTTCTATCTAGAACAATAAGACAACAAATGGAGATCAAGGGGATACAAATTGGAAAGGAAGAAGTCAAACTTTCATTATTTGCAGATGATACGATAGTATACATAAGTGACCCCAAAAATTCTACCAGGGAACTCCTACAACTGATAAACTGATTTGGTAAGGTGGCAGGATACAAGATTAACTAAAAAAAAAAATCAGTAGCCCTCCTATATACAAATGATAAAAAGGCTGAAAAAGAAATCAGAGAAACATCACCCTTTACAATAGCCACAAATAATATAAAATACCTTGGGGTAACTCTACCTAAGCAAGTGAAAAGACCTGTATGATAACAACTTTAAGTCTCTGAAGAAAGAAATCAAAGAAGATATCAGAAAATGGAAAGCTCTCCCATGCTCATGGATAGGTAGAATCAACATAGTAAAACTGGTAATAATACTAAAAGCAATCTACAGATTCAATGCAATCCCCATCAAAACCCCAACACAATTCTTCACAGACTTGGAAAGAACAATACTTAACTTTATATAGAAAAACAAAAAACCAAGGATAGCTAAAAGAATCCTGTATAATAAAGCAACCTCTGGAGGCATCGTGATCCCTGACCTCAAGCTCTACTAGAGAGCTACAGTAATAAAAACTGCTTGGTACTGGCATAAAAACTGACATGTGGACCAATGGAATTGAATTGAAGTTCTTGACATTAATCCACACACCTATGAACATATGATTTTTGACAAAGAAGCCAAAACTGTACAATGGAAAAAAGAAAGCATCTTCAACAAATGGTGCTGGCATAACTGGGTGTCAACCTGCAGAAGATTGCAAGTAGATCCTTATCTGTTGCCATGCACAAAACTCAAGTCCAAGTGGATCAAAGACCTCAACATAAATTCAATTACACTGAACTTGATAGAAGAGAAAGTAGGAAATAGTCTAGAATGAATTGGCACAGGAGACCACTTCCTAAATATAATACCAGTAGCACAGACACTGAGAGCGACAATTAATAAATGGGACCTCCTGAAATGGAGAAGCTTTTGTAGAGCAAAGAACACGATCAATTAGACAAAACGACAGCCTACAGAATGGGAAAAGATCTTCACCAACCCCACATCTGACAGAGGTCTGAACTCCAAAATATATAAAAAACTCAAAAAGCTAGACTTCAAAATACTGAATAATCCAATAAAAATGGGCTACAGAGCTTAACAGAGAGTTCTCAACAGAAGAATCTCAAATGGCTGAAAGGCATTTAAGGAATTGCTCAACATCCTTAGTCATCAGGGAAATGCAAATCAAAACAACTCTGAGACCATCTTACACCTGTCGGAATGGCTAAGATAAAAAACACTGAAGACAGCTTATGTTGGAGAGGATGTGGAGCAAGGGGAACATTCCTCCACTGTTGGTGGGAATGCAAACTTGTACAGCCACTGTGGAAATCAGTATGGAGGTTTCTCAGAAAATTGGGAATAAGTCTTTCTCAAGACCCAGCTATACCACTCTTGGGCACATTCCCAAGGAATGCTCAATCTTACCACAAGGACACATGCTTAACTATGTTCATATCAGCATTATTCACAATAGCCAGAACCTGGAAACAACCTAGATGTCCCTCAACTGAAGAATGGATAAAGAAAATGTGGCACATATACACAATGGAGTACTACTCAACAGTAAAAAACAATGACAGCATGAAATTTGTAGGCAAATGGGTGGAACTAGAAAATATCATCTTGAGTGAGGTAACCCAGACTCAGAAGGACAAACATAGTATGAACTCACTCATAAGTGGATACTAGATGTGAGGGAAGGGATGGTCAGACTGTAATGCACACCTCCAGAGAGGGTAGCTAACAGGGAAAGACCCCAGGAGGGACACATGGATGACCCTGCAAAGGAGAAGTGGATGAGATCTACATGAGTGGACTGTGTGTGTGTGTGGGGGGTGGCAGAGGGCGAGGAGTGGGGGATGAGAATATAGGGAAATGGGAGGGTCAAGCTGGAACAGGGACAGAGTGGGAGGGCAGGGAGGAAGATCCCATGATAGATGAGGACATCATGGGAATAGGAAGAGGGGGTGCTGGGGAGGCTCTCAGGAATCCACAAGGTTGACCCCACCTTGATCTGCTGGCAGTGGTCCAGAGGGTGCCTGGACTGGTCTACTCTGGTGACCAGTCTAGTAAATAACCTAGCTGTCATCATAGAGCCTTTGTCCAGTGACTGATGGAGGCAGACGCAGAGATCCAGGCCAGGTACCAGGCTGAGCTCCGGGAATCCAATTGATGAGAAAGAGGAGAGATGCTGCAGGTGAGGGATGTTGAGATCATGATGGGAGGATGTGCAGAGATGACTGGCTACAGCAGTGGAAGCCCATGAACTGTGGACTGGTGGCTGTGGAGCCCCCATGAGACTGGACTAGGCCCTCTGGATATGGAAGATGGTTGTTTGGTTCAAACTGTTTGGGGGGCAACCAGGCAGGGGGATCGGGATCTGTCCCTGGTCTCTGGACAGGCTTCTGGGAATCCAGTAACTGTGGTGTGACACCTTGCACAGCCTTGGTACAGTGGGAAAGGGCTTGGACCTGCCTAGGCTCAGTGTGCTGGGCTCTGCTGACTCCTCATGGGAGACCTCAACTTGGGGGATGTGAGGATGCGGGGTGGCTTGGGAAAGAGGGCTGGGGAGTGGAAGCAGGGAGGAAGGGGAATCTGTGGATGGTATGTGGAGTAAGTAGAAAATTTCTCAATAAAGAAAAATGAAAAAAAGACATGTACTCTAATTGTGTACGTAGAGTTATCAACAGCATCGATCACATAACTCTGAAGTGGAAACAACTCATACGTTCAAATGATGTGGCATATTCATGGAATAGAGTATATTCGGCCAGGAAAGGGAACGAAGTACAGCCACATGCTATGATATGGAGAATCCTCAAAACCATTGTGCTGAAGAAAAGCAAGACCCCAGAGGCCACAGTGCATCATTCCACTTTCATAACATTTAGAATAACACATCCATCCACAGCAAGCAACTCCTTGGGGTGGGGGTGGGGAGGGTATAGAGAATGGGGAGTAACTGCTGAATAGGAACAGGGTTCTCTGGCGACCACAAAAGCATTCTGAAACTACTTAGAGGTAGTGGATACACACACTGTGAATATACCACGTGCCACTTGATTTCCAGTTAAAATGGTTAATTATGAGTAATAATGAATTTCATCCAATCTGGGAAAAAGAAGTAGTACTGTTCCGGTAGGCTTGGGTACTCCTGTCCCACAGCTACAGAACAGGTATTGGGCTAATGTACCTGGGAGGCAAGGCTGCTGTTGCTGAGGTGTGCTACAAGGTTCTGGAGGAACAGGCACTTCTTCAGAAACATACTTCAAAAGCTCCTTTCCAAGATATGTTACCTGTAAGTAATTAAAATGGATTTAAAAATCATATATTCTGTAAGAGGCAAATACATTAATTTCCTGAAAAACTGTGATCTTTGTAAACAAGTTATTTATTTATTGTTTCATAATACCACAGCTCACAGCCATGTCTAACCCATCATCTTTATTTTTATAAAAATATTTTGTTGCCGGGCATGGTGGCGCACACCTTTAATCCCAGCACTTGGGAGGCAGAGGCAGGTGGATCTCTGTGAGTTCGAGGCCAGCCTGGTCTACAAAGTGAGTTCCAGGAAAGGCGCAAAACTACACAGAGAAACCCTGCCTCGAAAAACCAAAAAAGAAAAAAAAATTCTAATACTTCATTCTAATAATCACTCCCAGAGGGTAGGTTCATGTGAATAATCTGTCAAGTGTCAATCTTAACATTCTTCTCTCTAGAGCACATTTTTGTAACTTCTAAACTTAAGAATGATACCCATATAGGCCTCCTATAAGTTCTGGGCTCCTGTTATGTCACGGCAATTATCTCATTTAAATGAGTTAATGTATCTTGCTTCCAATAAATCATGAGCTTTTTGAGAACATGGTTTGTGTTTTATGCATTCTTATACTGTTAGACGTCACATAGTGACATTATGGAATGAGAGGCTTTTAAGTTCCAACTCCTAAGTAAGGCTCTTAAACTGCATGTCTCAGTCTGTTTTTAAAGACTCGTCTGCAGCTTATTAAGTTAGGATTGAAAGAGGTAACATCCAGAAAACATCTGACATAGTTGTCTAGTATATTCTGAGTGCTCAATAAATTCTTATTAAATTGAACAGTGACCAACAGAGCGACCTACAGATAGGAGACTGGAAGGTGAAGGAACCAAAGTCTGAAGGTGAAAATGAGGCATGCCAGGCCTCTCCAGGGTGCCAATCCCTCCTCCTTTCTTGTCACAGAGGGGAAAGGTCCCTAACTATTATCAGTCAGTTTTCAAAGAAACAATATTAGAACCAATGGATTTTATATTTGTTATGTCCTGAAAATGTCCAACACACTTTACACTCACCAAAGTGTAGACTGAGTATGTTTGCTTCGTACCTCATACTAAACCACCATATTTTTACCAGAAGTGCTGGGTAATGTTAAGGTGGTAACTAATGTAAAGTGGAATACGCAAACCACTGGGAGTAATTAAAACATACAAAATCCCCACAGCTCTAACACAGAACCGGACATAATAGTGCACACTTAAAATCACAGGACTTCAGAGGCAGAGGAGGAGAATTACTGTCAAGTCCAGACAGTCTGGCCTATATAGCTAGCTTCAGCCTAGCCTATGCTGCACAGTAAGAGCCTGTCTCAACAAACAAACAACATCCCTAACTGAAAACAACCAGAAAATATACTAAATTAAAATCTATTTTTTAAAAAATTATCTCATTCACTTTATAGATGTTAAGTAAACTAGATCTTGCAGTTTGTCTCTCAAAAAATTCTGACAGGATAGAGAGGAATTAGTGGAGATAGAACCTGATGAGCATTGGCATGTGTACTTCTGAGACTCGATGATTCATTTATCTTTAATGAAGACTTGTGTAAACTCGATTTGTAAATTAATAAAAGTCAACCTTGTCCAGCCAACCTCACTAGGTCTTTCTAAGACCAAAACAAAACATGCTTCACTACAATGGAAATGCCACAAAACAGATTGTTAAAATGTACTTTTTTATTCTATGTGTAGGAGTCTTCTGCTTGCATGTATGTATGACATCACTTCTGTGTGCATGCCCTGGGAGGTCAAAGGGCATTTCCTAGAACTCAAGTTACAGACAGTTGTGAGCTGCCATGTGGATGCTAGGAATAGAACCCGGGTCCTCTGGAAGAGCAGCCAGCACTATGAACTGCTGAACCATCTCTCCAGCCCAAAGCAGATTGTTTAAAGCTGTAAATCTTTTTCTATCTCAGAATTTTCAAAATCACTTGATAGTAATGAATTTATAAATAAAGATATTACACAGCTATATTACAGTAACCATTCAAAGCAGACACATGCTTTTAGAGTTTAGACACTTGTTCTAAACTCTATGCATCTCAATGAATGAACCTCTGTACAGCCAGAAAGGCCATTCTGGTTTTTTTTTTTTTTTCCTGTCTAATCAAAAAGGAAGTTTTTCATTTTTTTAAATATAAGATCTTTATTGACAGATAATTCACATAGTATACAATTTTCCTGTTTGCACAATTTGATAGACTTTAGTCCATCATCCTCATAGGCCCATGACACCATCACCATTTCCTTTTTTAAAACATCGCTGTCTTCAATTTCTTTCTCCCCCCACCCCCTTTGTTTTTTTGAATGCTGAATGCTGTTTATTGAAGGAGGGAGGAGGTCTTTAATACAGGCTTACAGCACAATGGGGGAACCCTGCAGGGCAGAAGTTCACTTCTGATTTTTTTAGCCAGAAAGACCATTCTAAAGAAGCTTTTTTTCAGGGTTTTAAATTTTCACTATCAACTAATTTTTATGGGCTTATTCATAACAACAAAGAAGAAAAATCTACGACAGAGTTAAAGCTAGAAAAACACTTAGCTTCGCAACTTCTTTCACAACTCAAGATGCTTGCATTCCATATCTTCATCACTGAAGATTGATTACCCTTTCTCAGTCTCTTGGCATTGCAGTTTTCTCTTTCTGAGCCTGGGTGAGCTCAAATAATATGTATAGTCTAAGTCTATCTACTTTGCTGCTAATTTTCTGATTCATTTTTCTTTACAGTTCAATAATATTCCCTTTGTATATGTACCACATTTTCATTATTATGAGCCATTTCCTGACTGTCATCTAGGTTGATTCCATTTCCTTGCTATCATAAATAGTGCAACAGTATACACGAATATGCAATTATCCACCAATATTGTTGGAATATGCAGTTCTCAGAGTATATATGCCTAGGATATAGCTGGGTCATATGGTAGTTGTTTTAATTTTTTGAGGAAACTCTAAATTGATTTCCACAATGTTTGTATTAATTTGAACTCTCACCAGAGGAGAATAAGGGTTCCTCTTTTCCTACATCCTCTCTAACATTTGTTGTCAGGTTTCTTGATGACAGTATTCTGATTAGAGTGAGGTAGCATTTCAAAGTAGTTTAATTTGCATTTCCCAGATGACGAGATATGTGGAACACTTTAGTCCTCTGTCTGAAGCATAGCTCATGAAGGTTCTCTCCTATCCTGTGGGCTGTCTGTGTGCTCTGTTGAGTTTTCTTGGCTGCACAGACTCCTTTTATTTCATGCAGATCCATTTATTGATATTTGGGGCTAGTTCCTGCACTACTGGTATTCTATTCTGGCCTACCCTAACATCTTGAGTATGTTCTATGTTTTCCACATTTCAGGTTTTAAATTAAGGTTTCTGAACTATTTCAAATTGACTTTTGTACAAGGTGAAAGACATGTATCAATTTCATTCTTCTGCAGATAGATATCCAGTTTTGTTAACACCATATAGTGAATAGGCCATCTTTCTTCCACTGCATGTTTTTGCCTCCAGTGTTAAAAATTAGATGGCCATATCTTTTTTGTTGTCAAAATCTATTTTCTATAAGGACGTAGAAAGGGAAGAGAGGTGAAGAGAGGTTCAGGGGATATGGCTGCTGGCTTGACGAACGTTTGGGAAGCCTCATATTGAAGCTGCCTTTTACCTACGATGTATGAAAAACATTGAATGTTCAGTCTCTCTGGCTGTGATGAAACTTGATGAAGACTACATCCGTTTATGTTTTCATTCCTAATGGTGAGAATCAAGCCTTTTTTTTTTTTTTTTGGAGACATACTCTCTCTCTCTCTCTGCATAGCCCTGGCTGTCTTGGAACTCCCTAACTAGTCCAAGCTAGCCTGGAACTAAGACCTACCTGCCGCTACTTCCTGAGTGCTGGGATTAAAGGTGTGCACTACCACCTAGCAAGCATCAAGTCTTTAAGAATAGGCTGCTTGGGGTTGGGGGTTTAGCTCAGTGGTAGAGCCCAGTAAGCACAAGGCCCTGGGTTCGGTCCCCAGCTCCAGAAAATAAAAAAAAGAATAGGCTGCTCAACTGATCCCTTACCCCACCCCCAAATCTAGAAGATATATTAGCATGCTTAGGTGAGAGCAAGGGTGTGTGTGTGTGTGTGTGTGTGTGTGTGTGTGTGTGTGTGTGTGGAGTGGGGATGTATCTAGCTACCTTTCTGTAAATGTAATTAATAAAACAAGTGAGAGTATTAATTAACATAATCTTCTACTGAACACAAAAGAGATGCCCAAGACTTTACTTCCTTCCTAGGACTCCATTTGATTTGAAAGTATCCATCTATTTCCTTCCCTTCTTTTCTTTCTTCTGACAGGTCCTCACTCAGGCTGGCCTTGAACTTGAAGTCCCCTGACTCAGCATTCTGAGTGCTGAGATTACTGTGTTTGGATCACTCCATTTTTGCCGTCTTCAGAAAAGCCACTTGTATGAAAATTGTCATTATGAAACCCACTCCTTTGTATCATAACTTAACAAACAAATAAGTGAAAAGGTCAAAAGTTATTGTTAGTGTTGACGAAAAATAATCTGCTCATGGACGATCAAATTTCTGACTTCAAAAAGCAAGTCTTACAAATTTTTACTATCCCAAGGGAGGCAAGAGGAAAATTTCTTTCTATCTAAGGTGGGGAAAAGGTAAAGAAACCAACTGACAAGATACCTGAAGGTTTCTTTTCAGGCTCACTGTAGTACAAAAGACTTTCCAAGAAAACATTTCTTCAATCAACTATTTTAGGAGTTCAGAATCCAGGGCAGAAAGTCCTATCAACATATACTACTTGTTCTCTAGGGAAATGATGACGCAGGTGGAGTCCACTGCCAAAACCCAAACACCTTCCGGATCTCAGGGCCCAGGACCTCTATGCTGCAGCAGGAGGCCCCTCCCCACTCCCCTGTATAATGTCCCCACTGGAGTTTACAGGAAGACACTGTGAGATTAACTGGCTGCGGGAATCCATCCAGACAGACATTCTTCATCTGTTTCTATAGTCTTGAGCCAGCCTTCTATGTCTTGATATTCCTGATCACGGTGGATGGAGGAATGTGTGTCTATAACACTAATTCATTTTTTCTCTCCTCTTTTCACCTCTCCTCTCACTTCTCTCTCCCTCTCCTCTCCTCCCCTCCCCTCCTCCCTCCCTCCCCCTCTGCATGCATACAAATGTGATGTGTGTATGTTGGCCATGGGGAGCATAGATAAAACTCAATGATAAATCTGAAAGAATGAATTTGTATAGATGGAAATTCAGTAAGGTATCTGGATAGAAAGTATGCTTGCAAGAGAGCTCTGTCTAATGTTCTTTTAGTAAATACTTAAAATGACAGACTACTGTTCATTTGCACCTATTTGCTTCTGGGCATTCCCTGATTACCATTCTTACAAATCTTGTGACTTTTAAAGAAAGACATTTTCCCTTCTCACCAAGTACTAACCAGGCTGAATTCTGATTTTTTTCCCGGGACTAGATGGTATCAGGGATATTCAGGGTGGTATTACCATAAATTAAAAAGACACTTTTTTTTTTCTTATGAAAGCCAGCCATTTTTGATGCACTACAGGGTCATGTGAGTGCAGAGCAACTTGTTTCCATGGAAAGGAACATGGGTCTCTTTTGTGCTATTGTTACAAGTGTAGAAAATGATGTATGGGGCATCAGAAGACTAAGTTTTAGATCAAACTCTGCGTCACTTAATATCATAAAGCTCAAATAGAGAGCATTCATAAACAGGTGTAACAGCTGATCTACCTGCCTCATCAAGTTCTTGTACCAAGTGCACACTGCTATGCTATCTCAGACCTCTATGTCAGAAGGCTAGCCATCCAGCACTCTGTAGCTTAGACTAAGAAAAATGAAACTGAAGGAGTGTCAATACCTTGACCCAGGTCAAAGATTATCATTCCACTCAGAACACCAAAATCACACGGACAGATTAAAAAAATCTTGCTCCTGGGGCTGGTGAGATGGCACAGTGGTAAAGGCTTTTGTTGTGTAATCCTGGAGACCTGAGTTTGATACAGCCAGGAGGGGAGAATCAACTCCCTAAAGTTGTCACTGACTCCCATGTTCTGTGGCAAATGTCTTTCCTCTAATAGCAACCACCTCCTGGCCCCTGCAAAGGCTACTAGATCAGAAGCATGGAGCTGGGGTCCAGCAGGCCCTGGCAGGTTTTAGTTTTTGCTTGTTTTGGGTTTTTTTGAGACAAGGTCTAGCTATATAGCTCTACTTGTCCTAGAACTTTCTGTGTAGACCACATGGATGCAAATATATAGAGATCCACTTGTCTCTGCTTCCTAAGTGCTAGGATTAAAGATGTGAGCACCACACCTGGCCACTGTGAGTTTTTTACAGTGATTTTAATGTATGGCTGTTGTAAAAACTATTGCTCTGATCATAACTTATAAAGAATGGACGAACCAGGCAGTAGGTTGATCGGGTCTCTTACCCAGAGATGCCTCTGCCCATTGGCGATGGCAAGGAACATCAGTGATATCCAATGGGAGTAAGCATCAGGACTCCCCTGGCAAAGCTGTGCGGCAGCCTACCCTCTGTGGGAGGTGCGACTCAACTGTCTAGTGGCTCTGTCACACTGCGGGTGCAGAGCAAGTCTTAGTTTTCTGGTATTTGTACTGGTCAACTAGTCATCCCTGGTTGCATACCATCACCATTCTCAGAACTAGTCAGCAGAAATACACGCAATTACGAACACAGCAAAAAGTCCCTTGTATCTAGAAGTGACTGTGACTTTAGGATTTCCCCTAGAGCTTGAAGAAGCAGGTTTTTTTTTTTTTTTTTTTATTTAAGAAGTAAATTTAAAGTTTATTTTAAGTAAGACAATATTTAAAATCAGATGTACTTAAAAACCCTGTTGATAAAAATAAAACAATGAATGCTTGAGCAAATACGTTAAAATTTCATGGGCATGCCCAGGTCCAAAATATTACCCTTTTCCTTGGATGGGATACAGTCCTGCCAGAATAAGCTGCACGCTAGCCTCATTAGCTGATAAAGATACATGGGGGAACAAGACCTCCCAGAAGTCACCACTCCTGTCTCTGGCTGTGTAGGCCAAACAAAATACCTTCTCCTTATCCATAGGAAGGATGGATTATTCCTCCTGCCTCACATGACAGCAGGACAGATTCTCTTGCCTGTAGAGGATAAGAGTCATACTCACACCCTAAATACCTCAAACGACAGGGAGGCAAGTAGCAATTACTCTGCCCTCAGTGTCTCCTGAACTGACCTATGAGGATGCTGTGAAGAGGAAACGGTGCACTGAAGCCGGAGACTGGTATGGGACCTGCCTGCTAGTTCAGTCGGTCATGTCCTTTACCCTGGCTTTTCTTTCAACATAAGCTGATTTCAGGGTCAATACCATAACTACCCCACGTTCCCTGATTGTAAGAAGGAAGTAGGTTTTTATGATAAACTGTTATATAAAAAACAAAAACAAAAAACAACCCTACAGAAGTCATATTTCTTAGGCTTGAGCAGTTACTAAAAGTGCATGAGTGCCCCATAAGAAGTGTTAAAGCTCTGCTTCTTTGTTTCTTGTAACAATCTTTCAAAAGTAATCTAAGGCTGGTCACAATCTGGATAATACCTCACACCAAGGACTTTCCTATTTTTAGTGCCCACATTTGCATTTGCTTCACTATCATACAGGTGCTAAACCACAGGACTATCTGATGCGGCTGATAAGAAGTAATCAGAAGCAAGAGGCTATATAAATGAGGCACTAGTATAGCACAAGAGCCTGTCGCAGTCAGCAATTCAAAGACAGGAAACGCAGTAGTTCCAACAAGGGAAAGAGTCTTCACTGGGCACACTGTAACACAAGCATGCTGAAGGTAAAAGACCAAAGCTGAGGAGTCTGCCAGATTCACGATGGAAAGATTCATGTCAGCAAAGAGTATAATCTACCGGAATTTTTAAAACACTGCAATGAAAGGGATTATTAAGATGCCAACTGCCAACATCCGTAATGAATTATACATCCACGAAAAGGACTCAGCAAAAAGACTAAGATGAACTGAAAGTAGATACCATGATGATTCCCAGGTGGTGGTGGTGGGGAGCCCTAACCCTTTGGTGGAGAGGAGAGGAGAGAGGAAGGCATGGCAGACAGGCTACTGAACGTACAAAATCCAAAATATGCTGATACAAGTGAAAACTGAAACACATTACTAAAACTACTCTTATAATGGCTCAGAAGAATGCAGAGGTGGGGCATAGCAGGAGCTGGGAGGGAGGGGAGAAGGAGCTAGGCTGGACAAAATGAGAAGCTGTCCCCTGTTCATTTGTGCTTTGAGGCTTACTGAAGTGGCTAGTAGAATTTAGATGTATCATCTATTCTTTGAAAGATAATGGCAGTGCCTTAGTTAGGGTTTCTATTGCTGTGATGAAACATGCCCAAAAAGTAAGTCAGGGAGGCAAGAGCTGATGCAGAGGCCATAGAGGGGCACTACTTACTGGCTTGCTCCCCATGGCTTGCACAACATGCTTTCTTATAGAACCCAGGACCACCAGCATAAGGATGGCACCACCCACCATGGGCTGGGCCTTCCCACATTGATCATTAATTAAGAAAATGCCCTAGAGGCCTGCCCATAACTAGAACTTATGGAGGCATTTCTTAATTGAGGTTCCTGGCTCTCACATGACTTTAGCTTTTACTGGGTTGACAAACTATCCAATCCAGGTGGATTTGATGCTGCATACTTGTCTGGGTCAACTATGGTAAATGGTTCTTAAAGCAGTGAAATCCTAACTGGGCTTGTAATTCAGAAACCAGGAATGAATTAGTACTCAAGCTATTAAGTCTTAGATGTTTAAGTGAAAATGAGAAAAATAATATTTTAAAAAGTCCGTCCGTCCATCCATCCATCCATCCATCCATCCATCCATCCATCCATCCATCCATCCAATGTATAGTGTTCTGCCTGCATGTATCCCTGCAGGCCAGAAGAGGGCACCAGATCTCATTACAGATGATTGTGCACCACCATGTGGTTACTGGGAATTGAATTCAGGACCTCTGGAAGAGCAGCCAGTGTCCTAATCGCTGAGCCATGTCTCTAGTCTGCGAAAAATAATTGAGTGATTTGAAGATAGTGCCATGTTCAAAAGCGAAGTGTATTGTGAAGTTTTTAAGCCTTAGGGGTCTTTCCCACTCCCTTAGTACTCAGGGGAAGATTTTTGGCTTCATTTCATTACACTAATAATAACACAGGTACTTCATGAACCCTATTTTCTATATGGATTCAGAAAACTGAAATTTCTTGAGAGAAAAAAAAGAGGTGCATAGGTGTGATGAAGTTTCTGAGAGTAGATTAAAAAAGCAAAGAAGGGGTGCAGTCAATTGTGCTACATGCCCTTGGGCATTCTGGCAAATAAACCTCAACACTAATGGTGTCATGAGAAAATTTCATCAAGTCTTGATTCAGTAGGCAAGGAGATGTAGCACACCACAGGAGACACATGCAGGGATACAAACCAAATCAGGAATCTTTCAAATTTCTTTTAGAGATGTTTGAAAGTAAAAAATAAATATTTTCTATTCCATTATGAAGTTAAATTTAAAAATTATTCACCTTACTCCAGGCATAATTCCAGGTCACATAATTGCCACCACCCAGAAGATCCTTGAGCCAGGTAACTGGGTTCTGGTAAATCTGCCCGTTTTCTACCTTAAGTTTACCACTCAATAAAATACTGGCTTTGTAGGTAGTCTCCTGAAGTGAAAAACAAAAATTAAGATAAACAATTGTTGAAATGTGTGAACTTTTGTTTCTGGTTATGATGAAATAAGAGAGGTCAGATTTACTATAACATCTGACCTCCCCCCACCAAAATCCAACAAAATATACAAACAATGGTTTGTAAAATGTCAAGTACCAGGCAAAACAACATCTAAGAAGTATGAACTTAATGTGGTGGTGGTGGTGGTGGTGGTGGTGGTGGGGCCTCCACTATTGCAGCCTACTTTCCAGGAGTCCAGATCACAGAGATCTGGCAAGAAAGGAGAATCCAGGCAAGAGTCTAGAGTTACAGGGGTCACAGCAGGACAGAGTACTGCAGCAGAGTCAAATGAAGAGAAATTGTTAGTTTTTCACAGGCTTCTCTTGAAGGATTCAGCTAAATAGTGATTGACATTTGTATGAGAGGAAATTATCAAATTGGCTAAGAATGAACACAAAAGGACCATGTGAAAGGACTGGAGGAAATGACAGTCAGCACTCTCATGGGGCAGGAACTAATGCTTTTCTTCACTATAAAACTAGACAAACCGCAACACTAATGGTGTCATCAGAAAATTTCATCAAAAAGTCTTCAATCATTAGGAAAAAAATAATTAGCCTTAAATTTCACACTGCTCCAACAAAACTTAAAAAAAAAACTCAAAAGGTCAAAGAGTTTTAAGCAACTTCACTATATTACCAAAAATTTAAAGAATGTAAAGATATCCAGCGTTCATGAGTCAAGCTGCAGTATAGGATCCAATAAAAATTAACAGGTGCAAATCCAACAATGTTAACAACACTAACTTGTTTAAATAGCTCATCAACAGGCAGGTGTTGTTAGACTAGATCAAATGAATAAGACCCAACTATATAATATAAGAGACAGACTTCATATTAAAAGAAGTAAGTAAATTAAAGTAATTAAAAATTAAAAGATGGATAAGTATATCATATAAACAAAAAGCACAAGAAAAATGGAAAGGCCACATTAATATCAAAAATATCTTTAAACCAAAAGTTACTAGAAATAGAAATTATACAATACTAAAAGGGTTACTGCATCAGGCAGATATAACAATTATAGGCACACATGTGCATAAATTCAGAAGAGCTCCAGAACACAGGAAGCAAACTTAAGGGAAAAACAGGAAATCAACACGAATGGTAGGAGACTTCAATGTCTTACTTTTAACTAGAAGGTATAAAGATCAAACAGCAGAATATCAACGTGAGAAGACAAGACTTAGCCACTATAAAATTGAATGCTAAGCAAGAGTATACAGGAATCTCTACTTACATGGATTATAGGTACACGTCTATAATCCCAGCACCCAGGAGGCTGAGAATGGAGGACTGTGAGTTTAAGGCCAGCCTGAGCTAAAATAAAAATAGCAAAACCATATATTAAAAACACCAAAGGCTGGTGATAAAGCTCTGTGGTATATCATTTGCCTTGCATATACAAGGCTCTACATTCAGTCCTTAGCACTGCAAAAGAAAACAAGAAAAAAAAAAAAAGAAAGAAAGAAAAAGAAAACCATTTAAGGGCAGAATAGTTATTCCTTGTATTGCTTGTGGAACATTATTTAGGCGAGGACACTTGCTAAGGTAAGCCATAAAATTAGCCTCACAAAGTTTAAAAACGAGTGGGATAATACAAAATATGTTCTCTAAACACAATGGAATATGAGTAACAGAAAAAATCAGGAAACTCACCATTAAATAAAAATCAAACAACATAATCCTAAGTAACTAGTGTATCAAAGAAGAAATCAAATTGCAAATTATATGTCCCAAAGGATACACAAAGATCCCAGTATCAACATAAAAGCTAGTTGTATCTGTAACTCAACAGTGGGATGGGGCAGATGGATTCTAGTGGCTCTCTGGCCAGCCAGTCTAGAAGAGACAGTGAGCTCCAGGTTCAGTGAGAGACCCTGTCTTTTAAAAAAGATGATGGCAACAGAGGAAGACACCTGACATTGACTTCTGGCATCCATGGTTGCGCGCGCACACACACACACACACACACACACACACACACACACACACACACACACTTTAAAATGGTTGAAAACATATAACATATTGAATTTTAGGGATGCAGCAAAAGCAGTGGGCAACAGGGTATTCTTTTTTGGTCCAGGGTTGTGGTTGGAGACGGGAGACGGTTTCAGTATATAGTTCAGGTTAGTTTTGAACACACCATCCTCCTGTTTCAGTCTATCAAGTATTAGGATTACAAACATGTGCTACGGGCTGGAGAGATGGCTCAATGGTTAAGAGCACAGACAAACATGTGCTACCACACCTAGCTTTAGAGTAATATTTGCAATTATTAATATAATAATAATACTAAAAAAGAAAATCAATTCGATGTCCTAACCTTTAAGATACCTGAAAAAGAAACACAGAAGAAAGAAGTAATTAAAAAAAGTAACAAACTATTCGAGTAAAAACAGACAATAAAAAGCATTTGAGTAAAAGCAATAAATAAAAAGTTTTTTAAAAAAATACAACAACAAACCTTTAAGCTAGATGACTAAGAAGGTCAAGTGAGACAAGTCAAAATAAAGAAGATACTAATACTGATATTACAGAAACAAAAAGCTGTAAGAGAATACTATTAATAACTATATACTGATCAATTAGATTAGCAAATTCCTTGAAATAAATGACTGTCAAAACTGCCAAGGAACAGACAATCTAAAAATACCTGTACCAAGTAAATTAGTAATAACACATTACTCACAGGGAAAAGCCCAGATATGAATGGCTTTACTACTTAATACTGTGAAAAAGTTAAAAAAGACTTCACAAACTTTTCCAAAGTCAGGAGAGAGGAGCATTTGTGAACTCATGAGGCCAGTGTTACTTTGACTAAAACTATAACATCCAGTATCTCTAGTGCATGTGGACAGAGAAAATCTTTAACATTTTTATTTATTGCTTTTACTCAAATGCTGGCAAATCAAATCCAACAACACATGAAAGAACCCCACACCACAACCAAGTGGAATTTATCTCTAGAACGCAAGGGTTAACAACCAAAAGTCAACTAATACCCTATTGTGAATGAGAACTCCTGGAGGCAAGCTGTGTCTGCAGAAACTGGTGGATTAGATCGGCAGTGATGTGGAGAGACTGGGATGCTGCAGGTCCAAAGGCTAACTACCTTATCTTGGTTTAGCTTCAGCCCCTGAACAGCCTTTCCTTGTCCACCTCTGTGTCAGAATCAAGATCCTGTGACTAACAGACAGAAACCTTGGGGAATCTATCGACTTAGCACATCACTAGCTTCTATCAAAACTCAGATGGCATCTTGGGTCTGTAGAAAAGCTTCTGCCATCTTGCTGTGCCTGCCTCTCTGATGTGCACCGACATATTCTAAACTTGCCTTGATTTTCAGTGCTCTTGTTCTGTAAAACTATCAAGCTTCATAAGACTGCTTCCACGCTGGGACATGGGATTTGAGGAAACCTAAATCTGTGTTCCCGGGCCGTGGTCACTCAGAATGGCTCCAGAATAAACTGTGTCATACTCCCTTCAAGATGAGAGCTGTGGGTTTTGTTTGTTTTCTTGCATTGCAATTTCAATAGAACAAAAATAACCCATGGGATCCCTCCCAATAAATTAATAGAGCATCAAACAAGTCCAACAGCCTTTCCTGATGGAAACACCCAAAGAGCTATGAGTGAAAGAGAACCTTTCAGGCTGATGAAAAACATCTTTAAAAATCTGGAGCTCACACACTCTTAATGGTGAGACCATCTTAGGAAACAGACGTCTGTCTGCTCCTATTCCTTTACTGTCATCCAATTTGGTCCCTGCAGTCAGGTACCAAATTAAAAAAAAAAAAAAAAGAAAGAAAGAAGCCCTATCTTTTGTTACTAAACCATATGATAATTTAAAAAGCAAATTCAATAAAATTTCCAAACACATCCTTTAACTAGTAAGCTTAGCAAAGTTGTAGAAAAATATTTCAATATCCATGTGTCAATTTCTTGCAACTAGTAATAAGTAATAAGCAACTAGAAATTGAAATTTTAACAACCGGGTAACTGATGTTATTAAGATATGAATTATTAGTGGGGTGGCGTAGGGTGGTGGGACACAACTTTAATCCCAGTACTTGGGAGGCAAAGGCAGGAGGATCTTTGTGAGTTTGAGGCCAGCCTGGTCTACAGAGTGAGTTCCATGACAACCAGGACTGTTACACAGAGAAACTCTGATTCAAAAAACCAAATAAAAAAAAAGATATGAAATATTTATAGACAAACTTAATAAAAGATAAGTGAAAAGTGAGTTACCCCTATACTGCTGAAAAAAAAAAACAAAGACCAAAATAAATGGTCTTAACAAAACAATACTGCTCAGACGCCATTTCCTTCCCAACTAACCCACAGATTTAATGAAGTATCAATTAAAATAACAGCTTTTTTAGTAGTAGAAACTGACAAATTCACCCTAAACTTCTGATGTGACTTAAAATAGCCAAATATGTTTGTAACAGAACATGATCAGAAGGCTAGCATTAACTTATTTCAAGGTCTATTATACAGCAACAATAGTCAAGGCAGTTCAATACTAACAGGAAGATAGACAAATAAATAACAAAACAATAGGGAATCCAAAAATAGACACACCTATCAGCAGCTGATCTCTTAAAGAGACTCAAAGGCAACTCATTGGAACAAGGATGCCTCTTTCAACATGTGCTGCTGGGCCAACTAGTTATTCAAATCAGAAAATATGAATGGGCCTGGGCATGGTAAGTCACACATGTAATCCTAGAACTTGGAGAGCCGAGGCAGGAGGATCACCACATGTTAGCCTTGGCTACATGGAGAGTTCCAAGCCAATTTTGGATACAGCGTAAGATATTGTCTCAAAAATAGATAAAAATAAGTATATTCATATAAATATATTACCATATATAAATATGTTCATATATGAGTTCACACACATAAATATACACATACATATATGAATAGGGATTATAATTTATACTTAAATTAATATGAAAAGTAATTTATGATGGACCCTAGCCCCAAACTAAAAATTATGGTCAATCTTCCTTTTTCAATTTTTAATTTTTATTATTATTTTCTTTTTTTATATAATTTAATTCGATTTTACATATCAGCCATGGGTTCTCCTGTCCTCTCACCTCCCGCCCATGCCCCCTCCTTCCCCTCTGTCCACCCCAATTCCCATCTCCTCCAGGGCAAAGACTCCCCTGGGGATTCAGCTCAACCTGGTAGATTCAGTCCAGGCAGGTCCAGTCCCCTTCTCCCAGGCTGAAGGAAGTGTCCCTGCATAAGCCCCAGGCTCCAAACAGCCAGCTCATGCACTAAGGACAGGTCTGGGTCCCACTGCCTGGGTGCCTCCCAAACAGTTCAAGCTATTCAACTGTCTCACTTATCCAGAGGGCCTGATCCAGTTGGGGTTATGGTCAATCTTTACCCTTGAGGTAAATTACATTCTTTGATAAATGTAATTTATGAAGCCACAGGTCAAATGAACAGTTACTTGAAGATACCTAAGCACCACCATCACGTCCCCAAATTCGCAGCTACTTAATAAAATCACTAACTTTGCTATATGAAAAAAACCTTTGTCACTTTTTCTCACTTTCATTTGGAACATAGATTAAAAAATTTGTATTAAAATATAATTAAATCATTTCTTCCCTCCAACCCCTCCCCTGTCCTCTTCCTCCATTGTCTTTCACGATTCCTCCCCTTATTCCCTCTAAAATTCATAGCTTCTTTTTCTTTTTCTTACATATATGTATGTGTGATGGCTAATCTTTATTGTCAACTTGATAACATCTGGAATCAACTAAAACTCAAGATGCTGGGCATACCTTGAGGGATTTTCTTAATTTGATTAAGATAAAAAATCTTACAAACTCATCCTTTTCAAATTATTCTTTGATTAAAAATAATTTGAGGTAGGAAGAGGCACTCAAAAATCTGGAGGGCACCTTCTAGTGGCAGCCCACATAAAAGGACAAGGAAGAAGGAAGCTTTACTTTTTGCTTGCTTGCCTTTACTCTAACTGGCAAATCTGTCTCCTCCTCTGTTGCTGTGGCAACTATTAAACCCAACTTCTTCAGGACTCCCCTGTAGACTGAAAATCAGAATTTCTCCAGGAATCCCTCAGGACTCCAGCACCAGATCGGTACTGTGGGGGCACTGAGTTTCGTGGACTGAACAACTATTGAATTTTTGGCCTTTCTGTTATGAGGCAGCCCTTGTTGGACGATCTGAATTGCATCCTATGGGTCAGTCTAGTAAACCCCTCACATTCCATCAGTTCTGTACCTCTAGAGAAGCCTATGTACTACAAATGCACAAATATATAAAGTCTGCTGAATCTGTTTAGTGTTGCTTTTTATATACATGACTTCAGTGCTGACCATCTGTGGGACCTAACTCTTAAGTCTTCAGATGTGAATACATAATCTGGACTAACTACAGAAACCAGAAAAAAATAAAAAAGGACCATGGGGAGGGGTTTCTAGAGAGGGAATAGTAGGATACAAGCAATATGAAGGGAAAATGGGGTAATGGGGAGGTGCCTTTAGTTAGGAAGTGGGGAGGGAGGTCAAAACAGGAGAGGGAATAGAGAGGGATAAGTACACACACACACACACACACACACACACACACACACACACACACACACGCTCACGCGCGCACACACGTAAGCCTTGAATGAAACCTCTTTTTGAGTTGTTGGTCAGGAAGTCCAAGAGAATCCCCAAACAATATAGGCTGACTGTTGCTTTTAGTTGCCTCCCAGAGGATGAAGGTAAGTCCCTATTACTGAAGACAACATGTAGTTTGGACACAGGACTTGGAAGATTTGAACTGCATCTGACCTGAAAGCCTCCTCACTGACGACTAGCTTTCAGAGTACCAGAAGGTGCTGTGCAAGCTGACAAGGGAGGCAAACAATCACTAGTCCTACCTGGCTATGATGCCTGAGTCACAAAAATGACCAACCCTGAAAGATCCACCTAACATGGCAATTGTATCTTGGCACTAACCAACAGCTGTCTAACTGGACCTAAGGTCTGATCAACAGGAGGGAAACCATGCCTGGTATGGGAAACTTAGCCAACCATCAAAGCTACTGAGACCAAGGACCAAAGAGGAGAACCTGCTTACACAAATAATTCTTAACTAGCACATAAAGAAGCAATTAGAAAAATAGGCAGGGGCTGGAGAGATGGCTCAGAGATTAAGAGCACTGGCTGCTCTTCCAGAGGTCCTGAGTTCAATTCCCAGCAACCACATGGTGGCTCACAACCATCTGTAGTAAGAGCTGGTGCCCTCTTCTGGCCTGCAGTCATACATTCTGCATACATAATAAATAAATAAATAAATAAATAAATAAATAAATAAATAAATAAATAAATCTTTAAAAAAAAGAAAAACAGGCAATGGATTTGAACCAATACTTGAACCAAAAAATAAATAAGGATGGCCAATAGAACAAGAAAAGATGTTCAACATCATTAACTGTGGACATGCAAATTAAAGCCATAATGATAAAGTAGTACACATACATACATCCACACTATATGTTAGCAAGGCTAAAGTTAAGGGAGTGATCATCCTAAGCACTGGTGATGATGTGGAACAACTAGCACTCTCATGCACAAGTAGTGCATGCATCAGATATTACAAACAACTTCAGCCAGTTCTTTAAAAGTTAAATGTACACCTATCTTAGTATTCAAGAAATCCATTCATAGTATATGCCCAAGGAAAATGAAAGTATATGTCAGACCAAAATCTGTACAACTAAATTCATAGCAGCTTTATATGTAATAGCCAACAGCTGGAAACCACCTAAATATCTAATCAGGTAAACTATGGTATCAGGCGAAACAAACTACCAACCAATGAAAAAGGAACGAGCATGAGGGATCTGAAATAACTAGACTGAAGAAAGGAGTCAGGCAAAAATGAACATATGAAGCATAATTCTCATATGTAAAGTTCTTAGAGATGCACATGAGGAGCACAAAGCTCAGCAGCACCGGCCAAGGACTGGCAGGAGAGAGGTAGAAAGCAGGCCTAAGACGCTGCCAGAGCAGAGGGATGGCTTATTGTGTGTGGATAGAATCTTACAGGTAATACCCACCTCCAACTTGTCAAACAGTACACTTGGTGTATGCATAGTGCACTGTATATAAATTATACCCCAACGAAGATGTTAAAAATGGCTACAGTTATGAAAAACTCTACTGCAGATTCATTAAGCTGATCTGAGGAACTATAATCTACTAAGAATTGATGTGCTCTGGTTACTGTAAGGTAAGTATTCCTTAACAAATTGGTTGGTGGGCAAGCAAGAATATTGAAGGAAAGGAGGTCAAACCATTAATGTGATCCTAGGACCCTAATTGAAACTTTAACATTAAACTGTTTTGTTCTTAACTTAGAAGTAAAGCTTCTGAAGTAGGAAAAGCCAGTGTCTAGAAATGAGAAAAGTAGAAAACACAGCCATTAGGTTGAATTTCAGTAAGGCTGGGCTGATTTCTCAAATATCAGTCTACAAGCAAAGAAGCCTATTCGATGACTTGATAATCTTTGCCATTTTGAATTCCTCTACAAAAAATGAGATATTTAAATATATATGAAATATTTTAATGGGCATATCTAACAGAATCTTTTCTCACCACTCACTTTTATACATATACTATATTTTTAACTGAGTTTCTTACTGACACTTCCAGTCTGGTCTTAAATTGAACACCCATGGAAGACAAATTAGGGGTGGCTTCAGCTCTATCTTCCTACTTTACTCTTAAATCCTTCCTACTACAATATAACTGCAGGAGTTGACACCCAAAGGTGCTTACGACAAAATCAGGAAACCTCTAGAAGAAGGTGTAGGATAGTATGTCCTACATTTAGATAGCACGCCAAACCCTATTTCCGATATGCCTGTACTACGCTACACCAACATTGCTTATAAAATTTGCAAGACTTTAGAGAAAAAAAAATACCTGTGTTTTGAATTCCAAAATGTCATTTCCTGGATTAATTCTTCCAAGTAATATCAAATCTTTCAGCTGCACATTTTTCTTTTTAGGAGCTATGCTGTGGTGTGAAGGCTTTTTAATAGAATGTGGATGGGCAGACCCAGAAGAAGGAGAGTTCTGAACGCTGTTTGCATGGGAAACAACAGAAGCTGTTTTTTTAAGACATGGCTTTGTCTGCTGCACAGTATCAGTGTCTAAGACAGCAATCACTTGATGAGCCAGAGGTTTTGATGCTCCCCCAGATGGTTGTTGGGAAACTGTTTCCTTGTTTCTTCTTTTTGGATTACAACAGAAAAGGTTCTGATTCTGAGGAACAGGTGGTGGACAGGCATCATTTTGGGAAAATACACTTTTATCTTCTGAAATATTTGTAGTGCCAGTCACTGCAGGAGAACTATCAAGTCCATAGCCTTGGACCACAGTTTCTGTAAAACTATTTTCTGCTTGTGAATTTCCTGCTTGAGGAATAAAAGTAACAGGCTGAGATGACAATTTCATTTTCTCAGTGCCATCTGAGTGTCTGGATTTCAATAACCCACCCAAAGCACAATCTTGGACATTCTGTTTAGAATTCATCTCACTTCCAGAGAATTCTCCTCCTTTCACTGCTTCTGTACTGAAACAAATGCTTCTGTCCTGGCTGTCCTTCTGTATGTCTTCCATGTTTCTGCTGACAGGAGAAACAGAAGCAAGATTGGCAGGAGACAGTGGGCCTGCCTGGGGATGGACTGAGTTTTCCAGACGAGGAGACTCTTGGCTCTTCTTCTCACTAGAGATGTCTGAGCTACACGGAAGCTTCCTTAAACTAACACCAGAAAATGGTATGGCATTCTTATAGTTTTGAATTTTCAGTCTTATTTTTTTCTGCTTCTTTGCCACAACTAAAAGACTCTTCTGTCTTGTGGCCAAGTTAGCCAGTTGTTCTCTCAGGGCTCCGTGCTTAAATGACTCCATGGATACCCTAGAAGAAAAAGGAAAAAATATTAACAGAAAAATTTCTTCAGACTTCTTGATATTAAAGATTCTCTCTCTCTCTCTCTCACTGTGAGTCAGCTTTAGTAAATAAAGTCTATCTTTGAGATATATATTTCCTTTGCAAGAAAACTGACATGTATTTAATGTGAGTTGGCCTTTAAAAATTTAGAATTTGGGGTTGGGGATTTAGCTCAGTGGTAGAGCGATGGCCTAGCAAGCGCAAGGCTCTGGGTTCGATCCTCAGCTCAAAAAAAAAATTTAGATTTTATTTCTTTACTACTTTATGTATATGAGTGCTTTACCTGAGTGACAGATGTGCACCACATTCATACCTGGTGCCAGAGGTCATAAGAAGACTTTGGATGCCCTGGGACTGGAATTACAGATCCCTTGGGATTGGAGTTATGGATGGTTTTGAGTATCCATGGGAATTGAACCCCAATCCTCTGAAAGAACAACAAATGTTCTTAACCTCTGAGCCAACTCTCCAGCCTCAGTTTGCCTTTTATTAAAAAAAGAACGCAACGTTATTTGAGTGAATTCCAAGAGGAGAAAGACTTGGGCAGTCTACAGTGCACTGGTTAGAAGGTGCGACTGGAGCTGACTAGGCTGCTGTCACTTAAGTTTCGGTTAGTCACCTAGTTTACAGTAGAGAGGGACACAGATATTAATACATGGGAGTACGTTCTACAGGCTCTCTTAGCTATGAGTAACAACACTGTTTTGAATAATCGTACTTCAATGAGACTTGAGATTAGTTCACTAAATAATCACTACAGTTGTATTCTGAATCTGTCCTGAGGTTTTTTTCAAGCTAAGAAGGATTTCCCAGACAACACCTATCCTAGGCAGCTTCCATTCTGTGACTCATTTCACCCCCACATGTGTCTTTTGGTTAAGCACTAATCCCTCGCTGACCTTGGCTTCAGTGGTTCTCAAACTTTTTGGCCTCAGGACTTGTACATACTCTTGAGGAACCCAAACAGCTTTTGTTTGTACAGATTGTATCTACGACTATTATTTTAGAATTAAAACAGAAAAATTTTAAGGAAGAATATAAAAACAAATATTTTATTAGCTAGCAGCTGGCCTTTGGGAAAATTCTACTGGACACTGACAAGTGAATTAGAACAAAAAACATCTTCTTATTATAAAACACAGCTTTACCTTCACATAAAGTGGTCTCAAGGATCTACCAGGGATCTATAGGCTATATATTAAGAGATAATGTTTTAAGAAAAAGCATTGTAGAAATAGCTCGCCTTTCTAACAAAGTTCATAGGCGCTGATACTGAACACAGACTGTGATAGTAGTACTAGTATGCAAGGGGGACAGTGAGAAGAGGCTGGCAAACAGCATAGAATACAATGTGTCAGATAAAGAAGAAAACAACAATATCATGTGTAAAACTATGTATATAAAGGAATTCCTACAAAACACAAAGTGTTCTCTTTAGATCATCCATATCAAGACTGAACTCTTCCTGCAACAATGTGATGTACACGCCTGAAACTCCAAATGAACAGGAACATTTCACAATCCCAGGTACACTGTTTACCAGAGGACAATTAAGGAAAATTGAAGCTAGAAGATGCTCAAAATCTCCTAAAATGGCCTGTAGCCAATTTCTCCTCAGTTGACAGAAGTTCACTTGCTTGAGAGTATAAGGAAAACTACAAAGGAAAGAACAAGGAATAGGGAGATTAAGCTTTCATCCCGTTTCTCCACACTTCCGTTAGTCCTCCTGCAGCCTGCCCTCTGGAGCTCCTCCCACCCAATGGCCATTCCTTGGGGTCTCTGCCTCTGGGTGCAGACTCCAAAGATTAGATGCTTCCTGCCAACCCTCTCAGCGTTCCCTTTTAGGCCATCTTCATTCCTTGGTGTCGACCTTCCTCAGAAATACTTTCCACAAGGGACCCCCAGTGGCCACACTGGGATGGAACTCAGGTGGGAAATTTTCGTCCTGTCGTCTGTTACACTGTCTCCACACTGACTCTCAGCTCTGTAGCTGTCTGCTTACAGGAGCCCCTCCCACCCTACCTGTATTTATTGCCTGGTGACTCTGCCTCTTGGTGCAGACACTACCTCCACCCTAGAATCTTTCCCATGACCTCTCTTAGCCCTTCCTCCTGGCCCATCTCCACACACTTCTGCCACCCACTGACCTGCAGAAGCACTCTACCAGGGACCAACAGCCACAATTCTTGCCTAGTATCTGAAGAAGGCAATAGCAACTAAAGAATTGAACATAGGCAGAACTAGATATCAACACCAAGAAACACCTCAAACATTATAACTCTAGCAGCATAATTTCAACACAAACACACAATCATAAATAGCCAAGACAGTATGTCTCCAGAAGTCAGTAACCCTACTGCAATTGGCCCTGAGAAAGACATTACAGCTGAAGTATAGGATAAGCACTTCAAAATAACTATTATGAATATGTTCAAGAATCTTAAAGAGGATAATGAATAAGTCCCTTAATGAAGTCTGTGAAAACATGAACACACAGTTGAATGAAACAATAAAAATAATTCAAGCCACAAAAGTAGAATTTAACAAAGAAATAGAACCATTAAGAAAACTCAAACTGAAATATAACTGGAATGAAAAATTTAGGATGTCAAACAAAAAGCTCAGAGGTAAGCCTCACCAACAGAGTATAAAACACAGAAGAAGGAATCTTAGGTTGAGGACAAGGTAGAAGAAATGGATAATGCAGTCAAAGAAATGTTAAATCTAAAAAAAAAAAAAAAAATTCAAGCACAGAGAACATTTTTAACAAAATCATAGAAGAAAATTTCCCTAATCTACAGAAAGAGGAGCCTATCAAGGAACAAAAAAGCATGCAGAAACCCAAAAAGACAGAACCAAAAATGAAATTCCTTTTGACAGATAATAATAAAAACACCAAGTGCACAGAACAACAATAACAAAAAGTGCAAGGAAAAAAGACCAAGTAACCTATAAAAGCAGACTTATTAGAAAAACATTTGACTTCTCAATGGAGACCCTGAAAGCCAGGAGGGCCTGGACAAATGTTCTCCAAACCCTGGGAGACTACAGATGCCAGAACAAACTATACTCAGCAAAATATTCATCATAATTGATGAATAAAGAAATACATTCCATAAGAAAGTCAAATTTAAGCAATTTCTAGCTACCACTCTATCTCAAAAGAAGGTATTAGAAAACTTCAGTATGAAGAGGTTATTACACCCAAGAAGACACAAGGAATGAATAATCCCAGAACATCAGTAAAGAGGAAGAGGGAACTTACACTGTAACATAAAAAAATAATAATAGGAATCAATAAACAATATCAGTGGTATCAATTCCCCCAATGAAAGACACAGACTAAAAGCCTGAATTAGAAAACAGGGTGTGTCTTTCTGTTGAATTCAAGAAACACACCTGCAGTCTGCCTGAGGACCTAGCAACAGGCACTGTCAGAGGTCCTGATCATGCCTAGCTAATGAGGGACAACTACACAATGTCGCCGGATGGGGACACAGCCTGAGTGCTGGGAGGAGGGTATATAAGGCTTTCCCTGTGGATGAATGAACAAGTCTGCTGTTTACCTTTCACCTGACTCCTGGTGTCTGTCACTGATTCTGCGCCTTCTCACCCCCTCCCCTGAGGGAGCCATTAGGACCCAGCTGCAATGGGAGTGGGAGTGTCTTTTGCCTGCTCACAGGACCCTTCTGCTCATGGGACCCTTTTCCTCGTCCAGAGAGTTTATGCCGAGTCTTTATTGCATCTTGTTATGCCGTGTTCAGCTGATATCACTGGGAGGCCTGCTCTTTTCTAGAAGGAAATGGAGGAGCAGTGTATCTGTGGGAGTGGGGGTGGAGTGGGAAGAGAGGAGGCTGCTGTTGGGACGGTGTTGTATGAGAGAAGAATAAAGAATAAAAAAAAAAGAAATGAAGTACTGAAGCCTAATTCATATGCTAATAAAAACTTGAAATTGCATCAATGAAAATTTCAGTACCTTAGTTACTGTGACAAGTAACGAGACAAAAGACAACCCAGGAGAGGAAAGGGTTTATTTGGCCTACAATTCCAAGTCACAGCACATCACTGCTGGGATCTCACAGAGGCAAGAGCTTGGGACAGTTGATGACACCACATATGTAGTAAAGAGCAGAGAGAAGTGCACACACTTGTTTTCATTAGCGTTCTCTCTCTTATACAATTCAGGGCCCATCCCATAAAATGGCGTTGCTCACACTGGGTTTGGTCCTCCTCCATTAATTAACAATGAAGAGAATTCCTCATCCACATGCTCACAGGCCAACCTGATCTGGAAAAGCTGGATGTCCGTGTGTAGAAGAAGGAAGCTAGATCCTCATCCCTCACCTGCACAAAATCACCTCCAAATTTACCAAAGTCTGCAACATAAAACCTGAAGCTGCTAGAGAAAAGGTGGGAAGTTCCTTACAATGCACAAATAAAGGGAGAGACTATTTAAACAGGACTGCAGTCCTTCAGAAAATACAGCCAACAATTGACAAATGAGAGCTCATAAAATTCGAAACCTTCTGTCCAGCAAAGGAAGGTAAGTGAAGAGGCATCCCACAGAATGAGAGAAATATCTGCCTCCTATACATCCAACAGAGGATTAATTCTACAATATACAAGGAGTAAATAAACCAAGCATCAAGAAAACAACCCAGTTTTAAAAAATGCACCATGTGTTGGAACAGAGGATACTCAACAGAAATACAAATGGCCAATAAACATTTCAAACAATGTTCAACATCATTAGCTACCGGGGAACTGCAAATTAAAACACTGAGATTCCATCTCACCCTAGTCAGAATAACAATCTTTAAAAACGACAACCAATACAGGAAAAGATAAAGAGAAAGAAGAATCCTTGTGCACTACTGTTGGGAGTGAAAACTGGTGCAACCACTACGGGAATTAGTGAGGAGCTTCCTCAAAAGCTAGAAACTAGAAACAGAAATGATGCTGTCCTGTCAGAGAACAGATGTAATAAAAGATTTATAAAAGCAATGGTTGGCCTGACTACTAGTATCCCCCAGCTTCCGCTAACAAATCCCTGCATTTTATTTGGGGGTCAGACTTTCGGAGGCTTCAGTCATCGCCAGCTTACTGTTCTTATCCTGCAGTGAGGCCACACATCATGGCCAGAGTGTGTGGCAAAACAAAGCTGTCCACCTCCTGGTCAAGACACAAAAGAGAGGAAGGGGGCTAGAGTTTCATCATACTCTTCCAGTGTTTGTCCCCCAGCAACTGGAAAACTTCCTACTGGGCCCCATCACCTCCCAAAAGCACAAATGGGTAAGTCCGTTCCCCTACTCACCTGTATTTTTTGGCTAGATCATCTCTTTCTGTCTTCTGTTGAGCAAGTATATTATCCAGAACTTCTTTTATATCTAACATCTTTCCAATGTACTGCTCTAGAGACACAGTGATAAAATAAAAGGTCAGTTAATTGAAGAGTGGCAAATGCTTATCTGGTTAGACCTATTGACAGCTGTTTTTTGAGATAGGGCTTAAACTCATTCTTCCCAACCCACTCTCTAACATAAGTGGCCCACATACTTAAACCGAAGCTTGTTTGATTATATCATCCTAATGAAATGCCCTGAGGTGTTCAGGTAAGAACACTGTACCAAGAAAGAATAGTCCATCTTAAATTCTAATTCTGCTACCCCACTGATTTAAGCTCTAGCAGCTGGGGTTCATCTGTTCTCTATGATCCGCTTTCTTTTCTTCTTGTGTGTCTTGTATGTGGGGTGTTGAGTATGAGTGATAAATGTAGTTGTCTATGTGCAGACAGACACAGGTTCCCTGCACAGGCGTGTGGAGGTGCCAGACTTGTGCAGCAAGCACCAGGGCACCTCACTGGCTTCACATTGCTTTTGAGACTTGGTCCCTTACTGAAACTGAAGCTCACTGTTTGAGCTAAAATGATTGAATATTTATTTATTCCTTAAAGAAAATGTTACCCATTGTAACTTGGAACTGTTGACACTACTTTTCAAAAGTTTATCAACTTTGTAAAGCAAGGCTTTCCCAAACAATCCTAGAGCAAACCACATACAGTGAAAACACAGCAAGATATTCTGAATCCTCAGACGCAAGTGGTGCATGACATCAATATATCACTTTTATTATTCCTAGAATGAACATGATCTCTGAAAAGAAAATAATGAGCACTTCTATTGGAAGCAACTCTGTTTCTAGTCTCTGCAAAAACAAAACAAAACAAAACAAAACAAAACAAAACAAAACAAAACAAAACACCCCTAAACTGATAGTTTGTCCATCAGCCTGGAAACATGGTTTAATTAAAGAGCAAAGTTTCATGATTCTCCTTTTTATCCTTCAGGAATTCAACTTTTCTTCAATACAAGTTTCAAAGATATTTCCACTAACTCTTTAATTTTAGAAAATGATCTTCTGCACTACAGCGTGCTGACCATGAAAGAGGATCAAAGCATCTTGGATCTATGTTCCTGAGACATTACTTTGGTTCCCAGCCTCAAGGAACTTACACTGATGATGTATAAGGTGAATTTTCTGGAAGGAGAAGAAAATGACACTCAAAGAAAAACAGCAACACATTACCACTGGTAGGAGTCTGGCAATGACCTAGATCCAGGGTCATTGTGGGGGGCCATCCCATCCCCACTGGTCCCCAGGGTACTTTTGAGTAGGAACAGCAGGAAATATTAGATAGAAGTATAGAGGGGAGAGAAACAGATAGAAAATACAGGATAGCCTCAGGAGGGCCTGGATCCTAATCCACTGGACCCCAACTGTCTCAACCCAAGGGTATTTAAAGGACTGCCAAGGGGTGGAACAAAAGACCTCTCAGACAGCTGGTACTCAGGCCCATGCTCCAATCATCCTCTTTATGCAGACCTGCTGGGTAAAGCCACTAGGAAACCTAAATGGGTTCCAATGACACATAAATGTGGGTTATGCCCAAATCCAGATTCCCACATAGGAATCTAAAGGCTTAAATTAATACATGACACTCCTCTTAATCTACCTGCCATTCATTTAACTTTTGGATTTGCTTCTTAAGATGTTTGCTAATGTTTCTTGAACTGCTGCCCCTTTTTTTCCCTAGCTAACTAAACTTAAGAAAACTATAATTTGGATGTTTGAGGTTCGCAGAGTCTCCCTGTGCAAACCAAATGACTGGAAAAGTCTAGGGCCAGTGTCCCCAGGGGAGTTTCTACCTCTCTAATATTATGATGAAGAATTAGTTTAGTTTCGGGGTGATGCATATGCTAACAACGTGGTAAAATGTGTGAAATCATTAAAAATTTAGAAATACGTTTGCTTAATAGATTTGACATTGTTTATTAAAGACATTTAAATCATACACATACCCTTCACATTGGGTTTTCTAACTAAATTTTTAATTTCAGATATTAAAAATAACACCACAGTAGCATACTGCAGCCTGTTGCTATAAGAAAGAACATGACGATATTTCACATGTAAATTGATACTGTGTACTTTACCTACCAGAGACAGTACTGGAGGGGTAAGCATGTTTTCATCCCAGCAATAGGAAAGGTAAGACAGCGTTCAAAGAGCAATAAGCTCAACACTCCTGACCCTGGGTTAAAGCCACACCTCCATCTAACATATCCCTAGCAGTTGTTTACTTCTTGTTAGGGTTCAAAATGTTTCTCACATGTTGCATGCTATTTTGACTTTGCATAGAAATGTCTGTGTCCAAAATTTCATAAACTACTTGTATGTATTATTGACTTTTGTTATCATTTGTAGCACCTTAAGTACTGTCATATTTTTTTTAAAAGTCTGTGTGAGGCTGGAGAAATGACTCAGTGGGTAAAAGCACCTGCCATGTATGAAGAACCGAGTTCAAATCCTGAGAATCCATGTAAAGCCAGGTGTGGTTGTGTGTGTGTATAATCCTAGTACACCTAAGGAGAGATGAGAGGTGGAGACAGGAGACAGCAGGGAGCTTGTGGGTCACTTAGCCTGGTGTACATAGCTCAATGGTAAACCACAAAGAGACCTTGCCTCAAACAAGATGGAAGATGAGGACAAACACCTGAGGCTGTCTTCTGATCTCCATACATGTGCCACGGCCTATGCCTGCCCAAACACACACCACACCACACCCACACCCACACCCACACCCACACACACTCACTCACATACACACACACACACACACACACACACACACACACACACACACACACAGAGTTCACCCTTTCAGCTGTTATGAACTTTAAAATAAGAAATACATATTTACCTGCATCTTCAGAGTTTCTTATTTCAAACTTTAATAAGTTTTCTTGTTTTTCTTCTATATCTTGTATAATAGCACTGATGGTCTGATGCTGCCAGATAAAAACATTAGGAATTCCATTATAAGAGGGAAGATGTGCTTTCTGATAGTCTGGCAAATACAAATAATATGTAGCTTAAAAGCTCATCTCTCCTTGTTCTCATGTTTTATGTAACCTTAAATGAATGAATGTTGAAGACATGAAAAACACATTTAGATATATCTTGACTTATGTAGTGTAGTGGGTCTACTGAAAAACAGATGAAAAGCAGTAACCGTGCAAGGAATGATCATTTCTGACTTCATTTAAAATTGTAGATATGGGAGGAGGAAAAAACCCAATACATACTATTTCATGATCATATATGCGACAAGTCCACTTCAAGACTGTCACTGCACAGTATCAAAATCCCTCCCACAGTCCTAGACACAGGACACACTACTCTCAAAAAGCTTAAGAAAGGGGTTTAACTCTCCTACTCTGTGCCCGACGTGGCACGAATTTCCCTCCCTGAAATGCACTCAGCTCACTCTGCCAGCTCTCCCTCTTGTAAGAACCACGAAGTGGCCTTCAGAGCCATACTGCCTTTGTGTGCTCCTGGCCCCACTTCTTCCCAGCTGACTGACTGCAGCAGATCACTCTTCCTTTTATGCCTGAGCTGAGAGGAGATATTCATGTAAAATGTTAAGAACAACACTATTATAAACTAAGAGCTCAAAAAACTGGTTAAAATTTCAGAGCCACATAATGCCTCATTTTCTCATTAGTTCTTATAAGCAGGAACATGTTTTTTATTTTTGTGTATGCTTTCCAAAATCTTGCATACGTAATTGTTACGCATAAGTGACTGATGTGCTGACTCATATTATCCATCTACTCATAAATTCTCAATATATATTTATTATTTTAATTGTATGTCAAAGCCTTCTGAAGTATACTGCTCCAAATATTTGCTGTGGTGTTTACAAGGAATGTGGAAAATACACACAATAAAATTATTTGGTAATTTCTAGAAAAATTTTTACATTATTATACACATTATTTATTTATTTGTGTGTGTGTGCGCATGTGCACACATACACACATGTGTGGAAGTCAGAAGACAACTTTTGGGAGTTGGTTCTCTCTTTCTACCATGTGGATCTAGGGATGTAACTCAAGTTGTCAGGCTTGGTGGCAAGTATCTTTACCCAGTGAGATGTCTTTTTAGACATGGTAAAACAATCTTGGTACTGCCATTTATTAAATGCATCACAGTAAAACTATAAAATATGAAACTGCAAAACAAATAAACAAAAAGCCCAAAGTCTATCTCTTTATATGGTAAAGTGTTTATGATTACAGAAGCAAACAGAAGACCTAAACTTGTGCCCAGGCTAAACATCTACCTTAAGATATTATCTGTGCAAGACTTTCCTGTCTTGCTTATATTGTAGATGTATTCGATCTTCAACACAATGGACTAAGCTGTATTCAAAATAATATTGAAGATGGTATCTTACTTAAGTTTATGTCTAATGAACTTAGTGGTTTTTAACTGAAAATATCAGTCTTATTAAATCAGTCTATCTACTTAATAAATATAATTTATTGAGCAATGGCTAGGTTATTTTTGTAAACATCTACCTGTACATAATGCTTTTCACGGCAAATTCTTAACATTATAAGGCAAGGCAGTTAAGCCAGGTAGCTTTCTCACCCTCTATCAGGGTTCTGGAGTCTTCTATAAACTATATATCATCAACAGTTTGGGGAGTGAATGATGAAACAATGGATAGCAGTACTTTCTGTGGGCAAAGAAGTAGTCAAACAACCAAACAGGGTGGAAAGGACAGCAGCTAATTGATACTTCCTAGTCAGTGCATCAACAGAGTTAATCAGAGTGTATCTTCTTAACCCATTCTGTTCAACTGATGTTATAAAAAACCCACGTTCAATCTGTGTCCTTAAAATGGAAAGACTGCTGTCACTGTCCAATGGCTGACTAGTTGAAGAAACAGTCTTTTCTAGGCTGAAGAAGGAAAGAACTTCCATGTCACTTACCGTAGGAAGGCCTTCCCTTGTCTTCGCTCTCTGTAAGGGCCAAGGAAGCCCAACTGTTCTTTCATCGTCACAAATACACGGCTTACATCTTTTCGGTCGGAGAGCAGGGCATTTTACTTTTCAAAATAAAGTTAGAAAATAAGAGTGTTCAAAATGTTGTTTTACCAGTTTTAATTGTGATAAGGATGAAAAGGATAAATAAGGATAAATTAAGGCTACAATTATTGTCTTAATGTTAGGTAGCTTCTCATTATTATTAACTATGGCAACATTTTATGAGCACTTATCACACAAGATTATTTTCTGGTGTATCATCTTATCAAATACTCAAATATTCACATGTACCCTTTGCAATAGGTAGTTTGTTAAAAATCATATAGAAGTGAAATGTCAGAGAAGCTCAGGAACTCTCCCAATATCACATTAAGTTACTGTAAGTAGTGCCGTCTGAATCCCAGTCCATCTTCTAACTACTCTGACTCACTGCTCTGTGGGCTCTCAGGCTCTTTTCCTGTTATGGTTCCTTTTGCCTATGCTCCATTTGCTTTATGTGCTTCATCCTCTGGGAACCTGACCAAGGAAGTATACACTTGAGAAATGGCAGATACTGGGACAGAGAAAGCACTTTACAACAGAGTCCCAACATCTCCAAATGCCGAGATCCCCAGTACGCTGAGCTCAGCCTGAATCTTCAGGTACGGCTGTAGAAAGGGAGAGAAAACACAGAGGCCCCAAGAAAGAGAAGAGTTTTAGTAGTCCCAACCTTGACCTTCATATAATCTAGATCATTAATAAATCATTACATAGTATACATTCTTGGTATTAATCACATCAGAGATTCATCTGCCCTTGAAAACCAATAGTTGGTGAGAAGCATGGTAGGCTAGGGAAGACATGTTCTCACTCCTGAATTCTCCACAGTAAGAGCAGATACATTACTGATACATTCAATCAGGAGGAAAAGGAAAAACAATTCTTTTTCAACACTTTCTACAGAGAAAACTATTGCAAAATAACTTCAAACATTTTTGCCTAGCTATACATTTTCTTGAAATATTCTTTTTATTATAAATCTTAAAAGTTCAGGAATTGTTACAAATTTTAACATAATGAAATCTTAGCTGCAAGGACTTTGATGTAATGTCACCCTTTTCTGGCACTTCTAGAAGTAAATCAGCAGCTTAGTTTCAATTGTCTATCTCATAACAAAGGTAGAGAGGTTAATGTTTGCTTAACTGTTGGTGTGTGTTTCATCCCAGTAACTCCAATCCAACAGCATCATATGAACTTGGTAACACAGATTAGTAATAAGGGCTTTCCTCATGTACACATGCATAATCCTTGGGCTCAATCCCTAACACTACACTTATGAACACCAGGTCCTGGAGATGGGAATTGTGGAAGAAAAGGCTTATCTATGGAAGGCATAATTTTGAATGAATAAGATTTGATGCTAGAATAAACCTGCCTTTCAAATACTCTACTGCTCCTTTCTCACACAGCACACACCAACCTCATCTGCCCTGTGCCTCTAGCACTCACCCCTTGCTCACACTGTCCTGTACCACAGAGTTCTTCACTGACTTCCTTTCCCCACATCCAGGTTCTATTTACCCTTCAATCCTCAACACACACACACACACACACACACACACACACACACACACACACACACTTCTTAAATCTCCAATTTCTCCCAGAATTGAACACCACTAGTATTTTATACCATTTGGGTATAAATAAAAATGTTAATAGCTGCCCATTATCCTTTGTTATTTTATCAATAAATTATAGTTTTGTCACTTGTCTATTATTGCTTCTTTCATAAATAGTCCAGACTTAATACTATTTTGACTTGCATGTTTTCTAGCTTTATGATGGTGCGGGAGTGGGATACATTCTGTATAAACCAATTTGGATTTGGGTCTCTCCCATAGCAAGCAGTATGTGTTGCTCCTTTTCCTTGGTGTATAGGCTACAAACTGCAGCTTCCAGGCAGCCAAGCAACCCTAAGATGAACAGCTGATGCTCTAGTGTTCTGCATTGCTAGTGTTCAAGGAGCAGTTGGGTGTCTTCCTGAATAATAATGTGTAAGGATACAGAAGTACACAACCTCCAGCAAGTCCCAGAGACATCCAAACAGGTGGTTTCTGATGATATTTCCAAGATCCTCCTTCTAGAAGACCAGTAACAACAAATGTAACCATCAGTGTGCCACAGAAGTGACTGTGAATCTAGAGACTGACCTTCTAAAGGACTATAAGATTCAGGCATGAGACAAATGCCTAACTGCACTGCCCCTCAGAAAAATTTGTATAGAAATTTAAAAATCAAAGAAAATTTTGATATAATACTATTACAATATTAATAAAATAGCAAGCATCCTTTGAACTAAAAATAAAAAATTTAAAAGGAAAGTAGGGAAGGAAAAACTAATAGTAATAAATGATTTATAAATTCTACTTACTTTTAGAGATTTATTTATTTTTATTTTATGTGTATGGGTGTTTTGCTTACATGTATGTAGCCTACAGAGGCCAGAAGACAGCACCAGAGACCCTGGAACTGGAGTTATAGATGGTTGTTAGCCATCATGTGAATGCTGGGAATCGAACTGGGTCCTTTGGAAGAGCATCCAGTACTTTTAACTGTTGAGCTATCTCTCCATCCCTAAATCAAATTCTAGAATACTAATTTCTAGAAATAAATGACAGCTATTTAAGCTTAAGGAAGAGAGGGAAACACGTAGTGCCAGTTAGGAAATACTATTACACTATATATGCAAAGATTTCATTTTGCTAAGCAGAGCTAGACACCTGTCTAAAGTAGGAAGTAATGCTGACATGCATACCAGTCACTGCAGAGCCCGTTTCATCTCCATTACTGGTCTCAATAGCACCATAAGATTTCAGTAGTTCTTTCATTTTTTTATCATCTGCCTCTTCCAAAGCAGTCCTCTGTTTCTGATCTTTCTGATTAGGGTTTGCTCCATGTTCTAGGAGTATCTCAGGAGCCTGAAAGGTAATTTTTCAGTTATGCCTACATGTATCTGCTTTCATCTTAAGACACCACCACCAAGCACATCTCTTCACGGTATCGACACAAAACATTTCAATTACATTTGATATGGTCACCGTAACTTTGATTTGGCTTGACTGACCCTCACAGGAAAACACAAACAATAGGCTGCTTCCTTGCAGTAAAGAGGTAAGCATAGGTAATACCACTTCTAGATCACTTCTGCCCAGAACTGTACTTTTTCTGTTCCCAAAAAGTAGCTGCAAATAATATATGCCCTGATGAGTATATGAAACACAGTGAATATGACTAAGTAACAGAATTCTTTATTAAATTAATTCTAATTCAAATAGCAAAATGTAGCTCACAGCTACTGTATTGGACAGCACAGACTTACACTGCAGATTCAGCCACTTGTATACAAATGTGGGGTCTCTGATACTGTCTTACTGTTCTTCCCAATGTGCTGGAGGACAGAGTAAACAAGATGGAAAGCTTTGCTTCAGGACTACATTATAGTACAAACTCCACTGCAAGTTACCATTCAATGTAGTTTAATGAAGTTCCATTTGGACCAGCATTAAGGTGAATTAAACTACCAATCTAATAGCCAATGCTAAAATTCTCCCTATAGAAATGTTTCCTGATAATTATGATCACAAGATATCAAAGACGGAGGTGGTACTTAACAAGTCAAAGAGGTTGTGAACTTTGGGAAGAAAACATTTCTAACACAAATAAGGTTACTCTGAGTAACTCAAAGTTGAGTGTTAGAGGGGCTAGAAAGTTGGCTCAGTGCCGAAAGGTACTTGCTGTCAAACCTGATGACTTAAGTTTGATACATGGGATCTACTACCACGGGTTGCCCTTGGACTTCTGCACATGCTGTAAGTACCCTACAAGTGCCCACACATGAATAAATGGATGTAATAAAAATTAATCCAAACTAAAACAGAAAGTTGCATGTTAGCATGGTGGCTCACAAGTGTCGTAGCTCTAGTTCCAGGGGATCCATCTGACTTCCATAGGCTCCTACATGTGGTACACATATACACTCAGTCACACATAAAATAAAATAAAAAATGTGCAAGAAGCTGTGTGTCATAATTAAGTCTGTAATTGACCAAAATTAAGAACAGCTAACAATCAGATTAAGTATGAGTCAAGCTGTCTAACAGCCAGCGATCCTACTTGCACAGAGAAGCCAGTAACTCAAACTATGAGGAACATCTGATGGTAAAAATATGGTCAGAATTTGGGTAAAATGGAGGCCACTATGTGACAATAGGTCTTTATCTTTCTGCTTATACAGATACAAAGGTGAAGAAGACATTTAGAAGCCACTGAGCCAGCAGAAATGACCACTTATTGTAAATATAGTGACTTAGAAGATACAGCTTCTCTTAATCTGACAGTCTTGTTCTTTCATTTTGCTCATGTCTTTGAAGAATGTTTTTAATTTTCATAGTCTAACTTACCAAAGTCAGCCATTAAAGCTCATGCTTATTTATGATATATTTGCCTATCTGAAAATCAATTTTTCTTCTATTATTTTTAGGAGGTTGTCTTAATTAACTCTTTCATTTAGCTTATGACCCATTTTAAGTTAATTTCTATACAGTGAAAGGCTTTTAAAAATGTGAAAACACAGGGTTGGGGATTTAGCTCAGTGGTAGCGCGCTTGCCTAGCAAGTACAAGGCCCTGGGTTCGATCCTCAGCTCTGGCAAAAAAAAAAAAAAAAAAAAAAAAAAAAAAAAGTGCAAACAGGAATCTAAAGATTTCAACTTTTTATCCAACTCACCTTTGTATCAGTGTCAAAAATCCTCAGCTCTGGCAAAAAAAAAAAAAAAAACCCAAACAAACAAACAAACAAAAAGTGCAAACAGGAATCTAAAGATTTCAACTCTTTATCCAACTCACCTTTGTATCAGTGTCAAAAATCAGCTGACCACATTTCTACATGCTATATTCTGTTCAATTGATTTGTATATAAAACTCAGTGGTTCTTAACTGGGGGCAGTTTTTGTCCCCACTGCTGTGAGGGATTGGGTTTTCATTTTGTTTTGTTTTGTTTGTAATACAAATTCATTTTCTCCAGATGTAGGGTTATAAGGATTATTTGAATTCTTGTTTGTAAGCTTTGGTAGTTTGTGTCACTACAGTGTATTTTATTTAAGTTGTTAAACTTATTAACATAAGATTTTGACAATAGTCCCTTACTAGCCTTTTGATGTCTGTCATGTTTAAAATCTGGCCAGGAAAAACACTTTCTCAGAGAATAAGCTTTCCTTTTGCTAATTTTATAGTTTGTTTTGTGTTTCACTAATTCTATTGTCTTTATTTACTTTGGTCTTTTTTTTTTTAAGTTTCTTTAAGAGGAATCTAAAGTCACTCAAGTTTTTTTCTTTCTTGGTAATGCAAAATTTGAAGTTATAAAAATTTAAAATTCTAGATTTCATAGCACTGGGTATGTGACTTTATTTAGTGAGCACTCCCTATCATGCATGAAACTCTGGATTCAATACCCCAATATTAACTGGGTGAGATGGAACACACTTGTGAGGTAAAGGTAGGAGAATCTAGAGTTCAAGGTCATCCTCAGCTATAAGCAAGTTAGACGCCATCCTGGAATACATGAGACTCTGTCTCATAAATAAGTAAGTTCTATACCTACATCTAACAACTGCTTTAGTTACTGTGGAATATTCCTCTATATTGTGTGAGTATATGTCACTGTGATTGGGTTAATAAAGAAGCTGACTGGCCAAGAACTGGACAGGTAGAGGTTAGGCAGGACCTGCACACTAGAGAACACAAAGAAGAAGGGTGGAGTCAGAGGAGCCACCAGCCATACACAGAGAGGAAACAGGGGTTGCAAGAAGAAAGAGAGGTAATACCATGTGGGAGAATGTAGGTTAATAGAAATGGGTTAATTTAAGTTGTAAGAGCTAGTTAGTAATAAGCCTGAGTTATTGGCCAAGCATTTATAATTAATATTAAGCTTCTGAATAGTTGTTTGGGAAGCAGCTGGCAGAACAGAGCAGAATACAGTCCTGACAAAAAACTCCGCCTACAAGTTACATCACGTAATTTTTATATATTGTGTTAAGTCAGTAAAATAGTTTATGAATCCTCTGCCATTTATTCTGTGTACTACTGGTTATTTAGAAGCATATGTTTACATTCCTAAGTATCTGAAAAGCTTACAACTTTTATCAAGATTGTGTGGTGTTTGAATAATAAATGTCCCCCACATGCTCATGCATTTGAACACTTGGTCCCCAGGTGGTCGGCACCATTAGGAGGTGGAGTTTTGCTGGAGGAAATATGTCACTAGGGCTGGAGCATTGAGGGTTGGTAGCCTTGCCCCTCTTCTAGTGTAGACTAAAGTGTGGACATCTAGATTCCTGGTCTGCCACCATGACTTCCCTGCAATGCTGTACTAAGTCCCCAAAACCAGGAGCCCAAATGAACTCTATTCTCCTCTAAGTTTCTTTTGGGTCATGGTGTTTTATCACAGCAATAGAAAAATCATTAGTACATACTTGCATTTTATTTTGATTAGAGAATATAATTTGCATGATTTAAAGTCTTTTAAACTTATTAAAACTAATTTCATAGTCTGCATCTATGGTCTATACTGGTGAATATTCTACGAGCACTCAAAAAGAATGCACAGTGTTACAAATGACATCATCAATAAATATCAAATAATGACTAAGTTGAAATGTTCAAAATTTCTATATCCAAATCATTTATTAGAAGAACTGCAGTCTCCAGCTATGACTATGTATTTTTTACAACTTCATTTCAATTCTGGTAGGTTTTCTTCATGCACTTGCAATTTAATTATTGTGTCACATGCTTTCAGAACTGAAATATCTTCTTGGTAAATCGTTCTTTTATCATTATGAAATGTCTATATCCTAGAAATAGCACTTGCTGTGAAATCTGCTTGGTTACACACTGCCAGAGCTATGACTTCTTTTATTATTTGTGGAGTGTATCTTTCCTATAATTTTGCTTTGGTCCCATCTGTGTCTTTATAACTGAAGTAAGCTTCTTACAGACCACATTCTGCTGGGTTTTGCTTCTTTATCCAATCTGCAGTTTTCTACCATCTCACTGAAGTGGTGCTATGGTTTAAATTTGGAATGTTCCCTAAAGACTCATGGGTTAAAGGCTTTCTTACCTCGGCATTGAGAGGTAGTAGAAACTCCAGTACTGGTGGGAAATCTTGCAGTCACTGGGAACATATGCAACATGTCTTTTCCTCTCTTTTGCTTTGCTTACCCATGTGCTTTCTGCCACTATTCTATACAGCACAGGCCGAAAGCAGAAAGGCCAATCAATTGCAGACTAAAATCTCTGATACCATAAACCAATAAAGGTTTTCTCTTTATAAGACAATTCATTTCAAGTATTCGTGATAGAAAGCTGTCAGTGACTGGATCGTTTACATTGGAAATTGTAATTAGCAAGTCTGGTTGCTTCTGTTATTCAGACAGTCTAGCTGAGGGGAAACCAAATCACATGGTGGTGTTGCAGAGCGGTCTATACTAAACACCAGCACAAACAAGGGAGCACTGTCTACCTCCTGCTGCTACAGCAAACATCTCTTCCCTTCCTCCTCCTTTCCTAACAGCTTGATGAAGGGGACAGAAGCCACCATGCCTTGGTGCTTTTTCAATGATATCTTTTTAAGTTGTCCCCATGTTTTCAAATAGTAAATCATTTCCGTTATGATATAAATGTTAAAATAGTCTATTTCAATTTCTCACTACCTATTTATTTTGGCTACTCTTATCTTTCATTTTATTTGAATATATTAGTTCTACAGTGTGGTATTATTCTATTCCAAGCATTTAATTTTTCTTTTAAAGATATTTATAAAGTGAAAAAATTGTTTTTTAAATCTATATAATTATAACATGTAAAATTATCACATTCTTTTATAAATCTGAATTTCCTTTAAGTATAATCTTTCTTCTAGATTATTTTAACAATTCCTAACATTAAAAATTATTTTATTGTACACATATGGGTATTTTGCTGCATATTATTTTTGATGTGTACTAGTTTTTTGCTGTATCTATGTACCATATGCATACAGTGCCCTCAGAGGCCATATAGGGCATCTGATACCTTGGAACTGGAGTTACAGATGGCTGTGAGCTGCCATGTGGGTACCCAGGTCCTTTGGAAGGTGTAGCCAGTGCTCTTAATATGGAACCATCTATTCAGTCTCATGCAACAATATAGGAAATGAATTCTCTTAGCCCTTGCTTATTTCAAAAAGTTTGTGTTCCATATTAATTGTCTAAAAAAATTAAGATAAGGATGGAGAGATGGCTCAGCTGCTGAAGTCTAGGCTCACAACCAACAAAAGAAAACTAAGATATATACCTAACTGTAACTCCAATTCTAGAAGATTTGATGCCCTCGTCTGGCCACCATGGGCACTGCATGTATATGATACACAGACACACATGCAAGGCAAAACACTAACACACATAAAATAAAGGAAATCTCAAAAAGGGGTGGTAATAAAGATTCCTGTTTTATGCTTGACAGCTAGTTCCGCTCAGTCAGTAAATACAAGGTCCTTTGTAGCTACTTGGGCTTGCATTTAAAAAATTAATATAATCTCTGTTTTATAATGATGATAAGTTAATTTTACTTATATAAATACATAATATTTTCCTGACCAAAAAAAGAATATATGGTTTTGAAATGGTAGAAAAACAAAAGAGAATGTGAGGTTAATCAAATTATACCATTAGATAAAATCACCAATCATAGAGAAAGAGAAAAAAAGGAAAAACTCCAAAACAGCCAGAAATAACAAAACCCAAACCAAAATGTCAATAATAAGAACTTACTTATAAATAGTTGGCTTAAGCGTAAATAGAACTAATTATCCAACAAAAGATATAGAATGGGAAAATAGATTTAAAAAAACTCATTTTAACTTTAAGCCTTTATATCATGGGCTAAAAGTGAAGAGATGGCAAAAGTGATCCTGGAAGTGGAAAGTCAAAGCTGACAAGCGCAGCTGTACTTGTATTTGAGATATCAAATACATAGTTTAAAAGGCAACTGTGGCAAGAGATCAAAAGGATAAATAACAGCCTGTCAGAGTTGTAGGTATAAATGCAAACATCACAGCACATACATAAAGCAAGTATTAGCAAACTGATAGCAATATGCTCATAAGAGTAGACATCAAGACCTCTTTATCAATAATTAACTGATTGTGTTGACATATGAGCAAGGGAACAGCAGACTTGAACTACCCCTTAGATCAAATTGGCCTAATAGGCAAATAATAAACAAAACATTTAGCCCAAAGCAGCAAAATATATATTTTTACGTAAAACATAAAAACATACTCCAGAATAGATAATATATTAGACTACAAAACTAGTGCTAAGAAATTTAAGATTGATAAATTCTTGTATCATCTCAACTATTATTTTCAACCACAACATGAAACTAGAAGTCAATATCAAAAACTGGCACACACCTTTAATCCTAGCACTCGGAGCAGAAGCAAGGGGACCTCTCTGAGTTCTAGGCCAGCCAAGGCTGTATAGTGAGACCCTGTCTCAAAGGGAAAAAGGGAAATATAAAATGTACAATATGTGAAAATTAAATAGTAATTTTCTGAGCAACCAAAGTGCCAAAAAATTAATAGGGAAATTAATGCAACATGAGAAAAATGAAAAATGATACAAAAATACCAAAAATTGAGAAACAAGTAAAAACAGACTTAAGAAGGAAAGAATACAGCAATAAACATCTACCGGGGCTGGAGAGATGGCTCAGTGGTTAAGAGCACTGACTGCTCTTCCAGAGGTCCTGAGTTCAATTCCCAGCAACCACATGGTGGCTCACAACCATCTGTAATGAGATCTGGCTCCCTCTTCTGGCCTACAGACATACGTGCAGGCAGAACACTGTATACATAATAAATAAACAAATAAATCTTTAAAAAACAAACATCTATCTTGAAAAGAAAGTAGTTTAAATAAACTAAGTTTAAACATCAGGGAACTATAAATAAAAGAACAAACCAGTCCCCAAATTAACAGAAATAACAAAAACTCAGAACACAGGAAAACAGAGATGAGAGAAAAAAACAAAAATGTTCAGGAAAACAGTGCTTTCTTTTGTTTTAAGACTAACAAAACTGGCAAGCTGAAGTACATGTAAAGTGAAGTTCCTAGAAAAAAAAAGCCATGCCTATTTGGAATTCTATGGTCTTGGAGAATGAGAATGTTGCAGATCCAGAGATAAAACCATACTGGTCTACCTTCAGTTCCTTTAAATTGACTGTTCACCCGTATCCCAGCTAACATCCCCTTTTCACTGTATATACTCACTGTACATTGCATTGGGCTTCACAGGAAACTTACACATGCATTACACACACACACACACACACACACACACACACACACACACACACGTATATTACGTTGACTAACATCTTTTTGACAGTCTGGTAAAACACTTGGAATGTACTGTTAGCCGGCCACTAATTTCTACCAGCCCCAGGGCTGAGAATGTCATCAGATAACATTTAAATCTCATAACAGAGTTTTCCTTATTTAGTTACAACCCACCAATCTGATGTCCCCAGCATTGTATTTGGTAAATGCTTTGGTTTACAATTTTACTCTGTGACTATAAGAGTTCATGTAACCACTTCCATAATGTACCATGTTATTTGGGCAAACTGAATCCATGCTTCTGTTACATGGTCATGTGTATCTGATTCTGAATAAACTGTTTCCCTGGAGTGAAAGCTGTGTTTTGCATCAAAATAGATAATATAAGACGTGAAAAAGGAGATAATACAACTGATACCACAGAAATAAAATGGCCACAAGAAACTACTGTGTCCACTTACATGCTAATTGGATAACCTGGAAGAAGTAGGTTTGATTACAAGAGATATCATATACCACAATCAGTTCATGAAAATCAAAAACCTCAACACTCTGACAAAGTGAAAAGATATTAAGTTAATGATAAAAGAAAGCTTGCCAGGCAGTGGTGGCACACGTCTTTAATCCCAGCATTTGGGAGGCAGAGTCAGGGGGATCTCTGTGAGTTTGAGGCCAGCCTGGTCTACAGAGTGAGTTCCAGGACAGCCACCAAAACAACACAGAGAAACCCTGTCTCAAAAAACCAAAAACCAAACCAAAACAAACCAAAACAAAAAAAGGGGGGGGGGGAGAAAGCTTAGGACCAACTGCCTCACTACTATTCTATAAAACCTTTTAAAAAGAATAAAGACCAATCCCTCACAAGCTCTCCCAAAGACTGAAGAGAAGGAATCACCTCCACTTCCAAAGTTATTTTACCATACCATCCCTGCCATCAGAATGACAAAAGATAATGTATCACCAGTGTGAAAATACAGAGAACACCTGTATATTGCTGATGGGCATAAATGAATATAGCAATTACAGAGTTTGGAGTTTCCTAACACATCAATCCCATCCCTGCAAATATATGAATGGAGTAAAGCCACCATTTCAGAGGTCTTTATACTCACATAGTCATGCAACATTACTCACAATGAAGGAGATATATGTAAAGAACCCATGTCTGTTGACGGACACAGGAAATCAGACACACATATTTTCATATTCATATACATTCACACACATGTGCAATGGCCTAATACTCAGCATTTAAAAACAAACAAACAAACAAGTAAATAAACAGATCATCCTGACATGGCAGCACACACTTACAATTCCAACATTTGATTGGCTGAGGCAAGGAAACACAGCTTCAAGCTACTTTGGGCTATCTAGCCAGATCTTGTAAAACCTTTTATTCTTGAGAATTTCTTCATTCTTTGTTATTTTAAATACCCTAAAGTCCAAAGAATTCTGCCAAAAGAAGCCTATCTACCTAGCCCTTATCTTAATCACTAGTTCACATCTCTTCTCTGTAAATATTAAATTTAGTAATCTATGACACACATAGACTGAAATAGCATGGGGCATTTTACAAAGTTATTATCACTAGGCTCTCCTAACATACAGACATATATAAGTACTCAAGAGAGTTCCCAAAAATTTGTGTACGTGTCTGTGTGTGTCCGTGTGTGTCCGTGTGTGTGTGTGTGTCCGTGTGTGTGTGTGTGTGTGTGTGTGTGTGCGCGCGCGTGTACACATGTATGTGTGGGTGAATGTGAGGGCACATGTGTGCATGTGAATATCTAGGCCAGAGGTCAACCTCAGACACCATCCATTGGAAGTCTTGTACCTTGTTTTTGAGGCAGTCTCTCACTGGAATCCAGTGCTTACTGGTAAGGCAAGGCTGTCTGGTCAGTGAGCCCCAGAGAACTGCCTATCCCCACTTCCCTGACACTGGGTTTTTGCACCGTGGGTTCTGGGGACTGAACCCAGGCCTGCACGTGTCTTCTGACTGAGCCATGTCCTAAGCCCCATGTTACTTTTGGTAATATTATCATTCCTCCCCGCTAGATTTGTCAAAGAGAAAAGAAGAAAAAGAGAAAAAGGAGGTAGATGGAGAGGAGGAGGAGAGGAGGAGAAAGGAACTGTTAAAACTCTTGTGTTGGGGAGCTGGAGAGATATCTCAGTGCTTTAGCACTGGCTACTCTTCCTGAAGATCCAGGTAGATTGCGAGCAAGGACATGGCAGCCAGCACCTGTCAGTTACTCCTGTTCCAGGGGATCTGACGTCCTCCTCTGGCCTCTCTGGGGGTACTGCATGGATGTGGTGCACACACACTAGATGCAGGTAAAATACTCATACATACAGAGTAATAATAATTAAAAACCTTCTAGACCCCCCCCCCCTTAAAGTATAGCATGTTTTTATTTGGGGTGGGAGGCAGGTGAGAAAAGGACTGAAAACAGGTGACTTCCTCATTTTCCTTCTCAGGCAGGAAGTAGTGTCATCCCGACAGCAGGGCCACCTAAGGGCACATTTGGAGCTGGTAATAGCATCCTGGACTGTGCAATTCTGAAGGAGAAAACAGTGAAACAAAGCTAAGGTTTTTTTTTGTTTTTTTTTTAAAGATTTATTTATTTATTATGTATACAGAAGAGGGTGCCAGATCTCATTACAGATGGTTGTGAGCCACCATGTGGTTGCTGGGAATTGAACTCAGGACCTCTGGAAGAGCAGTTGGTGCTCCTAACCGCTGAGCCATCTCTCCAGCCCCCTGAATCTCTTAAGTTTTAAGGTCAATTTCTGAAATAGCGGATCACTGAAACAACGGCCTTTTAATGTCCTGAGATGTTTACTGTACTGCCTGGTAGAGAAAAGTAAAGGACTCAACAACAAACCTCCAAACAGCAATCACTTCACACGTTCCTCTCAAAACGACTGGGACGTGCAGGTTAGAGAAGAATACCTCTGGTGGGTGGGAGCTCATGCTGCCTCCTGGCATTCTACGTTTGAGGCCAGTGTCAGTCAACATGCTAAGGTCTCATCTCACACACAAAAATAATTGTCATATACATTGTCATTAATATTAGACCATTTGTGGAAATCACTTTAGACAACTAAAAATAAAATTAAGATTTATATCATGCTTTCTTATGACCTACATGCCATATATGATACGCAATATAAAAATAATCTATTATAATATTTACTGATTTTCTAATCCACACACAACATTCTATCTTCATGCATAATTTTAGCAAACTTTAAAATCATTTATTAGTATAAGCAATCACTTTAGTTTTTACTTTAAAATATCTTTATTTTTCACTCATTTTCCTAAGAAAATAAAAACCTAATTTGACAAGCACAATTACCTTTAAATGATTCCGCTCAGCAGCACCATGTAAAGGCAGCATTCCATCTACATTTTCAGAGTTTACATTTGCACCAGCTTTTAATAACTCATCAGTAAATCCCTCACTAGATGCCTCAGGAAGGGGTGTCCAACCTGAAAAAGATAAAAAGGAAAAATAATAAAGCTGTTCCATACCTACTGAGATTCATGCAGTATCTTTATTTTAATGGGGTCTTGTGTTAGTGGACTCAATAACTCTATTGAAATATATGTACATGTACTAAGTACTGAACAAGAAATAGTATTAAAAAGTACTGCTTTAAAACACCCAGGCTTCATTTTGGGAAAAAAGTAATCTCTTCCTAAATACTGTTGAATGAAGTACCAAAACAGAAACAAGGTAAATGCTAATCATTTCACCTTGCTCCAGCTCAGGTCTGACAGTAGCTAACTTTCATAGCCTAGGTCTGCACTGCTACATTTCTATTTAAAGTGGCATTGGACTCAGTAGACCTTGGCATTTCCCTCTTTAATTATTTACATGAGATTATTTTATGTACATCAAAATGTCATAAAATCAATTTTTTAGAATAAGAAGGAAAAAACAGGAAAGGAGGGAGTCATGTAAAGGGAACAGGGAGAGAAGAATAGACAGGAAGCTGGGACATTTTGCATTTTCTCCCAAGTTGGGGAATGGGATTAAGGCTGCCAATGAAAAGCCTGACTAACCCCTTCTACCCCCATTCTGTGCACCCTTCTCAATGTTCTCATTTATAAGAAGTGTTTCAAATAAGACAGCTATTTAAACAGTGACAAATCTTATTATTCACCAAAATCAAATATAGCATTAAAATACACTTCAAAGTTAATTATCAGCCAGCATCAAAATTGGGGGCAAAGGAAAAGATAGTACTTCAGTGAGTTCTAATTAAAAACACAGACAATTAAAGGGACCCAAATCTGCATTATCTTTTAGATTCACATATGCTCTAGACTCTATCAGAACTTTCACTAGGGACAGATTTCCTCCTCTGGAAGCCACGTGGAGCTGGCTCTGTCCTTTGGCATTTCTCTTCTTGATTCCAGCTGTCTTTGCCTCTGTAACCATATCAAGCAAAGCAAATACTTATTTGTGCAAAATGCTCATTGTTATAAAGGACCTTAGAAAATACAGATCTACTTCCTCATAATACTCTAAACAGGATGTAATACAATAAACAAGTGTAACATTGTATTTTGTTTTAAGGAAGAGAAAGTGTTTATCTTAGGTCAAATTTCAGTAAGAGTCTATCATCATGGGGGGTTAAGTCATAGGAGCACAGTTTGAGAGAACTGGTTAATAATCTTGTAAACTGATTATATTTACGTGTGCAAAAGGTATATAATAGATAAAACTCTTGACACTGGAAAGGTTTAATGATAAAATTCATATGGCCTACTGGATTCCATATATCATTTTACTAGTTGCCTCCTTCAAGGGAACACATCTGTTAATTTTCAGAATTAGTTCACACTAGGTGAGTTATAAAGGAATAATTTCTTTTTAAAACTGTATCTTGATTTCTTAGGCATATATCAATGGACTGGGAAAACTGTTCGCTGCTTTTGGTTGAAATCCTACCTTGAGAAGAAATCACAGTGGTTTGCATTCATTCTAGCAACCAGTCAGTCAGACACTGGTTAAAACAAACTGCTTCGGTCTGTGGTTAGCTCACTCTCAGCTGTCCTTTAATAACAGGATACATTTTTCCTTAAGATAGCCCAGTTCTGGTATGATGGAGATTCTTTCAGAATATGTGTATTAGTGCATGCCTGGAATCCCAACACTCGGTCGGGAGGCTGAGGCAGCAGAATCTTGAGTTCTAGGTCAATCTGGGCTACATAGTAAAATTCTATCTCAAAACCAGAACGGATTCCCTCTTCCCACAGCTGTTTCTCAATGTGTGTTCTACCACACATGGTGCCAACTAGCAAGCTGGCCTTTAAGGTTCTGTTTTTCTTTCATAGAAAATTCAGTACAACATCATTTTCCAAAAAGTCCCTTTAAAGTCTTTTCTTTGCAGTGTAAGTTAGAAAGATTAAGTTGGAACTAAAACCAATGAACAGATCATGTTTTTCCTTGTTTCCTTCCCATACTCTGCTACACTGCAGTGATGGGCACTTTTTTTTTTAACTATCAAAGAAAATACAGGAAGAAAGAACAGAGGATAAATTTCAACAGATATGGAACAGGAGAGTTGGAAGTCACTGATGAAGAATGAATTGCCTTAGCAGAGTGTAGGATAGCCTGCAAGGAGAATCATGGGGAAAAAAGGCTATCTGACCCCAGGCAGTCAGTGCCTGGAGTCATCAGTTACCCTGGAAGAAAGATGTGTGGACCCTGGAAAACCAACTGAGAGCTTACCTAGAGTAAAGCTGGGACTCTGAGCTCCCTTCTCCAACTCTGAATTGACTGGCAACCACTCACTTTATCTTAAACACCCACCCCAAATCCAGGAACCTAGAGGTTTATTTTCTGCATGAAACACATCAGAGAAGATGGAAACTGACATAAAAACAAATCAGAGAGTCAGGGTAAGAAACAAAAGAATATTCATTACATCAATAGTGTTAGTACCACTTAGTAAATTTGCTACAAAGGCAGGTTCTCCAGCTCAAACCTGGAGAGCAAACTCTAAAGCCTCCTCTTATGGATTTCCAGCTTCTGATCTTTGTGGTTTTATGTAATTCTCTCCCCCTTGAATAATTTTCCTCTAACCAAAAGAACATTTCAACACTGTTAAAAGTGTAATATTAATTTCTTTGATGAGGTCACTTGCTATCTTCCTACAGACTCACTTTCTTGCCTTCAGGTTGCATTTTCTGAAGAGGAAACTATATTGGAAAAGCCCATTCAGCAAGAAACTGAAGATGCCCACCAATCCACAGAACTGTTTCCTCTGTCACATGATTTTGAAAGTCCTTTCCTTGTCCAGGCTGCAGGTGAGAGCCAGTCCCAAATAGCACCTCTACTGAAGCCCTATCAAAATTACTGTCAAAGGACCTGACAAAGTGGTGCTTAGTTCCTGATCTACGACACTGGGGAGACAAATGTGCATTGCTTTAAAAAACTAAGTTTGTGCTGGGTGGTGGTGGCGCATGCCTTTAATCCCAGCACTTGGGAGGCAGAGCCAGGTGGATCTCTGTGAGTTCAAGGCCAGCCTGGGCTACAGAGTGAGTTCCAGGATAGGCACAAAGCTATACAGAGAAACCCTGTCTTGAAAAACAAACAAACAAACTACTAAGTTTGTGATACTGTCAACTCACTTACTGAAGCAGACTCTCTGAGAGCAAGCCTGGGCAATCCGCATTTTAACAAGCTGACTGGGTGATTCTGGTGCAAGCTAAAGTTAGAGGGCCACTGCATTAAGCATGAGACCCTTCCTACTGTATTTGCTAAACACCAGCAACCAAACACACCATTTTAAGGTAACAGACAAAAGATAATTATCTCAGGGCTGGAGAGATGGCTCAGCAGTTAAGAACACTAGCTGCTCTTCCAGAGGTCCTGAGTTCAATTCCCAGCAACCACATGGTGGCTCACAACCATCCATAATGAGATCTGGTGCCCTCTTCTGGCCTGCAGGCATACATGCAGACAGAACACTATATCCATAATAAATAAATCTTTCAATTGAAGAATGGATAGAGAAAATGTGGCATATATATTTACACAATGTTAAAAATGACAACATGAAATTTGTAGGCAAAATGGACAGAACTAGAAAAAAATCATCCTGAGTGAGGTAACTCACACCCAGAAAGACAAATACGGTATTTTCTCACTTATAAGTGGATATTAGCTGTCATGCTATAATCCACAGTCCCAGAAAGGCTAAGTAACAAGGAGGGCTCAAGTGGGGACACATGGATTTCCCAGGGAAGGGGAAATAGATTTTGTGGGTGGATTGGGGGCAGGTGGGAATGGAAACAGGAGGGTCCAGACAGGGGGAGGGTGGCGGGAGGGAGAGAATAATTGGAGAAATGACTGGGTTGGGGGACACCTGGGGAGTGACGGAGAAACCAATGCAGTGGAAACTCTGGAATCTATGAGAGCGACCCCACCTAAATCTAGTAATGGGGACACAGAGCCAGAACTGGCCATCTTCTTTAACCAGGCAAGGCCTCCAGCAGTGAACTGGGACACCAACCCAGCCACCAAACCCCTGTCTGCAAGATGACCTGGGGTAATGGGGCACAGAACTTGTGAGAGGCCAACCAATGACTAGTCCAACTTGAGGCCCACACCACAAGGCCCACCCACATGCCTGACACTGCACGGATGGCCATGAACCAGAGACTGGGAAGCCCAGAGATCCAATTCAGGACCAAAAATGACTGGCAAAAGAACAAACAAAACAACAACAAAAACCAAACCAACCAACCAAATAAACAAACACAAGCCAACAACAACAGAAAACCCCCAAAACTCAATGAAATGATTCCCAATGATATTCTGCTATATACTCATAGACTGGGGCCTAACCCAGTTGTAATCAGAAGTCATCATCCAGCAACTAATGGGAGCAGATGCAGAGACCCATAGCTAAACACTAGGCAATGCCAGGGGAACCCCACAGAAGAGAGGAGGAAGAAGGATTCTAGGAACCAGAGGGTAGAGGACATCCTGAGAACATGACCCACAGCATCAACTAAGCGGGGCTCACAGAAACTGAAGTGAAAATCGTGGACCATGTATGGATTTGAGCTAGGTTATCTGCATGTACTTTATGGTTGTATAGCTTGGTGTTCCTGTGGGATTCAGAACAATGGGAGTGGGAGAAGTCTCTGGTGCTTTTGCCTGCTCTTGTGACCCGTATCTTCCTACTGGGTCACCCTGTCTAGCTACCCTTTGTGCCTAGTCTTATTGTAATTTGTTATGTTTGGCTGATACCCCTAGGAGGCCTGTTTTTGCTTTTGTTTTTGTTTTTGTTTTTGTTTTTAAGGGAAATGGAGGAATGGATCCAAGGGGGTGAGAGGAAGGTGGGTGGGAGGGGCCTAGGAAGAGTGGAGGTAGAGGAAACTGCAGTCGGGATGCTACTTATGTAAAGAATAAAAATAAAAAAGATTATTCTCTATAAAATGGGTTGAATTATATAGATTGTAATATCTTCAGGGCTATTGTCGTGTGTGTGTGTGTGTGTGTGTGTGTGTGTGTGTGTGTGTGTTGCATGCATGCTGATGTGCACATTCCTACAGGTGACAGAGTAGTACAGGGTGTTTGTCTCTATCGACTTTTGCCTTACTGCCTTGACAGGGTTTCTCATCAAACCAGAAGCTCTCCAATGGCTAGACTGGCTGACCAGTAAATTCCTAAGACCTGCCTATCTCTATGCCTGATGCTACTAAGTTACACACAAGTGCAGTCATGCTCAGATATTTACATTGGTTCCAGTGCTTCCAACTCAGGTCTTCATGCTTGCAAAGCATGTACCATTATCCACTGAGTCACCACCCCAGTCCCTTCACGAGTGTTTTCTAATGACATCCACACAAACATAAAACATACTCCTTTTGTGCACTCACAATTCTTTATTGGAAAAATACAAAGAAAGACAGACAGATACTAATTTGTTAAGTGTAAATCATCTAAGGTAGTGGGTATAGCATGAATCCTAATTGGTCTTCATAAAAACCTAGAGTCAGATATCAGGGTAAATGCTGAAAGATCAGAGAAGCAAAGCAGCCAACCACTAGAGAGACTTCTTACCTCTAACAAATCGTCAGACTGAATGCACTGAGATCCTATATCCACCCACCTTATATTCCTTTCTCCACCTCCCTAGTGCTGGGATCAAAAGTGTGAGCCACCACTGCCTGGCTGTTTCTCTTTTAGACTGGATCAATCTTGATCTATCTGCCTCTGCCTCCCGGACCCTGGGATTAATGGTGTGTGCCACCACCGCCTGGCCTTTGTTGCTAACTGGTGGCTAGTTGTGCCTCTGATCTTCAGGCGAGCTTTATTTGTTAGAGCACACACACACATCAGCACACCACTGCAGCCCGGAAGTGGTGCCACTACTAGTAACTACAGCCCTCCCCTCCGCCTTCCTTTCCTGTCCTTTCCAGTGGCGCCTCTTCAACATCTTTACAAGTGACTGCTTTGTACCCAACAAATTTTGGACCACCTGGCATACAGACTATATAAAACAGGTGTACCAATCAATTACAGATAATAGCTCATAAAGAGATTATTTTAAAATATTCTTTGGTATACATACAAATCTGTATTTATTAAAGAGGTAATCAAATTTGTGTATTAAGGAGATGGTTGTATTTGCCTTTTTTTTTTTTTTTTTTTTTTTGGTTTTGGTTTTTCAAGACAGGGTTTCCCTGTGTAGCTTTGCACCTTTCCCCTGGAACTCACTTGGTAGCCCAGGCTGGCCTCGAACTCAGAGATCTGCCTGGCTCTGCCTCCCAAGTGCTGGGATTACAGGCATGCGCCACCACTTCCTGGCACTTATTTTTATATGACGAATTAAATCTTGGTTGAGTATTTCATACTGCAGGATATACAGCATCCTCAACATTTATGATAATATTGACTGTCAACTTGGCAGGATCTAGAATTTCATAGGAGACAAGCTTCTAGGTATGTCTGAGAGAGAATTCCTAGACTGCATAAATTAAGCGCCATGTTAAATGTGGCCCTTCTTATTCCATGGGCTGGAGTCTGGATAGAACAGGAGGAAGCAAGCTGAGCACTAGCATACATACACACCTCCCCCCCCCCTTCCTTACTGCAGATACAATGTGGCCAGCTTTCTCAGGCTTGTTCTGCCATGCCTTCCTCCCCATGACAGACCATAGATTAGATAGGTAAACAGAGAGACAGACTGACAGATAAACAGATAGATAGGTAGGTAGGTGGATAGATAGTTCTTTATCTTTGAACTATAAATCAAAATATAATGTTCCTCCTTTAAGTTGCTTCTTTATAGGTATTAGCTCAGCAAAGAGAAAGTTAAGTAATGTAGCAAATTTTCAGAGTTGATTGACATTTCGATGTTATATTCATCAACAGGGAGAACGCTACTTCACATAAATACACAGTAAAAATGTCAAAATTATGTTTAAAGTCATTCAGAAATGTTTGGAAATTCTGTCCTAATCCCATGTCAAAATTCATTTAGTTGTTTCTTTTATGAAAGTAGTCAGTAATTCAAACAACAATTTTTCAGATCAAACCTTCTAATTTAAAGACAGACTAAATTAATACTCACACACTGAGAAGTTATGATAGGGAAATATTAGTTAGTCTTTGTTTATCATAATTAAACCATTATGTTTCTGTATGAACACTAAACTTTGTATGTATAGTTTAAAAAACACTGAAATCCATACTATACAATAGTCTCAAATCTGCCCTGTGTTAGGCTGTGTTCATTGGCTCCCTGTGGCATGAAGTTATAGACAGCATGTGCACTGCAAAAGGCATACTGTGTGCTCAGAACTAAGACTAGAGTGAACAACATGATACAGCACAAGTAAGTGCTGCCACAAACACTGTAAATCATTACAGGAACTAACCCATAGTTTTACAAGCTAGCTTTCATAGAAGATCTGTGAAGCTTCATCAACTATCCTACAGCTATATCTACTGTATGCATCATGGCATATATATATATATACACACACACATATATATCTCCTTTACATTTTTATGCTATTCTATAACAGTCTCACTATGTATCGTGGCTAGTCTGGAATTGCTGTGTAGACCTGACAGGTCTGGAACTCAGAAGACCTGCTTGTCTCTGCCTCCTGAGTGCTGGGATTAAAGGCGTGCACTTTCAGTCTCAGCTACACATTACATTTTCAACGTCTAAAAACGCTATCATTCTCTGATAGTCCCTTCTTTTCTTAATCGAGGGAAATTAAAATGCAGATTGGAAATCTGTGGCTGGTAGGAGTGCAGTGGGACTGAGGGCATCGGTAAATTCACTGTTGAATGGTTGTGAGAGAACCTAGCATTAGGGAACCTCCTGGTGTCAACATCTAGAATTCTCCATCCCCTGTTCAAGTTGTTCAGTTAGAGGAATGACATACAGACACAAACTTATACTTAAATATGATTAAGTGCTACTAAGGAAGTACATCAGCTTCCTGGGTCACCTATAACAACTTATAAGCCAGCTGAATTTAAACAACAGAAGTTGACTCTGCTATCTGAATCTAAAATCAAGGCACCAGCAGGGACATAACTGCAACTGCCAGTCTTCTTGACCTCTTCCAGCTTCTGGTGGCTGTTGACATTCTTTGGCTTCCCTAGCTTAAGGTTACATGAACTCCTTTACTCAATCTATGTGTCTCAAATTTCTCTCTTTCTCTTATAAAGAAGCTTTTGATTAGATTTGGGGTTCATCTAGATAATTCAGAATGGTTCCACTTCAAAGACCTTAATTGATTATTTATGTAAATATTCCTTTTCCAAAGAAGATAATAATATTCAATCATTTAGCAAAGAGGTGTTATTCACAAATTCCGGAGCCTAGGAAATAGACTCATTATGGAAGGACCATCATTCAACTCACTGTAGAAAGCCCCTAAAGGTCTTCAATTTACACAAGAAGGAAAGTAAGGGAAGGCTCACATTGAAAATGCCTTGTCCAGCACCTTTCCTACCTCATAACAAAAGTTATGAGTACTTAATATTTAACTTGAGGTGGTCCAGGTTGTTGTTCATCACAGGATTAGCTCTAAGAACCATTAAAGGAGAGTAAGTTTTGTCAGACAAATATAGACAGTTGATTAATTCGACAAAAATTAGTGCCCATACTTCTTTAATAATCCTTAAAAGGGCTAAATGGATGTGTCATAAAAATCTGAGATACTACACAGTCCTAATCCTCCCACTGAATACTCATTGTCTCTGCTGTTTACCTCCTCTAATGTCACAAACTGAAAGCCATAGTCAGCAATATGACAAAAACTTACCTGGAGACTGCTGGATATCCTCAAATGGAGTTTTAACAACAAATATATCTGAAATAATCTCACAACTAAATGAATGTCCTCTAGCATAAAAAACAAACCCTGCTGGGTGGTGGTGGCGGCGCACGCCTGTAATCCCAGCAGAGGCAGGCGAATCTCTGTGAGTTCAAGACCAGCCTGGTCTACAAAGCTAGTCCAGGACAAGCTCCAAAGCTACAGAGAAACCCTGTCTCAAAAAAAAAAAAAAACAAAAAAAAAACCCCTCACTAATTTAATTAAACATTTAGGAATTCTTTGAAGTATGAGGCTTACTTACAAAACTTTGACATAAACATTTATACAACATCCCTAATTATCTGGGAAATGCAAATCAAAACGACTCTGAGATACCACCTTACACCTGTCAGAATGGCTAAGATCAAAAACACAGAAGACAGCTTATGCTGGAGAGGATGTGGAGCAAGGGGAACTCACCTACACTGCTGGTGGGAATGCAAGCTTGTACAGGCCACTTTGGAAATCAATATGGCGCTTCCTTAGAAAATTGGGAATCCATCTCCCCCAAGACCCAGCTGTAGCACTCTTGGGCATATACCCAAGGAATGCTCAATCATACCACAAGGGCATTTGCTCAGCTATGTTCATATCAGCATTGTTTGTAATAGCCAGAACCTGGAAACAACCTAGATGCCCTTCAACTGAAGAATGGATAAAGAAAATATGGTACATATACACAATGGAGTGCTACTCAGCAGAGAAAAACAATGACATCATGAGGTTTGCAGGCAAATGGATGGATCTAGAAAAAATCATCCTGAGTGAGGTAACCCAGACTCAGAAGGACAAACATGGTATGTACTCACTCATAGGAGAATACTATATGTAAAACAAAGATGACTAGACTGCTACACAACTCCAGGGAGGCTACCTAGAAAATGGGACCCTAGGAAAGACACAGGGATCACCCAATGACAGAGAAATGGATGAGATCTACATGAACAACCTGGACGACAGTGGGAGTAATGAAGGGCAAGGTTTGAGGGAAAGAAAGCTTAGGGGAGCAGGAGATCCCAGCTGGATCAAGAACAGAAAGGGAGAACAAGCAATAACAGATCATGATAAATGAAGACCACATGAGAACAGGAATAGGCAGAGTGCTGGAGAGGTCCCCAGAAATCCACAATGATACATCCTCTGTAGACTGCTGGCAATGGTTGAGAGAAAGCCTGATCTGACCTAGTCTGGTGATCAGATGGCCAAACACCCTAACAGTCGTGCTGGAACTCTCATCCAATAATTGATGGAAGTGGATGCAGAGATCCTCAGCCAGGCCCCAGGTGGAGCTCCAGGAGTCCAATTGTCGAGAAAGAGGAGGGACTGTAAGAGCGTGAATTGTTGAGACCAAGATTGCAAAAAGCACAGGGACAAATAGCCAAACGAATGGAAGCACATGAATTATGAACCAATGGCTGTGGAGCCCCCAGCTGGATCAGGCCCTCTGGATAAGTGAGACAATTGAATAGCTTGAACTGTTTGGGAGGCATCCAGGCTGTGGGACCAGAACGTGTCCTTAGTGCATGAGCTGGCTGTTTGGAACCTTGGGCTTACACAGGGACACTTTGCTCAGCCTGGAAGGAGGGGACTGGACCTGCCTGTACTGAATCCACTAGGTTTAAATGAATCCCCAGGGGAGTCTTGGCCCTAGAGGAGATGGGAATGGAGGGGAGGGAATGGGAGGAAGGTGGGGGCGGGAGGGGGGAGGACAGGGGAACCCATGGCTGATATGTAAAATTAAAACACAAATATAATAATAATAATAATAATAATAATAATAATAATAATAATAATAATAAAAACCATCTATACAAACCTTGGCTGCAGGGAGTTTTCAAGGAAATTTTTCTTTTTCTGAAATTCTGGTCTTTTCTGTGTTCTTGGGTATCACAAGGCATGTGAGCTTCTGAATCCACATTTCCCTTTTTCTCCTTGCAATTTCTTACAGCTCTTTCAGATCTACTGGTATTATTAGTTAACTCCTCATCTGAAACACAACCATTTATATTATTAGTCTTGTGGTTCCCTTTACTGGTTACGTGACAAGAAAAAAACTCCCATTCTTCCAGGGTTTCTGTTTCAAGGATAACTATTTATGAGGAGTTTTTCTGAATGTTTCCACAGAGCAAACTAAGTGTGCTGGTTATGGTGCTAACACAGACACAGTGATTAGCTGCAATCAGTGGAAATACCAATGTGCTGCCATGAAAATGACATTGGAGTTTGAATACTAAATTAGTGCCATATTAAAAAGAGGTATATAAGGGTTGGGGATTTAGCTCAGTGGTAGAGTGTTTGCCTAGCAAGCACAAGGCCCTGGGTTCGATCCTCAGCTCAAAAAAAAAAAAAAAAAAAAAAAAAAGGAGGTATATAAACTGGTAGACACATTTTTCATTAGCTTTCACTGGTATCAATTTAGTAACCATCTTTGATAGCAGTCTGACTTTCAAAGTAAGCACTAGGGATGTCTAGCTAGCCCAGATGACAGACCATAAGCCTCAAAATCAAAATCACGCACGAATAACTACTGAGCTTATCAGCTTCCAAACTCATGACCTGCGTTGTGGCCTCGTGCTTGTTAGCTGGGCCACAGGGTACATAGAATTCAGTTGTAAATTTCTACAAAAGGAGAGCTAGAAGAAATGTACAAATTGAGAAATATTAATACCTGATCTGTGAGCAATTCCCTTCTCTTTTCCTTGATTAGGCTGTGAGGAGTTGGCCAACTCTTTATTCACATGGTCAATGGAATGAATATCTGTATTGTTCACAGACTCATTCCCTGGAAGGTCTTGTGTCCTTTTTTCAGCGTTAGTTATTTCTATTACTTGAGAATGAACAACTGTGTGTAAAGGACTATCTGAAGAACTTGGGTTTTGGCTTTTTACAGTATAACTCCTCTCAGTGTCTTGCTTCTTTTCCACATTATATGTATCAGCTTGATTTACTAAAAGAGTTGGTTCTCTGTGGCCATTATTTTGGAATGCTTTTAATAGCTCCACTTGACCAGTCAACTGTGAAACTTTCTGTGTTGAAGGCAGTTTTATACAAGGCATAGGATTGTGCTCATTATTGGCATATGAGTGATCAAACGAAGTTCCATATATATACTTTTTATAATTTGGAATATGTTGTTCAGAAATTAATTGATTATTCAAATCACAATAATTAACAGCTTCTTTTTGTGTATGTGTAGTTAGGCTGCCTGCGGTTGGTTCATTTTCCTGTGAAAAATAGTTTTCAGAAGATAAACACCGTAGAGAGTTCATTTCTTCTCTATTTGCTGTGCTCTCTTCATTAGGACAGTGGCCTACACATTCCTTCTGAGATGCCACAGACTTGGTAGAGGTGTGGCAATCACTATCACTGTCAGCAAAGCGTCCTTTTATGAAGGAGAGGAAAGAATCTTCCCATTCATTAAGGTTCTTGCCTTTTTCATCTGGGCTATTGTTTTCAGGGGACTTACATGAGCTACTACTGTATAGCTCTTGGTTAGTGTGAGGCTGTTGATCTGCAGTTAGATGTGGTAATTTTATTTCTTCATATAATGAAAGTTCAGAGAAGGAAGCATGTTTAGTTTGATCAATGGACTCTAATTCCGAGAAGTGCATTTCTTGACTATCTGATAAATCCAGTATTTGGGTATTTGATTTTTTGGAAACCACACAAGCCTCACTATTGTTACCTGCACCATTTTTCAAGGTTGCCAGAGTTGGGGTAGAAAGTTCACAGGACCCTTCTGGAAGGTCATCAAGGGTTTGGACAGTATGCTGCTGCTGAGTCACTAATTTATTCACTCCCCTGAAAGAAGAAATAGCTATTCCCTGACTTAAACTGCAGTCTCTATCATCTATTTGAGTCTTTGTATGTTGTGTATTTCTTTGTCCTTTATTTTTAGACACATTAGTTCTGCTATCTTTCACATTGTGGACATTGTTCCTTCCGAGTCCCGTAGAGTCTATTTGGTTAACAGTTGATTGCCTAGGCTTGAACTTGCCAAATTCTGTGGTATTGGAATTTTTCTGGCAAGGTTCATATATATATGCTTTATTTATAAGTAAACTGTTTCTTTCTTTCATTTCTACATGTCCTGGTTCTTGTCTATTAAACTCCGTGTGATTATCAGAACTTAATTTTGGTTTCTATTTAAAAAAAAAACAACAAAAACATGGTTAGTTTTAATTTTAGGGGCAGATTTATAGACTCTATGAGACACTGTAAAGTGAGTGTTACAGGAGTATTTTCAGGACAGTAACCTCTTCCAATTGTCACATAGCAAAGACTAGAATTAGGTTAGTTTCTTCCTTTGATATCTAGAAGAATTATGGATAGGGAAGTGGAAGATGGGATTTGAAAACTAAAAGACAGATGACTTCTAAAATGGTTTCTCTGGAAACCTGATTGTGAAATGCTACGATTAAAACAATTAAAACATGACTCAAATCCAGATGAAGAGAATCCACACACAATGAAAACTTTGTTGGACAGACAACTGGAATTACTACTGTTGTATTATCTGTATTATACTTAAATCAGAAAAATTTTGATATGGTTGATAAATCCAAGACCCCATAAAGAGCAACAGGAAGAAAACGGCTTACAATACATTACCACAGCATGCTACACTTACCTAACTGTTTCTCAGACTAACAGGCTAGAACCTTTGGGTGGCTCATGAAATTATTCCAAAGTGTCTTAAACCAAAGGTCAAGTCACTAACCTGACTAATGCTTCACCAGTCTTTCTTTCCCTCTGGGAATCTATAAAAATAACCAGCAGGTATAAACCTGCTAAAACGTTTATTACTAAATACAGATATACCTTGTACTGGAGTGTATCTTCTACATATGCTGGGTCAGTGTTCTTCCTTTGAGCTGCATACAAAAAGAGAACATAAAATAGCTTCCAGTAGTTAGACCCTAGACTTCTAAACCTGCCAGTCTTTTGACATGAAAAGAACTAGAGGGTGGGCTAGCGGTGTGGACTCAGGCAGGCCTGATGACCTGATTCCATTCCTGGATCCCACAGGTGGCAGGAGAGAAGTAACTCCCCAGAGTTGTCCTCTGCTTTCTTTCTTTCTTTTTTTTTTTTTTTTTTTTTTTTTTTTGTTTTTTTGTTTTTCAAGACAGGGTTTCTCTGTGTAGCTTTGCACATTTTCCTGGATCTCCTTTGGAGACCAGGCTGGCCTTGAACTCACAGAGATCTGCCTGCCTCTGCTTCCCTAGTGCTGGGATTAAAGGTGTGCACCACCAATGCCCGGCCTATCCTCTGCTTTCTATCTGCCATGTTTACACCTGTAATTCACATACATGAACACACGTACATGCACACTCAAATCAAAATTTAAAACTAGAGGGAATATGTGAAATCATGTAAATGTTTTATATTAAAGCTGGCACATACAATATGACTATATAGTTTCCATATTTATTACAAGATAAATATTACTTTGAGTGATAGTATTTCTATTGGAAAAGTAAATAGATCTGACAAAATAACTACTAATAAAGATGGGCACTAAACATATTTTTTAATTTATTCACAGAAATATATGTGAATGTTCTCTTCATTCAGTAGATTATGCAAGATGTTTTTATAAGGCAAAAAACCCCTTCATAACTAATAGATTATCATGGGCTGGCAAGATGGCTCAGTGTAAGGGCACTTGCTACCAAGCTCGATAAGCTGAGTTCCATCCTTTGGACTCACAAGGTGGAAGGAAAGAACTAACTCCTACAGGCTGCCCTCTGTTCTCCAGATACATACATAAACACATACACAAATTAATAATACAAACTTTAAATAGATCATCATTTCGCAATATGTCTGCTCAATAAGGTCCTAGCATGAATGCTGCATTCTCTTCAAAGCAAAACATGCATAGAAAAGATCAACAATACTTCATAGAGGAAACTAAAAATACTTTTATTAAAAAAGGGGGCAAGTTGGTAATTAAAAGATTGCAATTTAGCATATCTCTCCTTGCCTTCTTCGAATACTGAATGTGTAATTATAATTAGGCACATGTGACGTGACGTTAACCACAAAAGATAAAATTTTATGAAGGTTTCTATTTGTACATAGAAAATATTCAATAAACATTTGATAGGAATAAATTAACATTTTAAATGGGATATATAAAATATAATTACCTTGAATATAAGTAGGAAACAAAATATCTTAACAAGGATGTGATTAAATATGAGGAAATTTATGTTTTAGAAATGACTTTTACCATTACAATCAAATTCCATTCAACCTAGTCAAATAAGAACAGTTGCCCAGAATGTCCTGTCAAAACCACACTCCAGAGTTTCACTGTTGCTTCTCTTGTTTATGAGCTGGGTGACCCTGGGCGAGTTTCTTAATGTCTCTGCCTTCATAGAATGTCCATAAATGAAAACTACAAACAGCTACAGTATTACGAAGATTAAGTACTGAAATCCATGTACAGGAAATATTCTATTGTTACTACGTTGCTGTGAATAGCTTTTAAGAATATGAAGGATGCAATGTCTTCTCTTAACATTGGTTCTTAAATAAAAAAAAACAGAAATAACAATATTTCCCATAACCACCCAGTCAGGTAAGCATGGCTCCTAAGAGACTCTAAAGGAATTAAAGAGACTGTACTTCCTCTCAGTCTTAAAGGCCACATTCTCTAGTCTAGCCAACTGACTCTACAGATATAAATTCTCAAGTGGTGAGTTTGGCTGATGGTAATTTTAGAAATATTCCTTTCTGTCCCTCTGAACTCCATCATGCCCTAACACAGTATGTTTAGGTATTTTACATACATTACTTCAATCCTCACACTAACATTTCTATAGATATTTGGGTAGATGAATAGATATTAAAAGTCCAATTTGCAAGGCCAAGTATGGTGGTGCATGCCTTTAATCTCAGCACTCAGGATGCAGACACAGGTGGATCCATGTGAATTTGAGGTCAGCCTGGTCTACATAGTGCGTTTCAGGCCAGCCAGGACTATAGTAAGATCCTATCTCAGAACAACAACAACAAAAACTCACCCCTAAAAACAAAAACAAACCAACCAACAAAAAAACTCAATTAAATTGCAAATGAGAAAACAGGGATGTCAATTACCCAATGTGATAAAGCCTGTAAGAATGAGTTTTACTCATCAAAGCAGATGTATATCCTAAGAGAAAAATCAGCAAGTACATTTCATGTTAAGAACATTCTTGATTCATCATCCTTATAATTTTACAAACAACACTCTTCGGGGTTGGGGATACATCTTAGGGAGGAGTGTTTACCTGTACATAAATGGGCTTGGGTTTGATCCCTAGCATTTCAAAACAAAATGAAAAACAGAATAAAATAAAACAAAGCCCTTTTCAACTGAAATTAAAAGACAAATGTCTTGTTAAAGCATATATATTTATTAAGAAAACAAAATTTACACTATTTTGGAAAATAGGGTGCTAATTAATGACAATTCAAATGTTCATGCTTAAGAAATAGTCAACCTGCTGAAGCATACTAAATTAATAAATTCTCTCACAAAGAAAGAATAAAAGCCATGTATATGAAGGAAATTTCCTGTATGGGCTTAGGTGAGAGAAGCAGGGATTAGAACAGGAAATTTCCTGTATGGGATTAGGTGAGAGAAGCAGGGATTAGAACAGGAAACTTCCTGTATGGGATTAGGTGAGAGAAGCAGGGATTAGAACAGGGAATTTCCTGTATGGGATTAGGTGAGAGAAGCAGGGATTAGAACAGGAAACTTCCTGTATGGGATTAGGTGAGAGAAGCAGGGATTAGAATAGGGCTTTAGGACTCAGAGAAGGCTAGAATTCTGGAGAAAACACTTCCAGGAAAGAAAAAAAAAACCCAAAAACTCATTACAGAATAAAGAAGCCAGATTAAGAACAGCATCAACGCACGCCTATAATCCCAGCAGTCAGGAGGCAGAGACAGGTGGATCTCTTGTGAGTTCGAGGCCAGCCTGGTCTACCAAGTGAGTTCCAGGACAGGCTCCAAAGCTACAGAGAAACCCTGTCTCGAAAAAACAAAACAAAACAAAAAAACCAGCATCAAAACACATTCCAGAGTTTATAAACCTGTGCCTCTAGCATGACATTTTATTTGCATTTCTTATGTGCCTTCAAACATAAATATGACTGTTTTAATAGTCTACTTCAGTATGCTTTTCTACTCCTGGCATCAACAAGCCATGCTTGTCTCTTCTAATGCGGTTTGGTTTCTAAGAGAGAGTTCTGCTCTAAAGAAGTTTACTTGCTGGTTTATGGAAGCAGCACCAGGTTGGATGCCCACAGTCCCAGCTACTGAGGAGGCTAAGATGGCGGCTTGAGCTCAGTGACTCAAGATCAGCCTCAGCAGTATAGAAAGATCACGTTAAGCCGGGCGGTGGTGGCACACACCTTTAATCCCAGCACTCGGGAGGCGGAGCCAGGTGGATCTTTGTGAGTTCGAGGCCAGCCTGGGCTACCAAGAAAGATCCAGGAAAGGCGTAAAGCTACACAGAGAAACCCTGTCTCGAAAAACCAAAAAAAAAAAAAAAAAAAGAAAGATCACGTTAAAAAATTCAGTGATAGTCTCTCTTTATTATAAAAGTGAGACATTTTGGTCTAGGTCTTAGTCCTTAGTCAAAAGTATTTAAATAATTACATGTCTTGAAGATGTAAAAAACATAAATGAGTGGCTACAACATAATAAAACGGGAAAAATAATAAAATGTATCCATAAAGGAGAACCAGTCTCATGACCAACAATTAGAATGCTATATAGCCCCTTCTTTTCAGCAAATACACTCAACACTAATTGAGAGAAATGTCATATTAAATATAATCCAGTTGGGAAGAAAGTATACTTTCAATTTTATTTTAAACAACTTAGAGTTTCCAGCCGGTTATCAACCATGATGTTGGTATACCATGTTTTGAAGAAGCCTGGGTACTGCCTTTAGTGTATTTAATATTTAGTGTACGCCTTTATCATGTTCTTCACTGTAAGTGTTTGTTACTTGGTTTTTAAAAGAATCATTTTGTATTACTAGGCGTTGGACTAATTGGTGCCTAGCACACAGTAAGCCATGAATGAACGAATAAAGGAATGGCGGGGGCGGGGGGTGCAGGAGTGAGTGAGCTGCTGCAGAGAACAAACTCCTCCAGAGTGATGGGGGTGCACTGCTTTAGCTGCCCAGCACGCGCTGACGGGCCTGTGGATTCCTGCTGCTGAGAGCCCTGAGCTGCTCTTACTCCTGATCTTTTTCTCGGCTTTTCCTTTCATCACTGAGCTCTTCCGCCAAGAAACTCCTTTTTCTGCCTTAAAATGATTGACTGCCACCAAAGAATTCTTACTGAAAACCCTTATGCAATCGCAAAGAACTGATAAGACAAGCATAGTTGTATTACTTGTCTCCAGGGAGAATCAGAACTGTAGCAGATCAGATTTCCACTGTCAGCTTAAGCTTCCTTGAGATTGGAGGGAACAAGGTTTGTTCTGGAAGGATTCTCAGACTAAATCTTCCTGTGCGCAAAAGAGAAATTCCAAAAGCATAAGTGTAACAGGAATTCCTAAATGGTCTTAATAAAAAACTCGGAGTCAGATATTGGAGTAAATGCTGAAAGGTCAGAGAGACAAAGGAACAAGCCACAGCCACCACCTCTTACCTCACCAACTCCTCAGCCTGAAAAAGCCCTCAGCCGATAGGCCTCTAGCTGAATGAGCTTCCTCAGGCAAAAAGGCCGAAAGGGACGCTTCTGTCAGAAAACCTTCAGTTCCTGTCTCCCCATGCCTTGTATACCGTTCTCTGTCCAGCCATCATTTCCTAGGATTAAAGGCGTGTGTACTTCCCAGTACTGGGATTAAAGGTGTGTGCCACCACTGCCTGGCTTGGTTTTCTCTCCTAGACTGAATCAATCTCATGTAGTCCAGGGTGGCTTTGAACTCACAGAGATCCAGACGGATCTCCTGAGTGCTAGGATTAAAGGTGTGTGCTACCACTACCTGGCATCTATGTTTAAAGTGGCTTGTTCTATCCTCTGATCGTCAGGCAAATTTTATTAGAGTGCACAATATATTACCACACATAAGACTTAGTTATTAAAGATAATAATACTCAAAGTCTTTGAAAGAATTATCTCCTGGAATTTTTTAAAAATGAAAACCGTAGTTTAAAGACCACAGAGACAACTCCAGGTAAAGGTACTTGCCACTAAGGCTGAAGAACTGAGTTTGATCCCTAGGACCCACATGGCATAGTCTGTTTCCATGCTGTTGTCTGACCTCCACACACACATGATATGGTACATATGTGCATGCACACATACAATAAATAAATAAATGTAATAAAAATAGAGAGAGGGAGGAAAGAGGAAGCTGAGAAAATTAAGTTCTCACATACATCTCCTGAATGGAAAACATAGTTTTTGTTTCAGGCACACTATTCAAAAAGTATTTGCTGAATGGCTACTATGTCCAAGGCCAATTCAGTATTCACAAGGAGATAAAGCAAAGAGTCTTTCCTTCGTGGAGCTTAGATTCTATATAAGGACAACACACAAAACACTCAGTAAACAGGCTCCTGTGCCAGCACACTACATGCTATGGAGAGAGGCTCAGTAGAGTAACGTAAGCAACACTAGAATGAATACAGTGATTCCACAAACATGTCCATATTCTTTAGAAACTGTCTTCCAACTATGGCCAAAAAAACAAAAAGAACAAAAAAAAAAACTTCTCTCCTTGATTGTGGGTGAACTTAGTGACCCATTTCTAACAAACAGAACATAGCAAGAGTAATGGCATATGACTTCTAAGGTGTTATAAAAAGAAACCAACTCCTGTAACCAAGCAATGCTATGATGTTACCAAAAAGGTCTAACAGATGCATCAAAGAGAGTGTAAAGATATACCATGAGCTGGGCAGTGGTGGTGCATGTCTCTAAGTCTAGCACTTGGGAGGCAGAAGCAGGAGGATCTCTTGAATTCAAGGCCAGCATGGTATGCAGAGTGAATTCCAGGACAGTCAGGGACACAGAGAGAAACCCTGTCTCCAAAAAAAAAAAAAAAAAAAAAAAAAAAGCTATGTGTTTTTTAAAATAATATTTTTCGATAATCTCAGACGAAATTATTTTGTAGTCCAACTTGACAATGTAACAGACAGAAGATCAAACTATGGCTAGAGGAGAAACTTCTTAGGGAATGGATAACGGACATATATATTACCTCCCACATTCACTGACGTGGATAGAATGATAATTTCTATCATATCAAAGAATTGTTGAGAAGAAAGCACCAATTTATAAAAGGTTTCTTTCTTACTTATTCTTGTTTTTTTGAGACAAGGTCCCTCTACATAACCCTGGCTGTCCTGGGACTTACTACATAGATCACATACAGAAATCTACCTGCTTCTGCCTCCCAAGTGTTGGTATTAAAGATGGGCACCACCACACCTGACCTGCAAAAGGTTCTTCTTAACTATTAGCACTGCCACAGCTGGAGGAAAAGTAGTGAGTTTTATTAAAAGGACGAAACAAAGACATCACTGAATGTATTTTCTCAAAACTTCTGGGAGAAACTAATCATTTTCTACAATTCTAAATTCAGTTTCTATAACTTTATCAACATGATAAAAAACTACAACAGAGTGTTCAATCTTTTTTTTTTTTTTGGAGCTGAGGATCAAAACCCAGGGCCTTGTGCTTGCTAGGTGAGCACTCTACCACTGAGCTAAATTCCCAACCCCCAGAGTGTTCAATCTTACCTGATTTTTTATGTTTAGGAATGTATTTCCTAAGGAGTTTCTCCATAATGGAATCCTTGGCCTCATCCAAAGCACATATTCCATGGTCACTTGTAAATAATGGGTCAGCTCCATTTTGAAGAAGTAACTCTGCCACCTAGAAAAACATTGTCCACATAAAGGAGCCCAGATAAAGGGTATATTATTGTAATGTATGCTAGCACATAACTATAAGCAACACAAAACATTTACTTCAACAACACAGAGTCAGGGGTTATCTATAAAATCTTTACCCAATAAGTATAATCAATAACTGCCATTGAGTTATAATTTGTTTAAATAGAAAACACTTTCTCTTACAAAAGAACAAACAAATGAACAAAGACACCAAGAAAAAGGGAGAGAAGAGGAGGAAGGGAAGAGGGAAAAGGAACGATATGCTGCTGAGAAGCGAATCCCACGTCTCCTTGTCTTCCTTCCCAAGACCACAGCTTTGGCCTAATCAGGGGACAGACAGCAGATAAAGAGTTTCCTAGGGTTGGAAGACTTGGGGGTCAATAGGAAGTGCTGGCTAAAGAACAAAGGTTTGTCTTTAGTATTAAAAACAAAAATATACTATAATGATAGTTACCAAATTCTGTAAATAGACCAAAACCAGTTAATTATATAATTCTTATGGGTGAACTTTGTAGCATATCAATTATATGTCAATGAATATGATTTAAAAATGAATCCTACTAGTTTTTCCTTCAAGGATAATTTTCCCTAATATTTTACTTCAAAAACTTTCAAACATATAAAACACTGAAACAAGAATATAATGGAAGTTCAACATGCTGGTGCACACCTTTAATTCCAGCACTCAGGAGACAGAGTAAATTGTGTATTTGAGGCCATTCTGATCTACATAATGAGTTTGAGGACAACAAGGGCTATGTAGAGAGACCCTGTCTCAAAAACAAACAAACAAAGCAAGAATACTGTGGGCACTTATATATCCTTTATCTGATCAACAATTAACATTTCCCCCACTTCATACATATATGCATGTTATCTGTATAAATGTAGGTATGTGTGTTAAGTCTAAGTATAAACAGAAATGATAACTTTTTAAATAAGTGGTTGTAGATACAGTGACATTTCACCTCTAAATATTTAAGTGTGTACTTCTTAAGAATGCTTATGTGATCATGATGATAGCGATCCTTGGCTTAGACAACAAAACTATCCATAGCTAATGTCACCCATCCAGTATCTGGTGCACACTCACACTCTCCAAACTGCCCCAAACACAGGTTTCAGTCATGGGTCACTTACTCTCTCCACTCTTTTCATTTTTAAGTACTCACTTTTTGTAATGATTAGGCCAATTTTTCTTATAGATGTCCTGATAAGTTCATCAAATTTTCCTGGAAACATTAAACTCAACTATTTATTTTTCTATGTTTCCTTAAACTAGAAGTTAGCTTAGATAGAGTGGCTTCTGATATGTGATGTATAGCTAACATTTTATATGTTTCTTACTTTCACCTTTAGCTGTAAAGCAGAAGGGGGCATAGTACCTGTAATTATTGAATATGAATTCAGTTAAAAGAAAAGCCAGCCTGGAACCTTAATTTACAAAGAAATAAGGGTCAACAGTAACAGTGTGAAGTGCAGACAAGGTCTTCCCTGTTCAGGCCCAACAAAGAGCACTGAACTCACTGTATTTGAATACTGGCCCATGAGATGCCCATCCATCCATGCATCCATGCATCCATGCATCCATGCATCCATCCATCCTGTAAGTGACGAAGATGATGGCAACTGCAGCAGCGCTAACAGTTCTCAGAACAGGACAGCGAAATGTCTCAGCAAACCAGCATCATCTAGTAACATCACTGGCACTAGAAACTTTCCCAACCCTGAGCTTTTGCTAATACTTATTCATTCTTACCACCGTCATCAATTGGAGGTTTTATTTCAAGCTGTCTTAAACTGACCAAGGTAATGCCATCTTGTTCTGACTCCATTGTGTACTCACAGTTCTCAGCCCTCTACCCTCCTTCCCTCAATGGTCACATCTGCCTTGGCAAGACATTTGAGTTTTCTGTCCTTGACCATGGTCCAGATGTATTATCCAAAATAACCAGCAAGTTATGTCTAAAATGAGTACCATGCTCTGGAGTGAACAGTTCAAGGTTACTCTGATCCTCATCTAACTTTAATGTAAACTATGGTCTTGGAGGTTTTTGTCTTTAAAACTCTGCAACCCCGAGCTTGGTCACCAGCGTTCAGAGGCACAAGTCTGCTCTTGGTCAGGCCATCAATAAAAAGGACCTAAACCTTTAATTAGCTTAATCAGCATGATTGTCAATAACTATCTCACATGGATCATTTCGGTCTATACAGTAAAGTAGTACAAAATTTACAGTGAAAGTGTAAGGCTTGGAAGTTACAACAGAGGACACATTCTAATAGGAAAAGAGGAAGCATATGCAGGAGACAAATAGATCCTTTAAAAACTACTAAGAATCAGCAATGTGATGAGTCTTTTTTAAACTGTTTTACAATGGGATTAGATACAAAAACAAAGCAATAGTAGATAAAACTAAGTTTATATATGTCAGTCATAGGAAGAAGTCAAGGAATTTACATCTGGATCTTCACATACTATTCAGGAAAGATGACACAGAATACACTTCGTTCTTTCAGTAAAAGTGCTCTGACATGGAAGTAATAACAGGACTGTGGTGCTCAGCTGCTGGGGTTTTTTGTGTCCAGTAATAAGATACAGGACATGAGGAGATGGCGAGAGGAACCTACGAAAGATGACTAGATCAGAAAGGGAAGGCAGGTGAGAGCCTTGTGGGATCTGGGTTGGGGCAAAGGCTAAATACATTACTTTCACAAAATTTGTTGTGGATAAGAGAGAGTCTGCCTTACTAAATATCCACAAGGAGCAAATCCCTCTGGGCCCTGAACCCAGGACCTTACAAAAGCTAACCAAGTTCTACCACTGAGCTACACTTCTATTCAAGACAGGAACTTTGAAGGGTGGCAAATCAAGCAAACTTTCCTAGAGTGTTCCTTCTCATGTAAACCTACATTTGGATTGTCTATTTGATAACTGCTGCTACCAAAAAAAAAATCACCTCAAAATTTAGTGGCTTAAGATAACAATCAATACGCATAATCTCACAGTTGCCAGGAATTGGAGAGTGGCCTAGGTAGATAGTTCTGTCCAATAGTCTATCATGTAGTCGGGCTGTTGGCTGGGTACACAGTCATACAAAACCTTGACTGAGGCTGAAGGATATTTTTCTAAAATAATAAACCTGGCTGTAGGCAAAAGCAATAATCATTGCCACATGGGCTACTCTAAACAGCTGCTTGAGTGTCTATATCATACAATTGTTAGTCTTTTCTAGTCAATGAGCCAAGAGAAAGGTCAAAAGAAAGTTCCGGGATCTTTTAACATAACTTTAGGAACCACATACTGCCATGTCTTATTTACTAGAAGCAAGTCATCAAAACGTCATCCTTTACTCCTTGGAAGGGAATTAGGCTCTGGCTTTTGAGGGAGGAGTATTAAATTTTGGAGGAGTATAAAATTTGTGGGCTAATTTTAAAACTTTCCTACATATTTTCATCTTCTGTTTTTCTATTTTTGAGCACTGATAGCAGCTTTATTTGTAATAGCTAAACCCACAATCCAGTAGACCTTGGAGTGGAATACTATTCAAGAATTAAGAGATACAACTACTTAACATCATACAGCTGGGTGGGAGTGGTGCACGCCTGTAATCCCAGCACCTGGGAGGCAGAGGCATGTGGATCTCTGTGAGTTCGAGACCAGCCTGGTCTATAGAGTTAGTCCAGGACAGACTCCAAAGCTACAGAGAAACCCTGTCTCAAAAAAACCAAAAAAGAAAAAAAAATGCATCATACAACACAGATGAATGTTAAAAGCATTATGCTAAGTTTTAAAAGGGAAACACTACAGAAAATATTCTGATATTTCTGATATTCTAAAAAGATAGAACTACAACAATAGAAATCAGATGAAGTGCTGTGAAGGGCTGGGTTGGGAGAAAGGAGACTGATGGGTGGCCATCTTTGAAATAATGGCGAAGGACAGGGACTGTCATACAGTCATTCTTCCAACCATTAAACTATGTCCCATGTGGAATTCTCTTTCCCCAGTTTTCTACAAGTGGTGTCCCCACCCACCACTACTATCAAACACATTATCAAAGTAAGCAAAACTGTCTAAATTCTCCTTAAGCAGTCTTCCACATATAAATAATTATGCCCACAACTCCCAGAAACCTCCTCAATCTCTCTATGCTTGATATGTGTTCTAAAAACAGGAAGAAAAGATCATAGCAGGATCAGTTGATGAAACCCCTTCATACCCCAGGACTCTGCCTGAAATAAACAGTCCAGTATCTTCAGGGAGTGGGGTGCAGCTCAGTGATAAAGTGCTTTACTAGCATGAGCCAGGCCCTAGATTAGATGAACAGCACTAAAAAGAAAAAGGAAGAGGGAAAAAAGGGGGAGGAGGGGGAAGAGGAGAGAAAGGATAAGAAGGGCAAACAGGAGGAGCAGGGGAGGAGGAGTAACAGGAGGAGTACCAGGAGGAGGAGCAGGAGGAGGATGGACATCTTCAGAAAAGCTTCAGTCCTCTAATACAGTGCCTGTAGTCTCCGAGATAAACCATAAATACTGGATTCATCATCTTGCTTAATATTTTCATTTACTAGAACGGATCTATGATATTTGATTTTAAACAGTGGTATAACTATGCAGGCAACTACGGTTAACTCTGGCATTCTCCTGCCCTGTGATGATCCTTAATGTTCCACTGGAGTCCATGAGGTTTCTTGACTTCCTATTGGACTGAGCATCACTGTTTATGGAAGAAAACATTCTTTGAAAAGTGCAAATAATTTTATGAAAAGTGCTTTAAAGGAATATACACTGAAAACCAGAATATGTAAGAAAAAATGTTCTGTATGCAAATAGTATGTTAAAATGGCATGTTCCTATAATCTCAGCTACTCAGGAGGCTGAGGCAGAAGTTCCCTTGAGCCCAGGAGCTCAAGACCAGCCTGGACAATAGCATCAAGACTGTATTTCAAATGAAAAAATACAAAAGTGTAAAATGGCATCCATTATATTGGGACTTATCACAAGGTAAATTTTATTATAAATTCTGAGTATTCATTAGTAAAGGAACTGAAACTGAAATTTGCTTTCCTATTGTGTGGTAACAGAGATGATCTATATTTACAAGTACTGTGTTTATTCTACAAACAGAAGCATTAAAATACCTTATAATGTCCATTCATCACAGCATCATGTAAGGGAGTAATCTGGTACTTTCCTTTGACATCCGCATCTGCTCCACCCTTTAACAGTTCACTCACTGTCTCATAATGTCCTCCTACACTAGCTTCATGAAGAGCTGTCCAACCTATTATACAAAAAAAGATACTGTTTATTTGACATCTTAATGCTGGTTCATACTTACTCTTTTAAAAAAGCAAACCAATTCTAGGAGCTAGAGAGATGCCTCAGAGGTCAACAGCATATACTATTCTTGCAGAGGACCTGTGTTTGGTTCCCAGCACTCTCACTGGGTAGCTCACAACTACCTGTAACTCCAGCTCTAGGGGGTCCAACATCTTCATCTGGTCTCTATGGATACTTACATTTACATACACATACCCTTAACACAGACACACACAGACACACACACAGACACACACACACACACACACACACACACACACACACACACACAAATAAAATAAAATAAATAAATAAAAAGGAAAAACCAAATTTTTAACCCTCAGCCCTGCTACAGTAAATTATAAACAGGCGATAACAAATATTTATTTATTTATTTATTTTTAGCTTTAGTTATGTGTGTACATGTCTCTATGTGGGAATGTACATATCAATGCAGTACCCATGAAGATCAAAGGTTCTGGATATCCCTGGACCTAATGTTACAGGTGGCTGTGAGCTGCTTGATGGAGGTACTCGGAACTGAACTTGGGTCCTGTCTAAGAGCCTCACTGCTGAGTCACCACTCCAACCCAGGAAAGCAAGTATTTTAAAGGATTCTTAAAACCCTTCCAGGTCAGTTCTCAAGCTGAGAATACTGGCTACAGGCTATTTCTGCAGTGAAGACGGAAAAGGCTTTATTTCTAATTCAAGGTATAACCAAGAAGTGTCTCAGCCAGCAGACCACATATGTGTGAGTTAAAAGGCATATTTCCTTCCCCCTTACTTACACAAATAACTATTTATATTTATATAAAAACCATATACCATGTATTTATATAAACATCTTCTTTGTCAGTTAGAGGTAATTGTATGCTGTATGCTGTTGATAATCACTAAATTCAATAAATCAGATGACAGATTTAATAAAGTCTAAAAAATTCAAGTAAAATAATATTTAGTTTATACTTTAGGTCTTATCTAAGCATTGACATTTTTAGGCTAGAAAATTCATTTTTGTTCTGAGCATCAGAGAATATTTAACAGCTTTCCTGGCCTCATCTCCTGGACTGAAGAGGCACCTTCTATTTCAGAAATAACCATTAAAAATGTTTACAAGGGCTGGAGAGATGGCTCAGATGTTAAAGGCTAGGCTCACAATCAACTGTAAATATTCTCGAATCAACTGAGAAACCATTAACACAAACCCAAAGCAATTCCAACAAAATCAGAAACAAGACAAGGTTGTCCACTCTCTCCATACCTATTCAATATAGTGCTTGAAGTCTTAGCTGGAGCAGTAAGACACTGAAGGAGACCAAGGGCATTCAAACAAGAAAGAAGTTCAAGTATTTTTACTTGCAGATAATATGATAGTATACATGTTGCCCTAAAAATTCCCAACTGCAGCTGATAAACAAAACACTTTCTGCAAAGATGCTGGATACAAAACTAATTCACAAATATCAGTAGGCTTCCTATATACAAATGACAAACAGACTGAGAAAGAAATCAGGGAACAGTATTTTTCACAATATCCTCAAATAATATGAAATATCTTGGGGTAACTCTAATTAAGCAAATGAAAGACTTTCATGATTAAAAACTTCAAGTCTTTGAAGAAAGAAATTAAAGAAGGTATCAGAAGATGGAAAGCTCACCCATGCTCATGGATCAGTAGGATTAACACAGTAAAAATGGCCATTCTACCAAAAGCAGTCTACAGATTCACTGAAATTTCCATTATAATTCTTCACAGATCTTGAAAGGATAATGTCAGCCTCATATGGACACACACACACACACACACACACACACACACACACACACACACACGATAGCTAAAATAATCCTCAATAATAAAAGAACTGCTAGTTGCATTACATTTTCCAATTTAAAAACAGTATGATATGGGACAAAACAATAAAAATATTCTGTCATATTCATAGATTGGTGCCTAGCCTGTCACCAGAGGCTTCACACAGCAACTGATGCAAACAGATGCAGAGACCCACAGCCAAACATTAGGTGGGCCTTAGGGAATCCTGTGGAAGAGGGGAGGAAGGGTTATGGGAGTCAGAGAGGTCAGGACACCACAAGAAAACCCACGGAATCAACTGACCTGGGCTCACAGGGGCTCCAGAGACTGAACTGCCACCAGAGAACTTGCATGCCACTGACCTGGGCCCTCTGCACGTGTTATACTTGTGTAGCTTGGTCTTCTTGTGGGACTCTTAACAGTGGGATCAGGGGCTGTTTTTGACTCTGTTACCCGTTTTGGGGTCCCTACTCCTCCTACTGGGTGTGGGTTGCCTCCTCCAGCCTTAATAGGAGAGGAGGTGCCTAGTTTTACTGTAACTTGATATGCCATGGCTGGCTGATCTACATGGGAGGCCTACCCTTTGCTGAAGAGAAAGGAGAAAGAGTGGATAATGGGGGGGAGGATGAGGAGAGGGGCTTGGAGAAGAGGAGGAAGGGGAAACTCTGATCAGGCTGGGGAAAATTAATTAATTAATTAAAAACAATTTTAAAGAGTAAATGCTTTTGCAAGCAAATGAGTAGAGTTTATAAAATCTTGGTTATTAATCTGAGTGTAAGACTTAAGGGCTAGAGAAACGGTTCAGAAGGTAAAGGTGCTTGCTGCTAACCTTGATGATCTGAGTTCAATCCTGGGATCCCACAGTAGAAGGAGAGAACTGACTTCCACACATTTTCCTCTCATGTCCACACATTGGCTGCTACAAGCGTGCATGCACACCCATGCTCATGCATACATGCACACTAAATCAATCAATCAATGTAATTAAAAATAAATAATTTGTAAAGTCTTGTTATACTGACTACATTGCAAACCCTACTATTCAAAGCATTGAAGGAGCATCTGCTCGAGCATGGGTTGGACTATGCCATCATTTATGCACCACAGATTTTACACAAGTTTAATAAACAGACAATGTAGAAACAAGAGGAAAAGTATAGATACTCCAAAGCACCCTCCAGACTGGCCCACTGTGGTTCAGTGCACTAACACACAAGTATCTTTATAATCAGTCCTATCCAGAAAACATGTAAGATTCTCCCCAGAAGGAAGTATTGCAGAGCCAGCCACAGGGAAAGACTGTTTCCTTTCTGAGCAACCTATCCACATTCTACCTCATATTCTATTCTGCCTATTTCCCTGGTCATTACTCCTTCTGTATCTCTGCCATTACTATGAATTTTCCCTTGCAATTTAGTTAACATTAGTTATTTCCAGTTTTGATATCATCTTACCTCTATTCAAGTTTAGGCCTCATACTGCAAAGCTAACACCAGGAACCATCATTCCTTCTGCATAATGTCACTGCACATGACCTACCTGACATCTTTAATGAGAAATGTAATGTTCTTACACCACCCATCTAATTCTCTTTCTTGGGAAATAATGGAGAGCCAGAAAGTTACTGGAGAGCACACTGTCTTTGGCTCATCTTGTCATGCTCTCACCTGGGCAATTGAGCTAAGACTACAAATGGCTCCCCAGAAAACTGTGGGTGGTAACCATGACTTACCAGCATAACTTGGCTGATTGACATTTCCACCATTTTTTATGCAACAGCGAACCAGATCAACATCATTATGGAGAGCAGCTTTATACAGTAAATTCTCTCCAAAAATGTTTCTCCGGTTTATACTACTAAGACACATTTTATTCATCTTCCTTTTTCCTAAAATGAGAGAAAGAACAAAGGTGCACACCTTTAATCACAGCACCCGAGAGGCAGAGGCAGGGAATCTGAGTTCGAGGCCAGCCTGGGCTACAGAGTAAGTTCCAGGACAGCCAGGTCTACACAGAGAAACCTTGTTTCAAAGAACAAAGGTGGGGTTGGGGGAAAGACTATGATAAATCCAGTTAATATTAGAAGTGGGAATATTATATTATTAAAGAGTATTTTATCCATTGGCCTTATTGTAATGTTATCTAAATACAAAAATGTAAAGATGTGTTAGTTTTAAAATATTTGTAGTAAACTAAAGCTCATGATATATATTGATTAAAATCTTATGAAAGTGCTCATAAAAGATGACAGATTTTCTTAAAAATTCTGAGCAAAGAATATTTAAATCTAGAATTGTTTACTATTGGCTATATTATCTATCTGCATGCTCCCATAGTTCCATGAGGCAAAGGCTTATTTCCTTAATTACTAGGAGATGGCAGAGCTTGTAAGAGGTTGGGCCTACTAAGAGGTAGTCAGGTCACTGGAGGCATGTCCTCAAAGGGACAGTGGGAGCCTCTCTTATACTTCCTGCCCATGACATAAGCAAACCTGTTTCACCAGGTGCTCCTGCCATTATGTGCTACCTCATCACAGGTCCAATCATCCACTGAGTAGACCCTCCAAATCTATGAGCCAAAATAACTCTTTTCTCTGCAGAATTATTATCTACAAATCTGCTAAAGTGATACATTATCAAACTTTATGTTGGGGAGCAGCTGTGTGTGCTTGGCAGCAGCAGATGATGCAGAGCAGAGGAGGTGAATGTTAGAATTCCTAGCTACCCACCACCCCCTAGCTACATGATCACGCATGCTCTGTCCAGTAGCCAGGCAAAAGGCTTAGTCATCCTAGGGCCTTATGTCCTTTGTAATCCGTGTACACTGTGATCGTGTAATTTACACACAGCATGATCAGGTAATCTATGTGCATGTGTGGTGTAGCTACATAAGCCATTATGCACATGTGTGGGGAAAGGCAGACCTATAAAAGCGGGTTCCACCTCTTCCTTCCCTCTCTTCTTGCACGGTCATTCCATAGCCTATGCACACCCCTCTATTCCCTTAATAAACTCTTATAGTGCTTTGCATTGTGCCTCATGGCTTCTCTCGCACGGTTAACAGCATTGCTAAATAAATAATATTGCGCTGTGTAATAAATAACAGTGAACATCCTGTGTGCTCACAGCTGTTGGCGGCTGGCTATGCCATGGTGTAGGAAGGTTTTACTTCAGGGGGCTAGTAGTTGCAATGAAGTCAGTAAGAATTACAGAGAGGAGACAACAACAATGTTGTCGGCCAACAACACTGGAGGTCAGTCTTTGTTCTTTTAGCCAATCACTCTAGCTTCTAGGCTTTGGATGCAGGGGAACAGTCAATAGATAATCCACAACGACAAATACCAAAGAAGAGAAACACACCACACTACTACCACCAAAAAATAACAGGAATGAACAATCACTAGTCACTAATAGCCATTAATACCAATGGACTCAATTCACCTATAAAAAGACACGGGCTAACAGAATGGATACAAAAACAATCCATCCTTTCCCGGCATACAAGAAACACACCTCAACTTCGAAGACAAACAGTGCCTCAGAGTAAACAGCTGGGAAAAGACTTTTCAATCAAATGGACTCAAGAAGCAAGCTGGTGTAGCTGTCCTAGGATCTAATAAAATAGACTTCAAACTAAAATCAATTGAAGGAGATCAGGAAAGACATTACATATTCTTCATAGGAAAATTCCACCAAGATGAAGACTTAATTCTGATCATTTATGCCCCAAATACAAGAGCACCTACATTTGTAAAAGAAATATTACTAAAGCTTAAACCACACATCAAACCCCACACACTAGTAGTGGGAGACTTCAACACCCCACTCTCACCAATGGCAGGTCTGCCAGACAGAATCTTAACAGAGAAATAAGGGATCTCACAGATGTTATGACTCAAATGGACTTAATAGATATCTACAGAACATTCTACCCTATCAAAAAAGAATATACCTTCTTCTCAGCACCCCTTGGTACTTTCTCTAAAATCGACCACATACTCAGTCACAAAGCAAAACTCAACAGACACAAAAAAGTTGGAATAACCTGTATTCTATCAGACCACCATGGCTTAAAGTTAGATTTCAATAACAACAAAAATTACAGGGGTTGAAATTTAGCTCAGTGGTAGAGCGCTTGCCTAGCAAGTGCAAGGCCCTGGGTTCGGTCGTCAGCTCCAGGGGAAAAAAAATTACAGAAAACATACAATCTCATGGAAACTGAATAATACTGAACTAAATCACCAATAGGTCCAGGAAGAAATAAAGAAACAAATTAAAGACTTCTTAGAATCGCATGAAAACGAACATACAACACACCCAAACTTACGGGACACCATGAAGCAATGCTAAGAGGGAAATTCAGAGCACTAAATGCTCATGTTAAAGAAGTTGGAGAAATCTCACACTAGTGACTTAACAGCACACCTGAAAGCTCTAGAAGAAAAAGAAACAAACTCACTCAGGAGGATTAGACACCAGGAAATACTCAAATTGACTGCTGAAATCAATAAAATAGAAACAGAGAAAATATAAAGAATCAATAAAACAGAGTTGGTTCTTTAAGAAAAATCAACAAAATAGACAAGCCCTTGGACAAACTAAGAAAAAAATAGAGAGAGAACATCCAAAGTAACAAAATCAGAAATGAAAAGACAGACATAACAACAGACAATGAGGAAATCCAGAGAATCATTAGGTCATATTTCAAAAACCTGTACTCCACAAAATTGGAAAATCTCAAAGAAATGGATAATTTTCTGGATGGGTATCATATACCAAAGTTAAACCAAGACCAGATAAACTATTTAAATAGACCAATAACCCCTAAGGAAATAGAAAAGGTCATTAAAAGTCTCCCAATCAAAAAAAGCCCAGGACCAGATGGTTTCAATGCAGAATTCTACCAGATTTTCAAAGGAGAGTTAATACCAATACTCTTCAAATTGTTCCACACAATAGAAACAGAAGGAACATTACCAAACTCTTTTTATGAGGCTACAGTTACCCTGATACCCAAACCACACAAAGATGCAACAAAGAAAGAGAATTACAGACCAGTCTCCCTCATGAACACTGATACAAAAATACTCAATAAAATACTGGCAAACCGAACCCAAGAACACATCAAAAAGCTTATCCACCATGACCAAGTAGGCTTCATCCCAGAGACACAAAGGATGGTTGAACATATGCAAATCTGTCAATGTAATATGCCATATAAACAAATAGAAAGAAAAAAAAAACCCACATGATCTTCTCATTAGATGCTGAAAAGACCTTTGACAAAATCCAACACCCCTTCATGAGAAAGGTCCTAGAGATCAGGAATACAAGGAACATACATAATAAAGGCAATTTAGAGCAAGCTGACAGCCAATATCAAATTAAATGGAGAGAAACTCAAAGCGATTCCACTAAAATCAGGAACAAGACAAGGCTGTCCACTCTCCCCATATCTATTCAATACAGCACTTGAAGTTCTAGCCAGAGCTATAAGACAACATAAGGAGATTAAGGGGATACAAATTGGAAAGGAAGAAGTCCAAACATTCACTATTTGCAAACGATATGATAGTATACATGAGTGACCCCAAAAGTTCTACCAGGGAACTCTTACAGCTGATATATGACTTCAGTAATGTGGCAGGATACAAGATTAACTAAAAAAAAAAAATCAGTAGCCCTCCTATATACAAACAATAAATGGGCTGAGAAAGAAATCAGAGAAACATCACCCTTTAAAATAGCCATAAATAATATAAAATTACCTTAGGGTAACTCTACCTAAACAAGTGAAAGACCTGTATGACATGAACTTTAAGTCTTTGAAGAAAGAAATTGAAGAAGGTATCAGAAAATGGAAAGATCTCCCATGCTCATGGATAGGTAGGATTAACATAGTAAAAATGGCAATCTTACCAAAAGCAATCTACAGATTCAATGCAATCCCCATCAAAATCCCAACACAATTCTTCACAGACCTGGAAAGAACAATACTCAACTTCATATGGAAAAACAAAAAAAACCAAGGATAGTTAAAAGAATCCTGTATAATAAAGCAACCTCTGGAGGCATCATGATCCCTGACTTCAAGCTCTATTATAGAGCTACAGTAATAAAAATTGCTTGGTATTGGCATAAAAACTGACATGTGGACCAATGGAATTGAATTGAAGATCCTGACATTAATCCACATACCTATGAACACCTGATTTTTGACAAAGAAGCCAAAACTGTACAATGGAAAAAAGAAAGCATCTTCAACAAATGGTGCTGGCATAACTGGATGTCAACATGCAGAAGACTGCAAATGCATCCATATCTGTCTCTATGCACAAAACTCAAGTCCAAGTGGATCAAAGACCTGAACATAAAGCCAGTTACACTGAACTTGATAGAAGAAAAAGTAGGAAGTAGTCTTGAATGCATTGGCACAGGAGACCACTTCCTAAATATAATACCAGTAGCACACACACTGAAAGCAACAATTAATAAATGGGACCTCCTGAAACTGAGAAGCTTTTTTAAGGCAATAAGACAAAACAACAGCCTACAGAATAGGAAAAGATCTTCTCCAACTCCACATCTGACAGAGGGTTCATCTCCAAAATATATAAAGAACTCAAAAAACTAGACATCAAAATAATAAACAATCCAATTAAAAAATGGGCTACAGAACTAAACAGAGAATTCTCAAAAGAAGAATCTCAAATGGCCAAAAGATATTTAAGGAATTGCTCAATATCCTTAGTTATCATGGAAATGCAAATCAAAATAACTCTGAGATACCATCTTACACTTGTCAGAATGGCTATGATCAAAACCACTGAAAACAGGTTATGTTGGAGAGGATGTGGAGCAAGTGGAACACTCTTCCACTGTTGGTGGGAATGCAAACTTGTACAGCCCACTTTGGAAATCAGTGTGGTGGTTTCTCAGAAAATTGGAAATCAATCTACCTTAAGACCCAGCAATACCATTCTTGGGCATATACCAAAGGAATGCTCAATCATACCACAAGCACACATGCTCAGCCATGTTCATAGCAGCATCATTCTTAATAGCCAGAACCTGGAAACAACCTAGATGTCCCTCAACCAAAGAATGGGTTAAGAAAATGTGGCACATATACACAATGGAGTGCTACTCAGCAGTAAAAAAACAATGACATCATGAAATTTCCAGGCAAATGGATGAGACTAGAAAATATCATCCTGAGTGAGGTAATCCAGACTCAGAAGGACAAACATGGTATGTACTCACTCATAAGTGGATACTAAATGTAAAGCAAAGAATAACCAGACTACAACCCACAGCTTCAGAGAAGCTAGGTAACAAGGAGCACTCTAAGAGGGATGCATGGATAGCACTGAAAGGGGAAATAGATGAGATCTCCATAAGTAAACTGGGGGTGGGGGGCAATGGAGGCTAGAGGATGGGAGATGAGAACATAAGGGAACGGGATGGTCAAGCTGGAACATGGACAGAATGGGAGAGCAATGAAATACATACCATGATAGAGGGAGACATCATGGAGATAGGGAAGTTCCCAGGAATCCACAAGGATGACCCAGCTTAGACTACTAGCAATAGTGGAAAGGGTGCCTAAACAAGCCTACCCCAATAATCAGATTGGTGAATACTTGGTCATCATAGAGCCTTCATCCAGTAACTGATAGAAACAGATACAGAGATCCACAGCCAAGCACTAGGCCCAACTCCAGGAGTTCAGTCGAAGATAAAGAAGAAGGATTCTATGAGTAAGGGGCATCAAGATCACGATAGGGAAACTTACAGAGACAACCAAACCAAACTAGTGGGAATTCATGAACTGTGGACCAACAGCTGTGGCACCTCCATGGGACTGGACTAGGCCCTCTGCATAGGCAAGACAGTTGTATGGTTTGATCTGCTTATGGGGTCCCCTGCTAGTGGGATCAGGCCCCATTCCTGGTGCATAAGTGGGCTTTTTGGAGCTTACTATCTATGGTGGGACGCCTTGCTCAGCCTTAGTGCAGGGGGAGGGGCTTGGGCCTGCCTCATCTGAGTATATCAGGCTCTGCTGACTTTCCATTGGAGGCCTTGCCTAGGAGGAGGTGGGAATAGGGGGTGGGTTGGGGGGGAAAGGCTGGGAGATAGGAGGAGGGAGGGGAGGTGGATCTGTGGTTGGTATGTAAAATGAATAGAAAATTTCTTAATAAGAAAAAAAAACCTAAAAAACAAAACAAAATAAGTAAGTTTATATTATAGTACAATGTGTCTTCTAAAGCTATTAGAATATTTCTGTGCCATATGAGTAAGATTAAGAAAAAAAAAAAAAAACTAACCCCAACAAGACCAGAAATAGAATAGCTGAATTTTTGGAATTGCTAAATTTTCTAATTTTTTTTTTAATTTGGGTATTTTGCCAGCATGTATGTCTGTGTGCTTGTGTGCCTGATGCCTACAGAGGCCAGAAGAGGGAACTGGATCCCTTGAGACTGGAGTTACAGACAAATGTAACCTGCCCTGTGGGTCCTGGGAATTGAACCTGGGTTCCCTGGAAGAGCAGCCACTGCCCTTAACTGCTGAGCCATCTCTCCAGCTCTGCTAAATTTTCTCATTAATAAAAAATAACTAGCCTCAAGTTAAAGAAAAAATGACAATCTCCATTTATGCAATAGTTTTGATTTGCTAAGTCATGATAGACACAATTACAGCAAATTTCCAGAAGATACAACCCAAGCACCAACTCTCAATTGTGTCTCTTAAAACACTAAAACTAACTTCTTACATGTATTTTCTATATCCAGGCACTTCTCGGGGGTGATACTCAATGGATTTCCTAAATTTCAAGATAGTTTTGATGATAGCTTTCCCAATTTTGATCTAGCCAAACCCCCAAGAGAAGAACTGGGTAATGGTGAAGCAGTCATGGACAGAGCCCTGTAACCCAGCAGGAAAGAAGGCAGAAGGAGGCTTTTCCAACTCTGATCTAGGCAAGCTCTCCCATCTATGAACTTGATAATGACGAAACAGAAATGGGCACAGTCCTATAACCCATTAGGAAGGAAGGCTGAAGGAGAGCCATGAGCTAGCCTGACCACTTCAATCACTATCCTCATACCAAAGAATACAAACATCCTCCTACCAGATAATATGTATGCCTGGCAATTTAGATCTATGACCCTATATGTAGGGAAATGAATGCAGTGAGTCCCAAGATCCTTATGGCTTTTTGTTCAGATGAATTTTCAGAGCACAATGGTACAGGGGAAGGGTGTTACAAAGTTAGGAGACCTCATTAACCTTAGAAAACAGAATCAGTTTGGGGAGGCTGTTATCTCTAGAATTTAATTTGCCAAGCAGGATACCATAGATGAGAAAATAAAGAAAAGGTACCAGAAATCTTCCTAAGAGGGTCCTTGAGTTATTGTTTTAATAAACTGCTTGCATATAAGAGGAACGAACCTTGGGCTGGGGAGATGGCTCAGTGTGTCCAGAGCTTGCTATGCAAGTGTAAGAGCCTGAGTTTGGGTCCCTAGCAGCCATGTAAAAGCCTGGCACAGTAGCATATGCCTGGGATGGGTTAGCAGAATCAAATCAAGTGAAAAATTAATGTGGTGAACAGGCAAAGATACATAACATTATCCTCTGGTCTCCACATGCATACACATAGGCATGCATACCTGCATAGACACATGCACACATGCATACACCCCCACATATACACAAAGAGGAACCTCTTCTGTAAGGCTAGGCAAGCACAACTAATGAGTAAGTAGAAAACTGCAGTTCTCACACAGGGCTAGGAGACAGACATTTGCATTCCCAGCAGTCTGAGTATATGGAGCTTGCTGAACATCTAGGGCATTTAAGAGGGGCCCCAGAATAGTCATTTCTCATGACCCCTCCTTCTCCAGGGCCCAGCACTACACTTGCCTATCAAAATCTTGACAAAGTATTGAAAAGTTAATCTTCATGTAACTTGTCAAAGTAAAACTCAACACTATTTTTAAAACACACAAGCAGTGATATTTTGTTGTGTATGGATATCCACTTGTTTCCACATTTCCTTCCACTCCAGAAAAGGCAGTTTTGCATGTGTATGGGTTTATTTCCAGACTGTATTTAATTTCCTTGATCCATTTCCCCACTGATGACAAGGTCATGCTATTTTTATTATTATAGCTATAAAATTCCTGAAGCCTGATCAGGTTAGCTCTCAAATTTTATTTTCAGTCATTTTGCTATTGTGGGTCCTTTGCACTTAAAAAGCAACTGACTCATAGTAATTTTATGGAAGGAAGGAAAGAGAGAGATGAGGAGAAAAGAGAGGAGGGTAGGGGAGACAGGAGAGAGGTCTGGGATGATGTTTCAGTCAGCAGTGTTTGCCTAGCAAGCACAAGAACCTGAGTTAATCCAAGAAGGTAGAGAGCAGGGATCCTCAGGGGCTTGCTAGCCAGCCAACTTAGCTTTATCAGGCAAGTTCCAGGCCAGTGAGAGGTTGTCCCCTGGCCTTGACATGTACCTCACATGTGCGCCTTTCTCCCCTGCCTACGACTGTGTACACACACACACACACAGGGATGGCAGGAAGGGGGAGGGAAGAAAAGACAAAACAGTCTCTGCATGGGTTGTGGGTTTTGATTAGGATTATATACACACCATACATTTCAGAAGTAACACTACAATATAATGATAGTCCATGTCTCTCCATCTAATTTTCTTTTGATTTCTCTAGGTTTTGTTTGATTTTGTAGGCTTTAGTGAGCTGAGATTTTTTTATAAAACTTTTTCCTAAATACACATTTTGCTATTATAATGACAGTTTTCAAATTTTATTTATTTATTGCTATAAAATACAAAGACATTTGCACATTTTGTGTCCTTCAACTTTGCTAAACTAAATGACAGTAGCTGTATTGCTTGCTTTCCCGTTGCTATGGTAAGATACCCTAACCAAAAGCAACTGAAGGAAGAATAGCTTATTTTAGCTTATAGTTAAAGAGGTAAAGTAGCTTTTATCATAGATTCCATCAAATTGTTGACACAGATGATTGTGTTTGTGACTAAATACACTTACTTCTTGCTAATGGTATTGCTTTTTGTTTTTTTACATAATAATTAGCTAGAACTTCACAATGTTCGACAGAAGTGATGAGAATAGATACTTTTGTTAATGGTACTTGGGGATATCCTGGTTATTTATTTATTTTTTATCAACTTTACATAAGTTAGTCATTTGGAAGGGGGAATCTCAGTTGAGAAAATGGCCCTACCAAATTACCCTGTGAGCAAGTCTATGGGACATTTTCTTGACTGATTGACGTGGGAGGGCCTAATTCACTGTGGGTGATCCCACCCACCCCTGGGTAGGTGGTTCTGTACTGCAAAAGAAAGCAAGCTGAACAAGCCCCTGGGAACAAGATAGCAATCACAGTTTCTCCAAGGTTCTGCTTCAGTTCCTGATTCCAGGTTCCTTCCCTGAGTTCCTACCCTGACCTCCCTTAGTAATAGATTGTCACTTGAGAATTGTTCATGAGAAAATAAAACAAAAGAGAGTAAAACCCTCTCCTCAAGTTGATTTTGATCCCAGTGCTTTGTCCCAGCAACAGAAACCTTAATCAAGACAGAAAGAAAGCATTTATTATTTTATCAATGAATAGTTCTATGATTTTAGAGATGTCCTCTGTCAGGTTGAAGATATTCTCCTCTATCCCTGTTTACTGAAATTTTTAACTAGAAGTGATGTTTGATGTTATCAAACTCTCTCTTTACATCTGTTGAAAAGATTTATACAGTTGTTCCTTTTTAGATTGTTAATGTAAGTTGCAGTGAGTAATTTTCAAATTTAAAGCCAGTTATCAGCAGTAAAGATTTTAGGTATTAGTATTTTGACTTATAAAAATTGTACTATTTAATGTATACAACTCAAGTGAGTTTAGAGACAAGGATATACTTGTGAAAATCACTATCAAGATCACAGACACATCTTCCCTCTTCCTTGTTCTTATTGTTTCCTAGGAGTTTGTTCCTTATGAGTGCATTTAAACCTTTATGTTACATTACTGGTAGCTCTCCTGTTTCATATTGCATCTTCTTTAGAATATATACCTAAAAATGTTTAAATGTATATATTCAGTGTTATTCTTTTCCCTCATACCTTAGTTCTTTGAATAATTCTCTAAAAGGACATTAAACAAAGAAACAAATAAAAGGACATTGGATTTTTCAATATTAAGATAACAAAACAATTCACATCTGTTCTCTTCCAGAATGTTTTCACTTAAACCTTTGATCAGCCAGAAATTCAATTTAGGGTTTTTTTGTTTGTTTATTTGTTTGTTTGTTTGTTTTTTGTTTTTTTTTTTTTCAAGACAGGGTTTCTCTGTAGCTTTGGAGGCTGTCCTGGAACTCGCTTTATAGACGAAGCTGTCCTCGAACTCAGAGATCCACCTGCCTCTGCCTCCCGAGTGCTGGAATTACAGGCATATGCCACCACCGCCTGGCTAGAAATTCAATTTAGAATAATGGTTGTTATATGTAACACTTAGTTCTTTTTACGAACACTTTGAGATATGTATGGTCTTTATCACTCATCACTGTCGTATTTCCAATGTATCTGCTTTTCAAATCTAAAACTTCTATTTCATTACATATATATTTATATCTATATCTATATCTATATATCTGTTGTTCCTCTGACATGGAAATTACTTTAATTTCAGTGGCTTTCTAAAATGTTATGATTTACACAGAACAGATTCTTAACCACACTATCTCTGCTTTAATTTTTCTGAATATTTTTGCTGTTTTTTTTTTATACTTACTTTTCTACCTGAAATTTAGTGTCATTTTATAGTAGTCTGATAGCTACTCTGTAGTCCTGTTAAAATAATAAAACAATAAACAAGCAGACAAAACTCTATGTATGTAGGAGAGATTATTCAATGGGTATACTTATTCTGTAAGCATGATACCTGAGTTCAAGTCCTTAGCATCCATATAAAAAGACAGGCACAGCTGCACAGGCCAGAAACCCACCATTAGGAAGCAAGAGAAGGTAGATCAGCTATTCTAGCTAAAACAGCAAGATTCCAGTAAAAGATTCTGTCTCAGGTAAATAATGTGGAGAGTGGTGTAGCAAAACACCCAATGTCCTGCTCTGGCTTCTTCATGCATATGCACAGGCACACATATCAACACACTCATATGCATGCAATACACAAACACATCCCTATATGGTTTTGTGTGTTTGCATGTTTGTCTGTCAACGTGTGATATATGTGTAGATATGTGCAGGTGTTCATGGAGGCCACACAGAGGTCAATATCAAGGGTCTATTCACTCAGTTTTGAGACAGAGCTTCTCACTGAACCTCTAGCTCATGGATTTGACCAAACTAGCTGGCCATCAATACCCACAAATCTTCCTGACTCTCCTTGTCCAAGTGCTATGATTACGAGAATGTGCTACTGTTTCTCTCTTTTTTAATGGCCTTGTCTTAGTTACTATTGTACTGCTGAGAAGAGGTACTACAATCAAGAACACACTTACAAAACAAAGCAGTTAACGATTTCAGAGGTTCAGTCCATTATCATCATGACAGGAGCATGGCAACATACATGACGCTGGAGGAGTAGCTGAGAGCTACATCCTCAGGTGGGGGTGGGAGGACTGTACCTGGTGTGGGCATTGGAAACCTCAAAGCCCACCCCCATAGACACACTTCCTCCAACAAGGCCACATTTCCTAATCCTTTCAAACAGTTCCACTCCCTGGTGTCTAAACATTCAAATACAAGAACCTATGAGGACCATTCTTATTTAAATTACCACAGAGCTGGAAATTAAAGTCAGGTTCTCAGATTTGACAAGCACCTTACTGCCTGAGCTACTTCCCCAGGCCCCAAACCTACTTTTGATTGAGATCCCATGCACTTACGAAGTAACTGAGAGAAGAAAGTTTCTTAAGTTCTAAATCTAACTGAGAACGAGTTTCTTGTTTTCATTTTTTCCAGTCTCCTTTTTGTCCCTGAGAAGAAATTTTAAACCCTCTTCTTATAGGCTGACATAGGCTTTACTGTCATAAGTGTATCTTCCTTACTTTTACAGAACTATAATTATAATTGTATATAATCTTCTCTTATACTGTTTATTTAGTTGATATATGATATTAGCTTTTGTTTTTTTTCAGTTTATTGAATTTTTCTGTATTTTATTTTGAAATAATTTCAGGCTATCAGAAAAAAGTATGTAAAGAGAATAAAGGGTCTAAAGATATAGCCAAGTGGAGTGCTTGCCTAACGTTTGAAGCCCTGAGTTTGATCTGAGTAGAAAAGAAAAATAAGCAGTCAATGTTAGCAGTTTGTCACAACTGTAAATCATTTTCATCTATCCTATCTATTTTTCTTTCTTTCTTTCTTTCTGTCTATCTATCTATCTATCTATCTATCTATCTATCTATCTATCTATCTGCTATACATAGAAAGATAGATGGGATGATAATGAGTAACTTTTTATGCCATACCTTTTATAACTAATACTTAACATGTATTTCCTAAGAATATAATCATTCTCTTATATAATCGAGAGTATTATTTTCACATTCAGAAAACTCAAACAGATACAATCTATAGCCCATATTTCAATTTTGTCAAGTCCACTATTACTTTTAATCAGTGTTTCTATATTATTTTATTGAAATAAGAACTTTTAAATTCAATCCTATGGCTTATATAGAAAAAGAACAAGTTAATGACAATTAGTTTGTTAATCAGTAATGTGCCCTCTCCTTTTCTCTACTCCTGTTTTTGGTATGCACTGTCAGGTTTTTGCTGTGTTAGCCATACACTCAAATGTGAAAGTATTCTGATACTAGCTACTCTCTATAGCAGAAAGTATAGAAAGTAATACTACCCCGGAAGCTGTTTAAGTTCAAATCCCACTTATGCTACTACTAAGCTATGTGTGCTAGTGGGAAGTCTTACCATCACTGAATTTGTTAACTCATCAATACAACTGAGATCATATTATAAATTGTTCTACTTCAGTTCTGTTTCTATAAGCTACTTAAAGGAATGAAGAAATATTCAAAATATGTCTCACCATTTTTTATTTTAAGTTGTTCGTTTTTCCTGATCTGTTCACTCTTGAATCTGGATGAACGCATATTCTTCCCTTTACTGTCAGTCATTAAAACAGAACCCTGCATTCTTTAAAAAAAAAAAAATGAACTTATTAAATAATTGCAATTTTTTTAAATCATTCATGGAGAATCACAGAAAATTTTGACAAAATATCGAAAACCCAAAGGTAGTTACTGAGTTATTCTCAACTGACAAAGCAACTTGAACATGGGACGGGGCCTAGGTGAGGGGGAGATAATCCCGTGAGGACTCCTAGGCTCCTGCCCTTCAATCCCCAAGCTGGCATGTCACTATCCTCACTGTTTGCCTTGTAGGGAAAGGAGGCAGGCTCTCTGCAGGAGTGTGAGGGTTAAAGGAACTTGCTATATAGTGGGGCACTGATCAAAACTGCGTAATTAAAAACAGCAACATAAAAAGGTTTTTTCCTTGGGGTAAACTGACACTGCCTCTACCACCCTCCAACACCCCTCCCCGATTAGATCTGCAGTATATCTGGTGAGAGAGATACAATTTCCTGGCATACCTGGAACTCTCCGTTGCAAATATGCTGTCTATTCGAGCCTCATAACTGAGTGGTTTGGGTAAAATCGTTTCTGGTGTCTTCAGTACAGCTCGGCTTGCTTTCAGATTTTCCAGTCTTGATGACCTTCTTAGGACATGTGGGGGTTCCTGGACAGAGGGCTGTTCCACAGGATCTGAATTTCCCTTATTCTTTAGTTGCTCATAAGAGGTGGCATTTCCATGAGCCACTGTTTGTAATCTAAGTGGTTTTGGATCTTCTATAGTCTATAAAGATATACATATATCCATAAATAATTCAAACATTAAAACAAAAAATTAAATTTATCTTCTTCTCTGATAAAACTAAATGTCTTTAAAATGAAAGTGTATCAACTCATAATCATGTATGAACATAATGAAAAATTCTGTAATTGTATTTTAAGCTTATGAAAATCATAGGCAGCTAGTCTTGGTGACACATGTCTGTAATCCCAGCACTTGGAAAACTGAGGCAGATTAGTGAGTTTGAGGCCAGCCTGGACTTCATAGAGAGACCTGGGCAAAGGAAAAAAAAAGGAAAGACTTTAAAATTATTTTCCTCAATATTCAACTTTAAAACTTACAAGAAAGTAGAAGATCACTTTTTAAAAAAGATTTGTTTATTTATTATGTACACAGAAGAGGGTGCCAGATCTCATTACAGATGGTTATGAGCCACCAAATGGGTGCTGGTTATTGAACTCAGGACCTCTGGAAGAGCAGTCAGTGCTCTTAACCTCTGAGCCATCTCTCCAGCCCCAGAAGATCACTTTTGGTGCATTAATTTGGCAGGAAATAAGTTGTGTGGAATAAGAAGACACCCATAAGAACAAGGTAAAGACCAGTCAAGAGCAGATGAATGGTCTATGCAGCCTAGAACCGCAGTGACAGAGCAATGACAGCTAGAGAACAAGGCAGTACATAACTTCACACTGTCACAGGTCAATAGTATGTCATGAATTCTAATTTCTCCTTGACATTCTACTATAGGTCTAACTTCTACAAAGACATTTACATTTTACATGTACCAGCTAAAACTTCTGGAACTCATTTATATATACAGATGCAAAGCCTCTCAAAATAAAATATTGAAATTTTTTTGGTTTTTCGATATTTTAATCACAGCTGAGTAAGAGTACTGAATTTGATTCATCCTAAGTGAATTTCCTTTCTACTGTTTAAAGGGTTTCTTTCCTTAAACCTGAAGACTTGCTAAATTTATCTTACTTCACCACTATTAATTCTATTTTCTACATTTTACTCATAGTCCTTCTTCTTATACTAGAACACTGAAATGTTTACTCATCTTTAAAACTGCATGATTAATATATCTTTTTCTGTTTTTGTTTGTTTGTTTATTTTTCAAGACAGGGTTTCTCTGTGTAGTCTTGGCTATCCTGAAACTTGCTCTATAGACCAGGCTGAAATTCACAGATCTCAACCTGCCCCTGCCTTCAGAATGCTGGGATTAAAGGTGTCTGGCCCGCTTTCTCCTCTTAATCCCATAATGTCTATCTGAAAGTTGCTGGCCAGACTACATCAGTATTAGTCCAGGTTTGCATGCTGCAACATAAACTCATGTTTTCCCTAAATCTTCTTGGGGATATAGATGGAATAATTTGTTAATAGCCAAGAAGAAATAAAAAGGGAATCTAAGTTTCCATTATTATGAATTGATTAAACTATATTTATATAATGCATTTACATATAATTTAGTAACCTAAAAGATTTAATTTCAAAGTGCTAAGTCTCCTGACACGAAAAAGGTAAGCAACATGTATTATATTTAAAAAATGAGTTGCAAAGCATCATGTATTATACAGTCTCATTTGAGTAAAATAAATTTACATGGAGTAAAGTAACTGAAACTACACCAAACTGTTAATGATGCTTAGAGAGTGGATCTTTGAATGGCTTTTGTTACCATACTATTATATAATCTTATAATGTCTGATATGTTCTTTTAGTTTTGGTTGATCTGAGACAGGGTGTTGCTATGGCCACATGCTAGCCTTGAACTCCCAAACAGCTGACTCTGCCTCTCCAGTGCTGGTATTATAAGTATATACCATCACACTTGCTTTTGATTTTATATTAATGAGAATACAAATTCTCAGCATGCAAAAGGAACTTGGCCCCTGGTCACACATCTATAGGGCCTCTGGGCATAATGTAGGAATTCTAAAAGCACAACTTATATCTGGCACTTTATTCATGTACTTAAGGCAAATAAGTAGGGCTTAAAGAAGACTTAATTCTTCTCCTGAAGAATTAAGAATTAAGAATTAGCAGCCCAAATTATGCTGTGTCCAACTACAGCACTCTCTATCTACTCTGAACTCAGGTTAAATATAGTAATATTCTAAACAACAGAGAATTTTCTAGTAAGTAACTCTTTTCTATATACTAAAAAACTAATGATATGCTTTTTTGTTTTGTTTTTTTGTTTTTCAAGACAGGGTTTCTCTGTATAGCTTTGTGCCTTTCCTGGAACTCACTTGGTAGCCCAGGCTGGCCTCAAACTCACAGAGATCCACCTGGCTCTGCCTCCCGAGTGCTGGGATTAAAGGCATGCGCCACCACCGTCCAACTTTTTTATGTATGATGGGAGGAAACAATTTTAACTTAATCTCTTGTAAACTCTAGTACTTCTAAAAGGAGCAATCTATGTGCGAAAATTACACAATCTTCCAGATGTTGATATCTGGTGAGATGATTTGAACTTAGCACAATGAAGATTGTAATAGGTCACTATAAAAGTTAGACTCAGATATTTATACTGTGCGCATCCACTTGTCCTACTGACAGATGGCTGTTCCACAACCTAGATAGCCTGAACTGTTTAAATGGTAGGATAGGAAAGAGACTTAATTCACCTGTGCTATTTGGGTGCAGTCTTCATCTATCTGAGACATGGTAGGCTGCACTGCTAAACATCCATTTCCATCACTAGCACTGCTGCTTTTCTCTGGTCCTTGACAGATGGGTCCTACAGGTCCAGGTCCTACATCAGCACCTAGTAATGTGTTGATTGTTGCCAGCAATTCAGCAGGCAATGCAGCCTCATCCTTCGTGTTTTCTAGTACATCTCTATAAGATGCTGATAAGGTATTCAAAGGGACTGAAAGAGAGCTCAAGGAGTTGCTCAATGGGTTCATCAACTCTTGAGGATCAAAGTCATTCATTATTTCAAGCAGTGTTTCTTCTTGGGTGCCTTCTGGTGATTCTATTAACCTTTCTAAAGCAGACACAAATGTTTCAAGAGAGCTTTCTTCATCTTTGGTTTCTTTAGATGTCATGGTCGGTGTTACATCCTTTCCAGGTTCAGAAAATGTATTTGGTACAGCTAAGGTCTTCACTGGCTCTGCTAATGATTTCTCCTTTGGCATAACCAACTCAGATGCCATAAGTGAAGTACCTAAGAGAAGACTAGTTTCAGGGGAATCTGTGTTTTCACTTAATTCCTGTGTGTTACAGAAAACACAAAGCCAACATTTAAAATTAAAAATCAGTTTTATACTCATTTTGTTAGTAATGTATTTTTACCAGCTGTCTACTTCATTCATAAATAAAAAGAATATTCTTTACTACTTCCCTATATGAAATCAGTAATACCTGGATACATGGTTAAACATTTAATCAAGAGTGGATAAATGGACCATGAGTGACATTGGCTGGACCACAGATGGCAAATTATCTCTTCAACTAAGCTTTAATTATCTGTTCCAACAAAAGAGACAGATGCCCTGGCTAGTTAAATTAATAAATGATCTCAATACTTCACATCTTAAGTAAAGATATAAAATTCTTTCTTTCCAAATATTTCTTACATTTTTGGTTGTGAGCCTAGCCTTTAACAGCTGAGCCGTCTCTCCAGGCCTCTTTCCTAATATTTCTATCAGTCAAAAATTACATAATTCTTATCATTTCACCTTTGAATTAATATGCTAATATGAAATAAGAAGATGAAAAGGACTGGAAATCAGAAGGGGAAATAGCAGAAATTAAAGAGCAATTTTATGAAATTTTATGAGTCCTCACTCTAAATTAATAACTTCAGATTTTTATTGTTTTAAAGAGAATAACACAAAACACAAGTTTCCCAGTGCATTATTTTCAAAGGAAATAATAACCTAACAGGTTGTGCTTGTTCTTACAAAGTTCCCAACACCCAATATTAGAATCCCTCTCAAAGCTGCTACCTAGATCAGCTGCTATGCTACTCAGGAAAACAACATACACTGTAGGTATTGAAATTTATAGTTTTCACTTTGCCTGTTCCTCACCAGTCTACTGCCTGTCTCAAAGGATGCATTATCATCTCCTTAGCCTGCTGATAATTTGTTCTAAATTGAATAAAAGAAGTAAAAAATTAACATATTCTATCTGCTACCATTTATCCCCTGTCTATAGCATACAGAGCCTAAGAAGATGCCTTTATTTATCTGTAATACTAACTATAATTTTTTATAAGGACCACAAAATAAACTTTACTAATTGAAGTTGCCACACATATCCCACACTTCAATACCTTACTCACATATTGCAAAAGAGAGGCCACAATGGGATTTTCACATCAGTCTTTAGTGAACATGGTTAATAATTTACTTACATCAAAGCTATAAAAAAACAAGTTTTTTTCCATTAAAACTGAAAACAACTGTGTTGTCGAAAGTCTTAACCAAATTGTTTACATAAATAGTGTTTTCTTTTATATGAGTATCTATTTCCTGACATCAAGATGATATAAAAAGCTTTAAAATATTGACAGGGATAGAGACATGGCCAAACCTTTAACACAAGTTCATTTCCTGGACCAAGATCAGGTTTTGGATGACTTCTAGTTATTCTTGCAACAAGAAGATTGAAGGGTCTAAACTTCTTGGGAACCAGAATACACATACATATATGCAGAACACACACACACACACACACACACACACACACACACACCATAATTAATTAAAATAAAAACCAACTAATTTTCAATCATGAGTATTTTTCTATTATTCTGGTAACATGGGTTTTGAGGCATCTAAATGATTACACAGTTTTTCTCTATCATGAATTGGTCCATGTAAAGAAAGCAAGCATGAAATCTTGAAGTCTGGGTAATCTATCATTTTCAGTCTGTGATATCATTTGAGAAGATTTAGAAAATGGTACCCTTCTGGAAGAATCAGTCATGACGGTTGGCTTGAGAATATACATCTGCATACCATTTCCAATTTACACTTTTTGCTTTATGCTGCAGGACAAAAAGGTGAATTCTTAGCTACCTGTTTTAGCTGCCATATCTGACACTTGTTTCCATGCCACTTTTAAGAGGTTCATGTGTTGCTGTGGAACCCAGGGCCAAATTATACACTTTTCTAAGTTCACATAGATATGATCTATTATCAAAGCAACAGAAAAGGCATATCTATGAAATTTTAGATCAGAATTCATTATCTCATGTATTCGAACAGAAATATGAAATCTAAAAGTGTTATTTATCATTTAAATTCATAGAACTTTTCTCCATATTAGTTGAAATATGTAAAGAAAATAGAGATATTATAATGCTTGAACAGATTATTGACACATTTTAGATTTTTTTTCCGAAATAATTTTCAGAAATTGAATGTAAGTATGTTGGCTAAAAATCGTAACAATTCATATATATTCAGATTTCCTTTGGTATGAGTTTCTTTCAGATCTTCAAAGTATAATGTTATATGGAAAGGCTTTAGGAGACCAATTCCACATTAAGTGTTTTACAGTTACAGGGTTACTTTGTGTTTTGACAAGATATTACCATATTGATTATATTCATAGGGTTTCTCTCTAGTATGTGTTTTTTATATACTTGAAGATGACTAGGCTGTGCAAAGGCTTTACCACACTGTTTGAAATCATGGGGTTCTTCTCAATTATGTGTTTTTTTCATGAAATTGGAGAGTGTTGTGATGTACAAAGGCTTTACCACACTGATTAGAATTGTATGGTTTCAATCCAGTATGTGTTCTTTCATGCCTTTGAAGATAATTGTGATTAGCAAAAGCTTTACCACACTGATTACATTCATAGGATTTCTCTCCAGTATGTGTTCTTTTCAAGCTTTTGAAGAGTACTATGAAAAACAAAAGCTTTACCACACTGATTACATTCATAGGGTTTTTCTCTTGTATGTGTTCTTTCATGCCTTTGAAGATGATTGTGATGAGCAAAAGTTTTACCACACTGATTACATTCATAAGGTGTCTCCCCAGTATGTGTTCTTTCATGCCTTTGAAGATGACTATGATGAGCAAAAGCTTTACCACACTGATTACATTCATAGGGTTTCTCTCCAGTATGTGTTCTTTCATGCAATTGAAGAGCACTGTGTTGAGCAAAGGCTTTAGCACATTGATTACATTCATAGGGTTTCTCTCCAGTATGTGTTCTTTCATGTAATTGAAGATTATTATGTTGAGTAAAGGCTTTACCACATTGATTACATTCATAGGGTTTCTCTCCAGTATGTGATCTTTCATGCCTTTGAAGATGACTGTAATTAGCAAAAGCTTTACCACACTGATTACATTCATAGGGTTTCTCTCCAGTATGTGTTCTTTCATGTAATTGAAGATTATTGTGTTGAGCAAAGGCTTTACCACATTGTTTACATTCATAAGGCTTCTCCCCTGTATGTGTTCTTTCATGCAATTGAAGAGCACTGTGTCGAGCAAAGGCTTTAGCACATTGATTACATTCATAGGGTTTCTCTCCAGTATGTGTTCTTTCATGCATTTGAAGACCATTTTGATGTGTAGAAGCTTTACCACACTGATTAAATTCATAGGGTTTCTCTCCAGTATGTGTTTTTTTATGTACTTGAAGGTGACTGGACTCTGCAAAGGTTTCACCACATTGTTTACATTCATATGGTTTCTCTCCAGAATGTTTTCTTCTATCTAATTGTAGAACTTTCCAATGAGTAAAGGTTTTGCCACTTTGATTACATACAAAAGGTTTTTTAAAGATATGTGTAGTTTCATGCCTGTGAAGATGACTGTGTTGTGCAAAGGTTTTACCACATTGATTATATTCATATGATTTCTCTCCAGTATGTGTTTTTTTCATGCCTTTGAGGATAACTATGACATTCAAATGCTTTACCACACTCAGTATATTCATGTGTTTTCTCTGTAGTATAACTTCTTTTATGCCTATAGCAATGAGGTTCATATAGGTCTCCAGCATCACATCTTTGCAGAGATTCTTCTGTGAAGGATCCATCAATGCCCACTCTTCCTGAGTGATCTTGACATGCACATCATTATAAGTCACTGCATTCAAATCATGGGTTCCCAGCTCAGTCATGCTCTTTGCTCAGCTCTCTACAGAAGGACTCACAGAACACCACACAAAACTGCTGGAACCAGCTCTTCTTCAAAGCCAACTCTCCTAACTATAATTTTTGTAAGATAATTTAGAAGAAATCTAAGAACTGTATCCTATTCATTATTTGATTCACATCTCAAGGGTTCCCTGCTACTTAAAGTTCTTTTATGTTTATTAAATTCAAGATATGAAGGTGTACCAAGCAACAGCTCCATAAGAGTCACTAACCTTCAGAGAAGGGGAGGCAATACAGAGTTTACTGATTTTGCTGATAAATTTTTGTGAGACAAAATTAAACAAGTTACTTTCCCACAAATTTTTTTCAAAATATATGTGGTAAATATCTGAAACAATACTCTCCAATTGTTTTATTAAAAATGTTTTCATATGATCTATTAGGAAATATTGATATAGCCAGTGAAAAACAAGTATCAGAGAAGAAACATTTACTTCAGTCAATATTCCCTGACACAGATCCAAAGACAAGGAAGGAGTTGAGGCATAAATGAATGACTTATGAAGGAGGGAAAGGATAACAGTACTTATTCAGACACAACTAGGTGCCAGGTCAGAAGTCATCATTGCTCCTGGTCTCACAGTAACTCTCTGAAACATGTATCTGTCTGTACATTATAGATGTAAACAAGAGTTACCCTTGAAGTCATATCCAGTCCAAATTTTATGCCCACTTCCCTGCCTTCTGGCTCCTAACTTCAGCAGAAAAGCTTGGTAACTGGTTATATAGAAGATACAGATGAAGTGATACAGTCAGGTAAGATAGGGAGGGCCTGGGAAGGTTCATAACTTCTTGATATCCTGAAAGAGAGTGTTGAGTTTACTGTGGGCAGAGCCAGTTCACATCACCAAGTAGAAAGCAAAGACAAAGCAGGCCCTTGACAAACATTAGCAACAGGATGATGAGAAAGCAAGCTTGGAATACTAAAGAAATGAGGCTGACATTAAAAACAAGAACAGGATTATGTTCCATCATGTAAGCATACATAATAACAAATTGTACATTTCTCTAAACAAAGAATAAGAGACTTGTAGTAGTGGGTAAGGAACACAGATCAGAAAATTACTAAAAGTATTAAAGATAAGGAAGAATACATGAACACATTTTTAGAGAATGTTTTTCCGCCCTGAAGACTACCTTTTATGGTACCAGAAAGCACCATGCAAAATTACAAGTCAGGGAAGGAACCAATAATCCTTCCCAGCTATGACAGCTATGTCATAAAAATAAACATCATGACAAAATAACCCCAAGGATGCAATAGTGGCATTCATAACTTGGCAGTAGCCAACAACTCTCTAGTTGGACATAAGACCCACTGAATAAGAGGGAAACCATGCTTGGTACTGGAAACCTACAATCATCTAAGTATAGTGAGGTCATGGAACTCAGATGTGAACCTACAACTTCCACTTCACTAAACCAGCATAATTCCTAACCACATTCTAAATATTTACCATAATTCTCACCTCTCATCAAGAAAATTTCTCTTTGCAACAGAAGGAGAAAATTACAGAAAAACACAACTGATCAAACTGCAGTGAACAGGAGAGTGTGTATTCCCAGGCCCAACCAGTAGATCTACAAGACAACTCCTGCACTGATGACTCATGGATCAGTGCAGAAGAGAGGGCAGAAAGAGCGTAAAAGCCAGAGGCACAGGCAGTTTGCTGTGACTGTCTCCTCTGAATGTCAGAAAGACTACACCCATTAATTCTCATCAAGAAGATCTGAACAGTGACGACACGACTGAACAGGTTAATGTGGAAGGGGACAGTTTGTGGGGTGTCAATCCTAAACAAGGGACTATAGACAACTGGGAATGCTGAGAGTGGAAGAAATGGTCTTCTGCAGGGCAGCCATCTCTGAGGTCATGTACATTATACGAACTGAGCAAGCTGTATTTACACACACAGGAACACACACACACACACACACACACACACACACACACACACACACACGACTTAGAACTTATAATTTCTGACCCTTCTGAGTGTTGGGATTACAGGCCTGCATATATGTAAAGACAATTAAAAAAAAAAAAGAGGCCATGAATTTGAGAGAAAATGAGTGGAGTGCATGGGAAAGGTTGGGGGGGAAAAGGAAGGAGAAATAATGTAATTATATTATAATTTAAAAAATATTATAAAAAGAATAGTTTCTAGCTAAGGATGTGATTTAGTCAGATTGCTGCCTACTGGAGAATCTAAATGAGCATGAAACTTTAATCAACATGATTTTTAAAAACTAAACCCACAATCTACACAGCCAATCTTGGTTATATAAACCAACCTTTTCTGGATGTGGCACATTTTCATAATTTTCAGCTTCAGGACCTTGAAGAGAACAATATGTATTTATTATAGCTTTAGTAAACCACAAAGCCCTTTTCAATCAGCATTTTATAATTATAAAACTTGAGCTTTCTTAAATAACTCAACAGACATAGCAAACATTTTATAGTATTATCAATTTATTGCTGTAAGCTTATTATTATTTTGAAAATAATAAAATTCTTCATCTCTTGGGCTGGGAATGTAGCTCACCTGGTAGACTGCTTGCCCTGGGTTCTATCCCGAGTATCCCTTAAACTGGGAGCACTCAGGAGAGGGGTCACAAGTTTAAAGTCATTGTAGGCTACATAGTGAGTTCAAGACTAACCAGGGTTACATTAGACACTTTTATTTTTCATTTCCTAAAAAGATAAAATTAAATTAAAAATAAGATTTTAAGAGAAAAAGAAAAAAAATATGTGGTATCGGAATACAGTCCAAGAATGGATCAGTGTGAGAATAATTCTGAGTGCTTGTTGAGAAATTCTTCAAAAACACAGAACTGTTCTTGGAATATGCTTTCAGGCCCCTCCCAGGTGTAGGGGATAGGAGTGAGTTTACTTCAGATTATTAATTACAACTGGCTATTGTTATTTGTTTGTATGTCTCTATGGAAAAACATATAATGCTACATGCAGCTTGTTCTTGTGGTTATATACAGTTTGTATATAAAGGTCTCATGTGACCTTTCTTAACCCTCAGGGTATAAACTGCCTGATACTCTGAATAAAGTTGGCTATTACATGAAACGTTAGTCTACCTCATTTTTTAGGCTCTATTCTCAGGTTTAACTACCAATTAGATCAGTAAACAATGTGAATCCAAACAGAATTGTAACTACTTGAAATTAGTTTAGCTAGAAACAAACCTCTCTATTTCTGTTGCATTATTCTAAGTATTTATAACTACATAAGAAGACTTTAAAGCTACTTTCTCAGAGTTATCACTTCCTCTGTAATACAGCTTAAATGAATTCAAGCTATCTGGAGTTAGATGTGAACACCTCACGTAGGGCCAAGAGGAATCAGGGGAATCATCTAAGTTCTAATTTCAGCCTAGCTCCTCTAAGTGGAGCTATATCAAAGCAATTCACACCAAGTTAGGTTGAAGAAAGATCCAGCAAAGGATGCTTTTTTTTCCCTCCTACTCCACATCCCTTCTGCCTTCTACCTTCATTTTACCATCCAGGAAAAAGAAATCTGATATAGTTGAGTAGAACTCACAACTCACTGATGTTTCAAATAGTATTTGAGTTTTTCTCTTGTTTTTTTTTTTTTTTTTTTTGATTATAGATAAATCTCCGTAGCTAACAAAAACAAGAAGTACTTATCTGCTGAATCTAGAATACATACATCCTTCCAGGCAACACAGTTTTACAGGAAAGAAACTAAGCACAAACATATCTGCTAAACTTCATACCATCCAAAAATCTCAGGGCTTTTGTGGGGGGGGGGCAGATAATGTGGGGTGTGCTTATTTCAGTTGTTTGGGTCTTTGCGGTTTTTTGTTTGTTTGTATCACCTTGCCATCTTATAATGAAAGTACAAAAATCAAGGAGGTAAAAATCTGGTTGCTCTTCCAGAGGATGCAGATTCCATTTCCAGCAGCCACATGGCAGCTCACATCCATCTGTAACTCCAATCCTAGTGTATCTGACACCCCACTTCTGGCTTCCATGAGCACCAGGTACACAAGTGGTACAGACATACGTGTAAGCAAAATACCCATACAAAAATAAATATTTTAAAAGAAGGTTAAAAATCATACTCTACTCCTTCACAAGACGATCAGTAAAATCAATCAATATTTAATTTATTGTTCTTTTAGAACCTTTCATTTCAAGCACAATGATAAGTTCTACTACCTGTGTCTTAAATCATTACAATTATTAATCCTGGGCTGGAGAGATGGCTCAGGAGTTAAGAGCACTGGCTGCTCTTTAAGAAAACCCAAGTTTGAGTCTCAGCTCCTACCTGGTGGCTGACAACCATTCCCAGTCCCTGGGCATCTGACGCCCTTTCCTGGCTTCCACAGGCACTGCATGTATGTGACACACAAATATGCAAGTAAAACATCCATACACATAAAATAAAAATTTCAATGTTAACAGTAATGAATGAAACATAGCTTTAATTATCTTTGAATTATCTTGTTTGTTTGTTCAGATCCTTGGGAGTTAGAACTTAAAAAACTGAAAAGTCTTTTTAAATACTTTCGAATAATAAAGGAAACTTGACAAAAATAATAATGAAAAAAAGGAAAAAAATTAAAAAGATACCTTTCTCCATACTGTCTTTAAGAATTTCATCATAAAGATTATCATTTTATGATACCAATTGACATTTCAAAAGCTTGATAAACTAATTAAGTATCTTAAAATAACTTTATTATCCTATTGAAAAATAGATATTTTGAGGAAATAATATGGTGTGAGGGGCTGGGGCTATGGTTCAGTCAGTGAAATACTTGTCGCACAAACATGAGGACCTGAGTTTAATCCCTAGCATCCACACAGAAGCTGGTTGCTAAAGCTCTACATTCAGTGAGTGACCCAGTCTCTAACATAAGGTGGATAGTTACTGATAAGGCATCTGATCTCAGCCTTGAACCTCAGCATGCATACACACACTTGAAGACTTGATAATTACTGCCTAACACTTAAACACTGATTACAAACTGAAATTTATGTGGAAAATGAAACTACAAATATAATAGGATTACATTTTTTATAATATTGAACTTTTTAACTTGTGGGGGAGCACACATGTTCATATGGGTGCATTTGAGTGCCCATGCCTTTGAAAACTAGAGTTGACTGAGAATGTCAATCCTTAGGAGCTCACTAAGTAAGCTAGGCTGGCTGGCCAGTGAGTCCCAAAGATCCACTAGAGTCACCTCCTCAGCACTGGAATTAAAGCATGGCCAAATTAAAGCAGCTTTAACTGTTTGTTTTCCATGTGCATGGGTGTTTTGCACACATGTATGTCTGTATAACATGTACATGCCTGGAGCCTGCAGAGGCCAAAAGAGTTGTCAGATTCCCCTGTGACTAGAGTTACAGATGGTTGTGAGCCACCATGTGGAAATTGAACCTGGGTACTACAGAAGAGCATCAAGTGCTGTTAGCCAATCCAATCCAAAACTCAGCTTTTTTTTTTTTTCTTTTTCTTTCTTTTTTTTTTTTTTTTACTGGGTTTCTGGGAATAAAACTCAAGTCCCTATCCTTAAGCAATAAGCACTTTGCCTACTGAGCTCAACAGCAAATATCTTATAATAAAGATAAAGCACACCCAACTATAATGGTTTCAAAACTTATCAATTATCTTCAACAAATTCTGAAGCAACAATTTGTTATGATTCACTCTTAATTTATTTCTGTTATGTTGTTGGAAGTTGTTGATATTAAAGTAAAATTTATTTTAAACACTTTTTACCAAAAGAAAACAAACAAACACACACACACACACACACACACACACACACAGAATAAGGAAGTCCTGTCTCTCCCAGTACCAAATCCAAGATTTCGAAGGTCAGGAAGGTAACACTGAAAGGCATCCACAACCACTCCCCTCAAACCCCCCCATCACCCACTTTCTAGTGGCACATGATACTGTGGCTAGAGAGTGTAAATGTTATCCTGGTAACCTGGCAGTCAGGAGCCAAGGAATACCACAAAGTCACACCACACTACAAACCTCACACAAGAGATTTACTGGGAAAGACAAGAGTCAGTGACTGCCTCTGCTTGGAGAGAAACAGCAAAGAACTGAGCAGGAGTCAGGCTTTATAGATGTTTCTTGGGAGCAGAATAGTGGAAACCTTTATATAGGATTTGCAGGGAGGCCTAGGATTGGTGGGATTTTTGTGGCCTGACCTTGGGCCTTTTTTCCCCTGTAGTGTGGAGCTTAGCCACCTGTGTCTCAAGGTGCTGGAAATGGCCTTTACAACCCTTAGAATAGTCTGGGGGCAGGGCCTGGCCACTTGTGCTGCAGGGGCTTACAGATAGGAAGCTTGAACTTCCTCAGAACAGCACTCCTAGAGAAAATAAGCTTGATTATTAAGCTATCAAGTTTTTCCTGATCACTGATTCCACCACACAGATAGAAATACCACACTCTATAATCATTGTGGATGACCAAATAGCCTATGAAGATGTACAGCAGCAGTTCTCAACCTTCCTAAAGCTGCAACCATTTAATACAGTTCACGTTGTGGTAACCCCAACCAGACAATTATTTTGTTGCTGCTTCATAACTGTAATTTTGCTACTGCTACGAATTGTAATATAAACATCTGACATGGAGAATATCTGATATGTGACTCCTATGAAAGGGTCATTCAATCCCTGGGTTGAGAACCACTGCTCTATAACATTGATGAGGCCAAAGCCAATAGCCTGGTCAAGTCTAATACAGGGAACAGAATATATTTAACTAGTTCTTGATTATGATGCTTTGAACACTGCCAAAAAATCAGGACCACCTACATTGAGTTTAGCTATGTTTTCTCATCATAAATATTAAATATTTATTTTGATACTCCCAGGCTTGTAGAAATGTCTTTGACCAACTGTGTATCAGAATCTGGGTCCCTGGCTATTTGACTCTTTTATTGGGGCATGGGAACTCTCAAGAGGATTTAAACCTGAATAACCCATTTTCTAGTTGGACTTATAGCAGTTTGAACTTCATATGGATTTTTTTTTTTTTTTTTTTGGTAACTCAACATTTTGTCTCAGAATATCACCTATGAGTTTTGCTTGGTCAGTGTTAGAAAAGCTTCTCTTGTTATTATATACTGACTGTTAACATTAGTGCAAACTCACACCTTCTATTAGCATCTGATAATGACAAAGCAGACTAATTTAAAGCTTTACTTTCTGACAGCAGAGGAATCTAGACTCTAGCAGTCTCCTTAGTTGGCTTTTGGTGTCCGTTACCCTGGGACGTGGTTAGGTTTCATTGGTTATATTAGTTTTGTGTCACCACTGGTGCTATTCTCTTTCTTGGTATAATTTGTACTTTCTTCAAGACTACGTAACTTACTCAGGTTTCTTCTTTTTCTACTTATATCGAAAAGAAAAATGTATTATACTTTATGAACAGATATATACTTAATAAAGAAATAAAAGGGTTGGAGTGTAGTTCAATGCCAGGCTAATACATATGAAGTTCTGGATTCAATCCCTAAGCATTAAAGGATGAAAAAGAAAAGAAAAAAAAAAAAAACTACACATGTATTAACAGGTTCCTACTTTCAAGTCACAGAAGTTTTAAAGGGTCTTATAGTCCCTTTTGTATTGAGACAAACATTTGAACATTTAACATTTTTTAGCGTTATTATGCACTTTTATAGAAAATATACTTCTGTGCACTAAAAATCACTGGTTTCCTGCCCCCCCCCCCCCCCCCGTATTTAAATAGTCACAGCTTGGCTAGTAGATGCAAGAACAGATTAAGCCTTTATTCTTTCAGACTGTCCACAGACATCTTGAAAAAGCCCTTGCTTTCCAGCAATGACATGTATTAGATATATCTTATCTTCATGCTTCAAGGCAGATCAATAGTCCTGCATTTAGAATGCATACACCTACAGCATTCATCCATCATTCAATAAATGTTTATTGGAAAAATGAAAAACAATATGGATTAAAAACTAGGTCTAGAAGTACATGTATGGGCAGGTAATTGCAAAGACAGTAATATAAAGTAGAAATTTATAAACTTTAACAGTTTTATCATGTCCTTGTGCCCATTTCTTGTAACACAAGGTATCATTGACCACTATGCATTATTCCACTGTGAAAGAGAGGGCAAAATATCCACTCTGAGGAAGTCCCTGGCAAGATACTTCGATATCAAAGGGAAAAAAATAGTGAAATGGGTCTATGTGAGGCATATATATATAGTAATAAGGTCATGAAAACAATTATTACTCTCAAATATAAACCCGCAAAATCAGAAGTGAAAAGTAGATAACAACAAATATTGGCTGCAACTACCCTGGTTCTTCTAATGGGCAGTCTAATCACAATTAAAAGTCAGTAACAGGGGCTGGAGAGATGGCTCAGAGGTTAAGAGCACCGACTGTTCTTCCAGAGGTCCTGAGTTCAATTCCCAGAAACCACATGGTGGCTCACAACCATCTGTAATGAGATCTGGCACCCTCTTCTGGCCTGCACGCATACATGCTGTATACATAACAAATAAATAATCTTTAAAAAAAAAAGAAGTCAGTAACAACTTCATTTCATACTTAAAATGCATGACACACCAGCCTAGTTGTAAATAAATCCATATCTAATGAGGTCTTCTGCTCTTAAAGAGAGATTCTCTTATGTACTGATGCTCATGAAAGCATACCTCCAGTCTTTTGGTGGCTCCATGAAACTTCAGGGTGAGGAAATGACACAGAGAATGCTGGGAATTCTTTTCTAGTTCTAAAAAACAAATTAATTAAAAACAGACTTTAAATGAAAAAAAATTGGTTACACCATTCTATTATTTTTATAATTAATGCCAATTTGTTGAAGTGAATCCAAAATTGGAGAGTGCTGCAAAAGCTAATGGATAAATTCAGGGATACAAACAATCTTAACAGCATTTAGGTTTGAAAGTGACCCATTAGATGACTGTCTACCAAATAAGGGTGGCAAGGTCAAAGAAAACGGCTCTAAATGATGGGATTTGTCTACCTTCAAATATACTGACAGTTTGGCATTACAGTTTAGATATAAGTTGAAGCCATGTGAGAAATTTCTCAGATATTTGCTTTTATTTTTCACAGCTAGTTTAAAGGTGGGGAGCAGAAAATATTGAAAGAAAGAGGATTAAATTAAAATAAAGGTTATGTCTAAATCTGCAATTTTGATGCTCTACTTTTGAGTATTAAAAGCTCAGTGAAAGCCAGGCGGTGGTGCACGCCTTTAATCCCAGCACTTGGGAGGCAGAGCTGGTGGATCTCTGTGAGTTCAAGGCCAGCCTGATATACAGAGTGAGTTCCAGGACAGGCACCAAAACTGCAGAGAAACCCTGTCTCACAAAAACAAAACAAAACAAAAAAAGACACAGTCTGAATACTCAAAAGCCTCATCTGAACTTTAAAACCAGTTTTGTTAAACAAGACTACAAATGAGAGTCTAATCTAAATGAGTGATTCAACAAATCATAAAATTTGTTATGCAATAAATTACATAATTAAAAGCACTTTAATTGCATAACATGGTAAATAATTTTGTGTACTTTTTAAAACAAAAGCAAACAAACAAACCATTTTATTTGCGAAATTAAAAAAATTATACTAAAAATATCAATGAGAAAATAACTGATAAATTGTTTATTGGAAATTTAAAAACATATCCATAAAATGATCCCATCTCTACAGAAAATTTAACAAAAACATATGCATATATGTATACACATACACGTGTATACATACAGCATAAAATAAGATGTTCCAAAATGTTATCAGTAGTTTTTTTTTTTTTTTTTTTTTTTGAGCTGAGGATCGAACCCAGGGCCTTGCGCTTGCTAGGCAAGTGCTCTACCACTGAGCTAAATCCCCAACCCTATCAGTGGTTCTTTAGGCATTAGGTTATATGGTATATTTGTCTTCCTTAGCCTTTTCTTTTTCCTGTCTATAAATAAAAAAGAACTTTTATGTGATTTATGTAGATTTATACTTAAATATAGAAATTTTAAAATTTTATATTTGTTAAATTTTAAATGACAGCAATAATTCAGTAATGATTTAGAATATTTACACTAAAACTATATTGAGTAAGAAGAGCTGTGGTTGGGCTTGGCAGACAGGGGCTCAGCAGTTGAAGCACTTGTTGCATATTTGAGGACCCAAATGTGGGTCCACAGCAACCTATGTCAAATGCTCAGTGAGTGTGGTGGCCTGCCTATGATACCAGCTTGCTAAGGTGAGACGGGGGATCCCCAAAGTGAGCTGGACAGAAAGACTAGCTATATCAGTGAACTATGGTTTTGACAGGGAGACCCTGCCTCAATGAATAAGGTAGAACAGCCATTGAGGATGAATCCTGACATCAACCTCAGGCCTCCACATGCTGGCATACACATATGCACTCACACATGCATACACATGTACACATGTGCACACACTAAAAACGAGAAAAGAAAACAGAAGTTGTAGTGCTTCACATCTGTGTGTGTGTGTGTGTGTGTGTGTGTGTGTGTGTGCGTGCGCGCACACCTGTGCCTATCTGCATGTACATAAGCACAGGCCAGAGGCGGATGTCAAGTGTTTTCTTCTATCCCTCCCTGGCTCTATTTTTTGAGACAGAGTCTCTCATTGACCCTGAAGCTCACATTTCAGTTCAGTTAGCTGGCCAGTGAGCTGGCCTGTCTCTTGTTCCCGAACACTGTGTTTACTGACAGATATGGCCATGTTCACCTTCTACATGAGTGCTGGGATTTGTAGTCAGGTCTGCATGCTTTCACAGCTAGGGCTCTTACCTTCTCTATCTCCACAGCTCCAGGGTCACATTTTTTAAAGAAAAAAATCTCTTTATTGTATGTAATATACCTACCACCTTTTATCTCTTCCTTTGTTTAATCTGTATATTATTTTCTTGAAGTACATAACAAAAATTCAGCCTCAAAAAGATATGCATTGTAAAATGGAGGAATGTTTCAGTAACCTTAGGATCATTGTGGATGTTCTTACAACTGATGTTATTAAGAATTAAGTAGGGTTGGGGATTTAGCTCGGTGGCAGAGCACTTGCCTAGCAAGCGCAAGGCCCTGGGTTTGATCCTCAGCTCAAAAAAAAAAAAAAAAAAAAAAAAAAAGAATGAAGTAGCTATACTACTTTTACAAATAGTAAGATCCTTCCAAACACCTGGTACCCAGGTCTGTGGCTCAATCATCCTCTTATGCAGTCCTGCTGGGTAGAGCCACTAGGAAACCTAGGTGGTCCAACATTACTGCTCAAAGGGCTAAGAAACAGCAACTGCCAACACTTAGCCGTGGATGGGACGTCTATATCAATATCCTCCACCAAAGCTCAGGGAATATCAACATCGAAATGATGTCCTCTGGATATGAAATTGCTGCCACACACATGAACCCACCCACAGCAATAGTGGTTACCCACACAAGACCTGACAAGGTCAAGTCAGTTTAAAATTTTAGCATAGAGGGAGAAGGGACTACTGAAGTCTCACCCCTAGTTGGTGAGCTATTGGCAGTTGGTGGCTGCTGGGGGAGAAAGAGCCACTTTTCTTTAGGAGTGTGGCCACTGGAAGGCTGACCCACACACGTGAACATATGGGCGGCACTGACTGGACTCAGTGGGTTAACTCTTTTTGTAGTCATAAAGAGAGGACATGAAGTTGGGGGGAAAGAGCAGGGAACCCTGGAGGGAGTAGGGCTGAGGGTGGATAGGATCAAGACACACTGTATACATACATGAGATTTCCATGAATACATTTAGAACGTTGAGTTTGTTTTCCATTGGCAACATTATTAGTTGTTTTTCTTGAAATGACCAGCTTACTTTATTCATTTTTAAAATATTTATTTCTAATTATGTGTACGTATTTGTGTGTGAGTATGAACACATGTGTGCCGATCCCTACAAAGGCCAGAGAAGTCAGATCTCTTGAACCTGTCTTTACAGGCAGTCATGGGCAACCCAACACAGGTGCTAGGCACTGAATGTGGGTTCTCTGCAAGAGCAGCATGCACTCTGAACCATTGAGCCATATGCCAATTGGGAATAACTGGTCTGTCAATTACTCTTTCACGTTTTTCAAAGTAGATTTTATAATGTTTACAACTAAACCAACTGCACTTGTGATTCTCTCGTTACAACTTCACACGGCACAGAAGCACTTTAAGCCTTCCTCATTTCATCACACAGAATACTGGAAAGATACACACTTAAAAGTAGACACTTTATAAACTCCAGCAACTTTTCTATAATTCTTCTATCATATCTCATCCTGACTGCAGTTTACTCTCCCTCCCCTGCCCCCAGGACCCCCTCCACCCCCACTTTCCCTTGTCCCCAGATTCCCCCCCCCCCTTGTCTCCTATCAGAAAAGAGCACACCTCCCAGGGACATCAACTAAACATGGCATAATATGCTACAGTAAGTCCAGGCACATACCATCACAACAAGCTATTTTATATTATTTATGGCTATTGTGAAGGGTATTGTTTCTCTGATTTCTTTCTCAGTGTATTTATTATAGAAGGACTACTGATTTTTTTTTAGTTAATGTTGTATCCAGTCACCCTGCTGAAGGTGTTTATCAGCTGAAGTTCCCTGGTAGAATATTTGGGGTCACTTATGTATACTATCATATCATCTGCAAATACTGATTTTTCCAATTTGTATCCCCTTGATCTCTTTTAGTTGTCTTATTACTCTAGTTAGAACTTCAAGTACTATATTGAATAGGTATGGAGAGAGTGGAGAGCCTTATCTTATTTCTGATTTTGGTGGATCTGCTTTGAGTTTCTCTCCATTTAATTTGATGTTGGCAATAGGCTTGCTATAAATTGCCTTTATTATGCTTAGGTATGTCCCTTGTAGCCCTAATCTAAAACTTCTATCAGGAAGGGGTGTTGGATTATGTAAAAGGATTTTTCAGCCTCTAAAGAGATGATCATGTGGTTTTTTTTTTCTTTCAGTTTATTTATATGGTAAAATCTTCATATGTCAAACCATCCCTGTATCTCTGGGATGAAACCTACTTGATGATCACAGATGATCTCTTTGGTGTGTTCTTGGATTCGGATTCTAAGTATTGTATTGGGTACTTTTGCATTCATGTTCATGAGGGAAATTGGTCTGTATTTTTCTCTTTGTCAAATCTTTGTGTGGTTTGGATATCAGAAGAACTGTGGCCTCATAAAATGTATTTAGCAATGTTCCTTCTGTTTTTATTTCATGAAATAATTTGAGAAGTATTGGTATTAGCTCTTCTTTGAAAGTCTGATAGAATTCTGTACTAATTCTGGCCCTGGGCTTTTTTTGGTTGGGAGACTTAACGACTGTTTCTATTTCCTTAGGGGTTATTGGTCTACTTAAATTGTTTCTCTAGTCTTGATTTAACTTGGTAAGTTCTATCTATCAAGAAAATTGTCCATTTCTTTTAGATTTTCCAATTTTATGGAATGCAGTTTTTTTGAAGTATGATCTAAAGATTCTTGGATTTTCTTTAGTGTCTGTTGTTATAATACCCTTTCTGTTTCTGATTTTATTTATGTGGATATTGTCTGTCTTCTAGTTAGTTTGGATAAGTTAGATTGTCTATCTTGTTGATAAAGAACCAACTCTGTTTCACTGATTCTTTGTATTGTTCTCTTTGTTTCTATTTTATTGATTTCAGCCCTCAGTTTATTTTCTGCCACTTACTCTTCTTGGGTGTGTTTGCTTCTTTTTGTTCTAGAGCTTTTAGGCATGCTGTTAAGTCGCTAGTATGGGACTCCTGCCATTTCTTCATGCTGACACTTAGTGCTATGGCCTTTCCTCTTCCACCGCTTTCTCTGTGTTCCATAAGTTTGGACATGTTGTGCATTCATTCTTACTGCATTCTACAAATCTTTAATTCCTTTATTTCTGCCTTGACCCAGTAGTCATTAAATAGGGAGTTGTTCAGTTTCCATGAATTTTGTAGGCATTCTTTTGTTTCTTTTGTTGTTGATATTGAAGGAACACTAGCCCAAACAAGCATGGCATTCATAGGTTAAGCCCTTCTCCCATGCCCTCTGCCCTGCTAAAATCCCTGAGATTGCATTCCTAAAGCTAGCCACCAAGGTCTATTCCCTTATTGGGCCACTTCCTCCTCCTGAGGCTGACTACCGAAGTCCAACAATCAGAAACTCCCTTTGGTTCACCTAATTAACATGCCCAATTAAAATTAAACACTTCATCCTAACACAAGGTTCCCCCTTACCTTTATAAATTGCCAATTGCCTATGTGCCACATCTGTTTCCCCTCTATCTAGAGGCAGTCCTTTGTCTCTCTAGGACAAATACCTCTTCCTTCTTTTCCTTGTCCCCTTCTCCCTCATCCCCTATCTCCTTTACCACTGCATCCTAGCCCATTCTAACACAGACCTCCCCTTCTTCTCCTCTTGGAATCACACCTGCAAGGTCATCTGCTACTGTTTTTCTGTTTTCTTTAACTTTTCTTCCCCACTTAATAAAGGATATCTCTGTGAAAACAGGTGTTTCTGTGTGGTTTGAGCCCAATCTGGAGTCTGAAGGGAGCCCCAACTGTGTGTTTCCTTCAGATACCCAGCTTTAATTTATGGTGGTTTGATAGGATACATGGGGTCATTTCAATTTTCTTTTATCTGTTAAGGACTCTTTTGTGACCATGTAATGTTGTCAATTTTGGAGAACGTTCTGTGAGGTGCTGAGAAGCAGGTATATTCTTTGAAATGTTATAGGTATCTGTTAGATCCATTTGATTCATAATATGTTAGCTCCATTATATCTCTGTTTAGTTTTTGTCTGGATGATCTGTCCAGTGGTGAGAATGGATGTTGAAGTCCCCCACTATTAATATGTGAGGTTCAAAGTGTGATTTAAGCTTCATTAACATTTCTTTTTACAAATGTGGGGCACAGATGTTGAGAACTGAGATGTCATCTTGATGGATTTTTCCTTTGATGAGTATGAAATGTCCTTTTCCCTCTCTTTTGTTTCAGTTTGAAGTCTATTTTGTTAGATAGTAGAATAGCTACACGAGCTTGCTTCTTAGGTCCATTTGCTTGGAAAATCTTTTCCTAACACTTTACTCTGAGGGTCTGTCTTTGATGTTGAGGTATGTTTCTTCAGATCCTGCTTTCGCATCCATTCTGTTAGCCTGTGTCTTTTTATTAACAAATTCAGTTGATTGATATTGAGAGACATTAATGACCAATGGCTGTTAATTTCTGTTATTTTGTTGTTGTTGTTGTTGGTGTTGGTGGTGGTGTGTGTGTGTGTTGAGAAGTTGGGTATAATTCTACTAGGCCTTCCTTTATATGTTACTTGGTCTTTTCCCTTCAGCTTTTAATATTCTTTGTTCTGTATGTTTCATATTTTGTTTATTATGTGATAAAGAGACTTAATTTTTCTGATCCAATCTATTTGGTGTTCTGTAAGCTTCTTATTCCTTTATAGGCATGTCTTTCTTGAGGTTAGGAAAATTTTCTTTGATTATTTTGTTAAATATATTTTCTGAGCCTTTGAGCTGGGATTCTTCTCCTCCTATTCCTATTATTCTTAGGTTTAGTCTTTTCAGATTTCTTGGATGTTTGGTGTTAGGAATTTTTTAGATTTAACATTTCCTTTGATCAATGAATCTATTTTTTTCTATTGTATCTTCAATGCCTGAGATTCTTTCTTCTATCTCTTGTATTCTGTTGGTGATGTTTGTGTCTATAGTTCCTATTTAATTACCCAGATTTTCCATTCCAGAGTTCCTTCTGTTTGTGTTTTCCTTATTGCTTCTATTTCAGTTTTCAGGTTTTGAACAGTTTCCTTCGCCTGTTTCTCCCCCTCCCCACTTGGCTTTCTTGGCATTCTTGAAAGGATTTATTGACTTCCTCCATTTTTTTGCTTGTCTTTTTGTCTTTTCCTTGGTCACTAAGGGATTTCTTTTTTTTTTTTTCTTTTTTTTTCTTTTGGTTTTTCAAGACAGGGTTTCTCTGTGTAACTTTGTGCCTCTCTGGATCTCACTCAGTAGACCAGGCTGGCCTCGAACTCACAAAGATCCACCTGCCTCTGCTTCCTGAGTGCTGGGATCAAAGGCGAGCACCACCACAGCCACTGCCACTGCCACCACCACCCGGCTGGGATTTTTTTTTTTTTCATTTTCTTTTTTTTGTTTTTCATTTTCTTGTACTTCAGCTGCATTGGAATATTCAGGTCTTGCTGTCATAGGATAACTGGGCTCTGATGGTGCCATATTGCCCCAGCTGTTGTTGATTATATATACTGGTGTTTAGGCATCTGGGTTTAGGATGATTATCAGTCTAGGTGCAGATTTCTGAGTTTGTCTTTGTTGAATAGGTGTTTTGTTCCTTGGTTTCTCCTTCCTCTTTGGTCTTTGTGGCCTGGATTTCTGGTGGCCAGTGTGACCTTTGATCCAACAGAGTCTCTGTCCAAGTTGGGGGGCTGGCCTTCTGGTGGCTAGTTTAGCCTTTGGTGCAGCAGAGGGTCTCTGATCTTCTGACTGGTATGTATGATCTGTATCTGTTCTTCTGACTGGTGTGGCCTGCACCTGATGTCTTCTGTGTTGGGGGCAGGGCCTGTTCTTCAGACTGGTTTAGACCTGCTATCCTAATCAAGCAATGTCCATAAAACTCCTACCATCACATTGATATAAATTTCATGTACACCAATTCCAGGACCTTTGGAGGAAGGAGGATTAGCGAAAATGGAAGAGTGATGTAAGAAAGGATGTTGGTTGCCTCAAAGCAGCCACAATGGAAGGTTTCTACCCAGAATAGATGCCTCCCCAACTTCCTCCCCCTCCTTTCTTACCTATATCCTTCAAATACATTCTTAAGTAAAATTAGCATCATTTTCTTTTTACAATTAGCATACAGCACTAAAAAAACCAAGATGACTACTAGTATTGTTTGACACAGTTGCCTTGGTTCCAGCTAAGGCCATTAAGCATTTTACTTATTATTGCTGAGCACTGTTGTGTAGTGAATAGCCATCCCAGCACTGGCCTGGAAGTTCCAACCCCCACTGAGGCTTCAGTAATGGTCACGCCCACAAGGCGGGGCGGAGGAGGAAGCAGAAGACCAAGGATCGGGAAGAGCTCTCTCTCTGGGTTCCCGGACTCTGGACGCTGGAGGTAGACTGAGCAGAGTTCTCCAGAGAACACCGCCGGACTGCGCTATACCCTTGCCAGACCCTGTAACCTACCCCTTCATTTGTAAGTTACCCCACAAAATAAACCTCCCTTTTAACTACGTGGAGTGGCCTTAATAATTTCACCAATACTGTTGGTGCAAATGTAAACCCCACAAAAAGAGGCAAATAATATGTTAGTATTATTAATAAAATAGTTTTCTCAGGCTACATAAAAGAATCTTAGGAACTAGCAAGGAGTCTACAAGCTGTAATTTGAGAACCACTGTTTTTCAAGAACTGGGGAGATATAAAGTTTCATTTCACCAAAGATTCCACAAGCTCTTCCTTTGTGTTATGCTATAAATTCACTTTTTAAATAAGATTAGCAGATAGAAAAAAGTTATTTTAATCTAATTCAAGTTTTCATATGAAATTAAATTTATCCTGAATGCTTATAAAACAATCTATATTGATCCCACAGTCCAGAATATATAATTTTAAGTCTTATAAAAACCCAGACTCAGCTGTACAAACAGTAACAAAATAAATACCCTGTAATATAACAAAGCCAGAAGTCATTATACTTAACTGCAACAGAGCTTCATTTTGTGTTGCTTCATCTTGAGGATCCTAAGGGGAAAAAAGAGTAGGGCTTTTTTAAATTTTTTCCCAAACTGAGGAATGACAATGAAATAAACCAGAAGCATAACAATCCAGAGAATTTTTACATTAGTGTTTCTTATCTTTTTAATTTTGTTTTTATTTTTGAGATTAAAATATAGTTATCTCATTTTTCCCTTATCTTACCTCCATTTAAACTCTTCCTTATATCCCTCTTTGCTTTTTTAAATTGGTGGTCTCTTTCTCATTAATTGTTGTTTGTGTGTGTGTGTGTGTGTGTGTGTGTGTGTGTGTGTGTGTGTGTATTCCTAAAGACATAAATATAACATGCTCAGTCTGTATACTGCCACCACTTGGTATTGAACAACCAGTTGGTGAGCTCTTCCCTGGGGAAGACTCTCTCCCACTCTCAGCACTCCTTATTTGCCTGTAGTTCTTTGTGTAAGATTGAGGCTTTGTGAGTTTTTTTTTTTTTAATTGTGGAAAAAATATACATAACATGTGCCATCTTAAATATTTTTAAGTGCATAGTTCTGAGGCATTAAGGAACTTACACTTTGCACAACCATTACCACCATGCATTTCCAGAACTTTCTCAATTGAAACTCCTCAGCTCAAAGTTGATGTCTTTTAAACACAAATTCCCCATTTCCTTCTATCTTCACCCATGGCAAACTATTTCTGTCTCTATGAATTTGATTCCTCTAGGAATATCATGGAATAGGAGCCATACAGTATTTGTTATTTTGTGACTAGCTGACTTGACAGTACAAGGCTGATCCATGCTATAGTATGTATCAGTATTTTCTTTTTGTTTAAGGCTGAATAACTTCCGTTGACTAAATAGCACTTATCCACTCTTCATTTATGAACACTTGCACTGCTTCCACCATTTTTGGCTATTGTGAATAATGAATACTGCTACAGAATAAATCTGCTGTGAACATGAGTAAAAAAACTTTCTTCAGGTCCCTGTTTTCTCTTCTTTCAGGTATAGATTCAGAAGTGGAATTGCTAAGTCATATGGCATTCTATTGCTTAATTTTGGGAGGAATTGCCATACAATGTACCATTTTACATTCATACTTGCAAAGCACAAAGGTTCCAATTTTAGGACATCCTTGCTAAACTTTATTTTCTGTTGTTTGCTTCCTGTAATAGTCATCTTACTGAATGTGAAATGGCCCCTAGGAAGATTTGGTTTGCACAGTCTCTTGTGCTTACTAGTCATTTGTATATCTTCTTTGGTAAAATATCTAATCGAGTTCTTTGCTATCCTCCTTCCTTCTCTTTACAGTGTGGGGACTGAACCAAGGGCCTCACACATTCTAGGCAAGCACTCTACTGCTGAGCTGTAACCTCAGCCCTCACTTTAATTCCTTCACCTTCACACAGTTTTCCAGTATAGTCTTGATTGAATTCACTACAGCCCCAGCAGTCTTTGAACTTGTAATCTTCTAGTCTCAGTGTCCTGAGTATGAGGTATTACAGGGCTATCCTACTAGGTCTGGCCCTTTTCTCATTTTCTAATTGAATTGTTTTTCTTGTAGTGAAAGAATTTTTTTATATATTCTGGATATTAATCTTGTGAGAGCCAAAGCTACATTTTAAGTTTAAGTGACTGTGCCTAAGAGATCCATGAAACAAAAATGCCTCTGATCTGCAAGCCCCTAACCCAAAGACAGACAGTTCCTGAAATTCTGGAGGCTACTGTTTACAGGAGATGACAAGCCGCATGTTTTTCATTCCCCTAAACAAGTTTGTCTGACCCATCTGCACTGATGTGCTTGATCACATGTGGACAGGAGATTCACAGGCTGAAGGTATATCAGGATGTATGCTTGGCCCTGATTGGACCTGATGGGAAATGCAATGAATTATGGGTTTCCTTACTAAGCTGCTACAAACTGTGATTCTGGGCTATTTCCTAGGAACCTGGGTATGGACGTGGCCAGAGCCCATCCACCTAGCCAGTTCAAATTTGTTTTTAAACTGTGGTAACGGTCATATTCTTGATTAGTGATATTAACAATCTCATATCACAAGATTTGCAAATATTTTCTCCCATTCCACTACCTTCTTACTCTGTTAAAGTATCCTTTCATAGCTCATTAAAATATTCATTAAAATAGTTTTTAATTTTCATTACATCTAACTTAGCAATCTTTTTCTTTTCTATACTTAGTGTTTTGAAAAAAAATCACTGTGAAGCCCAATGTCATGATAATTCCTATTATACTTTTTCTAATTATTAGTTTATGTATTTTCTTTAACTTAATTCTATAAAATAAGTTGTTACTTTTCTCATTACTATGACTAAATACCGGACAAAAGAAATTTAAAACAAAAAAAGATATTTACTTTGGCTCACAGTTCAGAAGATGTAGTCAACTATGGCAGGAGAGTTACAGTGGCTAGGCACTGGGATAGCATGAACCTGTGGCACAGATTGCTTACATTTAATAAACTAGGAAAAATAGTGCTGGGCAAGAATCTCCTGACCTCTGACTCACTAGGCTTTACTTCCTAAAAGGTTCCACAAGCTCCAAAAATAGTGCCCTCTGCTGGGGACTGTTGGGGAATATTAATTTAAAGTGTGTTACTTCTGTTTATGTTACATTTGTTTAACTCTGTGAAGCTGTGTTACTGTGCCTGTCTAAAACACCCGATGGTCTAATAAAGAACTGAACGGCCAACAGCAAGGCAGGAGAAAGAATAGGCAGGCTGACAGACGTATATATAGAAGGAGAAATCTAGGAAAAAGAAAAAGGCAGCCAGGGAAGAAGGAGGACTCCAGGGGCCAGCCATCCAGCTACACAGCAAGCCACAGAGTAAGAGTAAGATTTACAGATGTAAGAGAATGGGAAAAGTCCAGAGGAAAAGATAGCCAGGATAATTTAAGTTAAGGAAAGCTAGCTAGAAACTAAGCCAAGCTAAGGCCGGGCATTGATAAATAAGAATAAGCGTCCATGTGTGATTATTTGGGAGCTGGGTGGCGGGCCCCCTAAAAAAGAGCAAAACCCTCCGACAATAGTGTATTATGAAGTTATGCCACTTGGGCTGATAATATTCTGCCAAATAGCCACAGACTAACAAACACTCCAGTGTCAGGCACAAGAAATCTTCGTTGGAATTGTTGATCGGGGAAGTTCAAGAGACTTTCAAAACAATAGAGGCTGCTGCCCTTGAATGCCTCCTAATGGTTGAAGGCGAGTCCCTATTGCTGACCACACCATTCATGTCAGACACAGGACCTGGAGGATCTAAGCTGGATCTGATGAGAAGCTTTCATAGTATCAGGAAGGGCAATGGAAGTTTCCAAGGGAGGGAAGCAACCACCAGTCCTACCCAGTGCAATGCTTATGGACTATAATGACAACCAGCATCGTAGGATAGCCCTAAGGGTGCAATAGTGGCACTTAAATCTTAGTGGTAGCCTACAGCTCTCTAATTGAACTTAAGGCTCCTTAGATGGAAAGAAACCATGCCTGATACTGAAAACCTAGTCAACCACCACAGGCTAGTGAGGTCATGGGTCCTAGAAGAGAACATAGTACTGCCATTTTACAAAACCAGCATAATTCCTAACTGCATTCTAAATATCTTTTCTTATACCCATAGAAAAGTGTAACTTCCAACCTTCACCAAAGAAACTTCTCTCTGCAACCAAAGACCATTGAGGAAAAGCACAATTAATTAAAATACAGAGAAACAAATGATGATGGGTGTCTAGCCACAACTGATAAACCTACAACACAACTTTTGCAACTAAAGCTTGGGGAACATCACAGAAGAGATGGCAGAAAGAGTGTAAGATCCAGAGGACCAGGAAAGTTGCTGTGAGATTATATCTCCCAGAAAGGCAGGGATGCTTCACTTATGTATGATACCTTAACAATACTGGTATCCAAACAAGACTGGAAAAAGCACACCAATATATGTATAACATGGAAGGGAAATCAAACTACAGACAACTAAAGAATGCTGAAAATAGGAGAAACAGTGCTCCTCAGGGAAGGGAGAAAATGATGTAATATTTTAATTTAAAAATAAAGTAAAACTTTAACTTAAAAAGCTTGAGATAACAGATACAATTATAAATCTACTATAGCTAGCCAAAGGGAATCAAAATAAAATCTTTCCCCCTTGTTCTATGATTTTTTCAAATAAAATAAATGTTTCAAAATTTGAAAATAAATCACCTCTATCTTCTCCAATTAATGTTCATGCTATTCACTGATTATGCAGCCTACAGACATTAGAGTTATCCACACAAGTCCCATGTGTATGTATATCCTTCTACACAGGCTTTATAAAACTCAAGAGACTCAAAGGTTTGAAGACAAAACTAGCCTTATCCCAGAATAAAATGTACCTACATGCTTCTAGAGACAGCTACTAAGGAAATTAGAGTCCCTTCTTATAGTTCTTAGTCTCATTAATAAAATAATTTAAGAACGGACTCAAATGGAAATTCAAAAAATTTATTAGCTTTTAAAAGAAAAACCCTAGGGCAGACAAGCTGTACATCTCAGCAGCTAACCAGAGCATTGAGAAGGGGGGTAAAGCCAACTTTGAGATAAGTTGGCATAGTGGTCAGCCACCCAGCATAAACTGGAGCTTTAGAGGATTAAGAAAGCCCAGGGCAGAAAGAAAAAGAGAGAAAGAAAGAGAAAGAGAAAGAGAGAGAGAGAGAGAGAGAGAGAGAGAGAGAGAGAGAGAGAGAGAAAGAGAGAGAGAAAGAAAGAAAGGAAGGAAGGAAGGAAGGAAGGAAGGAAGGAAGGAAGGAAGGAAGGCAGACAGACAGACTTAGGCTCTGAAAGAAAAAGACAGAAGAATAGAAAAGTTACACTTTTTTGAGTCAGACAGATTCATACAAACTACATGGAAGTTTATAGGGGCTTTGCCAGGAAGTGAGAATTCTGGGAAGGAAAAGTATAGTATTTCATTAAAATGATAATTCATTATCCTGCTTATCTCTTTAGTGTTGGTTGTATGCCAGATGCCAGCCCAATTTGGATTAGCTTTTATGGTTTGAGTAGTTTAGAATGTTAGGCCTCTACACAGGCCAGAGAAATGGCTTCCCTAAAGGGCCCCGTAGAGCCTAGCTGTAGCAATATTTCTGCATCTCCACTAAACAATTCATTCAAATGCTTGTCTTGCTCATTTCACTTATCTTCATAAAAGGCCAGTGGATTTTCCTGTGGAAGGCAACTACTCATGATCATTCCCACATGAAGTAATTACAAAGACAGCTAGCTGTTTTCTTTTTTCCTCCTCCACAATTAGCAACTCCACTCAAGAGCTAAAGACGCAGCCAGGCGGTGGTGGTGCTCGCCTTTAATCCCAGCACTTGGGAGGCAGAGGCAGGCGGATCTCTCAGTTCGAGGCCAGCCTGGGCTACAGAGTGAGTTCCAGGAAAGGTGCAAAGCTACACAGAGAAACCCTTTCTGGAAAAACCAAATTAAAAAAAAAAAAAAAAAAAAAGAGCTAAAGACACTAAGTACAAGGGCAGCTGGTGTTACTCATTTCTCAGTTAACAGCTGGGAGAATACACTTCCATCAGTTCATCAGTGTGTTCACAAGAAACCTACATTGCTATCTATCTCTTTTATATATACTACATTTTTTCCATCTTTATATTTTGACCAGACATTAAAGTATAGAGGTGTCTTATTGTTTTATTTTTTGAAAGTAAAATGTAAGAGATTAGGTTAACTGAATTAATTTGGAGGATCTGAAAAGAACCAAATCTGTTTATGTCTTTAAAGAAATTATCCTTTACTATGTCTTCAGCTCTTTAGATGGATTACTGAAATTAGCAAAGAAGCCAGGATAAACAAACAAACAAAAAAAATCAGAATAAACACTTTGTTCTTTATGAAAACTCAGTATCTCATACAAACTACCTTCACATGTACTAAAGTAGATTACTCATAACAGATATTCAAGGTTTTACTTAACAAATTATTGATAACATTCCCCTAACATTTATTTCTCTTGGACTGGGGAACCTAAATTTGGTTATTTTCATACAATTTAAAAATATTAGGGGTTGAGGATTTAGCTCAGTGGTAAAGCGCTTGCCTAGCAAGTGCAAGGCCTTCCTTGGGTTCGGTCCTCAGCTCTGGCAAAAAGAAAAATTAAAAATACTCTAAATATACTTTACGAGCTGTCACCTACCTTTACACAGGGTACCATCTATACATTGCTTCAGTATTAGTAAATGCTGAAATGGTTGCTGAACTTTTCATTTGTTAGTATTTAAGAATAACTCAGTTAATTTCTTGGCAGCAAGGGCAACTCCAGGATTTTAAGAATTAAGTCAGGATGAACTCCTGAGTCAGGAAGGGACACCAATAGTATTAGTGATCATCTTGATGGAGTCAAAGTGCTCCTTGTTCCCTGAGCTTTGAAAACTCACCTTGTACTTGGCATCCCAGCAGTTTTACCTCAAAGAGGCAGATGGAAGGAAAGGATGCTACCTGCTGACTGGAGCTTAAAAAGACGAATGAATGAATGAATGAATGAGTGAATGAAAGAAAGAAAGAAAGAAAGAAGAAAAAAGGAAGACAGAAAGAAAGAGAAAGAGCAAGATAAAGAGAGAGAAAGAAAGGAGAGGAAAAAGGGAGAAAAAAGAGAAAGAAAGAAATGAGAAGAAAAAGGGGAGAAAGAAAGGAAGGAAGGAAGGAAAGAAGGAAGGAAGGAAGGAAGTAGGAGAAAAAAAGGGAGAAAAGAAGGAAGGAGGAGGGAAAATAAAGGAAAAAGGAGGAGAAAAAGACAAGGGAAAAAATTCCTCTCCTTGACCTCTGGTCTTGCTAATTCCCTTCCATTAAATGCCTCTCAAGCAAGCCTTGATTTATTTAGGGCCCCTTCTACATTCCCTTTGGCATTCAATTAATTGATTTCATCTCCATATATGCATAAACATGGAAAGGAGGGTGGGACTGGAAAGATGGCTCAGAAGCAAAAAGCACTCACTGCTCCTGCAAAGGACCAATTCCACTTCCATCACCCCCATTATGGCTCACAACCTCCTACAACTCCAGTTCTAGCCTCTGTACACATATGGACATATAAAATAAAAAACGGATTTTTTTTTAAGTGGAAAGAGGAAGCTACATGAAGCCTTTAATTGGATTCACATTTTGTGGATACTAAGCTGTATTTCAGTATTTCAGAGAGGAGGTTGTGGAAGATCTGCCCTGCTGGTAATAACTGCAGGACTGGATAATCATTTCTTGTCAAGCAGACAACATTTACAAATGACCAAAAACAGGATTATGAGATTAATGCCACCCACTGAAATTAGTTAGGATCTTTCAGAAAAACAGACCCAAAAGGACAAATGGATGGATAAATAGTTTATTATAAAGAGTTGGATCCCATAATTATAGAAATTATGTCCAAATCTGCAGTGAAAATTGTTGGGCTTCAGACCTACAGAACTAACAACACAGTTATTATCTGAAGGTCAGCAGAGAGAGAAACAAGGAGAGCTGACTATACAGATGATGTGCTAGGATCAGCAAACAAAAATAAATTTGTGTGTGTGTGCATGCACACACATGCACACAGACACACACTACATAATCAATCAATTAAATAAAATATGGGACCTAACAGTGTTAATAAAGTCCAAACACTGGACAATTCTCTCTTGCTGGGAAAGGTAGGCACCTTTCTTCAAATCAGGCTTTCAACAGATGAGATGAAGCCCATAAATAATATGGAGGACACAAACTGCTTTACTCAAGTCCACGCACTTAAGTATTGAGGACGTGGATACAGCTCAATGATAGAGTGTTATTCAGCATACACAAGGATATAGATTAAATCCCTAGCACCACTAAATAAACAAACAAATAAATAAATAAAGGCTGGTATCATCCAAACCATCCTCAGTTAAACAACTACCTGGATGCCTAGAGGCCTAGTCAAGTTAACACACAACACTGACTATCATGCCAACTACTCTGATATCTCTGTCTCCAATTTTCTCTCTAGACATATCACTAAATTCTTCAAACAAAATAAGAACTTAGCCATGAAGAATGTAAAACTGTGTCATGATTTGAACCTGGAATGTTCCTCCCTCCTCCCAGGTGAAAGGCTTGGTGCCAGCTGGTAGCACCATTGGGAAGTGGTAGAAACTTAGGGGGGAGGCTAGTGTAGGAAGCAGTCCATCCTTTGAAGAGTGTGCTTGGCTCTTCAGTGTTCTGTCTGCCTGTCTTCACTCCCTTCTACTCTCGCTCTTTCTCAGTGACCATGAGAAAGAGCGGTCTCACTGTGCCTATGTTCCCTGCTATGATGTCCTGCCTCACTTCAGGTCTACAGGGATGGAACCAGAATTCTGGATAGAATTCTCTGAAACTGTTAACCAAAATAAATACTGGTTTTCTTGGGCATTTTACTACATGATAAAAAGTTAACATAAACTGCTTGTCATACAGCAGCATAAAGATGAGACAAGGTTATTACAATGCCCAGCAAAAAGTACTGAGAACGAACAACTGTAAAGCCTGCTATCTTTATTTTTTGAATTATCATGGTATACATGAAACCACAGCTCTTCCCTCCCGGGCTCTTCTGACCTATAACTGAGCACTGCAGCCGAAACAAGTCTTCTCTGAAGTAGAACTGCCACCTGGCACTTGACTTCTTTGGTAGAATTTATTTAGAAGTCTGATTCAAGTTATAAAATAATATTTTTTCTTTTAAATAACTCTAGGAAAACATCTTTTCAGGTCTCTCCATGTTTTTATTTCTGACACATTAAATTTCTCTCAGTTAAATTTAAAAGGTTTCTTTTCATAGAACAAAACAAAGCTGGATGAAAGTACAATATGTAAATTTAGAAAATGATTTATTAAAATTTGCTACAGATGTTTAAATAGTTCCATTACACTGTCTGCCTTTTACTATAGCCTGAAATAAATAAGAGCATAAAGAAAAGTTAAAAGAGGTTTCTAGTTTTCCAATGAAAATTTTAAAAGAGGGACAAATATCAATTATTCATTATCTTTCACATACTAACTTAAAAATGAACATATGGCTAATTTATTATCTAATGATAACCTCTGAAAGTACTACGGTAATCAAGGGTTCAAACCATATTCTGAGGCGCAAGTGAGGGCCTGGCACAAAATCGCATCATAAATGCTCATAAAATAAACATAAAATTTTTCTTAAGGGCTAGGAACATAGCTTACTGTTAAAGTACTCACCTAGTAAAGGTAAGGGTTCAATCCCCAGAACCACAAGGAAAAAAGATACATACATACATAAACACACACACATATATCATAAACATATGTAGGTATATATACACATATATGTGTATCATATATGAATATATTCATGTGTACATATATGCTTATTTCAGTTATAGAAACTAGACGAAAAATTATTTTTTCTTAACTCAGAAATTTCAAGAGAAAACTTTAAAATTATTAGAAGCCAAATATAGATATCTCAGTTTCAAGGAAAAATTATTTGACATTGAATTTTCTCCTTTTATCAATGATAATTCATGAAATAAATCTTCCTACCTATGGTATTAAATAAATGTTCAGTCGCCTTTGGAACTCTGGTCATTTCTGCTATTAAAACATATGAATGGGGACTAGGGAGAGGGCTCAGTCAGTAAAGTGTTTGTTCTATCTTGAGGACCTGAGTTCTCTCCTCAGCATCCGCATAAGAGCCAGGTGTGGTGGTTTGCACCTGTAAGACCAGTGCTAGAAAGGCAGAACCAGGAAGGTTCCTGAGCCTTGATGGCCAGTCAGTCTGTCAGCATCAGTTAACTCCAGATTCACCTCAAAAAAATATAGTGGCAAAGAACTAACAAAAATAACCAACGTCAATCTTTGGCCTTCATATGCACACATACACAGGGTGTGAGTAACCCCCCCCCCCCCCACAAATACATGTGCACCCACACCCACACACCCACCGATACATACACCTACACACTCACACCCACCCACAGAGAGAGAGAGAGAGAGAGAGAGAGAGAGAGAGAGAGAGAGAGAGAGATAGTCAGGTATAGCAGGTCATGTCTGCAATCCCAGTACTTAAGAGGTAGAGGCAGCTCCTCATCATGATCTAAGGATCTCATTAATGGTAAGCTAGAATAAACCCCTTTTCTTAAACTGCATATGTCAGGCATTTTGCCCCAGCAATGAGAAGTACCTAATATGTGTGTTGGCTCACTATTCTTTGAAACAAAAACTCCCTGCAATAAACACCCTCTGGGCCTGTTAATGCCCATTAACAGTTCCATTAAGCAAAATGGTGCCATGATAGACCCAGACTGACTATTGAAGGTAAGAACTTCTGCCCTGAATGTGGAAGAGGTAGGTATGTCTTTTAGGAGTCTAAAGCTAGCCTCCCAAACCCCAAGGAAACAGACAATAAAAACCCAGACTTCAGAAACCCTCCATACACTGCTCATTCTCTAGTCTGCTGGTTATCTGTGCCTAGACAACACACCTTTGCTTTATCCAAGTTTTTCTAATAAGTCTATCTTTGCTTAAAAAAAAAAAAAGAAGGAAGGAAGGAAGGAAAGAAGGAAGGAAGGAAGGAAGGAAGGAAGGAAGGAAGGAAGGAAGGAAGGAAGACTCCAAAACTCAAGGCCAGTCTGAGCTATGTAGTGAGTCAAGACAAGCCTGTACTACAAAGTAAGATCCCATCTTGAAAACAAACATATACATGTATGTATCTTCCCTTCCATTCCTTAAGACTTTGTAGGTAGGTGTGGTGATATTTTATTTGTGCTTTAATAAACAAAGCTTGCCTGGAGATCAGAGGAAAAGGGCCAGCCATTATAAGTAAACAAAGAAGTCAGGCAGTGGTAGCACACGCCCTTAATCCTATCACTTGGCAGGCAGAATCTCTAGGTGTTCATGGCCACACTGGAAACAGCCAGGAGTGGTGGCACACGTCTTAAATTCTAAAACAAACTAACCATGGAGGGCTGTACAGATAGACAGGAAGTGACAGAGCTGTGTAGGAAGAGGAAGTGATGTAGCTGAATGGAGAGAGCAAATCAGATGACAGAACAGCAAGGCAGATAGACATGGTAGACAGGAAGTAACTTGCATTTGGAAGCTGCAGAGTTGGTGAGGTAAGGTTGGCTGGTGGCTTTCTCTACTTCCCTGATCTCTCTAAGGCTTTCACCATGTATTTGGCTCCATGTTTTTAATTTACTAAGACCATTTAGAAATTCATCTACAGGTAGGTATCCCAGGTTGGCTCACTTAATCAAGTCAAAGTGCTAATTAAATTATCCCCTACTTCCCCCAATAGTTCTGCACTAAGGAGAAGCAAATAACTCTTAGACTATCTACGCACACATACACACACACACTCACACTAACATACACAGAGTGTCTTTAATGCTGTATATCTTAAATTACACCACGTAAACTTGTATTCTTTTCACAAACTTTAAAATGAACAAAATAGAAATGAAAAATCCTAATTACTATATCCTATGTCTAACCTCTGTTCCTTTACTACCTTATCATCACTGAAAAAGAAAAAAGAATAAAAAGGAAAATATTTTAAATTCCCTATCCTAAAACAAATGACCTTCATCAAATTTGCTAAGAGATTGAAAGATTGCTTTTTAAAGGTATAATAACTGAACAAAGGAAGAGAACCAAAACAGTAACACAAAAAACCTTATAATTAGTAATTTGCCAGATAGTGGTTCCAGCTTTTGATAGGCATATGTTCAAACATCATCAACGCACCTGTAACACCAGGTCCTCACTAAGAGTCAGCATCACCTTATTTTTATTCTTTTGCTCTTGTGAATCCTTTCTGAGTTTGAGCCCAAGGTGAATCTCAGGAGAAGGCATGCCTATAATAAAATATAATTAATCAATCACTCATACTAGTTTTATTATTCCACTTTTAGATGAATTCAGGCATTGTATAAATACGGTAAAATGTCATTTGACAAGGGACTAATGTTACATATTATTAAATGGTAGGGTGGACGTTTAGTATATGTGAGTCCTGCACTGAGCACAGTCCAAAAGATTATATATCATGGTTTCTTAACTGTGACTTTTTTTTCCCCCCGAGACAGGGTTTCTCTGTAGCTTTGGAGCCTGTCCTGGACTAGCTCTGTAGACCAGGTTGGCCTCGAACTCACAGAGATCCACCTGCCTCTGCCTCCCAAGTGCTGGGATTACAGGCATACGCCACCACTGCCCGGCTAACTGTGACTTTTATACGTAAATATTTTTTAATTATTTCTTAGTAGGAGGTCATGCTGCATTGAACAAAACAGTGCTTGGTATTTCTTGGCCTTGGGATGAAGGGATGCAATGAGTATGTACAGAAAATTTTATACACTACAACTGGGAAGATGTCTTGATGGACAGAGAAAGTACTTACTGTCATTTTGTTAAAGCAGCCCAAGCTAAGACACACCTTGTCAATCAATATAAAAAGTTGCCTCAGTAGTAACTATATGATTTCTTCCTAATACACTAATATCTTTAGATACTAATGTACTAATGGCACAGAAATAATCACACAAATGAATTTACATACATGCATATAGATAGGTAATGTGGCATGGCCCAGCAAGATGGCTCAGTGCCTCCTGCCAACCACCTAAGTTCAAATCCCTAAGACATACATGGTAGAAGGGAACCAACTCTCACAACTGTCCTCTGATACACATACACACACACACACACACACACACACACACACACAAATAAACCAATTTTTAAATTAATTTAATATATTAGAACCATAGTATTTTAAACAGAATAAAATGGAATACTCATTAAATCATATTAGGACAATTAGTTTACTACTTGAAAAAATAAAATTAAAACTCTTCTTTTCCCATATGCCAAAATATTCTAAATACATTAAGCATAGGGGGATGAAAGCAGGCTAGAGAGACAGCTCAGCCAGTAGAGCACTTATTCACCAGAAAAGCACCAGGACATGAGTTTGGCCCTAGAACACATGTAAAAATGCTTAGTGTAATGGCACATGCTTATAATCCCAGCACTGGGGAGGCAGAGACAAGATGATCTCTGGGGCTTACTAGACAGCCAGTTTAGCCTAATAAGTGAGATCCAGTCTGAAATGCAGACGGCATTTCTGAGAATGAGACCCCAGGCTATCCTCCAATCTATACGGGCACATGTACACACACACACACACACACACACACACACACACACACACACGCACGCGCGCGGGCGCACACAAACAAATTTTAAAAGAGACGAGAGCCTATCAGTCAACCTGTGTAAAAACTCACTTCAAAATCAATTAAATACCTTAATATAGGACCAAAACTTTGAAATTTCTAGAAGAAAATGCTTCAAGATTCAGGCATAAGAAACATTTTTTCTAGAAAGAACCCCAATAGCACAAAAAATAATCTCAAAAATAGTCAAATGAGATTACATGAAAATAAAAAGCTTCTGCACATCAAAGGCAACAAAAACATCTCTGCCACACATCGATATAGGATTAATATCTAGAGTATATAAAGAACTTCAAAAATTAAACACCAAGAAAAATAATCTAATCAGAAAATATGGTGATACATACTTTTAATCCCAGCACTCAAGAGTGAGAGGCAGGTGGATCTCTTATCAGATCTCAGCCAGCCTGGTCTATACAGTGAGTTCCAAGACAGCCAGAGCTACATATTGAGACCTTGTCTCAAAAAACCAAAAACAAACAAACAAACAAAATGTACTGATGAACTGAATAAGAGAATTCTCAGTAGGACAAACATAAAGAGCCAATAAATAACTGAAAAAAATGTTCAACATTCTTAGCTGTCATGAACATGCAAATTAGAAGTGCTGAGTTCCAGTTCACCCTAGTTGTAATGATTATCATCAAGAAAGCAAATACCAGCCAGAGGTGAGGGGTGGTGGTGGCGGCGGCGGCGGTGGCAGCAGCGGAGGCGGACACCTTTAATTCCAGCACTCGGGGGAGGCAGGGGCAGGTGGATCTCTGTGAGTTCAAGGCCAGCCTGGTCTTCAAAGCAAGTTCCAGGAAAGGTGCAAAGCTACACAGAGAAACCCCATCTCGAAAAACAAAACAAAACAAAAGAAAGAAATAAAGCAAATGCCAAATGCTTGTGAGAATTGGAAAAGGAGGAACCCTTATATACTACTGGTAGTACTGTAAACTTTTACAGCCACCATGGATGTTCCTTAAAAAATAAAAGTAGATGCCGGGTGGTGCACTGCACGCCTGTAATCCCAGCACTCGGGAGGCAGAGACAGTGGATCTCTGTGAGTTCGAGGCCAGCCTGGTCTACAGAGCTAGTCCAGGACAGGCTCCAAAGCTACAGAGAAACCCTGTCTCGAAAAAAAAACAAATAATAAATAAATACATAGGTAGATAGATAGATGGATAGATGGATGGATAGATAAAGTAGAAGGGGCGGGGCTAAGGGCGGGGTTCACGGGATCTGGAGTTCCTGGGACTCTGAGGCACCCAGTGAGAGTGCTCCCTGGGTCCTAAGGGAGTTACTCTGAGAGCTCAATCCCAGGCACTGGGAAGGCGGGAGTGCGCGCTGCAGCATGCCCAGGCTCCTTAGGCCACCACAGCTTGTGGGGCGTCAGGTGCTTAGGCGTCCTGGCTGCTCCTCTGGGCGGCTGGGCTGGTCGGCAGGCTGGCCGCGGACCGCAGCGATGCCCCCTTCAGCTCTGGTATAAGGGCCACTTGTTCTGAAATCATTTTGAGGCAAGAATTTTTGAAAGATGGTTTCCACACAGACCTTGTAATAAAAGTGAAATTTGGAGAAAGCATTGGGGACTTACAGACTTGCTGGCTCTTAATTAAACATTACATCCCAACAGGACTTTTTGTGGATCCATAAGAGTTGGCTTCATTACGAGAGAGAAACGTAACAGAGGCAGTGATGGTATCAGAAAATTTTAATACAGAAGCCCCCAACTATTTGTCCAAAGAATCTTTAGTCCTCATTTATGCATGACAAGATGCACAGTTGCATCCATTGCTTCCAGGCCTTTTTGCCTGTGCACTATCGCTATCATCGGCCACATAGGAAAGATGGAGACACCCTGATTGTGCTCAACAACCTAGAGTTACTGATGCACTGTCACCAAGAGTTCCCTGTTTTGAAGTGCTGGGCTCAGTCAAAAGTGGCAGCTCCCTGTGCTTTGAACAGCGACGAGATCTGCCAGTGGAACAGCATGCAGTATAAATCAATACTTAAGAATTTGACCCTGCAAGTTCCCATGGGACTGACTATACATACCACTTTAGGATGTTTTGTGACTCTGCTCATTACCATCCTGTGTTCTACTTTGATCCTGTTAGCTGTTTTCAAATATGGCCATTTACCCTGTAAGTTTTATATAGTTAGACGTTTTCTAGGAACCTAATAAATGAGACCTATTCCTTTGAAAAAAAATAAAAGTAGAATTGCCATATGACACAACTATAACACTCTCAAGCATATACCCAAAGTACTCTAAATCAACTGTGACATGAATCTTAAAGCGTTCTTATTAATAAAGAACAAAAACCCGAGGCCAGTTATTGGGGTGAATGCTGGAAGATCAGAGACACAGAACAAGCCACAGTTTCCTCACCTCGCCAGTCCCTCAGCTGGTTTTGTTTCGTCAGACTGGAGGCTTCTGAGTCCTCCTCCCAATGGCTCTCAGCTGAACTGTCTTGCTCCCAAGCCTGAACGCTTCTCTAGCCAAATGCTTAACTAAATACATGCTTTTCTCTCCTCTAATTCCTGGTCCTCATGCCTTATATACTTTTCTCTTTCTGCCCCCACTCCTTGGGATTAAAGGTTGGGTTTCTGGGATTAAAGGCGTGGGTCACCATGCTTAGCTGTTTCTAAAGTGGCCTTGAACTCAGAGATCCACCTGGCTCTGCCTCCCAAGTGCTGGGATTAAAGGTGTATACCACCACCGCCCAACTTCTGTTAGGGCTTACTCTTCCTATTTTCTAGCCACCATTTTTGGCTTTGTTCTAGTGGCTGCCTGTTCTCTGACCCCAGATATGTTTATTTCGGGGAACACACAATATTTCAGGGAACACAATACCCACCACAATCAACAAATCATAGAGATACTTACACATTCATACTTACAGCTGCACTGTTAACAATAGCCAGGAAGTGAAAAAAGCCATCAATAGATGAAGAAAATGTGGTACATAAACACAATGCAATGTCATGCACTCATAAATAAAAATGAAATCATGACATTTGCAGGAAAAATTAATGGAACTAGAAATTATAATAAAGGAGACACAGAAAGACAAATCCTGAGTCAGTGAGAAAGCTTAGCAGGAAGATGTGACTTTTCTCTTTAGGTAGGGATCCATGACAGGTTGCCTGAGGAAAAGTCCTAAACACCTTTCTCAGGCTCCTGAAGACTGGCTGTGGGAATCTTCTTAGAATCCTTACTTAGCCCAAGCGGGGCTGGGACCACTACTGATACCCCATTTGAACATTAACAATGAATTGCCTAAAGGCTTCCTTAAGACCTGACCAACCACCTGACAAGGTGAGGGTAATAGGAAAAACAGCTTCCAACACTCAGTAAACAAGAGAAACTAGATTCTCACACCTAGAAACATTACCAATGACCTAATTCCCATTGCAAATACAAAAAGTATGAATAACCAAAAATTATTCTCCAAAAATTATTCTCGCACAGTAATGTCCCCCAAGAAAAGTGACTGAAATGACATACAAGAAAATGATTTCAAAATAGCAATAATAAACAAGAACAAAGTACTCAATAAGGATATAATAAATGTTGGAAAGAAAACAAAAACAGATGAAAGAAATAACAAAAGCAATTCAATATATGAAATGGAATTTAAAAACCAAGTAAAATATCTAAAGGCCAAAATAAAATAAAACTTGAAATAAAAAATTAGTAAATCCAAACAAAAATTTCAGAGTAAATATTCACTAATAAATTAGATCAAATAAAAGAAAGAACATCAGGTCTTCAAGACAAGAACTGCATCAGAGAAAACACTGAAGGCACTGTAGAGGAACAGGACCAGAGAGAATGAATTTAAATACACACACACCACACACACACACACACACACACACACACACACACACACACACACACACACAACCCATCCAAGAATGGAACTTGCAGAAAATCTGGAACACTATAAAAAAAAAAAAGTCTATGAATAATACAAAAAGAAGAACAGAATAAGGGACCCAGATCAAATGCACAGAAAATATTTTCAACCAAGTCACATAAAACTTTTTTAACCTAAGGAAAGAAATGCCTATCAAAGTCCAAGAGGCATACAAAATACCAAATAGACAGAACCAGGTAGAAACTACCCAGATCATATCAAAACATTAAGTTGTAGAGGTTTATCCCTCACTCCCACATTTCCCCAAAGTACTCTTGAGTAGGAGCAGCAGAAAATATTAGTTAGAAGGATAGAGGGGGGAGAAACAGAGAGAAAATACAGGATAACCTCGAGAGGGCTTGGATCCTAATCCATCATGCCCAACTGTCTCTGCCCCAGGGCACTTAAAAAATGCCGAGGGGTGGAACAAAAGACCTCTCCCCAGCACAGCCAAATGCAGACCATCTCAGACACCTGCACTCGGGTTCATGGTCCAATCATCCTCTCTATGCAGACCTTCTGGGGAAAGCCACTAGGAAAAATGAGCTCCAACAGGTACCCCTTCTTAACATATATTAAAAAAAACCCTCCCCATTAAGAGCTGACAGCAATCTCCATGGTGGTCACACCTCCCTGTATGGGAGTAGAGGTTGATAAAGATAGCATTTCTTTTTTGGTATGTGTCTAAGATGACTACAGCAGTCTTAGCTACATCCAGCCCTTTTTAAACCAAAAAAACTCTTGATGCAACTGTATCAAACTTAAATACTCCCTTAGCTTCATCATTAACATAAACAGGTTAACATAATTCTAGCATAAATATTGCTATACATAGTTACAATTCTCTCAATCTTAAAGCAAACTCTTAATAGAACCATTTGAATTTCTTGCTGACAAAACATAGGATAAACTTCTGATGTATTCACATCAAACTTAAGTAACTCCTTAACTTCACCAAACCATGGTGCATTAATATCAATAGGTTAACATAATAACTCTAACATGAACATTACTATACACCATTATAATTCCTAAAAACATATATTCAAAGGCAATATTCTTAATGTAACCATTAATACTTTCTTACAAACCTACATACAAAAACAATTTCTTAATAGAACGATACAAAACATAACATTAATTCACTCAAGTAACATTAAAATGTCTTTTAAATTAAATTAGACTGAAGAATATTAAAACTCCTTTTTCTTTATAATTTTTTAGAAAAAAATCCAAACCTCTCTATTTAAAGAGTTCCATTTTTAAGCAGTTCCATTTTTACATAAACAGTCCCATAAAACAGTTCCTTTTTTTTTTTTTTGTTTTTAAAGACAGGGTTTGTCTATGCAGCTTGGCGCCTTTCCTGGAACTCATTTGGTAGCCCAGGCTGGCCTCGAACTCACAGAGATTCGCCTGCCTCTGCCTCCTAAGTGCTGGGATTAAAGGCGTGTGCCTCCACTGCCCAGCAAACAGTTCCATTTTTTAACCTAAAACAATTCATGAATCATCACAGTTAATAAAGCATATATGCATGTACAAAACTGCATCTTGAGCCTAGGTAGAAAAAATAAATTTCTCCATTTAAACAGTTCCATTTTTAACAAAAATAATTCCATAAAACAGTTCCTACCATAAGTAAATTCAAAATTGTCCCATTTAATGAAATCATTACTGTCCATTTCATTTCTTAAGTCCCAAAATTCAAATAATAAATTCTGGTACCAGCCTTCCAAATTTGAAGAAACTCATTACCAAAACCTTTGTGTAGTTTTATCTCACTTTTTTAAGTTCAAAAAGTTCAAATAAATTCTAGTACTAGACTTCCGCATCCAAATATGAAGAAACGTTTTAAAACCAAAACTTTTTGCAGTTAACAATTTTAGTTCAAACAAGCATCTCTGCAACTTTCATTTTCCAGCCAGAGCCATTTTTTAGTTACAGCAGCATTTTATAACAGTCTTTCCTGCAGGGTGAAAGCTATTAGTTACATAAGAGCTGGTTGGTGCAAAGTGCTCTCAAAAGAGACTTTCTTTTAGTTATCAAATAGAAACTGCAAAGTTTTTGTTGTTACCTCAGGTTTTTCTGTGCTACATTGATGTTCCACCCATCTCAGCTGCAGATGTCTGGCTGTGGCTGTTGTGCTGGCTCTGGCTTCTGCTTCTGAAATCACTCAAAATGCCAGTTTGCAGTCTGCTAGGGACACTACCTTCTGTGTCCCAGGTTCCTTCACCATATACATTAAGCATAGACTCACATTCAATATATACTTATATATTCTTCTTACAAGCATATATTCTTAATTAAACTCTAGAGGACTACCTGAGAACATATACGTCTTATATTCATACAAGCTTATATTCTTAAAGAAATTCTATAGAACCACACTAGCAAATATACTTAAATTACAACATGTCTGAAAGAAATTCTATAGATCCATTTTACAAACTTACAATAAGCAAACTCTCTATAGGGCTACCCTTAGCAAATATCTAACTTAGAAAACACCTAAGATTTCTTAACAATAAGACAGAAAGTAATTTTCTTCAGACTTCATTTCAAACCCAAAAAGTGAATGAGAAAAAAAAGAGAATGAGAAGACAAACCTTCTAAGGGGAATAAAGTATTTTTAAGTGACTTAGCTCTGTTAAGGCTGTAATCCTTGGGGTAAAGATAATTTTCCCCAGTTATCTTTCTCACCAGGCTCTCTCAGCTGTTCTGGATCTGGCAGAGAATTACCCTGCGGTAAATGGCTTCTTAGCTAGGGACTGTCCCTTTTCCCAAATTCGTAACAGCTTCCCTGTACCATAATTCAGAAAAACATTTGCTATAGTGGAATTTTTGGTTTGCTCCACCGAAAAGCTTCAATTCAGGATGAGGGTGAAATTACCGTATTGAACTGCCATAAAGCTCTTAGCAAAAATTTATTGTGTAGCTATTAGGCAATGTAAGACATTTTCCCAAAGGAGCCTGTATATCAGATCTTCCACTGATCAAATGCAGAGCAGCTCCTAGTTCCAATTCTTTTTAGCTTTTTATTGGAGCTGACATTCCTGTTCCACTCATTGATTCTCAGAAGATAAGATTAAGCTTTCTAACATTGCTTTGAAAAGAAACTTCACTTTCAGTTAAAAAACAAAAGTTTTTCCAGGCAGTGTCACCTTCTTTAGCAGAAAAACTACCTTTCCCAGAATGCATTTCTCTACATCAGCCTGCTGTTGTGAGTAACCTTTCAGACTCCATTTCCCATAGTTGTTTTCATGTCTAGGAGTCAACTTCCAGTTCCCTTTTACTGTGCTGTGCTTGCTTTTGTATTGAAAAATCAAGAGTAAACAAGTTTGCTTGGGAAGTTTCTTGAGTCAAAAGATTTCTGCTCTCCCGGAACTGGCCTTCATAGGTATTTTTCTTTCATCTGATACTGGCGCCCTCAGAATCACACCTGCCTCATTAGTGCTCATGGAGGTAGACATTCCTGATACCAACATTTCCTTTGGGCCTGTTCATCTGCCCCAGCCAGTCAGTGAAAAGGGACAAAAGCACTTAAAACAGAGCTTTCCTACAGATCCTTCAGAGAGACTTTCCCTGATAAAGATCTCATCCTGCTTGTTATTAAGGGAGGTTTTTGTAACCCCAAGCTTGCATTAGGATAGGTGTTATTTCTCTAATCAGGCCTTTCACCTGACCCTCTGTCCAAGTAGGTTGTGTCTACTCAGGTATACTCAGACCATGGCTTATGACCAGAGGGGAAAAAAACCTTCAGGCTTCACTCCCTCTACTCACTGGAAGTCAGTGGGGAAACCTGAAAGTGCTTGATACAAAGCTTTTCTCAGACAGATTTCTTTTGGCAGCCATGAATACTGCGTAGCCCCACCTACCAACCCGGGGCTTGTAGTCAAGCAGGTGACTGCTGTTCCCACCGGCTCTGGCTTTGCTTGTACGCTAGCAGTTTTTCCTCGGGTCTTGCACCTTCCTGGCTCAGCTCCATGCTTGAGGAAGCTGTTGACAACTGCAGGAACCCTAGTATCCCCAGAATGAACTTAAACTCAAAGGTACCAGCTAACCACTTCTTAGTTGTTGGTTAGAAGCGAGAATACAATGCCAACAGAGAGGGTTTGCATCACTTCGGGGATCTTTATGTTAGGGTGATTGTGAGCGACCTTTTCACTCTGATAGATGCTTACCCAGAAACAGCCCCTGATGCAGCTGAGAAGCTCAGCTTTTACTGCTTTGTCCGAGCCTGTAGTTTCCTGCCCCACTGGGCTCTCTGTGGCTCTTAGCCCACACTCTCCCATGCATTTGCTCAGGGAATTCTGACTGCTGCTTTTTACTAGCTTGAAGAGACAGCTTAGAAAAGAGGTTTTGCCCTGTTCCAAGAGGTTTGTTGTTTTTCCTTAGAGTGAATCACAGGTGATTGCCCTATAGAGGTCCAGGTGAATCTAATTTTGCCCTTACAGAAAAAAAAATTGAGAAAGTTCTGAAAAGCTTTTAAGATTTTTTTAGAGAGAGATTAAGTTTTTTCTAAGAAAGCTTTTAGCTTGAGAGAACTTCTGCTCTCTAAGCTTTTGACTTCATGGTCAAGAGGAAACTAATTCTGTTGGTATGATGTAAAAGTGCTCTCTGGCACTGTTGGCGGAGCAGAGGACTTTTGTTTCCATCCGTACCTGCTGCTTGGATTTAGGATTTTAGCTGTCCCCAGACCAAAAGCTTCCACAGGAATCTTTTTTCTGCCCAAAAAGCTCAAAAAGGAGCTTTTTTTTTTTTTTTTTTTTTTTTTTTTGTCCGTTAAGCTCAAAGAGGATAGTTTTTCCCAGTTTGCATTCAAAGTCCCAAAGTTAGAAAATTATAGACTTAGTTTCTCTGTCTTATCCTTAGTTTCCTTTATTCTCTTTTACTAAATTTTTCTGCACTACCTTACTCTTCTAAGTTTTTTATTTACTCTATATTACTACACTCTACCTTTTTCATTTTTCATAGAAAGAAATTAAGAGAGGGTTGGGGATTTACTGCAAGGCCCTGGGTTCGATCCTCAGCTCAAAAGAGAGAGAGAGAGAGAGAGAGAGAGAGAGAGAGAGAATTAAGAGAGAGACAGAAGAGAGAAATCTTGATAGAAAAGATTCTACACACAGTCTTATATTCAGACATCCTTCCAGTCCATTTTTTTCTTTTTATCTCGAGGATAAAACCCCCTGCCCTATTTAACTTTTTCCACTACAAAACCAGACCATACCTCTTCAACTGGCAGGACCTTACTTCTACTTTCGCCAAGCACTCTGGATATAGATACACTATGATTTTCCTCAGTTCCTGTTTGGCAGTGCCATTTTGGGGGTTTATCCCTCACACACACATTCCCCCAGAGTACTCTTGAGTAGGAGAAGCAGGAAATATTAGTTAGAATGGGGGGGGGGGAGAAACAGACAGAAAATACAGGATAGCCCGAGAGGTCCTGGATCCTAATCCATCAGGCCTTGACTGTCTCTGCCCCAGGGTATTTAAAGGAATGTCGAGGGGTGGAGCCAAAGACCTCCTTCCAGCACAGCCAAAAGCAGACCATCTCAGACACCTGCACTCAGGCCTGTGGTCCATCATCCTCTCTATGCAGACATGCTGGGTAAAGCCACTAGGAAAAATGGGCTCCAACACTAAGTGACAGAACAGAGAAAAGATATTGAAAATACCAAGAGAGAAAGATAAAGTCACATAGAGAGGCAGACCTGTCAGAATTAACTGCTGATTTCTCAATGGAGACTGAAAGCCTGAAGAGATTGGGCCAATGTTCTACACGTTATTAAAGATCACAGATATCACCACTATACCCAGAAAAATGATTGGTCATAATTGAAGGAAAGGAAGACTTGCAAGATTTTAAAACACTATGACCAGCACAGGATACAGAAAGGAAGGCTTAGATCTGAAGATCTTAACACATGCTTAAGAAGACACAAGAAACAAACAATTCCAGGACACTGAATCAAAGTGGTTTAACAAGGGTAACAAACATTGAGAACTAATACACATGGTTCAGTAACTCTTAGTATCAATAGTCTCAAACCCCAAAATACACAAAGACTAACAGACTGGATCAGAAAACAGGATCTACATTTTTGATGCTCCCAAGAACGGCACACCTCACAACCAACAGCAGACATCACCTTAAAGTAAAAAGGTGAAAAACATATATCTGGCAAAATAGACTTCAAACCAAAACTCTCTTCTTCTAAAACAGACCACATACTGGGACACAAAACAAGTCTCAACGTAAGGAATTCACAGCCTAACGATGATACATGAGTTTGTCCTTCCAAATACATGTACATAAGCAGTTACCACACACACATGTATATCTACACACACACACACACACACACACACACACACACACACATACGTCTTACTAATGAGAGATAAATAAGAACTATTATGACATACATGTATGAAAAGGCTATAAAGGAATTCATTACTCTGTATTCTAAATTTTAACAATAAATAATAAGCCATGAAAAATTTTTTAAATATTATTTTGTACTTTTACAAATAGGTTTTAGAGTTAAGCTAGAGATTAGAAGATGACTAGAAGACTGTTCAGGAGCCACCTCAATACTTCTGGACCCTTTTCAGGAGCTCTACATAGCCTCTGGAAGCTACAGTTCCCATTGCTATCCCTATCATAGGATTTGTTATAAATGCATGTAAGAAATTGTGTAAAGTTAAGGAAGAAGAGTAACATAACATAAAATAAAAAGTTAACAGAATGATAATACTTGGGACACTGACAATATCTAAAGTTTTTTCTTACCTTCCCACACTCCATTTACACCAGGATGAAGAAAGAACTCAGATTTCAAAGATGTGTCTCGATTCAAGAGCAACCTTTTGAATGCAAAAAAAAAAAAAAAACCACAAATTAATTAGATATTTAGAAAACAGTAACATTTTAATTATCATTTTTGTAACTTAAATTGCTAAAATCCTTTTATACTACTACAAATACTTATATTTCAAAGTGGTATTTCAGAAACATTTACTCTAATATAGAATTTATCCAATAAAAAAATATTCACGGGCTGGAGAGATGGCTCATCCGTTAAAGGCTAGGCTCACAACCAAAAATATAAGAAAAATATTCACCTAGTCATATTCATTTTACAAATACTTTGTCATTATGTTTGATTTAGGGAAACAAGAGACAGATATTAATAGCACTTGATTGTCTTTAGTTAGGATTGTCTTAGTTATTGCTGTAATAAAACACCATAACCAAATGCAGCTTTGGTAAGAAAGGATTGATTTCAGCTTATACTTCCATATCACAGTCCACCATAAAATGAAGTCAGGGCAGGACTCAAGCCAGACTGGAACCTGGTGGAAGGAGCTGAAGCAGAGGCCATGGAGGAGCGCAGCTTACTGGCTTGATGGCCATGACTTGCTCCACCTGCTTTCTTTTATCATCCAGGAGCACATGCCTAAGAGTGGTACTGCATACAGTGGGCTAGACCCTCCTACAGTCTTCTACAGGGGCATGCACATCAATACACACATGCACATACACATATACAGAAGTGTTTTTTTTTTAAAAGAGGTGCCATTTTCAAACCAGTGAGGACAAAAGGGGCATTTTCAAAAAATTCTAGGGACAAAAAGAAAATATGGAGGACTTTTTTATTACTGTGACTGAATTAAATCCCTTTTAATTATGTGACAAACTTCAACAATTCAATTATCAAAATCACAGCTATAAGTTATGGCTCATGCCTGTAATCCCAGCACTTGGGAGACTAAGCTAGGCAGAGTCCTTAGAATTCAAAGCCAGCCTGGGCTATACAGTGAGTTACAGACCAGCCTGGAAGAGGAGTGACACCCTGTCTTAAGAAACCAAAATCACAAATATTCCATGGATGCAGCATTTTAATAATGAAGTATAACTTTCTAATATTAGAAAGATGAAACACTGAAAAAGTATTACCCATTAAAAAGGGAGGGCATTTAACAGACTGAACTAAAAGGAAATTTTCCAGATTAAAATCTGATTGGAGATTTAACACAATTTTCACTGTTTATTAAAAGTATAATGAATTTTTATGACAATTAGGGTTTCAACTTTATATGTATAAAAACTTTTGCAATCCAGTCCTAACATCATATTGAGCTTTTAATTAAATTAAAAACATCTAATTAAAACATGCTTTCAACATAATGGTCTAAAGACAGTGTTTAGCAACAGTCTGTCTTCATCAGTAGTAGAACCTCCATTTTGGCACAGATCTTGATCAAAATGGTTACTTTCATGAGCTAATTTAATGTGACTATTTAAGCCTATGTCTCCTATGCTTTGCTTTTTTGCTCCGACCTTCCCTCAGGTTATTTTATCACCACAAGAATACAGTGCTAGTATGTCCCTGAGGGACAGAATCAACACTGATCTCTCAGGCTAGTGAGGTCAAGGTAGCCATTCATTATACATAATTCTAGCTAAAGTTGGGAGGCTAAAGTTGGAGGACCTTGAGCTCAAAGCCAGCCTGTGGCACACAAAAACACCTTGTTGTTTAAAAAGGTAGGGATGTAAATGAACCTAAAGATACAGTATGAAAAACTATACAGTCTGATTCTCCAGGAGGAAAAATTTAAGTAGAAGTTCAGGAGTTTGGGAGACCAAATATCAAGATCTAAAATGCACATCAAAAAGAAATCAGAGAGAGGGGTTGCGGATTTAGCTCAGTGGTAGAGCGCTTGCCTGGCAAGTGCAAGGCCCTGGGTTCGATCCTCAGCTCCAAAAAAAAAAAAAAAAAAAAAGAAAGAAAGAAAGCAGAGAGGCAGAGAGAAATTGAGATTGAGGACTGGCAAGATGACTTAGCAAGTAAAAGCATTGGCGACATAAGCCTGCCAAGAACTGTCCTCAGCCTCCACAGGTATGCCACAGCACACGCACCCACACACAATTCTTCGTGTACATACATATACAAGAATAAATAACTTTCAAAAGGAAATTAGACTGGGACAGGAAAAGACTATTAAAGAAACAGTCTTCGAGAAGTCCAAACAACAAACAGAAGATGTCACTGCAGACAAAAGGATGAGGGGAGTCGAGCAGCTCACACATAGGAGAGCGCACCTGACAGACGGGCAGGCAGCCTCTGCGGAGGGACAGACACTTCCCGGACGGCAGGTCACGAAACCCATGCATTCATCAAAATACTCCCCGGGTGCCAACAAGAATAAATGCTACTTAGCCGGGCGGTGGTGGCGCACGCCTTTAATCCCAGCACTTGGGAGGCAGAGGCAGGAGGATCTCTGTGAGTTCGAGGCCAGCCTGGTCTACAGAGTGAGATCCAGGGAAGGCTCAAAGATACACAGAGAAACCCTGTCTCGAAAAAACAAAACAAAAAACAAAACAAAAAAAGAATAAATACTACTTGTGTATACACTTATAAAATGGGAGTGATGGTACACATATATAATCCCAGCAGGATTATTGTATCTTAAGGCTAGCTCGGGCTATACAGTGAGACCCTGAAAGAAGAAAGATAAATGAAGAAGGGAGGGGGAAGAGGGAGAAGTAGTAGCTGCAGTAATCTGGGTATTATTCTTTACAACCTTTGCTCAGCATCCCCCATCTAATCAGTCACCATCTCCTACCAAACGTTTGCTGAGATTTCTCAAATCTGCCCTATTGCCTCCATCCCCAGTACTATTTCCTGTCTCTGTCTCACCATTCCAGTCTGTAACTGATCTGAAACCTAAGCTCTCCAACCTTGCTTCATTAGTAAAGATCTTTAAATAGGTGCAGAATCTTTCTTTTTTCTTTTTCTTTTTTTTTTTCTTTTTTCTTTTCTTTGAGAGAGTTGCTTTGTGTAGCTTGGGGCCTATCCTGGAACTCACTCTGTAGACCAGGCTGGACCGGAACTCACAGAGATCCCTCAGCCTCTGCCTCCTGAGTGCTGAGATTAAAGGCATGTGCCACCAAAGCCCAGCTTAGTTGGCTAAAGTGCCTGTCTTGTAAATGCAGAATCTTAACCCCCAACCTCACCTCCTGAACTGGAATCTTTAGTTGGTTTTTCTAACTCTTCTCTTTGGCTCTTTTGGAGGCCCACCATCCAGCTTCCAAATAAATCACATGGAGTCTTATTCTTTTTTATGAAAGTCCAGCCTTAGCTTGGCTTTTTTCCAGCTAGTTTTTCTTAAGTTATCCCACCTACCTTTTGCCTCTGGGCTTTTATCTTTATCCTATATAATTTTCTTTATTTCTTATTCAGTGGCTTCTTGTGTAGCTGAGTGGCTGGCCCCTGGAGCCCTCTTCCTTCTCTAGTGCCTAGATCTCTCCTCTTCCCAGATTTCTCCTATTTATTCTGTGCCTATCAGCCCCGCCTATTTCTTTCTCCTGCCTCACTATTGGCCGTTCAGCTCTCTATTAGACCAATCAGGTGTTTTAGATAGGCACAGTAACACAGCTTCACAGCGTTAAACAAATGCAACAAAAAGAATGCAGCACATCTTTGCATCATTAAACAAATGTTCCACAGAATAAACAAATGTAACACATCTTAAAATAATATTCTACAACAGGAATCTACAATGTAACAGGATCCAGGTGATTCAAAAGCACATAAAAATGTGTAAGGCATGCAGGATAAACAGAAATCTGATTAGGATATTCGTCCACTTAAAACTGTATAACCGGGGTTGGGGATTTAGCTCAGTGGTAGAGCACTTGCCTAGCAAGCGCAAGGCCCTGGGTTCGGTCCTCAGCTCTGGCAAAACAAAACAAAACAAAAAAAGCTACATAAGCATCCTATCCAAGGTCTACACCTATTTTATACAACTCTGAAAGATTTAATTGCTTATATATTTCAAAATGCATAACTCGGCACTATGTTCCACCTACACCCACCCACTTCCTTATCCAGGATTACCTTTTCCTCACATGACTAACTCCTCCTATGCCACCTTCAAGCTTCTACTCAGAAGTCAACCACAGCAAACTCTGACAAACGACTAGACTGTGTGAGGTAAAAGTTCATCTGGGCTGCTAAACCCACATCCCTAGACTTCAGATATTATACTGAAGTTATTTGTTCAAGTGTTTCTTCATGCCTAGTTTTCTCAAAGGTAGTGGCCTCGAGTTTTTCCTGCACCTAAACTAAAAATATGTTCAAGAAAGGCTCTGATAAGCTGAAATACATTCTCATTAAAAAAAAAAAAAATTATTTACATAACTATTTGTGTTCATTGGTGTTTTGCCCCTAACACCGAAGTTACAAACAGTTCTGAGCTGCCATGTGGGTGCTAGGAATCGAACCTAAGTCCTCTGGAAGAGCAGTCTGTGCTCTTAACCTCTGAGCCATCTCTCCAGCCCCATACTCTCTTATTCTTATAACACGTTTCCAGTTTGATACCAACCTGTTTTCTTGTTATAGTTTTTTTTTTTATTTATTTTGTTTGTTTGTTTCAAGACAGGGTTTCTCCGTGTAGTTTTGGAGTCTGTCCTGGAACTCACTCATGTACCCCAGGCTGGCCTCGAACTCACAGAGATCCGCCCGCCTCTGCCTCCCGAGTGCTGGGATTAAGGTCGTGCACCGCCGCCACCACCACCACCACCGCCACCACCGCCGGGCCCCATTATAGTTCTTAAAAAGAACTTCAGTGACCCGTCTCCCAGGCCAGGGCTTAAGTTCGGGTGAGGCGGTCCTTGTCCAGAGTACTTGGCCCCAGTCTAAGACAAACAGCTGTCGTAAATGCCATGAAACCACGGCGTCATTTTGTTTCCAGCCGGGCTTGGAGGCCTGACGCTGGCTGGTACTTGTCCACGCTTACCAGGACGGGGCCCCCAAGGCTCTCATCTCACCCACCAGCCCCGTCCCGCTGGCGGCCATTTCCGCTCAAAACCATGGACAGCCTGGCCCGCCAGCTGTGCAGGGCTTCCGCGCTCCAGCCGCAAGGGCGGTCACCTTCTCCAAGGCAGCTCCTCATCTTCCACTTCGTTCTCCGTCACCGACCCCTCAATCACCGTTTCGTCGCTTTCACAGTCCGAGGCCTGGCCACCTTTCTCCATCTCCGCCCCTCCCTCCAGGGTTATAGATAGTCTCCTCCTCTAGTCCCCCCGCTATCTGCAGGCAAAAGGGCTTTCCGCGGAGGGAGGAAACGGAGGGTTTAAAAATAACAAAACTACAGGCCGGAGGACGCCAAAAAGCCGCACGCGCAGCATGGCCGTCGACGCGCACGGGCTAGCCGGAGCGCGTGCTTCCGCCCGCCACCAGAGCGCAGCCGCACCACACGCCAGAGCAGCGCGCGCAATCCCGGGGCCCCGCCCCGCCCCGCCCCTGGCTCCCGAGGCCCCGCCCCTGGCTCTCAAGCCCTGCCCTCGCTCCCGAGGCTCCACCCCGACCCCAAGGCCCCGCCCCTGGCTCCCAAGCCCTGCTCTTGCTCCCGAGGCTCCACCCTGATCCCAAGGCCCCGCCTCTGGCTCCCAAGCCCCGCCCCCCCGGCGGCGCCCCGAGGCTCAGTCGCTGGATTCCAAGCCCTGCCCCTAGCTCCCGAGGCTCCTCCCTGCCCCCAAGCCCCGCCCCTAGCTCCCGAGGCTCCTCCCTGGCTCTCAGCATGAAAAAAGCTGGCCTTGAATGAATGCTCTATTCTGACTGCTCAGAGTTTCTGGTCCGCCAAGGCATGGCCAGCCCCCAAGGCTGGTTTGCACAGTTTGCTGGTAATGCTGATTCAGTTGTCTACACGTCCCTGCATGTCCCCAGCGTCCATGGCTCCAGAACGTTCTAAAGCCAGAAGGTAATCCTAGAACCAGAAGGTCTTGAAATCCACCAAGTGGCTCCTTACTGAATTGGTTGTCTTTTTCCACTGGGCGGAGGCCAGGGATCAAACTCAGGTGGTCAAGCTCAGCAAGTGTGTTGCCACTGTACCTCACACTCTGAGGTGTCTTTTCACATTTCACGTGATTCAAACTACCTGGAAGCCTTTTGTGTTCGTAGCGATTGAAGCTTGGGGCCTGGGGTACACTAGACAATACGCTGCCCCTGAGCGCCATCTCCAGTTTTCTTTCTACTTTTTTAAGTCAAGGTGTCTCAGAGTTCCCTGGGCTGACCTCCATGCTCTCTGGAGCCTAGGCATCCTCCTGCCTCCATCTTCTGAGAGGTTGGGTTGCATGCCCACACCACCAGGCCCAGCTTTATTTGAAGGTTTTCAGTTCAAACTAAAGTTATATAACACAAGAGGACTTTTCAGCCGATAAAGACTGTGACTGCCTGGTCACGTCCAAAGTCTCAGGTTATGTAAGCACAATCAGTAACTGTAGCACAACCGTGTAACTGTTCAGGAGACACATCACTGTGAGTGTCCAGGTGCCAAGTGAGGGCTTTCAGGACAAGACTGAATTTCTTTCTCTCCCTGGAATTTTTAGTGCCTAGTAAGTGTGTGTGTTAATTTTTTATTTTTTATTTTTGTCAAATAGTGGATGGAACTAGGGTTTTTTGGTGCCCCGATTCCTGCCCTTCCCATTCCTTGTAGTGATTTGCATTTACTAGTAGACCATATTTAAGCCACCGCTGTTTTGCTGATGAAAACTGCCAAGTTGGCAGTTGTCCTTTTAAGTTTACAGAAATGGTCTTCATAAAAATTAAAAGCAAGCAGAATAATAATTACACAACAATCTAGACCTCTATTCTCCTCTTAATCCATCTCCTCTATGTTAAAATGGCGTGTGAATTCCTACCTGTTCTCCTGCTCATCAACACCTTTGATCGCTCTACTTTCACAGCTGGGCAGGAGAATATCCATACCCAACAAAGATTGCTCAATTACTCCAGATGCCCCAAAGTAATAGTTGCCCTTGTTCCAAGAGCCCAATGACTTGAGCTAAGTAGAGAAAATTTGGGTGTTGGAGATTACATTCTCTTCCGGTGCTTTCTCTGGTGGTAGAAAGGTGTCATGCTTAATGAGAGTTTTGCAATATTTGAAGCACAAAGAAGAAATGGCAGAGACAAGTCTACAGAATGCCAGTAATACTTTAAAGAGAAATAGTCATTTTAAAAATAAAGTTCAGAGATTCAAGACAGAAAAGGATGAACAGGAGGGCAGGAGTCTATGCCACCTTGTAGTTCAAACTGTTTTAGGGAGGATTAGCTGAGTCAGAGACTGAACCCTCCAGGGGAACCCAAGCACTTCAGAGATGACAGGAACCAGACACTCAGTGTCTGGGAAGAAATCGAACTCAGCTTTCTTTTTAATTAGTTTGAACTAAAATTATTCAACTCTATTGAACTACTAAATATATAAAATCTGGTATTCACAATGATAATTGGGCACTCTTGGAAGTTGCTGAGTACAGTTTATTATAAAATTAATAAAGGGAGAAATAAAGCATTTATCCTGCCTTTCCTATCAAATCTATATTTTAGGATAACCACGCTTGGTGATGGAAAAGTATTCTAATTTATAGCAATATGTTTTATATATATATTGCCAGAGCTGAGGACTGAACTCAGGGCCTTGCTAGGCAAGTGCTCTACCACTGAGCTAAATCCCCAACTCCTATAATATATTTTTTTGAGAAAGGGTCATATGTAAAAGAAATAAAATCTGATGGCTCATTTGCAAAGGTATCTTGAGCTAGTGTATGCCCAGCTACAAATGAACAGAAAACACTAGATCCTTGTAAATGCCTACTAGTTTAGCTATTCTCCCCACAAAACAAACAAATGGATAAATAAATAAATAAATAAATAAGCTAGAGTAGAAAATTACTAACAGCCAAGCTTGCCTGAAAGGTCATGTTCCTGATAAGCTTTAAAATAATCCAGATGTAAAATGTAGTGATGAAACCACACACAATTTGTGTTTCGGGAAGGACATATTGTGATCAACAGAGGGAGAGGTAAGATGGTGCATAAGATTATACTTCCTGATCACCCAGTTAGTGAGGAAACAGAAGAAGGTCATAAATTCAGGGTTTACAAAACTGTTCTCTGTGCTCACCCAGTGTGTCCATCATTCTGGGATGATGTCTGGTGTTGCAAAGTTGTAAGATAAACCGCCTTACTTCTGTACTCTGCATACCTAGTCTTCTTATAATGAAGTGAGGATCTTTGTTTCTCACACTGGCCCACATGTTTAGCCATCCTGGGACAGATGGGGCTTAGGGCTGAGAGATGTTTCAGTGGGTAAAATGCTTCTTGTGCACAAACCTAAGGAATTCAGATCCCCAGCACCCACATAAAGCCTGGTGAGGTGGCAGCTTGCCTGTAATTAAAGAATTAAAAAATAAAATGCAACATTCTTAGGAAGCTAATTTGAAAAGTTTGCTGGCCTGTCCAAGCAAGTAGCACTCACCGATGACGTCAGTGTACCTAGACACTTGAACACATGTAGCTGTGTTGCTTTGTAGACTAACAACAGCAATAGCTCTGGTATTTCAAGTCAAAAGGCACAAGAGAACTTTCCTGAGAATGGTGTTTGTGTTTGACTAACAGACACAGGTTTCAGCTTATGGATTACGAAACACATTCCTGGCTTTATTTGTGGGTTGTTTAGGGGGGGGCTAAGAGAATAATAGGGTTGTAATGAGACCCTCCACATATAACGTTGTAAGTCCAATCTGCTACTGCAAAAAGCACAATTTTTTCCATGGCTTCTTTTTATTTGAGAATAATTTACATATAAATAAATACACAGGCCTCTAATGTGTGTGTGTTTGAGTCATTATATATTTCTGTATGTATTTCTTCATATAACACACATCATCCTAAGGGAGAAAACAGGAGTTTGGGGTGGAGATAAAGCAGTACACAATCATTCTTTTTAGCCTTAAAAATAGAATTGGCCAAGCATAGGGCACACACCTGTAATCCCGGTACTCAAGAGGTAGAGGCCGGCAGGGTGGTGGTGCTGGAGAAATGACTAAGCGGTTAAAAGCACTTGCTGTTCTCCCAGAGGACTTGAGTTCAGTTCCCAGCACCCAAATTAGGCAGCTTGAATCCACTTGTAATTCTACATGCAGGAGGATCTGATGCTTCTGTCTCCCTTGGGCACCTGCATTCACAGGCACATCAACACACACACACACACACACACACACACACACACACACACACACACACGGTTAAAATGATAATAACAAATATTTGTTTTAAGAAGGTGGAGAATTGGAGTTGGGGATTTAACTCAGTGGTAGAGTGCTTGCCTAACAAGCACAAGGCTCAGGGTTTGATCCTCAGCTCCACAAAGAAAAGAAAAAAAGGCGGATAATAGCAGATCAGAAATTCAAGGCCATCCCTAGATACACAGATTTTTCAGTCATGGCTCATATGGAGGAAGGTCATAAATTCAGGGTTTACAAAACTATTCTCTGTGTTCACCAAGTGTGTCCACCATTCTGGGATGATGTCTGGTGTTGCAAAGTTGTAAGACCAACTAAATAAAGGAGGGGAAAAAGAAAAGTAAAACTGATATAAAGAAATAATATATAATAAACCCTCCAAATTTAATAGGTTCTGGACTGATGAGATTGCCAAATGAACAACCTTTCTTGTGTATAACTAAAATAATCATGTAAATAAACTTAAAGTAATATAATTGTGTGTCCACTGATATAGGAAAAGAAACAAAACCAAAGGAGCTTAATCATAGATTTGATGTCAGGCAGTGCAATGCAATGATTTTATTTTTTATGGTACAGTCATGTGTCAACCAAGGACAGACAGTACTGAGAAATGTACTATTCAATTTATTTCATCTCTTTGAAAACATCATAGACTGGCCTTACACAACCCAAGATGATACAGGTCAGCCCCAGTCATGCCTCTTGATGCAATGAAGACCCAGCAATCAGGAGATGTTTGTGGCGGCTGGCAGCTGGAGATGTGGCCAAGAGTTCTTGGCACTCCTTTGCATAAAGGTGCGTGGGGTTCAGCCTTCATTACATAATGTTCTTTCTGGATGACACTGTCTCTGTGTCTCTCTTCTAAGGTAACCAAATATATTAGATTAGAGCCCATCCTGCCTCCTTTAGGCTTATCCTGACTAGGTACAACCACAGCAGCTCTGTTTCCCAAAGAGATTACATCTGCAGTCCCAGGAAGAGCACTATCCAAGCCTTGTTTTTAATGTGGGAGTACTTAAACCAAAGTCAAGATGATGTTCTCCCCTCAAAAGTCATGAAGATGCTGGGTGTGGCAGCTCATGCCTGTAATCCCAGGACTCTAAAGGCAGAGACTGGCAGATCTCTGTGAGACTGAAGCCAGCCTGGTCTACATAGTGAAGCACTGTCTCAAAAGAAAATGTACCATAACATACAATACCCTAGACTTTCCCATTCACTTGTCTGTCACCCACTGACTCATGCAGGGCAACTTCTAGACCTGGAGGATCAGTCCATGGTGAATGCACTACACAGGTATACCATTTTGTATCTTTAAATTTTGTATTTTTATTGCACTTTTCTGTTTAGAAACACAAATAAATTGCTTACAGTATTCAGTACAATCATGTACTACACAGGTTTGAGGCCATGATATAGACTATAGTCTAAGTTTTGATTGTAGTGCAGACACTCTGTCATAGTCGTACAAGAATGAAATCACCTGCAGATGCTTTCCTCAGACTGTGGCTCCTTCATTAAGTGACATACAGACTGACCCTTGAGGCACAGGCACCAAAAGTCATAAAACCAAAACTGGTTCTCTAGTGAATAGCAATATATCCTATGAGGGTTTTTTTTTTTAATGGAAGGTCAGAGTTGAGACCTAGTTAATCAGCTACAAGCTAGTTACATAAGTGAAGATCAAAAAGTCAATCAATGTTGGCAGGCCTTGGCTGAGACAGATAAAACACAAGCTGTGTAATTATGACAACTATAAACCCAGCAAACGTGGGCATCGTGATCTGACTTGTCATCCTGCCCCTCCAACATTCATCCCACCTTCTGGTTTGGCCTGCCCTGGTTTGGCCTTCCACCTTGAACACGTTCTCTCTAATGTGATGCTGGTGTTATTGAGTGGCAGACTATCTCAGTTGCCTCTGAGAATTGAGAAGTCCAAAGTGTATTCTGCGTATTATGATTTCTTATTTCCAGTTTCTCTTCACTCTCATAACTAAACACAGACTCTGACCCCGCCAGTAGTGGCAAGTGGGGAGGACACAGAGAGGAAGGCAGGAAAAGTCATGTTTTGGTGCTTGTTTGTGAGAACAAGTTTCGGAGAACCTTAGATATCAAAGGTGTTTCAGGGCTGGAGAGATGGCTCAGGGGTTAAGAGCACTGACTGCTCTTCTAGTGAAAGACCCCCTACAATAGCTTTAGCTTGACTGCTGTAACGCCATTTTGCAAGGCTTAAACATAAAGAACAGGATATCTGCAGTTCAGGGGAAGAAGGCCAAACAGGAGTTCATAACTATGGTCGGCCACCCGGCCTTGGGAGAGAAACCATTGAGTCAAAACAGGATATCTATGGTGGGCCACCTGGCCTTGGGGAATAGACAGTTGGGCTAGGAAAACACTCACTATGCCCTAGACAAGGCCAAGTCAGCCGCACACATCCAAATTCCGAGAATTAAGCATATGTCCCCAAGTTCACCCTGGCCTTATTTGAGTCAACCAATGGGAACCCTGTTACTATGCTTCTCGCTTCTGTAACCATGCTTCTGCCCCTGGGATCCTATAAAAAGTCCCTCTTTCCCTAGGAAGGCGCACAAGTCCTCCGAGAGGCTTGTCGCCCCAGGTACCTGTGTATTCAAATAAACCCTCTTGCTGTTTGCATCTGATGGATGGTTTCGGCGTGTTCTGTGGGCTCGGGGTCTCTCCTGAGGGAAGATCTCCTCCGGGAATCTTTCACTAGAGGACCCGAGTTCAATTCCCAGCACCCACATGGCAGTTCACACCTGTCTGTAATTCCAGTTTCAGGGGACCCCGACACCCATCGCAAAAACACAAATGCACATAAAAAGTATGTATATCTATATATAAAAAAATGTTTCTTGGTGTTTTGAGACAGGGTTTCTCTGTGTAGCTTTGTGCCTTTCCTGGAACTCTCTTTGGAGACCAGGCTGGCCTCAAACTCACAGAGATCCGCCTGCCTCTGCCTCCTGAGTGCTGGGATTAAAGGTGTGCGCCACCACCACCCGGCAATAAAATATATTTTTTTTAAAAAAGGTGTTTCAAAGTCAGTTGCTACATATATTCTGCTGTAGGCCACAGGAATATATCATAAGAACTCAATTGGTTATGGCAAAGTCACTACCTGGAGGGATCAGGGAATTCTCCAGAGGAAGCCAAACCCCAAGGAGTTTTTGATGTTACGTGGCTTGTTATATATCAGCTGTCTTCTGTTATAAAAATCTTGTGTGTCTTCATAGTTTTCCCAATTGACTTCTCCCTAAGAAGGGCTAACAGTGTGGACTGATCACTCTCTGGACATACACATTCCAAGAATTTGGAGAACAGCCTCAGGAAAGGCTTTCTCTGGAATCAGGAATCTCCCTTAGCCACTTTCAAGGATTACAGGAAGCACCACCCAGGTGGTTGCCCAACTTTCAAGGACTAACAGTGATAGCAGCCCACATACAAGTCTTCTGGCTTAAATTCCACAAGGGGACACCGCCTAGGTCAGGTGGACGTTAAGTAATAGCTTTACACAATTTAGCTCGGACCCTCCCTTTCTTATACTGGGAATTCCAGGGCACGGGACAGGGAAGAGGAAGGAGAATGGAAGAACTAGATCGGTAAGAACTTGAGAGGAACAAACAGAGATGGGGAAGAATTAGATTGAAGGGCTAGAAGAGAGTACTAGAGGAACAAGATGGAAGATGAGGAAGAGCCAGATGGGAAAGAACAAGATGAGAGAGAAGAGCTGATAGGGGAAAGAACTAGATGGATGAGAACCTAAAAGGGACAGAACTAGATGAAGGAATGAAGATAGAACCTAGAGGGGACAGTAGATTAATATAGAGAGAAATCAGGCAAGAAAGGAGCTAGGCATGAGAGCAGAATAGAAGCTGTGTAGAGAGAAAACTATCACAGAATAATAAAGTGTATGAACTAAGGAGTTTCATATACATAGATTCATTTCTTTTCATCAAAGTTTAATTATTAGCTGATTGTAGATTCTTCCTGGACCCTGGTAAGGGACTATCGAGGGGCTGGACCCCTGTAGTCCCCAATAATATTCCTTATAATTAAGTAAATCATATTTAAGATAATTGTAATATGTACAAAATAACATTACTTTTTTAGCTCTTTTGACACATTTTACTATAAGATCAGTAGAAGAAAACCAGGAAACAAGAGATCACAATGTATAGAATACATCTCTTTTTGTAAATTGTATATAACATATGATATGACAAACTCTTCTAATGCTGTATATCCTAGCTTTCCCCCTAACAAAGACTGCCCTCGGCCAAATTCTAGTCAGACTTCTCAACAGTTCTATAGGTGAGTTACTACAGTTTCTTCAAATCTCTAGTTTTTGCAAAGATCTCTAATAAATCAGCATAGCAAAAACTCCACCCTGGCTATCTGACCTTTCTCAACACTGGTCCTCTTCCTCCATCTCCCCACAGATATGTCCTGTCACACTGGCCTATAAGCAGTAAGAATCCTATTATTCCTATTACATCATAATCCTCCTTACTCCTGACACTTTAGCCCTTAATAATGTTCCATTCACTGCCCCCCCACACTAGGCTATCAGTTCCCGCTGTTCATGCTACATGCATACCTAAGTCCAACCTGTGTTCTCCACTAACAGAACCTGTGACAAAGACTCCTGTGCCTATCAGAAAAAAGTCTTCCTTGCACAATACTGTAGCAAGCATGACTAATGTTTTTTTTTTTTTTTTTAACACAGTCCACCTCCACCTGGAGATGATTGGCAATCGAACGTTACAAATGAATTTCTGAGTGCCTTTATCCTGAGGCATCTGTGTAATCCTGGGATCTGCCACTGTCTTCAAGGTGATTCTCTCTTAAGCAGTCTTGTAAGGATTTTGGATGCTTGACTCACTGCTGGGATCTGACAGAGACCTCAGTTCACATGATCTTGGAGAATGGACCCTATTCTGACAATTCTTTAATCTTTGGAACACAAAGTATGGAAGTCTACTTGATTCTTCTCTGCTGAGGCCTGCTCACCCTTTGCAGCCTCTGGTCTGGATTTGCCAGGCTGGCTCCCTTTTGAACACAGCCTGTACCTAGTTCATGAGAAACACTTTTTGCCTGAACCAATCTTAATAGTGCACACTGATCATTCCCTTTGCTCTATCATCAGAGACTAATTACTTTGCACCCATTCATTTTCCCAAGTGTGAATCAGATGTCAGTCTTCTATGACCCTAAGTGCAAAGGACACCTAGCAAGCCTTCAAGAAGTTCCTCTGAAGTCCTTCTGTCTAGACTTGGTTAGAGGAAAGAAGCAAGTCACAGTTGTTCTTTCAAAAGAAGGCATCACAAGATCCCCTACAGATCATCCTAAGTGTGGATGGTGATTGCCGGCCATTCTGTATTAAACTCCTATGGGGTGGTTGACATACAATTGATTGTGAACATAATTAGCTATTGTTTATTGCTTATTAAAAACTCCCAGTTTAACATAAGAAGATACTTTTATAAATTCAGGATAAGAAAAGAATCCGTGGGGCCTGCAAGTCAGCTCAGCTAGTAAGGGTGCCTGCTGCTGACATCCACAAAGTAGGAGGAGAGAATGGAGCATAGCATGTTGGTTGCCCTCTGACCTACACAAGCATGTGATGTCACATGCAAGCCTCGCCCCATAAATAAATTAATAAATGTTAGCTTTAAGAAAGATTTCTTGAGACATCAAATTACCACACAGCAAAGATGGGAATAAAATAACAAAATTAAGATCTTGCATTAATCCAAAGACACAGTTATCTCATCCAATTAGAAGATACTTAAAACATGTATAACTAGGAAAAGGTTAAAATCTAGACTATGAAGAATACCTAAATATCAACAAGAAAAAAATTAATGATCCAATTTAAAAGGGTTTAAATGGGCATTTTGAAGAAAGAAAGTAAATAAGTCTGGAATCATTTAAAAAGGAGTGGGGGCGGGAGAGTTTACTGGAGAGATGGCTCTGTGGTTAAGGCCATTGGCTGCACTCCCAAAGGATCCAGGTTCAGTTTCCAGCAAATGGAATGAGTGATGTACAACCAACTATATGACTCCAGTTCCAGGGCATCTGACATCCTCCTCAGGCCTCTTCCAGCACCAGGCACCAAGTGGTTCCCAGACATATGTGCAGGCAAAACATCCACAAACATAAAATTAATTATTTTAAGTCTTCAAAAATGTAATGCAATTTAAAGCCATAATAAAATGCAATTCCATGCTCAGCAGATTTGCAACCACATAAAACTCAGGAGCCACCAAGTCTCAAGAAGAGAGCAGCAGGAACTGGTGCATGCCACTAGGAAGAATCAAAGTTGATACAAGTACTGAGAGAACACATTTGGCTGCAGTTCCTGAATAAAACACACATGCTATATTTCAATAACCCCGTTCTTAAAGAATGGCCTACGCATTAGCCCCGGCACACATGCATTACATGGCTCATAATTGTCCTGAAACCAACTAGCCCAGTTGTCTTGCCATGAGGAGATAAGCCTAACTGCTCGTCAGGAGAATTCACGCCACTGAGGTATTTTATGTGTGGTCTATCTCATAACTGAGAAAAATGAATGAAGACATCAACACCAGTGAATTTTAGAAAGTGTCTTAACAAAATCTCAAGAACACAAAATTCTGAACAATATATTATTTAATACCTATTTGTATATGGCAAAATTCAAAATAATATAAGTTAAAAACCTAACTTCATAGTAGCAGTGATCTCTGTGGGACATGCAGAAGAACAGGATGGAGAAGACTTCTCAAGGACCCGAAAGCATTGGTATGTCTGTCCCTTGTCTTGAGCTGTGTAGCACATCACAAGTGTTTACTTTGATACTATCTGCCTAGCTTACATAGAATGGAGTTAGATACATATATAATTAATGTCCTTGTGCCACATGTTACTTATGCATCATATAATTATAATTAGTACTATATAATTATAATCAATTAGAACATATAACTACCACTACATATCTATAAATTGTACATAGAATTATTATATGATATGTACTGTAGTATATCCTATCATACTATATATAATATATGGCATATAATACACAGTTTATAATAATATAAGTAATATATTATACTCAGAGCTCTCTAAGTGGCCGTGCTGTGGATACTTTCTTCTGCTGTAATTTTCTACATTTTCCTAATTACCTAATGGTAATTTAATACAATTGACCCTTGGAATCAAGTCCCTTAGATAAAATGGCATTCACTGTGTTGCATATAATTATACATATCTTCCTCCAATCTTTACCCCACAGTATCTGCATATACACATCTTCCTTTATTCTTTAACTTCTCACTAGATTACTAATGATATACTAATGATAATACAAAGAAGGTACTTTATAAACAGTTGTTGCTCTGTATTGTTTAAGGGTACATAAGGATGGTAAGCCTGCACATATATACTACAGGCAAAATATTTCTTACAAAAAAGTATCTTATTGAGCTCAGCTGGCCTGGATCTCACAATGTAGACCAAGCTGACCTTTAACTCATAGAGATTCACCACTTCTGCCTCTCAAGTGCTAGGATTAAAAGCATGCACCACCAAGGTTCTTACAGATACACACACACACACACACACACACACACACACACACACACATATGAATATATATGTATATGTATGTATGTATGTATTTTCTTTTTTGGTTTTTCAAGACAGGGTTTCTTTGTGTAGTTTTGGTGGCTGTCCTGGATCTTGCTCTGTAGACCAGGCTGGCCTCAAACTCCAGAGATCCTCCTGGCTCTGCTTCCCAAGTGCTGGGATTAAAGGCGTGCGCCACCACCACCCAACTTACACATATTTCTTAATCAGGATTGGTCAAATCCATGGGAACAGAACTCACAAAGAGGGACAGCTTCACTTGCTTAATCAGAAAACAGTGATTTTGAAATAAGCAAAATTTAAGTTAGAATACCCAGAATAGCTGCACTGTGTTTTGTTCAATTTTTAGTTAGCTTACAAAATAAAGGATTTTGTTATGACATTCTCATACATATATGTCGTTATACCTCGTTCCTGTTGGAGGTGCCTGCTTCCTAAAGACCTTCCTAGCACCCCTTCGCACACTGGGTTTACCCTCTCACTGTATTTTTACTGCATCTTCTGGTTCTACTGGAGGTGATGGTAGCTGATTAGAGAGAGAAACGACACTCCCACTGTCTGCTTTAGGTAGTCAAAGAACCCTGGCTAAAGCCTCTTGTGTCTCCTCCAGAGCCTGAGCCCTGGTGAAGGAAATGCTCTCCTTTAAAAGCCAGAGTTCTGATTTAAAAAGAATTTGTACTCTGATCTGTAAGATATAAAAGAAGAGTCTCTCATCAGTATTCTAGAATGAGGAGGGGATAGCCTGAGAATCTGGCACATTAGCCTCGTTTCTTCTTGACCAGCTTAGAGGCCATTTCCAACTTGTCTGTGCCTTAACTTCTCCATCTGCAATTAGATGTGATTACTCCTGTCCCTGCAATTTTCATAGATAATTCTCCATGATCAGTTATTTATGAAAATGTTTTTACTCACAGAAAAATCCATAGACCTTACTACACTACAGATGCATTTGGACTCACAATGCTATGATGCAGCCTAGTCTTGAACTTTGCTGCTTACAGAACAGTGAGTTCTGCCACGTGGAGAAAATCAGTTTAAATATGCATCAGTTGGGACAAACTGTTACCAGCCATAGGGTGGCATCCTTTTGCTCTACCAAGATAGGAATCATGAGCTGGCAAGTAGCTCTTCTAGGTTGGCAGTGCTGGGCCCTTTAGTACCCAAGGCCTAGGAGCTGGACTGGAAAATCCAGGGGTTTACAGTGTCAAGCCCTGAGAGCTAGAGGCCTGTTGCACCAGCCTTTATAAGTCCAACTACAACGTTAGGCACACAGATTGGAGGCATAGCATGCTGGACTTTAACCACAGTTGCTGCAGCAGCTGCCTATTTGAATGCCTGGTTTCTAGCAGTGGTGAATGATGCCAGCAGGTAACATCATTGGACCCTCAGCTCTTAGATGCTAGTGTTATAGCCCTTACACCTACAGTATTACCCCTCTTGTATCTTCCAGAGTCGGGATGTAGGACACTTGACCCTCAAGGCACGGCAGCTCCCAAAAATGTTTCTAGTGACCAGGGCCTGCAGTATCTTGTCTTCAACTGTTCACAGCCTTCTTTGTCTCTGCCCACTGAGCTTCCTGCCCTGGTTGCTCTCCGGGGCTCTTTAGCTGCTCCCTTGCCACCACCATCACAGCCACTGACTGCTAACCCTCCTCCGCTGTTTCCGCCATCTTCTCTTTGGGTTCTGGGTCAGCCCACTTTCATGACATCGACCAATGATAAAGATGAAGAGCAGGCAAGAAAAGATCACTCAAGAGAAGCCTTTTAACGGGCCTAATGTTGAGCCAGGCATGGTAGGTGGAGAGAAGAGGATCAGGAGTTCAAAGCCAGTCTTGGATACATAAAGGCGTTTGAGACTAGCCTTGGATAAGATCCTGTCTCGAGCATACCCCTTCCTACAACCAAATAATAATATAATAATGGGCCTAGTGCTGCAACAGCAGGAATGGCACACAGGGGTGTCTCCTAGCTAGCTGGAAAAGTGAGCTGAGCAGTCTGATTACATGACCAGGAGCGGCTGTGGCAATTATGATACAGTCACTTGCACAGATGAAAGAGTGTGCTTGAACTAATCACAGATGTTCTTTTGGAAGTGCTACCTTCTGACCTGAGTGAGAATATCAGTAGGCAATCAGGGTCATCCAGCGCTCCCCACAACTCATTGTGTTTAGCCTTCCCAGGGCTGTTGCATGTTGTCTGTAATGGTCCTAACAGGAGCGTGTCTTCATCCATGGTTGTGATGGTCCCCTTTGGCTGCTAGGGTGTTCTCGGAGTGGGAGGGCCTGTCAAAAGGCTCACTCTGAACAGCTGTATTAATTAATCCATAGAAAGCATTAAAAAGGGTTTTTACAGCCAGGCAGTGGTGGCGCATGACTTTGATCCCAGCACTCGGGAGGCAGAGGCAGGTGGATCTCTGTGAATTTGAGGCCAGCCTGGGCTACCGAGTGAGTTCCAGGACAGGCACAAAGCTACACAGAGAAACCCTGTCTTGAAAACAAACAAACAAACAAACAAACACAGGTTTTTATAATAAGGACTTGTTGAAAACTAAGAACTACATTCCTAGAGAGTTCATCTGGTCTTTTTGCTTATCTGCCTGTGGACATTTAGGTCATTATTTTCCTAAGTGAGATGCACTGATCTTGTGTGACAAAATCACTGGGTCATTTTGTTTTAAAATGAAAATTACTCAAGCCTCTTTTGAGATCTGTTCAGTTGCCCTCTGGGAAGAGGGCAGAGGACTCTATGTACTAAACAGCTTCTCCCCTAGTATATCTTTGGGTCCACTAACCCCTGCTGTCTTTTCTTTTCATTTTCTTTGAGTTGTAGAGATCAGACCCAATGCCTCACACTGGGTAAGCACTCCATTAGTGAGCAGTCCTCAACCCAAGCCCTGCTAATGTCAGCATGGCTCACATAGGACCTACCTCCAACTCACCATGGGTGTAGGCACCATTAGATACAGAACAAAATTGTATCTGCAAGAGATAGAAGATAGGAAAAAGGATGGGGGAGGGTCTATATGATGGTATATAGACCATCAGTCAGGGAATTTTGTTTTGTTTTAAGCAATAGCTCCAAATAATCAGTAAAGTTATTTTTTTGATTTGTTCTGAAATAGATCTACTTATAGATGCCATAATATATATCCCTACCTTTGAACTTTTCAAGGAAGGGGTCTTGTGCCTGGGCAGATTTCATGCCCTGACTCTGAAAGAAATGGAGGTTCAAGTGATCGGTTTGGAAATATCAACTAGGTTTTTCAACATTACTCAAGGAAAGCTGTAAGGAATAGAGGACAATCGCACCCTGAGACAAAAGGACAAGAGAAGCAGTCTCTTTCCCTCTCTTCCTGCATTAAGGCCTGGTGTGACTGATTGCAATTTTGAGTCTTTGAGAGAGGGTGAACGTAAGGGAGGTATATTCTTCTAGAGTGTTTTCATTGAGTTTCTCGTGGCCTTGTATCACTGTAGCTTGAATAACCCCCTCAATCATGTTACAAAGCTCAGATCTGAGTAAAGCACCTAGAAATAAAAAATTAGCTCTCTTACTTGAATCAATGACTCCCAATTCAGCACAAGTTGGGGGGAGTGCTGCTTTTAGCAAGCATTTGCGGTTTTAGCAAGCATTCCACGTGATTTTTTTTTTTTAATCATCAGACACTTAAAGAAATACTGGCCTAAATATGGAAAAACTGATGAAGGAAATAACAATTTAAATAATAATTTCATTCCGGGCATGGTGGTATGCCTTTAATTCCAGTACTGGGAGGCAAAGGCATGTGAATCTCTGTGAGTTTCAGGCCAGCCTGATCTACAACTCAAGTTCCAGGACAGCCAAAGCTGTTATACAGAGAAACCCTGCCTGGGAGGAAAAAAAAAATTACATCTACATTTATTCAGGTAAGAGTGAGGGCAAGTGTCCAAGTTTCCATTACAACATAGACTTGCACATCTGCGATGCCTGCAAGTCAGATCATGGCATGATAAAAGAAATAGCAGTGATGAGGTTGTTTGTCCTTGTGTTTCCATCTGCTGTTGGTTGATGGTGAAACCCACCTCTCTCCAAGTCGTACCAGGTAGGTGCAAGGCCGATGGGCTGTAGCTAGGAATGCTTCACTTAACTCCCTCTAGTAAATTCTGGATTATTCTCCTTCCATTAGATTCCTTTTCAAATGAGACAGAAAGTCATCTGAGGTGCCTTGATCTGCCTTGGATGTAGGCTGAAGGGTCCTGGGCCAATCTTGACACTCTTTGCCACTATGTGGCTATAGTCCAGATTTCTGAAGTCGCCTTGGGCTCTGGCTGATAACTCACAGATGTGCCAACCACAGCTGGCATGTCCTTGACACACTCTGAACTGTCCTTTTGCCTTACTTGTGCTTTACGGATTAGGGAGTAGAGATGAAATCATCCAGAACTCTGTTCCTTTACCTTCTCCCACAATTCCTCAGGCCACAATCAGGTCAGCACATCTGCTGATTTCAGAACTATGCCTTCTCGAGAGGCCAGATTCTTTTCAGATCAAGGTCTAAAACCCTAATTCCTTAATCCAAGGGTGAGTTGGGGTTTTTTTTGTTGTTGTTTTGTTTTGTTTTGTTTTGTTTTTCATCAAAACTTCTTTAGTCACTGAAGGCTCCATGCTCCATCACACTGAATCAGGCTTGAACCTGCAAATCAATCAACTTATCCCTCCGGCTCTGGCTCTGGCTTTACATGGACTATCTTGAAGAAACTAAGATAAAGTGTGGAAACATTGCTTTATAGAAGTTCTAAGACACCGACTAACAGGTACCAACTAACATGTCAGTTACTTTACAGGCATCTTACAACACCTTTGTGAGGTACATCGGACGGCATATCACATGACTTTGCAGATGAGGAAAGGGGCTTAGACAAGTTGAGCAACTTGCCCCAAATCAGAGATATTAAGGGAGAGGGGACTGGGCTTCCCTAGGGGTAAAATGGTGACTAAATCTTGGAAGCCTGTGTCTTTAGAAGCTCAGTACTACAGGATCGAGACCTTTTGCGTGAAAGGGTTCTGACAGACCAAAGCAGGTGAGACTCAGTGGATCAAGATTGCGCTTTATTGTCCTTTTGGGAGAGGAAGCAGGAGAAAGACTAGACAGCAAGAAAGGGCCCCAGAGACACACGAAAAAATTGTTTTCTGACCCCCAACACTACACACTGTTTTGAAATCCTTCACTGACATAGAAACAAGTAAATGGGACTGTTGAGATGGCTTAATGATTAAAAGCACTTGCTGCTCTTGCAGAAGACCAGGGTTCAGTCTGCCACACTCACATGGTGGCTCAAAATCATCCTTAACTCCAGTTTCAGGAGAACCATGCCCTCTTCTGACCTCCCCAGGCATGAGGCGTGCATGTGGTGCACACACATACGGTCAGCAATCAAGACGTAATACAAATAAATCTAAAAACAAAAGAAACCAAGTTCTGATATTACCCAGTCCTCTTCTGAGTCTTCTCTAGAAATTACCTTATTTGAGGACTTAAGAGTAAGCAGTAGACTGTGATGTCTCAAAGCCTGCAGTGTGGGAGGACATCAGTTCAAGAGTCTATCCACCCCCAGGGTTTTTCTACTGTTTTATTTCACATGTGCTATTCAGTGATACAGGTTATAACACATGTTGAATAGAGAGGAGATCAACATGTCACCGTGGCACTGAACTGAGTGCTTCTGGTCCTGGCTCTCCCAGCAGGGTTCTCCCATGATTCTTTGGACATCCCCCTTCTGACTATGTAAGGCCTCTCTGGTTCTGTGGAGAAAAGCCATCCTATTAGATTATGAACTTTACCCTTTGAATCGCCATTTCATCCTCCAAGTTGCACCCAAGATGGTTATGAGACCTAAAAACACAAACAAACAAAACCTTTACACAGGTGTTCCAGAAAGCCCAACAAAAGACTTTCTTTCTTTCTTTCTTTCTTTCTTTCTTTCTTTCTTTCTTTCTTTCTTTCTTTCTTTCTAGCTGAGGACTGAACCCAGGGCCTTTGCCACTGAGCTAAATTGCCAACCCATTCTTGTTTTCTTTAACTGTATTCTGAATATTTGAAGAATAAAACTTAGAAATATGTCGAAAAACTACAACTCATAACACCCCTATTTTGTGGCACTAGGGGTCAAACCCAGGGTCTTATGCCAAGCAGGCACTTAAGCACTGAGCTATAACCCTAACTCCATGCCAGCTTTTCTGGAAACAAACAGCTGATATTGGCTACCAAAAGGTTTCCAAATAGAGAACTGAGGAATTTAAAGGGAGCACCCACTGAACCCTGGAATCCTACCTTATCTCTCAACTCTTTTCTCTCTCAATAAAAGTGTGGACTTGAGAAAACTTTATGCTTCTGGTGGGCAGCCTCCCCACATAAGGAAAAGAGGATTGATCATGGCCCATTGATGCTTCCTCATCCTACCAAGTTACTGGGTCAGTCCCTCTTCCCTGGGAAAAGCCAAGAAGTGGGTTGAAAGAATGGGAAGTGTCATCTTGATAAAACTGTCTCCACAAAAACATTGCAGAAATGGGGACAGGAAGTTCTCTCTCCTCTCAACTGCCTACCTCAACACAAACTCATGTGCACATTGTCCATATGCAAAGGCTACATGTTTAATATAATACAGTAAATATATCAGAAAAATATGAGAACCAAAATTTTCATTAATTAAACACAAGGAAGGTTTTTCTGGATGATGAAGATAAAGAAAAGAATAAAAATTTCTGATTTTTTCCCTCATAAGAGAATGGAGGTAAGAATTATTCTCCTTTATAGAGGCCCACTGATCAATTTCCACAATCTAATTCTATAATCTAGTTCATGTATTGTTTCTATAGAATTGCTGTTCACTGTGTGAAACTCCAGAGAGAAAAGGCTTTCTGAATATCTATCGAGAGATAAAAGCTTCATTCTGTACACCAAATTAATGAAGTGGGGCCTGCCAGAGAGGAAACAATCACTATTGACTTCTAAGTATTTAAAGCATATAGCTTTAACAAAATAATGCTTATACTGAAAACACAGAGTACTGGCCACATCTGAGCAATAATCACTCTTTAGATTTTATCATAGGGAGGCATAACTAAGAGCAATTGACTCAAAGTCTGATAATTAGTATTGTTTTATGAAATTAAACCTGATATTCTGATTGTTTCTTCTGTCAGTTCCTTATCATTGACTATTGAAAACAATTATTCATCACTACTGATGTATGATAAGAAGTGTCAGTAATCAGAATCCTCATGGTTAGACTGATGTACTCTTTGTTTTTGTTATTGTTGTGGTTGTTTTGCTTTGTTTTATTAACACACATCTCCTTGTGTATCCAAAGGCTGATCTGAAACTCCCCATGTAGCCCAGGATGGTCTCAAACTCATGCTCTTTCTTCCTTAACATCCTGAGTCCTGAGATCACAGGTATTGTGCCAGAACGTGCAGCCAGGAAAACTGTTCCGAATACCCACAGCGATCCTGGTGTTCCTATCCTTGTAAGTGACCACCTTGACCATGTGTGCTGAACATACTCGAATGGGTCTGTGGCTACTGGTGAATTATTGCAAAAGTATAAGCACACCACTTTGGCAAGCGGGCTTTTTCCTTGCCGGCACTGTGTCGCTTGCCTGGCTGCTCAGTCACTCTGATGGCACCCGTATTGTATTATGAAATATACTATGAAAGACTCACATGGAAAGAAATCAAAGAAAGTCTTCTGCAAGCAGCTGATAAGAAACAAGCCTCAGACAATTGTCAAAGATCAACCAAACTCCGTCAGCAACGGGAACTTAGAAGTGTCTCCTTCCATCCAAGCCTTGGAAGGGCAGCACGCAGCTGGCGCTTTGGCTGAGCCATTGTGAAAGTACCTGGAGTAAAAGCCACCACATTATGGCAGCGGTTTTGTCCATGTTGCTGGAGGCTCCTCACCTAAGACATCCTTCACATAGCGTTTTGTTCATTTCTAACACCGTCTGTCTTAAGATAAATGACAGTTTAGCTGTAACAGTTGAGCATGACGTAACCTTCGTGGGAGAATTAAAAACTGGAATGCAAAGAGCTTAAGTCAAAACCCAGCCTAGAGTTGACATCTGTGAGCAAATCCAAGTTGGGCAACTGCAAAGCACCCAGGGACCCGTATCAATCAGTATAAACGCACACTCGCATTTTAAAAAGGTGCTCTGTGAGCTGTTTGGGGGGCACCCAGAGAGGGGGATCGGGATCTGTCCCTGGTCTGTGGGCAGACTTCTGGAAGCCAGTTCCTGTGGTGTGACACCTTGCACAGCCTTGGTGCAGTGGGAAGGGGCTTGGACCTGCCTAGGCTCTGCTGACTCCCCATGGGAGACCTCAATTTGGGGGATGTGGTGATGTGGGGTGGCTTGGGAAAGAGGGCTGAGGGATCAGAGGAGGGAGGGGGGGGCGTCTATGGATACCATGTGGAGTGAGTAGAAAATTTCTTAATAAAGAAAAATGAGAAGAAAATTTTAAAAAATAAAGATTAATACTCAGTCATGGGCTGGAGAGATAGCTCAGTGGTTAAGAGTACCGACTGTTCTTCCAGAGGTCCTGAGTTCAATTCCCAGCAACCACATGGTGGCTTACAACCACTTGTAATGAGATCTGGTGCCCTCTTCCGGCCTGCAGGGACACATGCAGGCAGAACACTGTGTACATAATAAATAAATAAATCTTTTTAAAAAAAATACTCAGTCATTGGTAATAAATAAATAAATAAATAAATAAATAAATAAATAAATAAAAGGTGCTCTGTGGTAGGAAAACAGCAAATTCTGTAACTGAAATTTTCTCCAGTCTCTCCTTCTTTAAACCCAAGCATGTTGTTAAAAGGAAAATGCAAAAGCTCTGTATTATGTCAGAAGAAAGAGCCATTCTCCAACTCTAAAGCCAGCTTTAATTTTTTTGTTTGTTTGTTTGTTTGTCTTTTCAAGACAGAGTTTCTCTGTAGCTTTGGAGGCTGTCCTGGAACTCACTTTGTAGACCAGGCTGGCCTTGAACTCACAGAGATCCACCTGCCTCTGCCTCTCAAGTGCTGGGATTACAGGCATGCACCACTGCCTCCTGGCTTAATTTTTAATTGAACTGGGATTAAAGGCATGTGTCACCACGCTTGGCTGTTCCCTAGTGTGTCCTTGAGCACACAGAGACTCTGCTTGCCATGTGATTGGATTAAGGGCATGTGCTACCACTGCTTGACTTTTGTTTAAGGTTGGCTATGTCCTCTGGTCTCCAGGCAAACTTTATTTATTAACATACAAATAAAATATCACCATACTTCAGCACAAATAAAATATCACCACAGAATTCCACTATTTACTGGAGGTATTTGAAGAATATTAATAGGACTCAACTCAAGCTATAAGACTGTCTACTCTGCAATTCCTTGCATCCTGAGAAAGTTCCAGAACTCCTCACACACTATTTTTAAATACTTTCCTCAAGTCTGACCCTGAATCGTTTCATTTTTTCTCATTCCCATTGCATTAGTTCCCCTCCCTTTTTTGATAACCTTAGCCTCCTTACCAGCCAAGAAAGTCATACAATATAAATGTAACAATATTCCAATTCTATACATATCTTACATACCTAGCCTGTAGGTGATGTTATACAATTTGTTAACCTGCCTTTGGTCTATGGCCTGTTATATAAGGTTGAGTGTAAATTGTTTAATTTTGGAGCACTTCAGATTTCAGACTTTGATATTAAAGGTTTTCAACCTGTATGCAGGAATGAAATATACAGAGGGCTGCCAGGTGATGATGGCACACACCTTTAATCCCAGCACTCAGGAGTAGAGGCAGGCAAATTCCTGTGAATTCGAGGCCAGCCTGGTCTACAGAGTGAGTTCCAGGAAAACCAGAGCTACACAGAGAAACCCTGTCTCAAACAACAACAAAGAAATATACAGATGGCCTAGTAACATATTCCTTCAGGAAAAACTCTAGGTTTGGTGACCAAGGACCTAGTTTGGATCACTGTAATGGGATATCATCACCTCTCATTTACTTTGCAGACCAAGTCTAGTTAATAGCTCAGAACCCTTGGATAGAAGTGTGGATTACAGCTTCCTATAAGGAAAGAAACTGCAGCACAACCACGGACACATGTTCTAAACCTTCCACCAAGCCTTTCCCAAAAGGAACTGTGTCCCAAGTGACTGAACCCAACATCTCCACCCAGATTAATCTCCTACATCCTCCTCTAAGCTCTAGTCCAGTGGGTGTCCCTGACCCTTGCCATCCATGCATCCTCCCTAGCTTGCTAGATCTAGTCTGGGTCCTACATCCAGTCCCCCAACTTAGTATGGCCTCCCCTTCTTGAGCCTGAACTTATCTATATGCTTTTGCCAGGACCTTGCCTACCTACTCTGCAATGCAAAGACCCCTCCCACACCACATCCAACCTTTGTGTCCTATCACACCTACCTATACACTCCAGGCTTGGACCAGGAGGCACATCTGGTATACCAGCCAAGTATTGTCTGTGTACCTGACTTTATTTTATGTACCCAAGCCATTTCCAGCACCTAGGCCCAACCTATCCACACATCCTCTCTTCCGCTCCAAACTGCTCTATCATATTTAGAACTAACAAAAGAAGTCCACATGTCCAGATTCCATTACAAAAGTATTAACAATATGAAGGATCAAGCACTAGTTAGTCTCCAAAACCTACCAGTTCTGTGGAAATGTTTGCCAATTACCTAAATGAACTCCAGGACACAGAATTTAAAAGAACAATCATAAACATCATCAAAGAATTTAAGAAATTCAAAGAAGACATAAAGAAACAGCTCGATGAAATTAAGGAGAAAGAACTTGTGAAGAATAAACACCCAAGAAAATACAAACTTAAGGCTAATGGAAATGATGAAAATAATCCAAGACTTGAGAACAGGATTCATTCAATAAGGAGACAGAAACACTGAAGAAGACTCAAGCTGAAATGTGGATCAAATTGAAAAACCTACTAATTCAACTAGAAAACTCAAAGGAAAGCCTTACAAGTAGTGAATCAAGCAGAAAATAGAATATTAGGATTCAAAGATGAAGTACAGGATCTAAAACAAATAATCAAGGAATATGAAAAATTCTAAATAACACAGGAAAGGAACATACAGGAAATGTGAGATACCAAGAAAAAAAACCTTCCAATTATGCACATAGATGGGGGAAAGACTCCCAAGTCAATGGCATAGACCAGATCTTCAACAATACCATAGAAGAAAACTTCATCAAACTAAGGAAATACAGATATCCATACAGATACAAAAGGCACACAGAACACAAGATAGACAAGACCAGAAAAGAAAATCCCCACAATATATCAGAGTTAAAACACTAAGTATACATAACAAAGAAAATTACTGAACGTTTTGAGAGAAATAACACAAGTCACATATAAAGGAAAATCCAACAGAATAAGGACTGATTTATCAATGGAAATTTTGAAAGGCAGAAGAGCCTGGAGCAATGCATTCCAAGTCCTAAAAGACTATAATGGCCAAGCTACACTAATATACCCAGCAAAACTATCTAACATAATTGAAAGAGAAAGAAAAACTTCTCATGATGTCAATACCCAAAAATTTATTGTATCCAACAAACTGGACCTAAAGAAAACACAAGAGTATTATTTAGACTGAAGGGAGGAATGAACATAGCCGAGAGATGGTAGAAATAAACAAGAAACCATAATTATTAAAACACAAAGTACCGATGAGAACACAAACAACAATACCAAAAGTCAACAACACAATAATCACGATTAACACATATATATTTCAATAATAACTTTAAATAACTGTGGGCTTAATTCTCCAGTCAAAAGGCACAGGCTCACTAATTGGATCAAGAAACAAAGTTCATACATCTGTTATCTACAAGAAACACAGTAGCTTTAAGGATAAGCACTGCTTAGAATAAAAGAATGGGCAAAAGTCCTCCAGTCAAATGGGACCAGGAAGCAAGCAAGCATAGTTATCCTAACATCTGACAAAATGGACTTCAAACTAAAACTACCCGAAGATAAAGATGGATACTTCACTGCAATCAAGGGAATAGTTACCCAAGAAGACATTACTACCCCATATGTGAACCAAACTCTGGGATAACCGATTTCATAAAAAAAAAAAAAAAAAATCTACAACTAGATTTAAAGATACAGATTAACATCAATACACTAATATTAGATGATTTCAGTACTGCACTTTTTCCAATAGACAGATCACCTAGACAAAAAAAATAAACAGATAAACATCAGAATTAATTGCATGATGCATCAATCATTTGATATCTACAAAATATTTCACCCAAACACCAAAGAATACATGTTCTATTAAGTGACACACAGAACCTTTTCTAAATGGACTACATCCTGGGACACAAAACATATCTTTACAAATTCAAAAAAGGATGAAAATCATTCCTTGCAGCTCATATGACCACAAAGCAATAAAACTAAAACTGATAGCAAACAAATCTCCAGTAAATAAAAAAAAACCTTACAGAAATTAAACAACTCATTGCTGATCGATGAATGGGTCAAAGAAGAATCAAGAAATAAAAAGTTCCCTGGTGCTGGGTGGTGGTGGCACATGCACTTGAGAGGCAGAGGCAAGCGGGTCTCTGAGTTCAGGCCAGCCTGGTCTACAGAGTGAGTTCCAGGACAGCCAGGATTGTTACACAGAGAAAGCCTGTCTCGAAAAAATAATTCCCTGGAGCTAAATGAAAGTGAAAACACAACACAACCAAAGCCTCTGGGACACATGGAAAGCAATCCTACAAGGAAAGTTGATACCTCTAAGTGCCCAGAGTTAAAAATCAGAAAATAAATGATAATGATAGGAAGGGCAAGAACAAACCAAATCTAAACCCGATTAATGGAAATAATAATTAATAATGATAATAATAATAATAATAATAATAATAATAATCAGAGCAGGAATCCATCAAATAGAAAGCAAGGAAACAATACAAAGAATCAATTAGTCTAAGAGCCGATTCTTTGTTTGTTTGTTTGTTTTGTTTTTCGAGACAGGGTGCCTGTCCTGGATCTCGATCTGTAGCCCAGGCTGGCCTCGAACTCACAGAGATCCACCTGCCTCTGCCTCCCGAGTGCTAGGATTAAAGGCGTGTGCCACCGCTGCTGGCCTAAGAGCTGGTTCTTTAGGAAGATAATAAGACTGTCAGATCCTTATGCCAGCTTATAAAAAAAAAAAGAAGGGACCAAAATTAACAGAATCATAGATGAGCAAAAAAAGATTACAACAGGATAATAATAATAATAATAATAATAATAATAATAATAACAATAACAACAATAATAAATCATTGGAATATTTAAAAATCTGTATCCTATTAAACCAAAAACCTAAAAGAAATAATTTCCAGATTCAGCCAAACCACCAAAAGTAAACCAAGAAGTCAACAACCTGAATAGACCAATAACATGAGGAGACTGTAATAGTAATTAAAAGCCTTCCAGCTAAAAAAAAAAATTGTAAGGATGTAGTTTAAATATTCATATTCTACTAAATTGGAGTATCTGAAAGAGAAATGAATTTTTAGATACAAATGACCTACCAGAGTTAAGCCAAGATGAAGTAAATAATTTAAATGAATATGTTCCAATCAATGAGGTAGAAGCTGTAATTTAAAATATCCTAGGGGATTAAGTGCAGAATTCTATCAGACCTTCAAAGAAGAATTAACACAAATACTACTCAAGATTTTTTTTTTTTTTCCCGAGACAGGGTTTCCCTGTGTAGCTTTGCGCCTTTCCTGGAACTCGCTTTGGAGACCAGGCTGGCCTCGAACTCACAGAGATCGGCTGGCTCTGCCTCCCGAGTGCTGGGATTAAAGGCGTGTGCCACCAATGCCTGGCTCAAGTTATTTTTATAAAATAGAAAAGGAAGGAACACTTCCAAAGCATTTTTTGTTTGTTTGTTTACTTACTTACTTATTTACTTACTTACTTACTTACTTACTTACTTACTTACTTACTTACTTATTTAGACAAGGTCTCTCTGTGTAGCTTTGGTTGGTCTAGAACTCACTATGTAGAATAGGCTAGCCTAGAATTTACAGAAATCTGCTTCCTGCTGCCTCCCAAGTGCTTAGATTAAATGCCCAGCTCCAAACGTTTTTAATGAAGCCAGAATTACCCTATTACCCAAACCAGCTAAAGATCTAACAAAAATAAAAACACAGGCCAATCTCCCTCATGACCAAAGATGTCAAAATTCTCAGTAAAAATACTTGTAAACCATATTCAAGAGGACATGCCAAAGGGCACGATCACGTTGGCTTCATTCCAGGGATGTAAGGATTGGTCAACATACATAAATAATAAACATAATTTGTCGTGTAAATGGACTTCAGTACAGAAATCACCTGATCATTCCAATTGATGCAGAAAAGATTTTTGACAAAAATCCACCATCCTTCCATGATGAAAAACCCTCCAACTAAGCGGCTATAGGGGATCCAGCATCCATGCTGGGAGCAGACCCTCTATTGCCGCTTCTTTAAGGTTGCTTGTGGGAGGCTTGTTGGGAGACAGGCTCCCACATTCTACCCCAGGGTACTCTTGTGGAGAGAGACTTTAGAAAGAAGGAGAGAGAGGAGAAAAACAGATAGAAACACAGGACAGCCTCGGAAGGGCCTGGATCCTTATCCACTGGCTCCTCCTTTCTCTTCTAAATGGCTATTTATAGGAATGCCAAGGAGTGGCGCAAAAGACCTCCCCCTAGCTCAGCCAAGTGCAGACCCTTCCAACCACCTAGAAACCATGCACATGGTCAAGCAATCCTCTAATTCAGCCCTGCTGGGTAAAGCAAGCTCAGCTCTCACTAGGAAACTTTTGTGGGCTTCCAACATTTGCCCAGGTTCCTTCCTGTAATCCCTCACTCACTGCCCTGTAAGGACTAAGAAGCTCATTTGTACCCTAGGGTAAAGTTTTATGGAATTGTGCCTGGCTTTGCCACTAGGACCTTGAGAGGAGGTTTACATCTCCCCCAGGGAAGGAATTTTGGCGACAGAGCTACTACTGGTGCGCAGCTATTGACATGAAAACGGCTTCTTTCCTAATCTATGAGCGGGCTACAAGACACGATTTGCTTTCATTTGTCAGGGCATGCAGTACCTACCCCTCAGTCTTGCTCAGGGTTTTGTTGACTTTCCCGTTCTCTGCCAAAATTAGTAGAAATCTTGATTGCCTTGGATTCTATGAAACATCACACTGTACCATTCCCCCTAAATTGTGTTTATTATCTGGCGTATGGGACATAGCAAGTTCTTTGGGTACCTTGAAAAGACAGATTTGATGGAGAGGATAAATAACAGGAGGTTTGCTAAGGAGATCACGTTGCTAAATGACTGGGGTAATTGCCTTTATAAAATTTTTGTCACTATAACTTAAGTTGACTGAATTTTTCAACTACCCATCTCTATTGGGAATAAAAGACTCGTATAACTTATAGAATCAGGCTGTTTGCGCGTCCTCTGGATTGAATTTCTTGTGGACATTGAGACAAGATACAGGGAAGAAGGCTCTTATTTTTCCTGGCTCAACTAGTTCTCTGGGTTTTTGTTCTTGTTGTTTTATTTGTTTCTTGTGGGAATTGGGGATCTTACTTTTCAATTGCTGTCATAAAACACCACAATCAAAAACAATTTGGGGAGGAAAGGGTTTATTTCAGCCTACTGATTCACATCACAGTCCGTCACCGAGGGAAGTCAGGGCAGGAACCCGGAGGCTCAAACTCATCCAGAGGCCAGAGAAAAGTCGCTGCTTCCTAGCCCACGCATGAACTGTGGACTGGTGGCTGTGGAGCCCCCATGGGGCTGGACTAGACCCTCTGGATACGGAAGATGGTTGTTTGGCTCAAACTGTTTGGGGGACACCCAGGCAGGGGGATCGGGATCTGTCTCTGGTGCATGGGCAGGCTTCTGGAATCCGGTGCCTGTGGTGTGACGCCTTGCACAGCCTTGGTGCAGTGGGAAGGGGCTTGGGCTTGGACCTGCCTAGGCTCAGTGTGCCGGGTTCTGCTGACTCCCCAAGGGAGACCTTGATTTGGGGGATGTGGGGATGTGGGTAGCTTGGGAAAGAGGGCTGGGGGGATGGGAGGATAGAGGAGGGGAGATCTATTGATTATATGTGGAGTGAGTAGAAAAATTCTTAATAAAGAAAAATGGGAAAAAATGTTAAACGGCACATGTGCTGTGCAGTTTGAACTATGTGCCAAGTGCCAAAAAATAATAAACTTCATACTCGGATGAAAAAAAAAAGGAAAGAAAAGAAGAGTTGCTGCTTCCTGGCCTGTTCCTCATGGCTTTCTCAGCCTGCTTTCTTGTAGAACTCAGGACCACCAGTTCAGGGGTGGTAACGCCCTCAGTGACCTGGACCCTTCCACACCTATCACCAATCAAGAAAATGTACCACAAGCTTGCTAACAAGTCAGTCTGGTCAGGGGATTTTCTCACTGAAGTTTCCCTCATCCAAAATAACTCTACCCTGGGTCAAGTTGGTATAAAAACTAGTCAGCACAGGGGGTATTTGTTTCTCATATGTTGTTTGTCATCTTTGAGTAGGTTATGAAGGTTATCTTTAATTGTCAACTTGGTACAATATAGAATCGGTCACCTGGGAAGAAAGCCTCAGTGAGGGATTATCTACACTGGGTTGTCCTGTAGATGTCTATGTGGGAGTGCCTTTATCAATTGATGTGAGAAGATCTAGCCCACTGTGGGTGACACCATTCCCTAGGAAGGGGGTCCTGAACTGTGTAAGTGTGTAGAGGTCTAGCCAATCACCCGCAAACAAGCATACAAGTATTTGGTTTCTCTCTGCTTTTAACTGTGGCTGTGAAGTGACTAGCTGTTAGAAGTTCCTGTCTTGATTTGCCCTCGATGATGGACTATAACCTGGAATTATAAACTGAAATGAACCTGATTCTCATCTAAATCACTTTTTATCATGGTGTTTTATCATGACAGAAATGGAACTAGAATGTAGGTGATAAATCTATTCTACAACACAAGTTTCTCTTTCACTTAGGCCTCATGAAGTTGATACTAAAGACCATAACACTCCAAGTGTCTTTTAGAGTCTCTTTTCAGGTGCTGATAGATTTGGGAAACATTTCTGGAGACTGGGAGAAAATCCATGCCCTCTATAGTGTATGACTATCCCTTTGAGAAATAGACACTTGGCTTGCTACTGGATTCTGCAATAGACTAATTGCTTATAGGTCAAGAGATTTTGAAATCTGAGTTGGGTTGTGCCACCAGAAACTAGATGTTATGTTGCCCATAAAAGCTAGGTATGCAGCGGCAATCTACCATTTAGTGAAATTACATATAACAAATTGGAGTTAATGAAGTGTCATAGCCTAGTAAAACTGTAGTCCTGCTTTATTGAAGGATTGTACCAGTGGCCTTCTGTGTGCCTGACTGAGATACTCTATGTGGAGAGATTTTACTTTAAGATGGTGATATTTAAGCTATCAAGTTAATACTTTCCTGGTATGATACACCTAGGATACTTTTAGAAAGGTGAATATATATGTATGTTGAATTTTTTTATTGTATTTTACTTTTTTATTTGTATGCATGTGTTTATGTGTAAGGACAAGTAGGTGCCACAGCATGTATATGGAAGTCAGAAGAAGTCAGTTTTCCTTACACCGTGTAGGTCCCAGGGATTGAACTCAGGTCATCAGGCTTGGTGGCAGGCACCTTTACCCTCTGAGCCATCTCACTAGCCCAATATATTTTGTATCTGAGAGGAAAGAAAAGAGCTAAGGACAAAGGACAGTTTTGGTAGAATTCTGAGATGACCCTGATTTTTGTCTTGTTTTATAGTGAATGTGTTTTTCATAAACTTTTACTCTGAAGTTTAGGAATAATTTGTGAATGTTATAATTACACGCTAACAGGGATTTCTTTCAGATATAATTCACATCCCTAATCAGTTGCTTTTTATTCATCGACATGAAGATTGTCCTGATAAGTGTGAACATGTCAGATGAGCCTCTCTGAAAGAAGAGCTAATGGTTAGAGATCCAAGAATGCAGAAGGGTTTGAAGTGACAGCTGGACCACTGGCCCTAACAATACAAACTGGTGTGTTATAGAGATGGCCACCTGGCAGGAAAGAGCAAGCAGGCGGTAGGAGCTACTAACCACCTACTAGCTACCTACTAGCCAGCAAGAAATCCAGGAACCTCATCACACAACTCCAAGGACAGAATTCTAAGCTAAAAGAGCAAAGAAAAGGGCCCCCACAGTGCAGTAGGAACCCCCACAATGCCTGACTCTTTGATTTTAGTCTTATGAGACTCCCAAGGAGAGACTCCAGCTGAATTTGACCCAGACTTCTAAACTATAGAGCTGCGAGAGAATAAATAAGCTACGAAGTCTATGTTGATTTATTATGCAGAGATAGAAAACTGATACAAATGCCTAATGAAAGGGATCACACAGATGTCAGTCTTAATATTTTATTTTTCTTACTCCTATATTTGGTATATCAAGAGATATATAGTTAGATACCATCTAGGTAATATGTAAAAAGAAAAAAAACCTCATGTCCACATCAGCTTGACAAGAAGGAAGGATGAATAGAAGGAAGGAAGGAAAGAAGGAAGGGAGGGAGGGAGGGATGGAGGATGGGAAATGTGAGTCAAGAAGCCCAGAATAGACAAGTCCATTTCCTGAGAGGATTCTGCCTCCTTCAGGTTACTTCAGACTCATCATCCCTTCCTCTTCAATCCACAGCCTTCCTTCTTTGTCAGAGACAAGCAGGGATTGATGGGGTATTTCATTCCTATGTGTTTGTACTTGTGATCTCTAAGGAAAATACAAACCACCTAATTTATTTCAGAACTGTTTTATTAATGCTATGTTGGTTAGCCTTCATTAGGAAGTTGCTTTTGAAGAACCAAAACACCCCCATTTCAAGCAAGTCCCTCACCCCAGCTTGGATTAGGCCTGAGTTTCAAAATTCTCAGAGCTGCTGACATAGGTCCCAGGGACTCAAAAGTACAAAGTCAGGATGTTTGAAGGACTATCTGATAGCAACTGATTAACCACAGAATGCTCCAGTACCAGAGATAGTCTATAAAGTTTGACAGCCGGTCAAAACTGCAAAGTAAGATGACATAGAAGTTTTGGAAAGCCCCTAAAACTTGAGCCAATAAGAATTGTACCCATACTAGCACCCCTAACTGATGTAACCTTGTGGTTTTTGCCTTTAAAAACTGAGCTTGCAGCCGGGCGGTGGTGGCACATGCCTTTAATCCCAGCTCTTGTGAGGCAGAGCCAGGCGGATCTCTGTGAGTTCGAGGCCAGGCTGGTCTACAGAGGGAGATCCAGGACAGACTCCAAAATTACACAGAGAAACCTTGTCTTGAAAAACCAAAACCAAAACAAACCAAAACAAAAAACCCTGAGCTTGCAGAGAGGTGGGCACCTGTAGCCTCCACTGTGTCGGGGTTCTTGACGAGGTCCCTGACACGCGGCTTGAACTGCTCCAATAAACCTTCCTTTTACATTTTGGTGAGTTCATGTCTCTGGTGGTCTCTTCAGGGGTCTCATGCCCAGGGCACAATAGCTTTCACTACTCTATTCTATATTCTTAGATGTTTTAAAATTTGTTCATCTTTCTCACGTCTGAGACATTATTAATGCTTTTACAAACACTCCCCCCATCCTTTTATGATTTGTTCATTTGTTTGCTTGTGACAGGGCCTCAATCTGTAGCTCAGGCTCCCCTGGAGCTCACTGTGTAGCTTGTAGCTCAGGCTGACCTCAAACTTACAGTAAGTTCCTGCCTCAGCTGGGATTGTAGGTGTGAGTCACCACACCCACCTCACACACTTTCTTTAATGCTGATATGGTAACAATTCCCCCAATTTTGAACCCTGATGTCCTTCTGAGTCACCTGATTGATGGGTGACACTAGAGGAAACCATGGAGCAAAGAGGAAGTGGCCTGTCTGATGGCATCACCCCAGGAGGTGGGCTGACAAAGTTACCAGCTGGTTTTTCCTCAAAGCTCAGAGGACTCAGCCCTGAATCTCAGGCCTGTTGTGAGCTTCCTTCCCCTGTGGAAGCGGATGAGCTTAGTGGATTCCTGAAGGCCTCTTTAGTCTTCTTATCATAAAAATAAAATAGTTTTCATTATTTTTTAATTTAGCTATTACAGGAAATGTACCATGTAAAGTGAAAATCTTTCGCAATTGAGTTGCAGATAAATATCAGTAATAGTTTTGTGTACACAGATAATAGAAAATCTTCCAGTTTTAAATTTAGAAATGAGAACATACTAAAATGACTCTCTTCTGAAATTTGTGGGAACTGGGAGCCCACAAGAGAAGAGCAGCAGTGGTAGAGTGCTTGCCTAGCAAGCTCAAGGCCCTGGGTTCGGTCCTCAGCTCTGGAAAAAAAAAATAGAGAGAAGAGCAGTGGGAGGCCTTACCTTGTCTGACGGAGTAGGGGGAGGGGACAGGGGAGCAGGAGGAGGGAGGAGAGGGGGAATCTGTCGTTGGCATGTAAAATAAAAAAATAAAGTCTTATCCATCAGAGAGAAAGAGGGAGGGGAGAGAGAGGAGAGCGGGACTATTTAAAAGCAGAGAGGGATATAGCCCAGACCAGAGAGAGACTGAGCAGCCAAGGAGCTGGTCAATATTCAAGCTAGCAATCTCATTTTCTTCTACTTCTCCTGGACTCTCCTTCCTCTACAACTACTCTATACCTGCCAGTGGTTGTATCGTTTTATGTCTCCAATCGGCTGCCCTCCCTCCCTACAGCCTTATCTTAATATATATATAGTCACACCATAAGCTTTACTGTACACCTGGAATTGTATAACTGATTGTTGCCTGGAAACCTTATCCCAAATTGTACTTTGTTTTAAATATGCGGACAATGAACCGCCGGACATTTGACTCCCCGAAGTTTGATCCAGGTTGACAAAGCCAATGACAAAGGGTTGTCATTCTTATCTCTGTGGATCACTGCCTGCATTGACACCTGAAAGGTTCCCCTTAGTTTTATATATCTCTTACAACAGAACTTAAGGGGTTTTTGTTGTTTTGATTTTTTTTTGTGTGTGGTGTTTTGGTTTTTGATTTTGTTTTTGAGACAGATCTCACTCAGGCTGGCCTCAAAATTAGAATAGGATAAACTTAAACTTCGCCACCTTTTGGGAGCTGAGATCACAAGCAGGTACCAACACATCCACTTTATGCGGTGCTGGGGTGGAATCCAAGGCTTCATACATGCTAGGAAAGTACTCTACCAACTGTGACTAGCAGGGATATGTGTGTGTGTGTGTGTGTGTGTGTGTGTGTGTGTGTGTGTACATACATATATGTATATATACACACTATATATGCTTTTATGTTTTATATATACATATGTATATATGTATATATATGTGTGTAATGGTCTAGGGAGGGAAGAGTCTGGGATAATCATTCTGGGGAATTTGGGTAAGGTCTGACTCTACAGCAAAAGGTGGGTGAGGCCGATCTCCACAGATAGCAAAATGGTCACCAGGTCCTTAATAAAATCCACACTTGTGGGGCAGTGGTGGCGAATGCCTTTAATCCCAGCACTCGGGAGGCAGAGGCAGGCAGATCTCTGTGAGTTTGAGGCCAGCCTGGTCTACCAAGTGAATTCCAGGAAAGGCGCAAAGCTATATAGACAAACCCTGTCTTTAAAAACAAAAAACAAAAAACAAAAAACAAAAAAAACCCAACAAAAACAAGGAACTGTTTTATGGGACTATTTATGTAGAAATGGAACTGCTTAAAAATGGAACTGTTTAAATAGAGAGGTTTGGATTTTTTTCTAAAAAATTATAAAGAAAAAGGGGAGTTTTAATATTCTTCAGTCTAATTTAATTTAAAAGACATTTTAATGTCACTTGAGTGAATTAATGTTATGTTTTGTATAGTACTATTAAGAAATTGTTTTTGTATGTAGGTTTGTAAGAAAGTATTAATGGTTACATTGAGAATATTGCCTTTGAATATATGTTTTTAGGAACTATAATAGTGTATAGTAATGTTCATGTTAGAGTTATTATGTTAACCTATTGGTATTAATGCACCATGGTTTGGTGAAATTAAGGAATTACTTAAGTTTGATGTGAATACATCAGAAGTTTATCCTAGGTTTTGTCAGCAAGAAATTCAAATGGTTCTATTAAGAGTTTGCTTTAAGATTGAGAGAATTGTAACTGTGTATAGCAATATTTATGCTAGAATTATGTTAACCTGTTTATGTTAATGATGAAGCTAAGGGAGTATTTAAGTTTGATACAGTTGCATCAAGAGGTTTTTTTTGGTTTAGAAAGGGCTGGATGTAGCTAAGACTGCAGTAGTCATCTTAGACACATACCAAAAAAGAAATGCTATCTTTATCATCCTCTACTCCCATACAGGGAGGTGTGACCACCATGGAGATTGCTGTCAATCTTAGGGAGGGTTTTTATATGTTAAGAAGGGAGGACCTGTTGGAGCTTATTTTTCTGAGTGGCTTTACCCAGTATGTCTACATAGAGAGGATGATTGGACCACCGGCCGGAGTGCACGTGTCTGAGATGGTCTGCATTTGGCTGTGCTAGGGAGAGGTCTTTTGTTCCACCCCTTGGCATTCCTTTAAATACCCTAGGGCAGAGACAGTCAAGGCAGAAGTTGGAGAATCAAATGACAGAGACTGGACTGGAATATAGTTTTGTTGGTAGAGTGCTTTCCTAGCATGTACAAAGCCTTGGATTCTACCCCAGCACCACATAAAGTGGGTGTGTTGGTACCTGCCTGTAATCTCAGCTCTCAGAAGGTGGAGGCAGAGGATCAGAAGTTCAAGGTTAAATTTGAGGCTAACCTGTGTGAGACCTATCTCAAAAAACAAAACAAACAAATAAAAAAAGAACAACAGCAAAAAAAGAGAGACTTCATAGGATTTTATTATCTTCTTCCCATCAATTGTAGTGACAATCAATACTGTGCATTGGTCAGGTTGTTCTTGCCCTCTGCTTGAAGGTGGGGTTCCTCAATTTTGAGCTGCCTTAGAGCTTAAAAACTAACAGTGACACAGTCAAGCGCTGTAAGTATAGTGTGACAACTATACATGCCACGAGCAATAGTGTGAGATAGTGGCCTCACCCAGGACATAAAATGTGGGTCTGTGGTGGCGTCCAAACATAAGATTCTTCTGTCTCCCTGTGGAGACAAGCACTCATACCCCTCTTTAACTTCAGCAATGATAAGGTGAGCACAATGCATGACTTCTCAGCAAAGGAATATTTAGCACTTGACTTAGAAGCTTTGCTATGTACCCACAAGTGTGGATCTGAAAAATGGCCCATACGTTGACGTGCTTCACTTAAGAACAGTGGAAAACATCAATCGATTTATCCACTGTGCAATTTTGTATTTCTAATGTAATTCTTCTCAAGTGTCTACTCCTGAGTATGGGAGTGAATGTTTTAAGTCAGAGGACTGGAGCAAGGGCTCAATGGTTAAGAGCCCTTACGGCTCTTAAGAGGACCAGAGTTCAGCTCCCAGTGCTCATGTTTGGGTGGCTCATAACTGAGCTCCAAGCACTCCAGCTCCCATGGATCTGCTCTGGCTTGTTTTCTGTTGCTGTAATAAAACACTGGCCAAAAACAATCTGGGGAGGAAAAAGTTTACTGCATCTTACAGTTTACAGTCCATCATCAAGAAAGTCAAGGGAGAAGATCACACAGGAACTGAAGCAGAGACCGTGGAGGGACACTGCTTACTGTCAGGTTCTGGTTCTCTGTTCAACTACCTATTTTATACAGATAAGGACCACCTGCTGAGGGGTGGCACCACCCACAGTAGCCTGGGCCCTCCCATATCAATCACTAGTCAAGACAATTCCTCACAGACGTGGCCACAAAGCGATCCGATCTGAGCAACTTCTCAACTGAGGCTCCTTCAGATTATTCAGAGCTGTGTCAAGGTGACATCTGTCGCTAACCAGAACATGTCATGCCTCATCAACTTGACATACAAACACCTTAGTGTTAACCATAACCTTCCCTTTCTTTTCCCAAGATCGCATGTTAATATTAGTATCACAGTATGAAACACAGTCCGACTTTTAAAAAGTCCCACAGTCATTAAAATTTTCAACACTTTAAAAGTCCAAGTCTTCTTTTAAACTCCAAAGTATCCTAACTATAGTCTTCTAAAAAATTAAAAAACAAATTATATACTCTTATTCCAAGAAGGAAGAACCAAGGCACAGTTAGAATAAAATCAAAGCAAAACCAAAATCTGACTACATAAAAATCTCAGTATCTAATATCTAGAATTCACTCATGAATTCTGGACTCCAAAGAGTTTGGACAGTGTCACATCTCCAACTCTGCCACCCACGGCACACAGCTTGTCTCCCAGGCTCCAGTAGATTCCATGCCACAGCTGCTGCTGTCCTTGGTGATCACGCTATAGTTCTGACATCTCCGATACGCTAAGGTCTCCATTGTAACCAAGGCTGACTTTTCTGGCCCCTACCTTGATCATGGTGTCAAGTCTCAGCTTCTCTCCATGACCCTTTAAATCCTGCAACTTTCATGTTGCCAAAACCAGCATCATGTGGAAGACACTTACACACTCACAAATTTAACTGCTGGCTTGAGATGCAGCCTTGGCCCAACCCTGAACTATAGCTTCTGTGTGCTAACCCTGAAGAAAGATTTTGTGTCAGTGATGCTGGTCTCTTATTAATCACAGCTGATTTTTCAGTTTCACAGTCCATTGTCCTAGTAAAGCAAACAAGATTTCACTTCCAGAAATTCCTGCTTTAAATATATCACACACGTGGACCCAATAGTATCTTTGTTTTGAAATTTCACAAGCCAGGCCTCCATCATCTGCAATTCTCCCAACATTCTTATCTTCCAGTCTCCCACAGAATGTCCCATTAGGCTCTATGCACTCAATGACTTTTGCAGGTCAGGATTCCAAACAATTCCACAATCCTTCCAAATAACAACATGGTCAGGTCTGTCACAGCAAGACCCCCGTCCTTTGTACCAATTTCTGATCTAATTAGTTTTCTGTTGCTGTAATAAAACCCTGACTGAAAACAATGTAGAGAATAAAGTGTTTATTTCAGCTTACAGGTTGCAGTCCACTACTGAAGGGGGCCAGGACAGGAACTCATGCAGAACGAAAGCGAAGACCATGGAGGAATGCTGCCTACCAGCTTGATTTCTAGTTTTCTGCTCAACTACCTATATATAGACATAGGCGATATAGCTAGAGTTCAGGACCACCTTCCCAGGAGGAGCATCACCCACAGTGGGCTGGGCCCTCCCACATCATCCATTTATCCTGCCACAAGCCAATCTGATCTGGGCAATCTCCCAATTGAGACTTCTTCAAATGACTCTGGGTTGTGTCAAGTTGATAGCAGTGGTTAACAACAACAAGCTCTGATGATAGACTGCATCTGCACATACCCATAGCCATGCTTGTACACATAATTTTAAGTGATAATAATTTTAAAGTCCCTTTTTAAAAAAAAAAGATTACTTTCAGGCCTCTTTATATGCCTTAATGGACTGCATAATACCTTATGCCCCCCAAATCCTTTGGATATTATGGCCTCCTGTGGGAAGCCATACTCAACTCGATAATTCATTCAACATGTAGTTTGGGGAGCTTATACCATGGAAGCAATAAGTCTTGAGAGTGGAGTAGAGAGTTAATGGTGAGCAAAGCAGAAGTCTCTTGTCATCAATAAATTTAGGGGTTGGAGATTTAGCTCAATGGTAGAGTGCTTGACTAGCAAGCACAAGGCCCTGGGTTCGATCCTCAGCTCTGGAAAGAAAGAAAGAAAGAAAGAAAGAAAGAAAGAAAGAAAGAAAGAAAGAAAGAAAGAAAGAAAGAAGGAAGGAAGGAAGGAAGGAAGGAAGGAAGGAAGGAAGGAAGGAAGAAAGAAACAAACAAACAAACTTAGAGTTGAGGCAGGAAAGGAGACAAGCAAGGATAACACGGTATTAAAATACTGCAACGGCAGTCCTGGATTCCAGTAGCTCACCCAGGCTCGAGCTAGAGATGACACCCAGATGCACGCCTGAAGGAGAAGCCAGACTTCCACCAGATGACAAGAAGATGGTGACAGCAAGAGGTGGAGAGACAAGGTCTTAGGCGGAAACGTGGAAGATAAAAGTACAAAGGGAAAGAGAGAAGAGTGGGGTTGGGCCACAGTGTGAGAGAAAAGGTGTGATGAGAGATGAGGGAAGAGAAAGGTAGAGTCAGAGGAGCCAAGGTGCCCAGAGGTGGAGTCACTGAAGAACCGGGGAGCGTCTGTGAGGTTTTGTGACATGAGAGTGGGAGTGATCTCAGGGAAGTCATGAAGAATGACAATAGATGTGACGGTTGATGGCTACATAGTATATGATGGGTGGGAGGAGAGAGAATAAAGGTATAGGAAGAAATATGAGTGGAGGAAGGATTATAAGGGCAATTACGTGGGTGTAGATCTACACATATGTATGTGTATAGATCCTGAATGCTATCAAGGTATGTGTATGTATGTATGTGCATGTATATGAGTTATTATTTCCTTCTCAACATTGGTCCCAGCATACCCAGTCCCTAATCTCCCTTATAGACATAAGTAGTTACTTATGGTTTCTATATTTATTATACTTCTAAAGCTTCTTATAGCACGCATAAGAACGTATGTATATTTCTCCCTATTTCACACAAAATAAAACTTTCTGACATTTTTCAAATAAGGTACCTTCTTTTATTCTTTTGACATGTATTGGTTTATTTGTGAAAGTTGGCGTGTGCGTGTTCCACAACATGCGCACGGGGGTGAGAGGACAGCTGGAGGTGGTTAGCTCTCTCCTCTCACTGTATAGATTCAGAAACAGAACTTGGGGCCTTAGACTTTGTAGCAAACACCCTTACCCACTGAACCACCCCTCCAGGTCATACAATCTGTTCATAGCAGCACACGAACTGGAACATCTTTTGTTATTGTGAATAGCACTACGGTGTACCATTTTGCCTCTGTGAGAGTAAGGTCACCCTTTGTGGCATCTTCACCCATTTGTACCAATGAGTTCTCAGTCAGACAGAGGGGCTTTCTTGACAGACTGCTGAGTCTGTCTTTGTTCCTCCTTCTATCTGATCCTCTGCCTGCAGACTATGTCTGCCTTGGTCTGCCACATTCTAAGCTCTATTTCTAAACACAGGGAAAACACCACGGGGCTCCAGCTGAATTTGTCTTCCTGGTAGGAGCAGGGACCGTGTCCCTAGGGGGTGAGTTGGGGCAGTGAGGAGGAACTATTTCCATATTCCCCCTGGCTCCAGATCACAGCTCTGTGCTACCTGAGGGTCAACATCCTACAAAGGACTATTTCATGTGTTGGCTTATATTTACAATGGCTTAAAGTATACTTAAAAGATCAGGACTCTTTTGGCCAGAAGTGGAATTCCCTTTTTTCTCTTCTTTCTTTCTTTTTTATTATTTTAGGTGTGCAGGTATTTTGCCTGCATGTATGTCTGTGCACCATGTGCATGAAGTACCTACAAAGGCCAGACAAGGATGTTGGACTCCCTTGGAATTAGAGCTACAATCAGTTGTGGCCCACCATGTAGTTGCTGGAAATCAAAGTTCAGTCCTCTGGAAGAGCAACCAGTGTTCTTAACTGCTGAGCCATCTCTCTGCCCCTAGATATTTAAGTTATGATAAAGACTTCCGAATTGCTTTGTGTATATAGGTGATACTGATTTCCACTCCAACTACTGTAAGTGTCCACAGCTTCACATGTCAGTCGCAAGCCAAACAGTCATCTTCTTTTTAACTTTGCCAGTTTGATAGTTTGAAAACCACATAATAGTTTTAGTGGTGTGTGTGTGTGTGTGTGTGTGTGTGTGTGTGTGTGTGTGCAGTGTCCTTCTACCTCAACCTCCCAAGTGTAAGGATTATAGGTACCAATCTATAGGTTTTTTTAATTTTTTTTATTTTAAAGAGATGTAACAAAGAAGCATCACCTAACCCAATGTTCTCACCAGAAAGGTGTATTTTAGATATGTTTTTAATGGCTTTATTTATACAGTAGCTATTGAAATTTTTTGGCATTCAGACTCATTATCCAGCCCCACTCCTATATTCTGACCTTGAGAAATGTCATAGTATTGGCTGTCTTGATGAAACAGCTTCAGGAAAGTGCTTGGGTGCAGTCCAGAGCACAACTGGGTTGGCTGGGTGATCCATGTCAGCTCTCTTCACATTTTCATTAGGAAGAAATCTACTCACCATGGTGTTACTTAAGTTTCAAAATTTCCAACTTCATAGGAGAGAAGGGTGAGGGATGTGGATCACAGAGTTCAGGACGCATCCTAGAAAAGCACTTCTCCTATCCTTGGTCTCAGCTGCTGGCTCCTCCTTGTGTGCAGCTTCTACCCTTGGTCTGCAGCTCCCTTGTTCCTGAAGACTGTCTTCTGTGTGGGAGAGATCAAGGAGACACCGAGGCAAAAGGAAGGAAAATTCACCTACCATCCTCCAGAGACCATGAGGGTTGGTACATGAGAACACAGTTTTCAGCTGCCTGGATTTTCTTTTCTGGACTGTCTCTATCTTCCTGTTTATCTACACAATCCAAAAGTGAGAAACAGCTCAGCACTCCAGAACACCTGCTGCTCTTCCAGAGGACCACGGTTTGCTTCCTAGTATCCACGGCAGGCAGCTCCTAACTGCCAGTTACTCCAGCTCCAGGGGATCCAATGCCTCTGAACTCTGAGGGCACCTGAACACACACACACACACACACACACACACACACACACACACACACACACACACACAGAGAGAGAGAGAGAGGGGGGGGGCAGACACACAGAAAAACACACATAGAGAGAAACAGACACACATAGACACACATACATACATACAAAGAAACAGATACACACATACAATTTTTTTGGTTTGGTTTGGTTTTTTTTTTTGTTTGTTTGTTTGTTTTTGTTTTTTTTAGCTGAGGATCGAACCCAGGGCCTTGAACTTATTAGGCAAGCGCTCTACCACTCAGCTAAATCCCCAACCCACACATACAATTTTAAACATTTTAGAAAAATATTTATTTTATTTTGTGTGTGTTTGTGCACTGTGTGCATACAGGAGCCTGCAGAGATCAGAAGAAAATTCTCATTTTCAGATCCCCCAAAACTGAAGTTACAGAAAACTGGAAACAGAACCAAGCGCCCTTAACCACTGAGCCATCTCTCTTCAGCCCCTACAATATTTTAATTAATTAATTAATTAAAAAGATTGTTTCCTGCCTTAACCAGCTTACCTGCCATTCTAGACTGATGACTGATTTCAAAAGCTCTTAAATTAACTGTCTGGATTTCACAATTCAAGTTATGATGAAATGGGAATTTTCTTATTGCGAAGAAGTGAGGATCATTGTTTCTCACATCCCCTATATAAAAGAGTGTTTTATGTGTAAAGAAGCTGTGTGTAATCTTCTGTACACACCAAATGATTGTTAGATTTCATATCCTACCCATACAACGTAAATGCTATTAAACAGTTCTTATACTATATAGTTCATGGATTAAGTAGAAAAAAGTCTAGACCAGTTCAGTCAGTTTCCAGGTATTGAGATTAAAGGTGAGCACCATCAAATCTGGATTCAAGTGCAATAACCACTTTTTTTTTTTTTTAAACATTTATATGGTTTTGTGTGTGCATATACCACAACACACATGTGGAGGTCAGTGGACAACTTGCAGGAGTGGATTCTCTCCTACCATGTGGATTCCATGAATCAAGCTCAGGTTGTTAGGTTTGGCAGCAAGTTGTCTTTGCACGGAGCCCTCTTGCTGGCCCCTCCAAATATAATGTTTTCGCAAATACTATTGATTCTCAGTTGATTAAATCCAAAGACTTGGAAATGTGAAGACGGAAGGCCTGGCTGCCTGCACACGAAGCTCAATGTTGCTACTGTTGAACTGCGTGGAACTCCATTAGGACCTGGCCTTCCCAGAGTCCACCCTGTACAAGCGGCACGTCGTCTGGGTCTCTGGAATGGGTGCTGCCATCCACTTTGACATAACAGGAAAAGTGAAAACTTTGATTTTTTTTTTAATACTAAACAATTTATACTATTGGTTTTGTAACACGGCGGTGAGATGGCACAGAAGAGGCCTTGGCAGGTTCGAGCCAAGTTGGCCCGCAGTAGGCGATGGCCAAGGACACCGGGGGCGGCAGCGTGGTGCGGTGGAAAGTTACTCACACCATGCAGACACAGCATCCCTGCGGAAAGTTTTATTATTAAAGGGTGAGGGGAGAGGGAATAGAGAGGAGAGAGTGGGAAAGAGAGGGAAGGAGGAGAGAGAAAAAGGGAGAGAGAAAAAGGGAAAGCGGAGGTGTGCACTACCTCATGGCGAGAGAGGGAGCAAGGAGTAAAGTTTTCACTTTTCCTGTTATGTCAAAGTGGATGGCGGCAACCCATTCCAAAGATCCAGGAAAAAGGAAAAGGGGAGAGGGGCTTTTCTCTTAAAGGGGACTTTATGTAAGGTGCTGTCAGGATGGAACAATCTGCCCTCTATGAGAAGTAATATGCAACACACACACACACACACACACACACACACACACACACACACACACACAGCACAGCACACACAAAAAAATCCCATTTTCCTTTTTAATTTAGCCAATGGAGAAATACCAGAGGAGAGGTGGTGGTGGTGAGAATTATTTGAAAGGATTTATTATTTTATGTGGAGCAAAGGAGTAAGAAAATGTCTTCACCTTCAAGATTGCATTTATCTACGTTGCTTTGGGGTTTATCTTCATTTTACCACTTTATCTGGTTTGTCAAATCTTAGAAAAGATCTCTCTGTCCACATAGAATGATAGAGATGTGGATTTCCTCAGTGACTTGGTTTTAAAATGCTATTGTCTAGACTTGTACAGCTGAAGGGAAGTCTTGAGAAACCTCACCTCCATTGTTGGTTGGGTAATAAAAGCTATTCATGGAGCCTTTGCGTTAGGCAGAGCCCTTTCCTCTCCTCCGATACTAACTCTATGTTTATTGAACAACTACTTTGCACTATGGAGGGAGTGATGTGTAGTAGGTAATACTCAGGTTAAGTTGTCAACATGATGTGAGTGACAGACAAGTGAACCAGTGACTACAGTGTGCTATATTGAGTGGGAAGTACTTCCTCAGAGACTGGGGCTGGGATCTAGGGTAGGAGGTAGTAAGAAATGCTTTTCAGTTTTCTGGTATTGGATATGTTAGACAGATAAACAGCATTAAAGTTGTAAGTGACCAATTCCTCCCTAATACCTTATCTTGATCCCAAGAATTTGTCTTTTTTGTTTGTTAGTTTTTGCAGAGGTAAGAATGCAACCCACATGTCTCATGGCCTGGGTTAAGTGTGATAGTACTGAACTCCACCCCCAACTCCTCAATTATTCATTGAACTAACTGTTTATTTATTGAATAACCCACCTCTTCTCTATGGAATTATAGTATTTATTAAATTATGATTGTATGTTCTGATTATGTATGCAAAGATCAATTTGGGAGCCTCCTTTTCCATTCATTATTTTTTATATTCCTGTGCTGTTTATAAACTTCCCATTATTATGATTTTATAGTTTGATATTTGGAATGCCTAACTGTCTTACCTGTTCTTTATAAATTTTTCCTTGCTAGTCTCCCCAGTTCTTCCTCACAAATTTTGGAATAGATTTGTCAAACCCTCCTACAGATATATAATTTAATACAGATCACAGATTAATGTGTGCTGCATTTAACATGTTTATACCTTTCAATCCTTTCTACAGGTAATTATCCCGTTTGTTTACAAGAAGTGAAGTCTTACTTGTATCATGTTGGAAAATTAGGAGGTAATACAAAGTGATTAAGAAATTTATTTCAGCTGGTTGATGATGGAGCACACCTTTAATCTCAGCACTCGGGAGGCAGAGGCAGGCAGATCTCTGTGAGTTTGAGGCCAGCCTGGTCTACAAAGCGAGTTTCAGGACAGCCAGATATACACAGAGAAACCCTGTCTCAAAAAATAAAATAAAACAAAAAAGACATTTATTTGTATTTTGTATAAATTCCTGAGGTTTGCTTTTTTTCTTCATGGCACATACTTTTAAGGATGATGATAACACATGCTTTAGGTATGTTGGGAATTGTCATGAGTAAAATTACTTTTTCTTACTATACCCTTATTAAGGAAAGCTACTTTTGAAAAGCATTAATGGCCAGCAAGACAGCTCAGCCAGTAAGAGCGCTGGCCACGAGTCCTGAGGGTCTGAGTTTGATCCCCAGGGCCCCCAGGGTGGAAGGTGAGAACAGTTGTCCTCTGCCTCCATACACGTGGATACCCCCTCACATTCAAATAAAATAGATGAATGGAGTAAAGACAACAAAATCAAAATTTAAAAATACTTTTATTAAGTCACTTACCCAAGTCATATTATTTCTAGTAGGTTTTTTCCCCCATTGATTCTTTTCAAGTTACTTAGCAGTGAACAGTGGAAAGTTTGTCATCATAGCAAAAGTCACAGAGGGGTGCCTTTGAAAGAGATTGTGTGATGTTGGACACTGTTGCCAAGTGCTTCCCAAATACTCAGTGTTGAATTGTGGCAACTTCTGTGGATAGGTGTTATCACCGTCTTGACTTTACAGATGAGGAAAACAGGGCTTTGAAAAGTAAATAATGGAGCCAGGAGGTGAATCCAAGAACTCTTGACATCACTTAGCCAAGCTGATAGGCAGTGCCCTTCAGTGCACAGAAAGATCCTTTCTCCATCACAGCTGCACGGTATTCTCTTGCAAGAATGCAACAAAGAACAGATTTGCAATAGTTGCTTCAGCTGCCTTCTCAGTTCTCCATGTAAGGTTCACAGGCCTCATTCAAAGAAGAAGGAGGAGGAGGAGGAGGAGGAGGAGGAGGAGGAGGAGAAGAAGAAGAAGAAGAAGAAGAAGAAGAAGAAGAAGAAGAAGAAGAAGGGGGGGGGTCAAGATCATGATGGGGAAACCCACAGAGACAGCTGACCGGTGCTAGTTGGAGCTCACTGACTCTGGACTGACAGCTTGGGAACCTGCATGGGACTGAACTAGGCCCGCTGAATATGGGTTACAGCTGTGTGGCTTGATCTGTTTGTGGGGTCCCTGGCAGTAGGACCAGGACTTATCCCAGGTGAATGAACTGACTTTTTGGAGCCCATTCCCTGTGGTGGGATACCTTGCTCAGCCTTGATACGATGGGGAGGGGCTAGGCTTTCCTTCAACTTGGTATGCCAGACTTTGTTGACGACCATGGGAGGCCTTACCCACTCTGAGGAGTGGATAGGGGTAGAGTGGGAGGGAGGTGAGGAGGTGGGAGAAGAGGAGGAAGGGGGAACTGGGGTTGGTATGTAAAATGGAAAAATTTTTAATAAAAAAAAAAAGATTCACAGGCCTCATTCTCTTAGGGCTAATACTGCTCTCAGTATCTCCTGGGGAATTAGATAAAAAGAAACAGCTTTGGGGCTGGTGAGATGGCTCAGCGGTTAAGAGCACTGCCTGCTCTTCCAGAGGTTCTGAGTTCAGTTCCCAGCAACCACATGGTGGCTCACAACCATCCAGTCTGGTGCCCTCTTCTGGCCTGTAAGCATACATGCAGACAGAATACTGTATACATAATTAATAAATATTTTTTTTAAAAAAGAAAAAAAAAGCTTTAAGGTTTGTTTATATGAAGAGAGGAAAGTTGTCTCACTTCTGTTCTTATTTATCTTTCTCAGACCTGATGATGTTTGCCAGTTTTAACAGCTCTCTCCCCCAACTCCAAGGTTCCTGTGGACTGTACTGGTCCCAGCATTTAGAGACAGGCTAGCATCGGAGAGGGTAGAGAAGCCTCCCTCCTCCTTCTTCACTCACCCAGCCACTTCCATTCAGTAAATTTCCTCTGGTTATAGATCGAAAGATGTGTTTCATTGTGCTGAAACCAGACCCTAAAAAATGTTCATGCCTTTTAACCCAAAGCCAGAGCCTTTTGTTATGACACCAAGGTATAAATCTGTTCCAGTTGTTTTACACCCTTACAGGTTCCTGCATAGGTCCATCAACCCTCCTGCCAGACTTGTGCCAAGGCCAATCCGCAGGGTGTCCCCCAGATACGTCAGCCCCTGCACTAGCTCTGATGATACCAACCACCAACCAAGGAGAGGATGCCGACCTGGATGGGGGCATTGCCGACCTGGATGGGGGCATTTCCCACCTCCAGAGAAACAGCAGATGTGAAGGCTCCATAGTCCTCAATCACATCATCCCTCAATTTGAAGTGCCATTTCCCCAAGCTCATGTAACATCACTGCTGGTACCACCACTCCAGACTCAAGGGCATATCTGCTCTTTCATCTGGCTCATTCACTCTGTCTCTTCTGTACAACCAGGGCACTTCTTTGTCCCATTCTTCCTGGCAGTGATCACTCTTCCCCTGGCTAGCCCTGCTCATGAGGCCAATGATTACAATCCATTTTTTTTTTTCTCCTAGCAACCTGCCTTCTCGGCTCCCCCAAGAAACAGATGCCTGAGATCTCCATGATGACAGCTAACTGAATGTGTGAGTCCTGCCATGTGTGAGTCCGACTCCCAACTTCCCTTTCCCACTTCACCCCCAAATCAGCAGGAAGCAGCCTCAAGAATTCAGTGCCCTTATTCCCCCACTTGTTATCCATGACTCACCTTTTTAAAATAATCAAAAATGGAGGAATGTTAGTACTCTGTTTGGAACCCACCCAGCATCCTGACATCATCTTATGTAAAATCCCCTTTAAGAAAAAAACTCCTCCCCCTTCACTCTCTCTCCCTGCTCTTGCTAGAGGTAGTGTGCACCTCCCCTCCTCCCTTTAATAATAAATTTTCCAGGTGGACATGTGTCTGCATGGTGTGAGTAACTCTCCATTGCTCCATGCCACAGCCCACTGCCGTGTCTGCATGGTGTATCTATCTCTCTCGCCCACTGGGCACCTTGGCCCAATCTGCCAAGGCCTCCCATGCACTGCAACATAACAATAATCTCTGCCAATATTCTTGTTCTAGTTCTGTATTTAAATGTATGCAAATTCACCAGTCTTCTTACCACTCTGGCTTCAGACTCGAATCCTCTACATTCCTTCATTTCTTGGCTCACTGAGTTTCTTAGACAAGTAGTGTTTTCAAGAGTGCTCATCAGTGTTATGTCTCATGCATTCTCTGCCCTTGTTAAAGCTGCCTTACTTAGCTTTTGTATTTGAAGAATGGTTCGTCTGGTGTTAGGAGATGTGAAACAGACACATGTATTTTTCTTTCAAAAACATTTAGCTATTCTACCATTTCTTCTAAGCATTTGCTTTTGCCAGTGTCCCTTTTAACACTGATTTCCATGTCATCTTTTTTATGGGCTAGATTGATCATCTGTATTGTATCCAAGAATGATACGTGAATGTTGTATTTGTTGAATATTTTCATGCCTCGTAATGCCTGCTTACTGCATTTACAGCAGAAGTTCAGGGTGACTGCGTGTTAATACCCAAAGGCTGTGTTTTCTTCAGAGCTTGTAGACATGGTTTCATTGTCATCTGGCATTAATGTTGCCCCAGAGAAATCTGAGCAACAGAAATGTGAGATCCAGTCTGGTGGTAGTGCACTCCAGCACTTGGGAGACAGAGGCAGGCAGATCTCTGTGAGTTCGAGGCCAGCCTGGTCTACAAAGTGAGTTCCAGGACAGGCTCCAAAGCTACACAGAGAAACCCTGTCTTGAAAAAAGCAAAACAAAACAAAACAAAACAAAAAAAAAAAAAAAAAAGAGAGAGAGAGAAAGAAATGAGGTCAACATTTTTTTCCTTGTTTTTGTTCTAAGAACCTAAAGAAGTCTTTCTTTCTATAAGAAACTTTAGCAAACAAACCCAATGATGTCTACTTTCCCCTCAGACCTTGGGAACTTAAACCAAGGCTTTATGCTTACTAGGGAAAATATACTATACCCCTAGCCCCAGATGGCATTAACTCTAGCCATCCTCTCTTTTTTTCTCATCTATTATATGACCCCTTTCAATTGGCAGTCAATATTTTGTGCTCTTTAGTATGTCTTTATATTCTTTTAACTTTTGAAATAAATATCATAAAAAGATACACAAATATACAGGAATGACACACCATAATTTCATGTCCATAGCGGAGCATCATGATCAACTGGTTTCTGAACATACACCATTTCATCTGAAGAGTTCCTTACACCAATGATAGCAACTTAACCCTGTGACAATCTGTTTATGACATACATACTTGTAACATATAATTAAAATCGTTTTAGTTGTCTTTTTTCTTTTCTTCTTCATTTCCTACAATGTCCTAAGCTGTGGTGGTATTGTGTTCCCTGAAATATTATGCACCCTAATAAACTTACCTGGGGTCAGAGACAGAACAGCCACAATATTAAACATAGAGGTTAGGCAGTGGTAGCACGTGCCTTTAATTCTAGCATTCCAGAGGCAGAAATGCCTTTAATCCCAGAAAGCAATCCCAGGGAGTGATGGTACAAAGCAGAAAGGTTTATAAGGCATGAAGACCAGGAACTAGAAGCATTTGGCTGGTTAAGCTTTTAGGCTTTGGAGCTACAGTTCAGCTGAGAGCCATTTGGATGAGGCCTCAGAAGCTTCCAGTCTGAGGAAACAGGATCAGCTGAGGAACTGTCAAGGTGAGGAAGCTGTGGCTTGTTTTGCTTCTCTGATCTTCCAGCACTCACCCCAATAACTAGTTTGATTTTATTAATAAGACCTTTTAAGATTCATGCTACAAGGGTTGGGGATTTAGCTCAGTGGTAGAGCACTTGCCTAGCAAGAACGATGCCCTGGGTTCGGTCCTCAGCTCCAGTTAAAAAAAAAAAAGAAAAGAAAGAAAGGGGCTGGAGAGATGGCTCAGAGGTTAAGAGTACTGGCTGCTCTTTCAAAGGTCCTGAGTTCAATTCCCAGCAACCACATGGGGGCTCACAACCATCTACAATGAGATCTGGTGCCCTTTTCTGGCCTGCAGGGATGCATGCAGACAGAACACTGTATACATAATAAATGAATCTTAAAAAAAAAAAAAAAAGATTCATGCTACATCAAGCCTTTCTATTTGTCCATAATTCTATACTCAGGCCTGTCTTGCCAGTGCCTCAAGATTTACAATTTATTACTTCTATAGTGGTGCTGTGTTGGAATCCAATTTCTTAGCATTAAAACCTCCATCCCACAATCCCTTGGATTGCTACAAAATCAAGCCAGCCAGGAGGCACTAAGTTTGGAATCGTACCCATAGCTAACTGCAATGAAGCTCTAAGCAAGGAATCAGGACCCCTTGAAAAGTTTCTAGCAAAAACTTGCAAACCCCACCAGCCAGGAAGAAATGAGAGAAAACAACTTTGAAACAGATCAGGCAAGATGGGATTTTTTTTTTTGCCCCAAATCAAGGCCAGACACAGAAACAGTATTAGGTGATTGACCTCTAGCCATAGCTTCTCTAGGGAGTTAGTTAGCTCCTTTAATGCGCATGATCCCTCTGTCTCTAATCCTGTCTGCTTCCAGGAGCATCCTGTCTAATGCCACCTAGCTTTCTCAGCTATTTATAGAGCAGTGACACCAGAGAAGAGGAAGACAAGGAAGGTGTGACACTTTCCTTGCACAACCTTTCAATCCTGCTCCCAATTCGGTTTCTGTTCTGTGGAGATGCTTCCTCTACTTCCTGCTTGCTGTTTTTGTCTCTTGAACAGGAGACAACAACATACTTACTGCTCAGACATAGTTTTCAAAACATAAGGGGGTCCACACACCTCTGTGCCTCTGAGCCTTTCTGCCCCCAAACATGCACTGGAGGAAGCTCTCTCCCCCCACACAAACTCAAGCCCCTGTCCCGAGAATGGTATAGCGCTCTCTGCTCACAGGCTCAGTGATTCCATCTTCCCAGGGCCCCAGAAAAGGTGGCTGAGGAGAGAGGGGCCTTCCATAGACAAGTTCAGTCAAGAGCCCAAATAACTCGAGGCAGGAAGGGGCCGCTGGGATAGTGTGCTCCCTGTGCCCGATATTTTTGGAGGGCTCTTGAGATTTGCTAGACTGAATACACAGAGCTAGTGGCTAGATTTAAAGACTCCAGAAGTGCCTGCCTGTCTGTGTCTGCCTCTGGCTGCTGTCAAGGATGCAGCTAGAAGGCGGGTCTCAGGCAGGTGGAGACTTGTGAGCCTGTCACCCAGGGAACCAGAGAGAGGCAGGAAATGCATCAGCACCCTTTGCCTGCCTAAGCTGTGCCCTACCACTGGGCTTCCCAGAAATCTCTGAGAATTTCAAGACATTCTATGACCTTCTCAATTCGTTTACTTGTATAGTTAAGTAAACTAGCATAAACTGGAAGGCTAATAACCTCACAGATAAGCATTTGTTGAAGTTTAGTAAGTGACGAACTCACTGGAGGGAGGCTAAGGTTTGGCTGAATCCCATGCTCCATTCCACAACATCCAACCTCTGTCCCTGAAAGTCAGGCACTGACACGCTGTAGACTTGTGGACGGGCTCAAATAGCGATCAGTAAGTTGGTCAGCCGGCAAATTGGTTTGATGGTTTGTTTGTTTTTTCTTTTAAGACAGGGTCTCGCTATGTAGCCCTGGTTGTCCTGGAACTGACTATGTAGACCAGGCTGGCCCCTAACTCATAGACACTTGCCTGGCTCCATTTCTCTAATGCTGGGATTAGATGTGTGTGTGTGTGTGTGTGTGTGTGTGTGTGTGTGTGTGTGTGTGTGTGCACCACCATGCCTGGTCTAAATGACCTAGAACTCCGCCCCCCCCAGCCCCCCCACCCCACTCCCACCCCCCGACCCCCGCACCCCCCAGGCATTGAAGCCAGGCCTCCTGCATGCAAGGCAAGTACTCTACCTCTGAGTTAAGACCTTATTTCTCTAAGTCCTTCTGGGTATTTGGGGGTTTTGTTGTTGTTGTTTTTGAGACAGGATCTGACCACGTAACTCTGCCTGGCCTAGAACTCTTTACGTAGACCAAGCCCTCCCAAGTGGTGGGATTAAAGTATGGCACCACGACTGGCCTGAAAACTGGCTTATGATGAAAAGGTTTCAGGGATATGACCTAAACCCCACTTCTGTCCTTGATATGGGACCCTGAAGGATGATACTCATGCTGAGTCTCTGACACTCCTAACCGGTTCCAGCCGCTAGCATACTTCTCAGGCCCTCAGCTAGCCAGCTCTACTGAACAATGTGTAATTCAGAGATATTCATCCCATTGGCTACCACGCTCCAAGCCCTTCTAAACTCTGTAATCCAGAGCTACTGACCTGGTCTCTCCAAGTCCTGTTTGTTGCTCTGTTTCTTAATCATCCCCATTGTTCTCAGATCTACCACCATCTGTCTCTGGGAGCCTCTAGGTCAAGGTTTCTCCCCTCTGGCTGAATAAACTGGTCATCCTACACCGCAGCCAGGCCTCCAGTGTCATTCTCTGTGTTAGGACCTCTGAGATGCTTTTGCTCAGTGCTGAAATGAATAATCTCAAAGCAATTCTTCCATGAGAACCAGCTTTCTCTAGTCTCTAGACTCTTGAGAAATGCATTTAGCAATAGCTTAAGTTGTAAATCTCACTAGTTTTATGTGGCCTGAAATTATTTTTTAATGACTTTGCACACACCTCTACAAGTTGAACTGCTTGGTCATGGAAACACTGAGAATTCCACACCCCCTGAGCAGTGGCTGGGTAAACTGAAAAGTGCTTTTTAAGCATAATAACCTTTTGATGCCTCATTGTGACATCAAATCAGGTACAACTGGAGAATCTGTATCCTCGAAACAACAAACCAAACTAAAAATTCTAGTGTGATTCACTGTGGACAGAAGTGATTCAGCATGACTAAGGGAGTTTATATCCTAGCTGCAGAGAACACAGTGGTTTGCATTTATAAACCAGGGGAAAGCCATTTAGCAAGAAATAAAATTGGGTCCATGCCCCACAATACACATAAGAGTAGATTCCAAAGGGACCAGAGAAGTTAGAATAAATAATGAAATTAAACAAGTACTGAAATACAATTCAGATGAAGAAAAATCACTGAGTGTGGAGAAAGGATGACCGTAGCAAGTCTTGCTCTGTCCAGTCAGGCAGCTCCCAAATAACGACAGAGAGATTTCCTATTAATTATGAAAGCTTGGCCGATAACTAGGCTTGTTCCTCACTAGCTCTTGTAACTTAAATTAATGCATATTCTTATTACTCTACATTCTGCCACGTGGCTTTTACCTCTGTTCCAGTCTGTGTGTCCGACTTGTTCCATGTCTGTCTGGCTTCTCTGCGTCTCTTCTTCCCAGAGTCCTCTCTGCGCCTGGAAGTCCCGTCTATAGCTCCCACTGAGCCATTCAGCTCTTTATTAAGCCAATCAGAAGGCACCTTGGCAAAGATACATCTTCACAGTGTAAAAAAGATTATTCTACAGCAGATAACCATAATTCAAAAGCCGGATACAACAACAGAAAACATGATCTTAAAAAAAAAAAATGTGGCTAGGAAGATGACTTCATTGTAAAGTGCTTTCTGCACAAGCCTGAGGACCTTAGTTTGTATCCCCAGCCCCCACATAAAAGCTAGGCTTAGCAGCATGTATCTGCAATTCCAATGCTAGGAAGACAGAGCATCCATGGCAAGTTGATCTAGCAAAATCTGCAAGCACTGGGTTCAGTGAGAATCCTTGTTTAAAATATATATATATACATATATATATATATATATGAAGAATTGTTGGGGAACACACACAAGTGCAAGTGGGCTGTCACACACATATGAGTATGTACACCTCCCCCCCCACACACACACATATGTGAGTGCCTTAGATACATTTTTTTTCCAAGCCAGAACCATCATGAATAAACTCAAAAGACAGGCTTGGAATGCAGTTCTGTGGAAGAATTTCTAACATGTATGTGGACCTGGAACTCCACCCCCAACACCACAAGGCCATCCTTCCGCCCATCTCAAAAATAAAGCAAGTGATAACTGTGAAGAAAATATTTTCAAAATATATCATAAATAATGGGCGTAGAGTCCTGACAACAAGAAACTCTCAAGTGTAATAGCAGACAGGCAAGAGTGATGTTGCTGTGTGGTGTTTGCAGTGCATGTTAGCACTTCCTGTCCAGCTTCCACTCACTTAAGGAATTAATAGTCAGATCTCAAAAGCAGGAAGGCTGGAATGCTTAGCCATCTACAGACAGATTCCTTCCAAGACTAAGGGTATTTACAGACATAGTGTGAATAAGAACCTCTGTTAAATCTGTACAAATAAAATATGCATACTCTATTGTAAGAAATAGGGATTTTGAGGGTATTTTTTAACTGACATTTTCCCTCCCAGAAGGTTTTTTGTTTTGTTTTGTAGCTTGTAGTCTGCTGGCATTCCCTTTCGTTTTCAGCATTTATTTTAGAATGTAGCTCCCACAAACAATATGTTCCCTCTGTTGGCGAAGATGAGCTGCTAGACACTGGAGCACAGTCATTCCAGCTGTGTGTAGGGCTTTGTGAATTCCTGCCTGGCCTGTGCTCTGGCCCCCTTGTCCTTCCTTCAAAGTACTCCCTGACAGAAGCACTGTTTGGTTTACTACCTTAGACATTTTCCTGCCAGCTAATGTTTGTAAACAGTGAGAGTTCAGCTGTTTTCAGAACCAACAGCAGCAAATACAGGTATTGATCACTTCCCATGTGTCAGCCAGGGTACTTCCCAGCTGCCAGTTATGCAAACCGAGTATGTTCAGAGGCCAAGGGCAACCAGGAGTGAGAAAAGAAACCTTTAGAATGTGTGCCAGCTTTAAACGGTGTTTAGGATTTGTAATCATGTGACCCAATGGGAATAAAAAGACTATCATCCTTTTAGTCACAACTGCATCCTTTGCCACGTGTCCTGGTCATGACTTAGCTTCAGCTGCATGTGTTGCAAGCTGAAGAGTCCCCCTCCCCCCCCAAGTGCTCACCACCATGCTTTTGAGCCTTTTCTGAAGCTTCAGTGACTGAGCCCTGTCACACACAGAGCCGGGGAGGGATGACCCAGAAGGCTTTTCTCAAACCAAGAGGCTGGAGTTGGCTAAAAGTCCCTCTCACTCCCACCCTTCCACAGTGCTCCTCAGAGGGTCCTCGTGGGACTGAGTGTCAATTTCCCACAACGGTAGCTGGCGGAGTAACCCATCCTATAATGTCCTTTCCTTTTGAATTGTTTTATCTCCTTTGCATTCTTATTTTAACTTTCTGAGATTTTTCTTCAGATGAACAATCATGTCCGCAGTGGCCTGCCCTCCCCCGCCCCACATCAAACATCAATCAAGACAATTCTCCCACAGACATTCCCACAGGCCAATCTGATGGAGATGATTCTTCAAAATTTATGTTCCAGTTGACAGCTGAAGCCAATTATGAGGCCAGTTATGACACCAACCCAAGACAGTATTACTCCTGGAAGAATAGAGTCAACTAAAGGAAGAGGTTAAAGTTTCAGTCTCACCAGGCTTCACTACAAGGAAGAATAAAGCTGAGAGACGCAGTCTGTAAACCCATGTAGAAGAGGGTACTGCTGCTGTCTGGAAGATCTGTCCAAGTCAAGATGTTCCGCTCTTAGCCTGTTGTATTTCTATAACGTAATACCCAGTGCTGGGTAATATACAAAGAAGAAGTTTAATTGGCTCACAATTTTGGCAGCTGGAAAGTCCAAATATCATAATACAACTCAGGCTAACACTCAGTATAGGGGCAAAGTGGATGGACACTAGCCACATACCAATACATAGGGCAGCCTCATGTTCGAACAGTCTACACTTTTTAAAAAAATTTTAAATTAGTTTGCACATATGGATAGTTGCCTACATGTATGTTTGTATGCCACAGAAGCCAAAGAGGGCATTGGATCACCTGGGACTAGAATTAGGAGATGGCTGAAAACAGCCAGTGCTCTTAACCACTGAGCCGTCACTCCAGTCCCTAACAACCCACTCTTGCAAGAACTCAGCCCTATGTTGAACTTGACTGGCGTGAGGCAAATCTCATCTCAAAACAGAGATGAAAGGCTGTGCAATGGCTTATCAGGCCTGATGAGCTGCGTCCAATCCTCAGAATCCGCATGGTGGAAGGAGAGAGCCAACCCCCACAAACTGTCCTCTGATCTCAACACTTGTACCGTGGTATATACACTCCCCTCTCCCCGACACACAGTGAATAAATAATCGGAATTTTAGTGGCTTACAGCCTCACTCCAGATTTCATCACCAGAGCAGCTGTAGAAACTGGTGTTTCAACAATCCAAGCTTTGAAACCACAGGTGCTTCATTAGAGAACATTTGAGGGATGAGGCACACTTGAAGACAGTGTGAGAATAAGGCACCACCCAGCCAGAGGGTTTTGTGACTTGGGTTGAAGAGGTAGATGCAGCCATGTGTACAAGACTGATGGGTATTTGAACCAGCTAGAGCTGTTTCTAGAGAGAATTCTGTTAAGCTCAGTGCCCATCTGTACAGGCTAGATTTTGTTTTGTTTTGTTTTGTTTTTTGTTGTTGTTTGTGTTTTGTTTTAGTTTTCGAGACAGGGTTTCTCTGTGTAGTTTTGGTGCCTGTCCTGGATCTCACTCTGTAGACCAGGCTGGCCTCAAACTCTCAGAGATCCACCTGGCTCTGCTTCCCAAGTGCTGCGATTAAAGGTGTGTGTCACCACTGCCCGGCAGGGTGATTTTTGAAACGATTGGTCTAGACTTTGGGCGCGAAACCACATTTGAAACCATTGGGTTAGACTTTTGGTGGGGAACCACAACCCGTCAAACAGGACTGCTCAGCAGGATTATCTAGATATCTTCAAGGGCCATAAACCACAGACTGAGCAAGCCATGGGGAGCAAGTCTGTAAGCAGCACCCTTCTACAGCCCCTGCCTCAGCTCCTGCTTCCACGTTCTTGCCCTGATTGAGTTCTGTCTTGACTTCCATTGGCGATGAAAAGCAAGGAGGAAGTGTAAACCAAATAAACCCTCTGGGCCCCAACCTGCTTTTTGGACATAGTGTGTTGTTAGAGCAATAGAAACTCTATCTAAGATACCATCTAACAGGGAAGAAACTTGAGCATGGTAGCAAAAAAGATACAGAAGAATATCATTTGAGAAACTACTTTGAAATGTATGGTAAGATTGAAACCATGCAAGTTGCGAAAGACAGGAAAAAAGAATGGAAAAAGGAAAATTTTTCATTTCATGCATTTTAATCATCAAGAACCAACTGATAATTGTTTGGAGATATTGCACTATTCATGAGCATAACTGTAAAGTGAGAAAAGCCCTTCTAAACAAGAAATGCAGTATACTGGATCACAAGGAGGCCTTGGGGGGGTGGATTTGGCAACTTTATGGGTGGTGGAGTTAATTTTGGCTGTGTGGGGGGGGGACTTTGGTCAAAGAGTAGACGCTGTTGGTGAAGATGTTGGCAACAGAGGTGGTTATGGAGGAGTGATAATGATACACTTTCTTTTTGGAGGTGATAAAGGAAGCTGTGGTGGTGGTCCTTGTATATGAGTAGAGGAGACTGTCTACGACTGTAGTCGGCCAGGGTACAGAGACTAAGGATTGGGAGAGGAGGAGGACGTGAGAGTTGTTGTGGTAACTCCCGCGCTACCACCACCCGTTTACCATGTCCGAGCCGAGGGGCTGTGGATCGAAAAACAGAGACAAAAGACAGCAGGTCATTCGTGCCAGGGGATGCCGAATGCCATTTATTGAAGGAGGGAACCTTAAATACAGGCTTACAGCACAATGGAGGAACCCCGGAAGGTAGAAGTTCGCTACTGAATATTCTACATTCTTGCATCTAAGCTGTTTACACCAAATGCAGGATACACAAACAAAGAACTTCCCTTAAGCATTCAGGAGGGTGGAGACCAGCAGGGAATCAGCATAAGGAGGACATCAAGGTCAGGCAAGCAGGGCGGCAGTTATCCAACTTGGGAGCTCCAGGGCACTACATATCCCCCCTTTTTACTAAAAAATGAGCTTCTGACTTAGGTTGCATGGGATGTCAGCAGGCTGCCTTACCCGTCATGGAGACACTTGTCCAGGCCACACAAGAGCTCTGTCTTAGGTTGACAAAAAAAATGCCCCCCAGAATTACCCATCTCTGAATACTCATTATCATACAGGCTCAACCACGCGAGCTGCAGGGTTAACTGCTGCCAAAGATCTCAAAGTGGCGCTGGGCTTACAATCTGTGTGACACAGAAAAGACCAACAGAGGTCCTAACCCACCCATAGCCAGTAGGCTAGAGGCAATTGAGCCATTCCCTTCTTTAAGGAGCTTTATGCAAACTGGAGTCCTTGTAAGATGGTATCCCAAAAGCAAATGGAACTTGAGTCTATAAATTTATATAACATTCAAAGCCAATCGAAATGTATATAACTACTGAATTAAATTTATCATGCCCAATAGAATGAAAGAGTACTTAACTATGGTAGCTACTTTTGCTGCCAGGGTCTCCATTGTGCTAGCTGTAGTGAAATGGCAATCCCAGAAACAGTAGCAGCAGTGGCTGCCACAGCAACAACGGCAACAGCAGTGTCAAATTCTCTCCTGGAGCGTGTGAGCATCATTGGTGTCTAACTGCCACAGTCCATTGGTATGGACACAGCTCCAGGAACATGAACCACCAAGGCCCATTTCTTGATCCTAGCACGACTTAAGCTGGCAGATCTGTAAAAGAACAACTAAGAACCATAAAGAAAAAAGACAGACAGAAGACAAAGAGCAGAACTAATGGTCTCATAATGGCTACATTCAGGCTCACAGATTTTAAGGTATCTTCAAAAGGGGTTAGATGAATTTCAGGAGGTCAATAAATGTTACACAGAGCCGCTCCTGAAAAGTAGGTACTACACCAGCTTGAAGAGGGTTGTGAAAATGAAAAGGCTTAGCTGGCATGCTACTGTTAACAAATGAAAGTCAGTGACCTTCAGAGTTATCCTTAATCTCCAAGGTGTCTGGGTGACACGTTCTCAAACATACTTGAAAGAGCAGTTACCATACATTACCTTCTGAAGAATCCAACTGCTTGGCTACAGTTCCTAGGCTTATGTTAATGCTTGCCAAGGCTGGCTGTATTGGGCTCTCAATCCCCATTGGCATCAGAAGGGGAGAGTTTTTCACAAAGGCCCAATACGTCTCTGCCATGCTGGGATTCAGCAGCAGCCACAGGGCACACACAGCGCTCAGGAACCCAAAGAGGAACCTCATTGTCCTGAGGAAAGACACAAACAGAACCCCGGATCCACACCAACACCGGATCGGGTCCCTTCCAAGTGCCAGTAGAAAGATCCTTCCATCGCTCCAGAGGGTGATTTGCAACAGGAGCCCTCCAGTGCTTATCTGCAGCGGATACTCCAGCAGAATCCACCGATAAAAAATTTAAAATGTATAAAACAAGGGAAAGAATAGAATGTGGGGAGGAGAGATGAGCCCCTAGCTCCCCCCTTTTTACTTTAGCAATATATGTTTTTAAGGTACAATGGCAACGTTCTACTATAGCCTGTCCTTGGGGGTTATAACAAATACCAGTCTTATTAGCAATAGAAAAATCTTGGCAGAATTTTGAAAATCCTGTACTGCTGTAGGCAGGACCATTATCAGTCTTTATGCATTTAGGCACTCCCATATAAGCAAAGGCATGAAGACAATGATTCTTTACATCCTTAACCTTTTCCCCTGAATGGGCAGAGGCAAAAATTAAAGAGGAATATGTATCAATAGACACATGGACATATTGTAATTTTCCAAAGGAAGGTACATGTGTGACATCCATCTGCCACACATGATTAGGTAAAAGTCCTCGGGGATTAACTCCCAAATGAGGAACAGGTAAAAATTCAGCACAAAGAGGGCATGAGTTAACTATCTGGATGGCTTGTTCCCAGGTTATGCCCATGTGATAACGAAGAGATCCAGCATTAAGATGATAACATTGATGCAACAGAGTAGCCTTTTCAAAGGTAGAACAAATTAATGTGACAGCCATAGGAGTAATGGCATCAGCCCTCTGATGACCTTCACTTAGAGGTCCAGGTGATTGGGTATGAGCTCTAATATGGCCCACATAAAGGTTATGTGAGCGGGACCATGTGAGTCCTTGCACTTGCAACAAATATTCATGAATGGAGAAATGGATGGTATGTAGGCTGTTGTCTCCAAAGGCATAATTCCATGTGTCACCTATTGGCTATCAGTATAAATATTTACACACTCATCAGAAAACATCTGTAAAGCAAGCAACAGTGCCTGTACCTCCACCATCTGGGCAGAAGTGCCCTGGACTTTCATTTTTTTCACTGTTACCAGAAACTACCACAGCAAAACCACGTGATGTGCCATCAGTAAATACTACACGGGCCTGAGGAATAGGAGTCATCTGTACTGTCTTGGGAAATATGACAGGGTGCAATTTAAAAAATTGACATACATCATTGGAGGGGTAGTGAGTATCAAACTGACCCTGCATGGAGCATGTCAGTATGGTCCAATCATTATCATTAGCTTGCAACCATGCTATTTGAGACTGGGTGTATGGGGTCACCACAATATCTGGCTCCTTACCAAAAGTTTGAACATTGATCTTGATTCCCTTAAATATAATCTGAGCAATAGCCTGAGGATAAGGAGTAATGGTTTTCGCTGGAGAAGCTGAGGAATGTACCCATAGAATAGGACCTGATTGCCAAAACACTCCAGTAGGTGAATGAGTAAAACAAAATATCAAATACAATAAGGGAGAAAAAAGATCTATATACTGTACGTGAGCCTGTTCCAAGGCCTCGTGCACACGTTGTAGGGCTGTACGCCCTTCAGCTATTAATTCTCGGGGAGATAAAGGGTCAGGGTTGCCCTTTAAGACATCATACAAGGGCCGAAGCTGACCTGTTGGAATCTTTAAAGTGGACTGAAGCCATTGAATATCTCCCAGAAATGTTTGGAAATCATTAAGTGTGCGTAGCTGATCTGTAGGCAGAGTAATCTTTTGTGGACGTATGCCTGTGCGTAACAATTCATGACCTAAGTAATGATAGGGAAAAGATACCTGCACCTTTTCTGGGGCTATTTGTAAATTATCCAGGCTAAGAACATCTTGTAATTTAGAAAAGGCATCAAAAACAAGTCTTTTATCTTTAGCAGCCAATAAATTATCCATATAAGTCAATCACAATTAAATGCCAATATTTAGGAATTGCCACAGGGGCAGGCAAACCAGGCTGTGTTGCTCCTATGAGAAGCATGGTTTTATTTACAGCTCTAAGATCTTGTAATAGCCTCCATTTTCCTGACTTTTTCTAGAGGCCTGTTGGGATCTCAGGATTCTTGTGAAATTTTAGATATATCCAGCATCAGAATCCAATAATCTTTCAGTCTCAATCCCATATAATTTTATTTTTAATTTAGGCTGTTTATCATTGATAACTGTTTATCAAACACCTTTTCTCCTGAACTTCCAAACAGTTCTACATGTAGGCACCATGTTGCATTTAAAATATGAAAGCAAATAATAATTGAGCAATTCTATCACCAGCTTCTATTTCTATGGTCCTTTTTATATATGCCAATTATAAAAGCATTAAATGCAATCTCTATAGCATTTGAAGAGGTAACTTTAGGCAATACTCTTGAGTATGTTTATAAAATCTTAAAAAGAGGATCTTTCTTTATAGATTCCAAGTAACACATTAATGCAAAAAGCCAATTATTAACAATGTTGACCAAACAATTTATCTGTATTTTATTTATTGAAGAAATAATTTTGTAACCTCTTTATCAGTAACAGATTATTTTTTATGGGTTTATCTTAGCAACATTATTTAAAAAGCTAACAACCCAATCCATTTCAGGTGTTATATTTCTATAGCATTAAACCAAGAATTTCTAGAAAGCAACTTAAAGAGCAGAGCCAAATTTTCAGTAATGACCAACAGACAAGAGCATACCTAATATATAGATCAAAATTATGAATCCTGTTCCTTTAGCTTATCTACCATGAGAACCAACCATTCATCCAAACATTTATTAAGACAATCAAAAGAACATAACATCCTTTATGCAATGAATGATTAATATCCCTGGAAATTCAAACAGCATTGACTTAGCATTCCATCCATGTCCTGACCGAAACCTTTTTCAGCAGAAGTTGTTGGGCCTCTTTAAACTTTTAGTGCCTGTCTTGCTTGGCATGGGCTTCGGCTTTGGCTCCACAGGGTGCTTGGGCTCTAGTGCCAGCGCCTGCTGCTCTGAGCCATCTCTCATGCCATCACAAGTGCCTTTGTCCACCACAGGCACATGCACTTCCATTTAAACTTCCTCTTACTCCCATGAAGGGACTATCTAATATTGAGTTATTCCCACCATAAGGGAAAAACAGAAAAACATTTCCCACGAAGGGATCCTAAATATTGAACTATTCCCACTCTGAGGGAAAAATAGACAACAAAATTTTAAGCTCTCGGCTTGCTTGTTTGTTCAGCCAGCAGCAGTGAGGCCCACCTGCCGACTCCCTGTAATTCAGGTGCTGCTGCTGTGCTATCCTGAAACTTCTATATCGGAAAGAGCCCTTTCTTTCTCCATCGCCACTGGGAAGAGGCTTTTCTCTTTCCTTCATCCTTCCTCTACAAGGCCCCAAAATCTTTAGGCCTAGTTTCAAAAAATTTTCCCCTTTTTACTGGGAAAATCCTTTATACTTGATTAAAATGATCTCCCTTTTCTAATGGGAAATTTCCTTTCCTTCCCTCTTCTCTATTGGGAAGGTTTTCTTTTTTATTTTAAATCTTTAGCCGTCTTGCTCTTTCTTACCTTTGGTGCCTTCCTGCTTCAACAGTCCAATTAACTAACTGTGAGCTACCTGCACCCATTTCAATTCACCCTTATCTTCTTTTTTCTTTAAATTGCTGGCGCCAGACTTACCTGGGTGTCCATCAGCTCTTCCCTTCTTTCTCGGATCTCGGTGGAACCTCCATTTGTTGCGGTAGCGCCCGCGCTACCACCACCTGTTTACCATGTCCGAGCCGAGGGGCTGTGGATTGAAAAACAGAGACAAAAGACAACAGGTAATTCGTGCCAGGGGATGCCGAATGCCATTTATTGAAGGAGGGAACCTTAAATACAGGCTTACAGCACAATGGAGGAACCCCGGAGGGTAGAAGTTCGCTACTGAATATTCTACATTCTTGCATCTAAGCTGTTTACACCAAATGCAGGATACACAAACAAAGAACTTCCCTTAAGCATTCAGGAGGGTGGAGACCAGCAGGGAATCAGCATAGGGAGGACATCAAGGTCAAGGTCAGGCAAGCAGGGCGGCAGTTACCCAACTTGGGAGTTCCAGGGCACTACAAGAGTTACAATAAAGGAGGAAATTCTGGTGTGGTAGTGGCTACACTGCATTTGGAAATTATAGTGCACAAAAGCAATTACATAATGGACTCAGGAAGGGGGCAGTGTTGGAGGAGGACACTCTGGCAGCCCCTGTGGTAGTGGCTATGGATCTGGTGGTCTATGTGGTGGGTATTGTAGCAAAGAGTTTTTAAACTATTAGCAAAGGTCTACAGTGTGCAGGAGAGAGGGGGTTGTCAGGAGAACTGCAGGTCACTTTAAGGCCGTCCTCCCAAATGTAAAAGTCTGCCACAGAAGAAGCCATGAGTTATAGGAAAGTAACTGTCACTGAAAACAGGAAACTCTCCTGGCTCAGGACTGTCTGTCCACAGTCTGCAAAACGTTCAGTTACAGGCTGGAGAGATGGCTCAGAGGTTAAGAGCACTGACTGTTCTCCAGAGTTCAATTCCCAGAAACCACATGGTGGCTCACAACCGTGTGTGTAATGAAATCTAACGTACTCTTCTGGTGTGCAGGCATGCGTGCAGACAGAACACTGTCTACATAATCAATCAATCAATCAATCAATCAATAAATCTTTAAAAAAAGAATTAAAAAGGAAGTGCAGCTACTGTCTAAGACAATTGTAGTGTAAATTAGATGTACATTTCTGTTGAGGCCTTTTTCATTATATTAAATATAGTAGCCTATAAATTATGGTAGTGCTACCACAAATTTAAAAAAAAATAGGAATTTTTCACTTTAAAAGAAAAAAAGAAAGAAAGAAAGAACTCAGTCCTGTGAAAATTGATTGATCCTGTCCAGAGGCAATGATTATGACTATTGGGTCATCTCCTACCTTGTCCTGGTAAATACTTGGCTTGACAAGAAAGTTTTAACTCATTGTTTTCCCCAAGAAGGGTAAAGTTAGCTTTAGGATGCTATGCAGCCACTAGGGTTATTTTTTGAAGAACAGCTCCTAACATCCTCCCATTGAAATGACTAAGTCAGAAAAGTGCAAAGTGATGGGGGTGGATAAAATTTCTAGGGATGAGAAGACTCTTGGTGCCTACTAGGACCCAAAGGCACGGGCTTTTCGAGCCTCGGAACGTGCAGCTTGAGTTCAATCAGCTTGGGCAGACTGATGTGTAAAGAACAAAGTCCTTCCCTGGGAGGAAACCTCACCCATGTAAGGACATTCAGACTGTGGTCAGCTCATGGGGCAGGATCACATTAGCACCAAGAACATGGTATTGGCAAAAGGAATCTGTATCATACAAAAATTCAAACCTACAAATCGCTCAAAAAGTTTCTGCCACTCATTCATCTGATCACACCGGTGCCAGAGAGAAACAATGGATGAGGACAGAGGACAGTGATGCCTTTTATTCGATTCTTTTTTTTTTTTTCTGTTTTTTTCGAGACAGGGTTTCTCTGTGTAGCTTTGCGCCTTTCCTGGAACTCGCTTTGGAGACCAGGCTGGCCTCAAACTCACAGAGATCCGCTGCCTCTGCCTCCTGAGTGCCGGGATTAAAGGCATGTGCCGCCGCCACCACCACCCGGCTTTTTTTTTTTCTTTTTTTTTTAGCTGAGGATCGAACCCAGGGCCTTGCGCTTGCTAGGCAAGCGCTCTACCACTGAGCTAAATCCCCAACCTATTGATTCTTAACTGTGAGAGCCTTTTATTAGTTTCTTGGATGAATACCTTGTGTTAGAACATGTGTAACATTATACATTTTTAGTATATTTAGCTTAAAGTCAATTCTAGATGTTAAGGACATTTCAGACTAGAACTTATAACAGTTCTTTGATATTAGATTTATCTTTATTTATTATTATTATTATTTTGGTTTTTCAAGACAGGGTCTCAAATCTTGACAGTAAAATTATTTCACGAATTCTCCCTTTAGCACCAGTGACTCTATTGGTTGCTTAGTGTGTATTTACCCACCATGAAGATAGCATGGGAGATATGGAAATGGACAGTCCTTGGGTTTGGATCTGGACACCTCACAGCCAACGATAAATATTATTCCTCCCTCCCCAGAGCTTCCTGGTTGTTAAATGTAGTTCAGGTCATTGAGACAGGAACTGAGGAGGGAGCTGACTCAGGGGAGGGCTCTGGGGTGCCTGCCCTGTTCGCTGTTACTTTCTTTCTTGCAAGAAGACTGAAACGCACATATGAAGAAGGCTGGGGCGCCAGTTGCTAGCTAGCAATTCAAGGTGACCACTGATGGCGACATATCCTGTTTGTGACTCCATGACGACCTGCCCAGAGCAGGTCTCTGTCTTTTCCCATTGCAGTCAGCTTTGCTGTCAGAAATCAGCTGCCCTCAGGGGCCTGTCTGACTCTGCCTGCACAGAGAACCACCCAGGCTGGGTGAACGCAGAAGATGGGGCCAGGAAGGAGCGCCCGGAGCTTCCCAGCTAAGATTAGATTATCTTTTACCCAAAAAGCTATCAATGCTTACCTTGTTTGTGCTATTTTTATTTGAGTTTCTCTGTTTCTATTTAGCCAAATTCCTTACAATTTGCAATTGATATAAATTGGGCCTTGTACATTTGTACCTACCTATAACAATAATCCTGTGTTAAAACATTTTTTTTTCACCCGTGTATTGCCCTAAGTGATTGAATCCTCTTTTAACTTCTCTCTCAGTGCAGTTGCTCAGGAAAACCCGAGGCAAGTCCCCTTGGGCCATTATGAATCTGTCTCCTTTCACTTTTGCTTGGTAAGATCATATCTAGCTCTTTACAAGCGCTTCTGGATTCTGCGGGCCCCTATTTCTTCCTGGCCTCCCTCCTAACTGATTATTCTATCAGGAGCTTTTATGAAGCTGGAACCTGGCTGAGCCAGCAGGAGAGAGGCTGGGTTAGAAAGGATGAAGGTTAATAAACGACTCTTTGCAAAATAGCTACCTAAAGCCTTTAAATGCCTCACTCCAATCATCCAGTGGAACCAGGCAGGACAAAGTTGCCAGCAAAGGAGAAGTGATGGTCATATTTGGGTCAAAATTAGTTTTTCTTTGTTTTGTCTTTGATTTCTATTTCATTAACTCCTGCTGAGGCAGGAGGATATTGAGACCAGCCTGGGTTATTGGTAAGGTCCCTGTTCAAAAAACAACACAACACAAAACAGGCTCAGGAATGGATACTCATATCCAACCCTACACATGCCACTTGCATGTTGTATAAGAACATAAGAAGGGCTGGAGCGATGGCTCAGAGGTTAAGAGCACCGGCTGCTCTTCCAGAGGTCCTGAGTTCAATTCCCAGCACCCACATGGTGGCTCACAGCCATCTGTAATGAGATCTGGCGCCCTCTTCTGTATACATAATAATAATAAATAAATAAATCTTTAAAAAAAAAGGTAAGAAAAAAAGAACATAAGAAAATTAATACTGCAGGCTACATGCACCCCCCAAATAGCTATGAATGCAACCCAATTTAAAATTGTAAACTTACTTAATATTACAGGATTTGTTATTTTTAGTGATTTTTTTATTGCATAATTTTTAGTAGACAACAACTTCATGTCACAATGTCAAAACTTTGAACTTACCACTTTCAAAGAAAAAAAAAAATCCAAGACAGTTTGTATCTGCTCCCCAACATTCTCCAGAGATTAAAGGAAGATGAGGCAGGAAGCTAGGGGAAGCAGTGACCAGTGAAACTGGACGGGGCAGCAGAGGTCTCTGTAGCACCCTCTTGTAGAGGTTTTTGCTCCCCCTTTTCTTCTCCTGAGGCAGGGTCTTATGTAGTAGCCCACCCTGGTCTCAGACTTGCTGTGGATAATCTTGAACTTCTGATCTTCCTCCCTCTTCACCCCAGAGTGCGGGGATTACAGGCACGCACCACCACACCCCGATTATTTTCCCCCTTAACTTAAAGAAAGGTGCCATCGGTAGATTTCAGATGGGGAAATTTTAAAATCCAGGAGGCAGAACGTTTAGTGTTGCTAGCGAAGAGCACTAGGTGAGAATTTTAGCCCCCACAAGAAGGAAATGACACATTCAGAGAGTGTCTGTTAACCTCCCTGTGATTTCCCCACCTTTCATTTATTTCTTTAAGTTACACTTACTTATTTCCTTGTGTGTGTTCAGACCACAGCACAGGTGTAGGAGTCAGAGGAAAACTTGTGAGTCAGCTCTCTCATTCCCCCACATAGCTCCTGGGGCTTGAACTCGGGTCTTCAGACACGGTAGCAGCCATGTTTGTTTGAGCTATTTTGCAGACCTGCTTACCTGTTCAATCTCTTGTCTTCCATAGTTCTCCATTTCTCTCTGTCTCTTTCTCTTCCCCTCTCTCCCAGTGCTGAGGACTGAACCCTGGTTCTGGGTCATGCATATAATAAACAAGCATTTTATCACTAAACCACACATCCCAAACTACTTTGTATATAAATACTCTAAGTTTCTGCCTATTCAGATCTTCTTTTCTGTATTTATGCCATTCCATGCTTATGCTCATAGTTTTTCCTTTAGTACCTGGAATAACTTTCAATCCACTTCCTCCCCACTTTCCTTTCCTTCTTCTTTTTTTTCTTTTTTCGAGACAGGGTTTCTCTGTGTACCTTTGCGCCTTTCCTGGAACTCACTTTGTAGACCAGGCTGGCCTCGAACTCACAGAGATCCGCCTGGCTCTCCCTCCCGAGTGCTGGGATTAAAGGCGTGCGCCACCACCACCACCACTCGGACTTCCCCACTTTTCCAAACATAACCCAAATGATTTTCCAGGAGCCCTATGCATACCTCATATAGAATACTTACCACAATACCAGAAAATGGTGGATGATTTGAAAGCTTCCTTTTTAAACTCTATAATTTGAAGACCTAATCTCATAAGTCTTTGGTAAATATTTCTTGATCTTCAGCAGGACTGTTCATCTATTATAATATCTATTCAAAATTAAATGTGACCAGTCACATATTACTATATATACTATTACCATATACTATAGATACTATTACTATACATATTACTTACAATGCTTTATTTGAAAAAATTACGAAGAGATTTGAAATAAATAGTATCCTGCAGGACAAAGAGTGAGAGAAAACTGCCCAAGGCTAGACTACATAAACTCGAATGCAGCTGGGATCTATGACAGGAAACAAGCACAACTCTCCAGCGATTCTGTTGAAACCTCTTGTGACGGACCATCAGAAGCTTGGACAATCAGCAATACCATACAAGATGTACTAGCACCAAGTAGTACACCTTATGTAACACAGAGGAGTGCAGTGGGGTCAGTGTGTGCGCCTGGGAGCCAGCTTCCAAAGGTCGCAGTTCACTTTGGCTATTTCTGAGAACTCAGGCAGGCTGCTTGGATGGCCTCTTCCTGAAGTTTGGCCACTTGTAAAGTACAGGTTCTGCTAATGTTCTCACAGCACAGCTAAGGGAGTTCACGTGTACAGCAAAGGCACGTTCAACAGTTAGCGGAGGCGGGGGTGGGGGGGTGGGGGTGGGTGGGGGGGTGGGTGGGGTGGGGAGAGAGCACGAAAGAGAGAGAATGGAGCATGGTGGTGCCGGCCAGTAAACCACCTCTGCAAGAGGCGGAGTTCAAGGTCACCCTCAGCTACACAGACAGCTTGAGGCCGGTCTGAGCTGCATGAGTCGCCTGTCTCAAACACAGATACATGTAGAGAAATATAATTTGTGTTGTTATAAACAAATAATAATTGTTGCTATTGCTACAATTCCACGACCCATGCCAAAAATCCAATTTGTAAAGCACGAATTCAGTTAGACAAACTAATAGTTCTTTTGGAATACATTCTGAAACTAATACTGATTGAGATTGTTTTAAGAATGTAAAATGAGCACTGGGCGGTGGTGGCACACGCCTTTAATCCCAGCACTCGGGAGGCAGAGCCAGGTGGATCTCTGTGAGTTCGAGGCCAGCCTGGGCTACCAAGTGAGTTCCAGGAAAGGTACAAAGCTACAGAGGAAAAAAACAAAAACAAAAACAAAATAAAAACAAACAACAAAAATTTAAAATGAGACAGAATTCTATTGCTTTTTTTCTGTGTTGGAGCACAAGCCCAAACCCAGGGCTCATGTGCATTGGCATTCTTGAACAGAAATTGAGAACAAAAGTTTTCAAACCTCATTTTGTCTTTTGCTGAAACAGCTCTGTAATCCTTTCAGGGAATTTTAAACAAATTCTGGTTTTTATGTAACCCAGGATGGCCTCCATCTCATGGTCCCCCTTCCCTTAATTTCTCAGTGCTCGAGTTACAGGCATGCACCACCACATCTGACTTGAACTTTGTATCAGTAGCAATCTGTACAACCTGTAATGAGATATAGACCTTCACACTTTTAAAATCAAAGAATATGACAGGGTTTCTAGGTTCCTGGACTTATCTATGCCTTGACTTCTTTTCCTTTCCTGTCTTTCTCCCAATAAATACCCCCTTTTAAGAGGTTCTTTTTCATTTATTTTTATTTATTTATTTATTTTTGAGGTGAGGATCAAACCCAGGGCCTTGCACTTGCTAGGCAAGCGCTCTACCACTGAGCTAAATCCCCAATTCTTTTTTAAAAAAAGATTGATTTATTTATTATGTATACAGAAGAGGGCGCCAGACCTCATTACAGATGGTTGTGAGCCACCATGTGGGTGCTGGGAATTGAACTCAGGACTCCTGGAAGAGCAGTCAGTGCTCTTAACCTCTGAGCCATCTCTCCAGTCCCCTAAGGTGTTCTTAATTAATATTGCCATCTTGGGCCAATTCTCTCCAATTTTCTTCGCTTCGGCAGGTACCACTTGCGTTGTGTTTGCTGTTTACTTTCAGCCCTAACCACCATTCACTGTACATAAGGAATTTTTCAACGTGTTTGGTAAAGATATGAACAAAGGTTATATCCTGGGGCAGTGGAAGGGAACCCAAGCACCTCGAGCTTTAGATGTAGAATGAAATCTTAGTTTTCCAATCACTTCAAGTTGATTAACATCTTTGTGTGAAACGGGAACAATCCCTACTTTATAACAATTATGCAACTCTAATGAGATACTCTTTTTAGTTTATTAAAAGTACTACTGAGTATATAGTATATACTGTTTCAAAATGTAGGGTCTTAAAATTTGAGTTAAGGGAGCTGATCAGTTAAGAACACTGTCAATTCTTCCAGAGGATCAACATTCAGTTTCCAGCACCTACATAGCATCCTGTGTAACTCCAGTTCCAGAGGATCCCACGCCCTCTTCTGGCCTCCCTGGGCACTGCGCTGCACATGCAAGTGAAAGGCCCCCTCATGCATAGTGTGTGTGTGTGTGTGTGTGTGTGTGTGTGTGTGTGTGTAAAAGAAAAGCAGTTACATACCAATTACTCTCCTTAAGAAGTTTCCACATAAAATAGTAAAACAAGTCATAGATTATTATGGAAATGTTATGGGCGTTCCAAGGAGAGGCAGAGAGAAATGACATACGCTTGAGAGAATCAGGAAAGGAGGTGGCGCATGAATGATCCTCGGGGTATAATTAGGATTTCAAAATTTAAAGTGGGTAGGTATATCCGGGTTAAAATAGGACCACAAACAGGGGGTGTCAAGAGATTCCGTACAATCGAAGGACCAAGTTACTTTAGGCTGAAACACAGGGAGGGCTGGGTCTCTGAAGGGAGGAAATGTGGGGTGGGGTCATACTGGCAGTGTCAGGTTCTTGGTAGGCAAGAAGGCTGGTGATTTAGGAGCAGGTCTATGGCATAAGAGGATTGCTGCAGCAGACATGCCAGAAGCACTGGAAGGTGTAAGCGCCTAGGAGTGGGAAGACCAGTTCGGATAGGCTAGTGCAGATGATAAAGGCCTGCAGCCAGGAGAGCAGAGGCAATTCAGAGAGGACCCAGGGGAGGGACGCTTCAGCAAGAATCCAGAGTGCGACAGGAGACCTAGATAGCCAGAGCCACTGGGGATGATGGGTAAGTCGCGGGGGAGAGGGGGTAGTCCCTGGATGATGCCACGTTTCTTCCTTTCTTCAAATGAAGGACCATATACGTGCCCCAGGGATGCAGATCCACACACAGCCATGAGGATAACTTTCGTAGTGATTTTACCCCCCTTCCACTGTTTATGTGGGTTTGGGGGGACTGAACTTGGGTCTAAGGTTTGTGGGACAAGCGCTGTCACCCTCGGAGCCATCCCACCACCCCTCACGTTTTATTTTTTAAATCCCCTCGCCCCCAGAGCTCTATTACTTCTTCCAGATCTCTGTGCTAACTGGGCCTTTCCTCCTTCTCAACCTGGCTCCGCGTTCATTCCCACGCTCCAGCTCTGACACCGTGGCCTCCCACGGGAAGAGGCCCCGGCAGGTCAGATTCCGAGGCCGGGGCACTCCACCCGCGGGATCCCCTGCCGCCGGGCGGGCGGGCGGGCGGGCGGGCGGGCGGCGTCCTTGCGGGCGCCCCCCACTCCATCCCCACGGCTCAGGAGCCAATAGGAAGGCGGCGATGCTGGGACTCGGCCGGCTATTGGTTGGCTCGGCCGTGGTGAGAGATGGTGCGGTGCCCGTTCTCCGCCCGGGTGCGAGCCGTGGGCGGTTGTTAAGGCGACCGTCCGTGACGCAGCCCGTCAGGCTGAGCAGCCGCCCGACGATTGGCTAGGCGATCGGACGATCCTTCCTTATTGGCGGCCGGCTGGCGGCCCCCGGAGCGTGCGTCAGCGCAGTTCCTTCCGCCCGAGGCTCCGTTGGCTGGAGACGGCGGCTGGGCCGGCTTGGTGTCCTCCATTGAGATCCGGAGGTGAGCGGGCTGACTCCGGGGACCGGCCCCGGCAGCGGCCGCGGGGCTGGCGGGCGGCGGGTCTCGCGCTCCGCCAGGGCCCGCGAGGCGCCTGTGGACCGAACGGGCCGCGAGGAGACGTCCTGGAGGCCGGGCGGTGTGGCCTGGGCCACCCGTGGGCCGGCTAGGCCCCAGGGCCAGTGCAGCAGCCCGGCGTCCGTGGGTCCAGTCCCGAGGGCGATGTGCCGCTGACCGGGCGGTCACGCTCATCCGGGTAGAACGAGTGTCAGGCGGGAGGGGCGACAGCGGGAGCGGATGTTCATGGAGCCCTAGGAGACAAGTGTTCACGCCCAGGCGTTGCCATGCGGCAGGACCTTTCTTTAAAGTGATGGAGAAAGGCCTGATGTAGGCTGCAGATCGACCCCAAGCCGGGATCCGCGTGGACACGGCAGGTTATGGCCCCTCTTAATGGGCCAGGAGGATGCGAGGTCAGTGCAGGCAAAGCTAGCCCTCCAAAGCCTGTCCGTCTGCCTGTAGGTCTCGGCTTCTCTTAAGGGGCGTAGGCTCGTGGATACTGATGTCCTTACCTTGCACCCCTTTTGGAATTATTTGAATGAGGAAGACGGGACCTTCGAGGTTCCCAAGTTAAACAATAGACTTCTGAGATAGGAAGAGGTTAATGTATTCCATCTGGAGTAATCATATGGAATATTTCCTTGCTTGAGCATGTGCCTTTTTGGACTAGGTCCTGTAAAGCCATAAGAAACGTTTGTTTCTAATGGCTTTACCATTAAGTCTTTATGTACAATTAGAGCATCTCACAAAGTAGGGAATATGCCTTCTTGTTTACTTTGAATTTATTATTATTATTTTTTTTTTAAATTTAGGGCAAAGACTTGGATATACTGTGAGGTTGGACTGCAGTTTGTGGGCTTGCTTTGTTGTAGTGCCTTTCTAGAATTCGATACGTTTGTCAGAAAGCAGACATGGAAATTAGTACGTGAATAGTAGAAAGAAGTCATGCATGAACTATCAGATTAACATGAAAACTTGTGTGGACGTCACAGCTATTTCAAGGAAAAGTGTGAGTCTGTGGGGGAATGTGGCACATATGCACACCCTATTATATACTTGTCTAATTTGTAGACTACGAGCTCTATTCTGGGATTGGTATCTGTGCCGTTAAACCCATATGAAATTGCTGGTATCTGGAATTGGACTATTTTTAACTCACAAAATAGTAGTTCTCAAGAGTTCCACTTAATGGCTTTGGTCAGAGAACTTCAAAATGAGGAGATGGACTTACAAAGGGGTGATGTATAATGAGGTTGGGTGTTGAACCTGTTTTCTAGTGCATGATGGTGGTGATGATCTTGTGTGGTGATTGGTAGGTTAAGAAAGTACAATGTTACATCCGATTGGAATTCAAAGTAACCGCGGTATAGATTAGGGGTCTTACCCTCAAAGGGACAACATGCATATAATTAATTCACTTGAGGTCAGTGTGGATACTATACAATCAAAGATTGGAATGTGTGACACAGGCAGAATGCTGGATGGACTGGAAGAATCAGAGAATCCTTTCTGTAAATGGCAGTGCTGAATGGGTCTAGTCCTAGATAGGATTAGAATTTAAGAATTCCAGTAAATTTAGCCAGGCTATGGTGTTTCACACGTTCCAGTCCAGCCTGGTCTACAGAGTGAGTTCCAGGACAGCCAGAGCTGTTACACAGAGGAACCCTGTCTCGAAAAAAAAGAAAAGAAAAGAAAAAAAGAATTCCGGTAATTTTAAAATTTTAAACCTTTGAAGAGTCTGTGAAATGTTTGCTGTATACTTTATTTGGCTAAGTAGGCGATTGTCTCTTATGTGGCTTGTTTTAGGTAAGTTATTGCATTATTGCAATGCAGCCCAAAAGCTATTCTCTGAGCTTTTATGAACTGCCACACAGCCCCTCTGCTGTCGCTTGTAATGGACTCTGTCCTGCAGATGCTTTGCATGGTCACAGAAGTGGGCGGGTGCTCCTGAGAGGAGGGAGTTTATAATTGTGGTTACTGCTGACACACCTTGGTAACATGCTCAGTTTGTATTTCCAGGTGGGTGGGGTTCTCTGTGTTTGGATTGGTGACAGGATTTTCTGTAATCTCCCCTCCCCCTAATATCAAAAATAGGAATTGACACCTAGCAGGGAAAAGTAGCATTGGCAGTGCTCCAGGAAATCAGATGAATGAAGAATCTGATGTGCCTAATGGAATACAGTTGGAGGTTTGGGGTTACTAATTTGTAATCTATTTGGGGCCTTCCTGATAGCAACTCAGATTTTAATTCAGCAAAATCAACTTTGATGGTGATGAATAATAATAGGGAAGAATATTCAAGCATTTGGTCATGAAGGGTGGAGAATTTGATAAGTCACTTTTTTTTTTTTTTTTTTCCAAGACAGGTTTTCTCTGTGTAGCTTTGCACCTTTCCTGGAACTCACTCTGTAGCCCAAGCTGGCCTCGAACTCACAGAGATTCGCCTGCCTCTCTCTCCTGAGTGCTGGGATTAAAGGCGTGGGCCATCACCGCCCAGCAGATAGGTTGCTTTCTTAAGGACTTAGATATGAAACTAATTTACCTTCTCAGATCTTGAAGCCAATTCTTCAGGCTAGTTTGCAGTATTTTAGTTTTTGATTTTAAGGAGAGACCATATGAGAAAAGCCAGTGGACATGTCTAAAGTTTTCAGATTTTAAATCCAGGCCCTGGATAAAAGTATTTTGTAGTTGTAGGTTTTCAGGTATTTATTGATCAGTGCAAGATGCTAGAAAAGCAAATGGTAAAGTTCATTATGAAGACTGAAAACATGAATAAATCCAGACAAAGCCTGCTACATCTTTATGCCTTACTAATAATCGCTGTCTTTTCAAAATTGAGACCCCCACAGTAAGAAACACACATTCCAGTGGGACTGTCATAAATAATTTCATGATACATGAATTTGTGTAGTACTCATCCATGCTTCCTGTTTTATCCAGAAACTGCTTTGATGTTATTTTCTATTTTTAATTAATTAAAACTGTTCTTATTGACAAAATTGATTTCATGATTGAATTAATGTGTTGTGACCACCTTGAAAATCAGTTATACTGGCATGTCTGGTATGATTGAAACGTAGAGGGGAAAATGGAGCGTTTTAGTTAGAGATAATTGCTAATTGGCTTCATTCCTGAAATGAAGCCAAGCCCCTCTCTTTCTTAACCCCCCCTTACATTATTGCCTTCTTTTACTAAATTTGTGTTTTCTGTCACCAGTAGATAGGTCGATTTCTTTTTTCTCTTTCTTTCTTTTTTTTTTTTTTTGTTTTTTTTCAAGACAGGGTTTCTCTGTGTAGCTTTGCACCTTTCCTGGATCTCACTCTGTAGGCCAGGCTGGCCTCGAACTCACACAGATCCGCCTGCCTCTGCCCCTGGAGTGCTGGGATTAAAGGCGTGCACCCCCCCCCCCCCCAGCAGATAGGTTGCTTTCTTAATGAATATGTTTGAAGTCTTTCTGACAATCAGTGGGCTCAGTTGTTGGTTTTCTTTTGCACTAAATTGTTTGTGTGCACTTGTGTGTGCCATGGTATGAGGGTGAGGTCACGGTACAACCTGCAGTGTGAGGAACAGCGAGGCTTAAGTGTGGCTACATTTGCCCACTGAGTCACCTCACCGACCCTAGTTTTTAAATCTTAATTGTGAGTGATTTTATGGGCAGTAGTCTTCATTGTGTGTGTTAGTTTTTCTGTACGAAATGAAGCTTACAAGTATGTCTGTTGGCTTTAGTGGCCTTGTGAGGTTACTCTTCAAATAGGAATGTCAAAATTATTAATTGGCCAGCAAACATGGAAGAGTGGTAGTCATTAGCTCAGATCGTCTTGCTGTTATTTGGTTGAGAATCCTCTTGTCAGGCAAGGAGTTGTTAGTTGTTTTGTTTTGTTTTGTCCAACAGAGGGCCTTTCCCTGAGCTGTGTCTTCCCCCTTGTGGGTCTTTCTGCATGATAAGGACACACATTTTAGCTAGCCATCTACTTCTACTGACTCTCCAGTCTTGGCTAGCTGTAAGTTTAGGAGCCTTCCACATCTAACACATTTAAATTGGTCTTCTAGCCCTGTAGTTTGTTTGCTGGGAGAAAAGCAGCCATCGTAGCAAACTGCAGACCTCCTTTTTACTAACTGAAGCGTCTGTCAGAAAAGGCTTCTAGAGACAGGCACCTTAGGGAAGTTGGTCAGACGTCGTGCCAGGGCTGTCCTGCCTGCTTTATGTTTATAGAATGAAATAGTGGTATAGGGTCGTACTTAGAAATCCCCATGATTTATGGCAAGAGATCAGTAAGCAGCTTCTTAATGCTACCTTTGTTTAAGCGTGTGGACGGTGAAGAGGGTGTTTATGGGTTTTCTATTTGAGTAACTAGAAAATATGAATAGTTGCTTCTCTCGCGTTTGCTTTTGCTTTATTTCCCTTGACTCACATAATTACTTACTTTTAAAGAAGCAATTGCATATAAGTTGGTTGCCAGTGGGTAATAAAAGATTTAAGTGTTTGAAGAAGTAACAGGAGTCGTTTTAATAGAATATTACAATTACTTCCCGGAATTATTTGAACACTGAAATAGTTCTATGTGTAAGATACTGCACACAGGGCTTACCGCATCCTTTTGTTTTCCTGAAAGTGAGTTGTATGCTGACTGTTCATCCATGGTGTTCCCTCAGGATCCAAAGACCGTGTAGCTACAATGTTGTCAAGACTTTTCCGTATGCATGGCCTCTTCGTGGCCTCCCATCCCTGGGAAGTTATTGTGGGAACAGTAACACTGACCATCTGTATGATGTCCATGAACATGTTTACTGGCAACAACAAGATCTGTGGTTGGAATTATGAGTGCCCCAAATTTGAAGAGGTTAGTGAGATTACTTTGATTTTGACTAAAGTAAATTACATTACAATTTCTAAAGATGTCTCCTTTTTAGAGAACATATAAGCAAAAAGAGTTCTGAGTAGTTTTCTCTAGTGGGCTTACCTCAGAGTCTCAGCTGATCACAAGGTATGGATTGCATTTAAAATGCTTTAATACTAGTGAGTGTAGTTGACTCTGAGAAATACTCCCTTTGTAAAGACTGTCAGAGAAAAATAATTGTGAAGAATTACAGATTGCTTAAAAATTGCATTCAATTTTCGATTTCCATGTTGGCTATTTTGATTTGGTTGTAATATGCTGGCATTTATATTTGTGATAATATGTAAACCAGTGACCCAGAATAAAAATTCTTGCTTTTGAGTACTTATTTGAAACCTTTCTCTCTCTGCCAATAGGATGTATTGAGCAGTGACATCATCATCCTCACCATAACACGGTGCATTGCCATCCTGTACATTTACTTCCAGTTCCAGAACTTACGACAGCTTGGGTCGAAATATATTTTGGGTAATACTGATTTTCTTCTTTGCATGCTGTCAGACTTTTGATTTACTGTGAAAATTTCTAAGTGCCTGATGCTGATAAGAGTGTTGGGTACATTTAGTAGTTTCCAGATTCTTCTTAGTAAATATTCTCAAACTTGAGGTCTCAGTAATAAAACGGAAAGTGGTATTGTTCCTGTCAGAGCGTTGTATGAGACTGCATGTTAGCATTTGTGTAGTAAGGAGTTCTGAGTGTTGAATTTGCCGTTTTAGGTATCGCTGGCCTGTTCACAATCTTCTCCAGTTTTGTCTTCAGTACAGTTGTCATTCACTTCCTAGACAAAGAGCTGACAGGCTTGAAGTAAGTATTTAAGGCTCAAGTGTGCATTCTCCAAAATACCCGGTAAGGACCTTCATGCCCTGTGTTAAAGACGAGGTATAAGTTTAAAAGTTTAGAAAATATGGGGAATTTCTCATATGCTCTCGCTGTTAGCCAGTGTTAACTGTTAACATTTGATACATATTCTTTCCCATTGATTGTAGACATTTTTTGAGTGTCATATTATATATGCTGTCTTTAGGCTTCTTTGCCTGATACAGATCATCCGCATCTTTTCATGTCCTTAATGTTAAATTATTAGTGATGCCTATATAGTATTCTTCTATGTGAAGTTTGTTAATCTAACATTGGATTAAGTTGATTTTCTTCATAAATATCACAGTGCTTAACATCTTTATAGACAATTTTTTGTTCCTGTTCACTATTATCTTCTAGGGGTTTGCTTATTTGAAAGCTGTTTTTTACTTCTTGCTTTGGAGAGGTGGTATAGCTTTTTCAGTACTATTATTTGTATACATTTTTCTCAATGTTAATTCAAGTATTTTTTAATAAGCCTAGAATAACATTGAAAGGTGTCTCTGTGTGTCCATGTCCATTTTAACGTTGTGAGGTGTTTTAGTTAAGCTGAGCATAATGGCAATGCCTGTAATACTAGCACTTGGGGAAGGAATGGAGAGGATCAGGGGTTCAAGGCCAGTGTCAGCTAATAAGAAGTTAGATGTCAACCTGGGCTGCATGAGCCTTTGTCTCAAAAAGTGAAACAAAATACACTTCAGCAAGCATTTTGAGCATTTCTTAGTCTTGAGGCTTGCAATGAATCCTTGCAGAAAAGTATGGCACTACATGGCCGTGCAAGTGTGGTATGGAAGGGTTATTGTAAAGAACTTTGTAAAACTGTATTTCCCCGTGTTAAATGGAACTTGTCCTGATTTGTTTCCCCAGTGAAGCTTTGCCCTTTTTCCTGCTTTTGATTGACCTGTCTAGAGCGAGCGCACTAGCCAAGTTTGCCCTAAGTTCAAACTCACAGGTGAGTATTAGTTAGAAGCCTGGAGTGTGATAGTGTTCCTCTACTGTTGTTTAGTCTTACAATGAGTTAATGAGATAGATTCCTTCGTTGTTGAAAATGTCCCAGTTCTCTCAAGCTTTTAGACTTGAGTTCTAGGCCTCACTTTGCCATTTTCCCTTTGAAACTTTTCTGAAGTTACAGTGCAGTAGCTTGGATATAGAAACTACCTTGTCAACCCACTAAGGGAATAGAGGCAGTGTTTCTGGTACTTTCCTCATTGCTAAGAAAGGTTTCTTTTGGTTTATAGCCCCAGGGGTATAATTCATTGTGGTGAGAAAGGTATGTTAGCAGGGACTGGAGGCTGAGTGCAGTCTAGGAGGAGAGAGTACACAGGAAGTTGGGCCTGGCTGGGGAAGCAGAAGGCCCACACTCAGTGATCCACTTCCTCCCGTGAGGCTCTGCTATAACATCTGGTGGATTAGAGTCTCATATTAGAGTCTCATATGCTACCACCGCCCGGCTTATATTTTCTTTTTTTGTTTGTTTGTTTTTTCAAGACAGGGTTTCTCTGTAGCTTTGGAGCCTGTCCTGGAACTCGCTCTGTAGACCGGGCTGGCCTCGAACTCACAGAGATCCACCTGTCTCTGCTTATGATCATTTGAACATTTTGATAAGAAAATTATCTAGGTTTTATTGTACTAATGTGACCTCAGAGAAATCTCAACTAAGCTTCTGTCAGTGGGAGCCAGAGTATAAAATGTTAAAGGGTTTAATTAGATAAAATTTAAATGGTGGGAGCCGGGCGGTGGTGGCGCACGCCTTTAATCCCAGCACTCGGGAGGCAGAGCCAGGAGGATCTCTGTGAGTTCGAGGCCAGCCTGGGCTACCAAGTGAGTTCCAGGAAAGGCGCAAAGCTACACAGAGAAACCCTGTCTCGAAAAACAAAACAAAACAAAACAAAATTTAAATGGTGGGATTAACCTACCACCTCAAAGGACTACTCCTTAGCAGACTGTCACCCATGGGAAGTACAGCAGTGTCGTACTAGGTCTTTTTGTATTACTGCCCCATTTTGCCACTTGAACACATCCTATCACATTATTCTTTAAGTAGTAAAATAAGTTTAATGTAGGACATAGCATTTTAAAGGGTTAACTTGTACTTTACAACCATCAATGTGTTTGGTCTGTACTTTAGGATGAAGTAAGGGAAAATATAGCTCGTGGAATGGCAATTCTGGGTCCCACATTCACCCTTGATGCTCTTGTGGAATGTCTTGTAATTGGAGTTGGCACCATGTCAGGTTTGTAAACAATTTCTAATACACTTACAATTAAGTAGGTCAGTCACTAAAGGGGAAAATAGAAGGTCTTGGATTTACGCTGTTTGTTCTTAAATTCTGACTTTTAAAGGCCTTAAACTGTAACTATTATTAGTGTGAGGGTATATGGACCTGTGTGTGATAAAGTGTAGTAGCAGGTTACTGATGTTTTCTGCTTTCACTGTCTTCTCTCTGCGTTCCGCTTGGTGGTGTTTTGGGTTCCACTATTGGTTTGTAACCATGGCAGCATTCTAAAGCTGCTCTGGAAACCCCTTTCTGTTGCCTAGACTAAATCAGTAACTCGGTTCCTTTGTTTTAATTGTCACGTTGGAGGGTGCAAGAGTCTAGGTCTGAATTAGGGTCATCGAATCAGGTGGTTGGGAAGGGTTTAATTAGATCCTAAGATAAATCTTAGCATGTCTGCAGCATCAGCCTCAACATGCTTCTTCATCCTTAATCAAATACTAGAGAATTAAAACTGACATCAAATAGTGCTCCATTACATACAATAAAAATTATGGTCAGGCATGGAAATTTATCAGAATAAATATATCTTGCTATTATGAAGTTTCCTGGAAATTAGACTAGATTTTTTTATGGCTTTCTCATGAAAACCATATGTCCGTGTCCGTCCGTGTCCATCCGTGTCCCCTGGAGCTGGGATTACAGGTGACTGTGAGCTACCTGACCTGGGTGCTGGGAACCAAGCTCAGGTCCTCCACAAGAGCAGCAGTCACCCTTAGCTCTTGAGCAACTAACATTTGGGTAATATCTGGTTGTCTTGTAGTCATTATTAATATATAATGCCTCTTTACACTTCTAATAGTAATAACAGACATTCTGCTGTTCAACAAAGGTTTTTACTCAAGGAAGAAAAGCCATGTACTTTTTAAGTTGTTTTAAAATTCACATGCCTACTGCTGGGGGTATAGCTCAGCGGTTCAATCGATTGCTATCAATCGATCGATAGATATGTTTGTATGCTTTAAATTTACGTTTTGGAAACTAGGGGACGGCTCAGGGCGAAGCACTTGCTCTGCAAGCATGAGGACCTGAGTTGGGGTCTCTGGAGACCAGGACAGCGTACGGCTGCCATCCCAGGGCTCCTGTGGGGTGGGAGGATTTCCAGTTCAAAGTCCAGCTAGCCTGTGGACCTCAAAGAGACTGTCTCTTATAACCCAGACACAAGGACAGCGGATATTGTCCCCTGATCTTGGAGCATGCCCTGTGACACATGTGCTCCCATAATCACACACACTTTAAAAAGTTACCTTCTGAAAGGTTTAATTCTGAGTGTTAATGAAGATACCATCATGTCACCACTACCAAAATAAAATAAAATGTCGATCTGGTGAAAACAGTTAACTGATTTTCTTCAAGCAGAAGAGTGTGCGAGATGTTGAAGATGGAGCAGGAAATTACAGGCCTTGAAAAGGCGGTTATCTGAATCAGATGTGGAAAGCAGTGGGGTTGATGCCCTGTCTGAGGACATTTATGTCTGTGTGGAACTAGGGATGTGGCTTAAGGTCAGGAAGCCACTCCACTGCCACCACCCTTTTTACACAGTGGTGGGGCTTGAACCACGAGCTTGTACATGCTCTGGACACTTCCTACCCCTGAGCTATAACTCTGTCCTGGAAGTAACTCTGCAAAAGTCAGTACAAAAGAAAAGGTTGGGGTGGGTGTGGCTCAGTGGTAGTGTGTACTTTGCACATGGGAGGATCTAATCCTAGCGCACACACAGGCCACAGCTTTTACAGGTCTTGGGACTGTAAGGAAGAATGATGACAACATGAGTGTGGGGGAAAGAAGTTGATGGTTAATTTGTTAATCGTTGGTTAAGTATGCTTTGAGTGTGAAAATATTCCATTCACCTACTGTTTAAAGTGTAGATTGGTTTTATTATTATAATTTGCAGTTTCTCAAATGCCCTTGGTCACGAGAGTAAATCATGTAAAATTAAAAATGTACAGCGTATGCTTTCGCTCAGATGATCTCATATTTAAGAAATAAAATATACTTTGAGTTTTTATATTAGCTTTTCTAACTAGTTTTTTTTATTAGAAAGGGGAATTGTTTCTTAATTTATATTCAATGCAATTTTTTATTTTAATTTGAGTTAAAGAGTAGGAGTTGGTGATCATAATTTCTCTTCTGGCCTCTACAGTTCTGGTACTTTCTATTTGACATTACCAGATCACCTCTGAAACATTTTTGTGGTGAAATGTTTGTTAAAATTTTTAATCTTGATTTTTTTTTTTAAAACATTTTTGCATGATTGTATCATTTTCAGGCAGGTCAATGAAACAAAACTATAAGAACATTAATAGGCACTATAGAGGTTTTATGGAATTCAAACTTAGTGGTATGCAAGGACTATTTATTTACTTAGATACTATGTCAGAAAGCTGTAAGTGCTTATTGATACATACATTCTTAGACAAATTGCCCTGGATACAGAGGTGAGTTGCTTTTGTGACAGTGAGTCTAGGTGAAGCAGTGCAGATTGGAGGGTAGCTGGAGAGTAGCTGGTGGCCCTTTAGCTTCTTGTCTCAGCCTGTGCTAGCATTTTATAAAAGAACTGGAAGCACATTTGTTGTCCAGATATATCAGGCACTTACATTATGTATAGCATTGTAAAGTTGGGGACATGGGAGAAGTCAAGGTCTGTGTCCTTGAGGGACTAAGAGTTTTGTAACTGCTGTTCTTAAAGTCTTAGCATCATTGAGTTGCTAATTTCTAGTAGGTGGCAAAGGACCTAATGTGGTAAAACTTGCCCAGGTTTGTCTACCTGTAGGAAGAGTCTTTGAGAGAGATAAGTGGTGTGTCAGAAACCCACCCTTTACCACCTCTGCGTTTGTTTCCTTGTTCTTTAACCAGGGGTGCGGCAGCTGGAAATCATGTGCTGCTTTGGCTGCATGTCTGTGCTCGCCAACTACTTCGTGTTCATGACCTTTTTCCCAGCTTGTGTGTCCCTGGTCCTAGAGGTGAGAATGGTTTTCCTGGCGCTGGTGTAGAAGAGTATTCTCATAATTCTGTTTCCTCCCCTGAGTCAACGCATACCTCTAATGCAATGCTGACTTACTTTGTAGCTTTCTCGGGAAAGCCGAGAGGGTCGTCCAATTTGGCAGCTCAGCCATTTTGCCCGAGTTTTGGAAGAAGAAGAGAATAAGCCAAACCCTGTAACCCAAAGGGTCAAGATGATTATGGTAATAGCCTTTTTCTTTTCCAGGATCCGTGGTTTCAGTGTTTCTCCTGCTTTGGGTTCTTGGGGACTCTTGTTTGTGTTTTTAGTTCCTGTCTTGTGGATACAGCATTCAGCCCTTTCAGTGATATTCCGAGTCCTCTCTTTTCTCTGAATTTGTTCTTTGGTTCTTTGAAGTTCTGGGACTGGTGTGTTGTTTTGAGACAGGATCGCACTAGATAGCCAAGGCTGGCTTTAGATTTGAAACCACGCCTCAGCCTCCTGAGTGTAGCAATTCCAGGTGTGTGCCACTGTGCCCCTGGGACCTTCTGGTCTTTGTTATTCTCGCTCCTTTACATAGATTTTGCAAGTCCTTCTGTCTTTGAAAGCCTATTCTTTAAAAATGTTTGAACAGAGATGGGAACACTGCTTTTATTAGTCACCTAACAAACTAGGGGCTTTCTTGTCATGATAAGGTGGGGCCAAGGAAGGTAGGAAGGTAGTGTCTGGTTGTGGACTTGGGAGGGATGAGAAAGCAGAGGATGCACAATTGAAAATGTGTTCCTTCAGTCTTTAGGGTTGGTTCTTGTTCACGCTCACAGTCGCTGGATAGCCGATCCTTCCCCCCAGAATAGCACAACAGAACATTCTAAGGTCTCCTTGGGACTGGATGAAGATGTATCCAAGAGAATCGAACCAAGTGTTTCTCTCTGGCAGTTTTATCTCTCCAAGTAAGTTGACTGAATGAAAGCCACAGTACTCTGCACTCTTACAAGGAAGGGTGTGCTGTGATGTTTATATTTCTGAACTGATATGCTAATCTGCTTTCATTCAGGATGATCAGCATGGACATTGAACAAGTGATTACCCTGAGTTTAGCTTTCCTGTTGGCTGTCAAGTACATTTTCTTTGAACAAGCAGAGACAGAATCAACACTCTCATTAAAAAATCCCATTACATCTCCTGTCGTGACACCAAAGAAAGCCCAAGACAACTGTTGCAGACGTGAGCCTCTGCTTGTGAGAAGGAACCAGAAGCTTTCGTCAGTGGAGGAGGAGCTGGGGACAAACCAGGATAGGAAAGGTACTTTCCTGTTCTCTTCATTTCGGTTCTCCTGTCTGAGGATGGACCCTGAAGCTGAATGGTTCATTTGGAAGTGGCTACAGGGTTTTGAGATGTCCTTTTGCCTCCCTCACAGTTGAGGTTATAAAACCCTTAGTGGCGGAAGCGGAGACTGCAAGCAGAGCTACGTTCATGCTTGGAGCCTCTGCAGCCAGCCCTGCGGTGGCACTGGAGACACAGGAGCCTGAAATTGAACTCCCCAGCGAGCCTCGGCCTAATGAAGAATGTCTGCAGATCCTGGAGAGTGCTGAGGTGAGGATGGGGTGTGCACTCCCACTTGGGGGGGTGTTTGTGTTTTTATCTGTTTTCAGTTAAAGGAAGTAAAAACTAGTACTACCAGGGCCCACCGTGTTGAAGTCACTGTGTTCCGTGGCTTATCAACAAGTGGATTTCTCTCCTACAGCCTTTGGGGGAATTTCCTCCATCTGTGAGATGAGCAGCCCAGGCTCAAGAGGCTTTAGTAATAGCCCCAAGATATTTGCCATTGAGGAAACTAACTGTAAAGTTAGAAGCAGGGGCTGAGATTTTCTGGTTCCACAATCAAAACTGTAGTGCATTCCTGTTTCTCATAGAGATGAGGAGCTTTTGTACCTGCATCTGTAGGAACATGGGCTGTGCTTTATAGAGCGAAGCTTTGTTTTGTGATTTTTTTTTTTTTTTTCTCCCCATGCAGCTAGCTTTTCCTCCTGGAGCTTTGAGCACCGTGTTCTGCCTCCATGTTTATATATATCCATTCATACTTGCAGCCACATCTGCTCAGTCTAACTTTGTATAAAGAGTATGTTTTCCCTGTCTGCTTAGCGCTGCCATAGTAAGACCTTCTCTCAAAACTTTTTCATGTTTGGTAAGATACAGTTCCATTCGACCCTCACTTTGTTAAGATATAATTGACAGAGGAAATTGGTTGTATTTCAAATGCATAGCTTCTTTATGAATAATTAACACACTCAAGCTAACATTCATCATCTATTGTCCAGTAGGCCTTGAGAACTTACTCCTCCTGTGTAACTGATCTGACACCAGTATTTGGATAAATCCTGTTCTTTTCTTCCTGGCAGTTGGCAACGTCATGTTTGTGTACTTTTATAAGTCTATTGTACGTTCCACAGGAGATAGCATGGACATTTCTCTTGCAGTGTATTAGACTCTGGGTGTGATGGTTGTACCTGTGTCACGGTGCCTAGGCTGGGGATGTAGCTTGGCATGTGTGTGAGGCCTAGCAGCACCTGAGAACAAAACCTAAACTGTGTGCCCTTGGCCAGACCTCATTGCCGTGCTATGTTAACAGGGTTGTGCATATGGGATTTAGTTCATTCTCATTTGTTTTATTTTTGCTTATTTACTTGTGTACACTGGGTTTTGTTGTTCAGTTTTTGCAAAACCTTAAACTTTGGATGTTATTTTGTTATGTGGGTGGGCAGAGTGAAGGTTGAGTCACACTGAATGTCTTCCTCAGTCTCTTTCCATCATTGTTTTTGGTTTGTTTGTTTTTTGTTTTTGTTTCTGAGACGAAGCTTTACTCTGTATTCCTGGCTGGAACTTGTTATATAGCCCAGGCTGGCCTCAGACTCACAGAAATCCACCTGCCTCTGCTTCCTGAGTGCTGGGATTAAAGGTGTCTGGTACCATAGCTTCTGGCTTCATCTGAATTTGTGAGGCAGGGTCTCTCACTGAACATGGAGCTTGCCATTTTGGATAAACTGGGCACAGCAAGCCCCCAGCATTTGCCTGTCTTCTTCCTTCCCAGTGCTGGTGTAGCAGATGTAACCACTGTGAGTGGTTTTTCTGTGGGTGCTGGGATTGAACTCAGGTCCTCACGCTTGAACAGCAGGCACTTTACCCACCAGGCCGTTTCCCTGGCTCTTGACAGTTCAAACCCAAAGCCTTCTGAGATTCCCTTTTGCTCTTCCTGTACTCTTTAGTGCTCTTGAGAGTTGGCATCCTCAGCTGTTTAAGGGCCACACCACAGCGTGTACACAAAAATGCTACTGTGTGATGTATGTATTGCCTATGTTATTGTAGCAATATGTATTGACTGGCTTTCATCGATCAGTCCATGAGCATGTAAGTTAACAATGTGGGCAGGCCCACAGCAGAGTAGGGGAGTTGGACTGAGGGCAAGGTTTTTGTTCTGGTACTGTTCTTTCCCGAGGAGAATGGAAGAGTCCGGCTGAATATTTATGTTCCCAAGGTTGATGCATCCATTATTGTCATCTAAGCAGCCCCGCACTGTGGGCTTTCAGCTTTGTGTCTTTGGCTTGTGAATTGCAGTTCTTGACTCTCCTGCCGTCTCCCTCCCGCTTTCCCATTTCTTCAGAAAGGTGCAAAGTTCCTCAGTGATGCAGAGATCATCCAGTTGGTCAATGCCAAGCACATCCCAGCCTACAAGTTGGAAACTCTAATGGAGACTCATGAACGTGGGGTATCTATTCGCCGGCAGCTCCTCTCCACCAAGCTTCCAGAGCCTTCTTCTCTGCAGTACCTGCCGTACAGAGATTATAATTACTCCCTGGTATGTTGTTTAATTGATTGAGGAGGGCTTGCTTTGTACTTGACCCACCACTGCTACTTTTTAAGTGTTTTTCATGTTTTCATAGTCATTGCTGGAAGAGTCCAACAGCTTAAAGTTTTTGTTTGTTTGTTTTTCGAGACAGGGTTTCTCTGTGTAGCCCTGGCAGTTTTGGAACAGTCTTTATAGACCACACGGGCCTTGAACTCAGATCTGCCTGCCTCTGCCTCTCGAGTGTGGGATTAAAGGCATGCACCACCCACCCAACCAGTTTAAATATTTTTAAAGAGGAAATTTGGGGTGGGTTCAGCTTAGTGATAGAATGTTTGCCTAACATTGGCGAGGCCCTGGGTTTGATCCTCAGCACCATAACAACTTAAAGAATGCATTAAAAATGTTGTTGCTATATTTTATAGGATTCAGTAAAGAATTATTAGTGATAGGGACGAGATGAGCTGTTGTCCATTACAGCATGAGTTTTCATGTACTGCCCCCCTGTGTTTCTTAGGTGATGGGAGCTTGCTGTGAGAATGTGATCGGGTATATGCCCATCCCTGTTGGAGTGGCAGGGCCCCTGTGCCTGGATGGGAAAGAGTACCAGGTTCCAATGGCGACAACGGAAGGCTGTCTTGTGGCCAGTACCAACAGGGGCTGCAGAGCGATAGGTGTAAGTGGGTTTGTCTGCTTTACAGAGTAAGGCGAGCGGGCAGGGTAAGGAGATCAAGACAGATTTGGGGACAGTCACGGGCTTTGGAAGAGGCTTCTGAAGTGTTTTCTGGATTAATGTTCCTTCCCATGATCCTCTTCTTAGCTTGGTGGTGGTGCCAGCAGCCGGGTCCTTGCAGATGGGATGACCCGAGGCCCAGTGGTGCGACTTCCTCGTGCTTGTGACTCCGCAGAAGTGAAGGCCTGGCTTGAAACCCCGGAAGGCTTCGACGTGGTAAAGGAGGCCTTCGATAGCACCAGCAGGTGTGTGCTGGGCATGAGTGGAGACTACACTGATGGCTAAAGCTAGTCGTTGATCTACTGCCTGCTTCCAATAACTTAGCGCTGCCCTGCATCCATTCATTCAGGAGTAATACTCTTGGTGAAGGAGAATGTTGATTCAGATGAATTACCCCATAGAAATAACTTGGTTTTTAAAGCTTGGTGAGATGGCTCAGCAGGAAAAAGCCGCCCGAGTTCACTCCCTTAGTCCCCCTCACAGGCGGCGGCAGTAAATTGAAAGACAGGAGCTAGGCTCTGCTGCATCTGACCCATTGTGACCGTCCCAGAGAAGGACTTCCTAGGCAGAGTAGGGTTGTTAGTACAGTTACAGGTTACTTTGAGTGAAGACCATTAAAATCACAGAAGCATACCAGTAGACATCAGCTGCTGCACAGGTCAGTGTTTACTCTTATTTGGACTTATCCACCTTCTTCTAGTTAGTCAGTGTCTGAGAATGAGACTCAGCTGATTATCCTTCATTTGCTAAAGAACAATACTCCACACTGAAGTAGATTTAAAATAAAATCTCTTGCCAGGCGATTGTGACACACGCCTTTAATTCCAGTACTCAGGAGACAGAGACAGGCTGATCTCTGAGTTTGAGGCTAGCCTGGTCTACAGAGCAAATTCCAGGACAGTCAGGGCTACACAGAGAAACCTTGTCTTGAAAAACCAAAAAATTAAAAAAAAAGGTAAAAATAAATAAAAAATGAAAATTTTCATCTTGGATTAAAATGCAAACCTTGTGTTTACAGATTTGCACGGCTGCAGAAACTTCATGTGACAATGGCAGGACGCAACCTGTACATCCGTTTCCAGTCCAGGACGGGGGATGCCATGGGGATGAACATGATTTCCAAGGTAAGCAGAGATCCACTGTGTATGAAAGAGTTCAGGATGGGCACATGGGAACTCATTGTGTGGCCCAGGTTGTCCTTGAACTCATGGTGATTCTTAGGCCTTTGCTTTCTTGAGTGCTGGGATTACAGTTGTGTAGTGCCACACCCAGCCATGTTCTTTATTGATACACCATGTCCATATGTTACATACTTAAAGAGTTCATTTATTTCACATGTTTATTAAAAGCTTAATATTGTTTGATATAGCTTGGTTTGGTGGTGTTTCTATTTGCCTTTTTTAAAAATTAATTTTATTTTATTTTTTTGAAGCAGAGTTAGAGTTTATTTAAAAACACAAATAGTTTAAGCACAAGGATTTAGAAAAAGAGGAGCAAGGAAGAAAGTCAACTTCCCTGTGTTTGGGCGTCTCAATCACAGTCAAGTGTCTTCATAGCAGCTATCCATATTGTTTCTGGTGGCTTTGAACTTGAGCCCAATGTGATCATGACTAGTTCCTATGCATTGGACAGGGCACAGCTAAGGTAAAGCCCTAGATCACAGGGTTGCCGGGGAATTAAGACATTTTTTAAGGGTTGAGTCTTGTTTTTGAGATTCCCAGAAAATATCTAGGAAAGGAGTAAGGCCACACTTAAAGGTCATTTTTTTTTTTTTTTAAATTAGTTTTTTTTAAATGTATATGGATGTTTTGCCTGCATGTATGTCTGTACACCACGTGTGTGCCTGGTGTCCACAGAGGCCAGAAGAGGACATCAGATTCCTCTGGAACTGGAGTTTTATACAGTTGTGAGACACCAGAGGGTGTTGGGAATTGGACTTAGGTTCTCAGGAAGAACACCTGCCAACTGTCTGCCTAGCTGCCCTGGTTTAGATCAGACACGGTCTGTGTTGTAAATGTACTCACAGGGGTGGGAGGGATCTGGAATTAACACTTCAGAGCCTTTTTAAGTAATCCCCTCCCCAATCAGGAATAGCACCAAGGGTGTTTAGCTCAGTGCCGAGCAAGAGTGCAGGCTGGTGTGTGGAGCCCCAGATCAGTTCTGAGCATGCCCCAGCCACCCCAAAAGAGCTTTATCCCCAAATCTTGCAACTGACCTTTTCTAGAGACTCTCCCCTTTCCTTTTCTTTTCCTTTCTTCCTTTCTTTCTCTCTCTGTGTATGTGTGTGTGTGGGGGGGGGCAGGGTCGCACTGTAGCTCTGGCTGACTTGGAGCACTTACATGGGCCAGGCTGACCTGCAACTCGTGGTCAGTTTTCCTGTCTCTGACTCTAATTGCTGGGATTACAGGCATGTATCATCATGCTCAGAAATACTTTAAGATATTGAATATATGTGGTTTGCTTGTATAATCCATTCTGTTTCCTGATTTTTATATGGTGTACATTTTTTATTTTGCTGATAACTCTTTACCAGTGACAAATACAAAAAAATTAAATCATCTAGTCAGGTTACAGATTTTGTTTATAAAGATTATTCAGAAAGAGGAAAATCATAAATGTCCAAGCTTTTTAAATTTTCAATGAGGTTTTAAATACTCAACAGCTTGAAAATAGAATTGCTGTGTCATCTCCCAATTCTACTTTTGGAGTTGAAAGCAGTCTCTGGAGATGTTTGTACATTCGTGTTCATAGTAGCGTTAGTCATACTAGCCAATAGGCAGATGTAGCCTCAGTGTTGATTGGGTAATGCATGAATGAGTAAGAGACACTTTAATAGAACATTATTCAAAGTGAAATCACCAGTTACGAAGTGTTACTATAATGGTCCCACTTACCTGAGCATGTTAGAGTCATTAACTCTGTGGACACTAGTAGAGTGTTGTTGGGCTAGCAGGGGCAGGAGTTGGGTCATTGTTTCAACGGGTTGTGGAGCATTAGTTTTCAGATAAAGAGAGTTCTGGATGCAAACTCCATGATAACTTGGATGTACTGAACAACTGTATTTAGAAATAGTTAAGGTGGTCAGAATGTTGAATCTGTCCCACATTTTGTTTCGCTTCTTCCTAGGGCACAGAGAAAGCACTTCTGAAGCTTCAAGAGTTCTTCCCTGAAATGCAGATTCTGGCAGTTAGTGGTAACTACTGCACCGACAAGAAACCTGCCGCTGTAAACTGGATCGAAGGGAGAGGAAAGACAGTTGTATGTGAAGCTGTAATTCCAGCCAAGGTGGTGAGGGAGGTAAGTGATGGATGAGGAGTTAGCCCACTGTAAAGTCTTAGTGTCTTTAGTTGGGTTGGGACCAGGTGTGGTGGCCCACAACTATGATCCCAGCTCCTGGGAGGCAGAGGCAGAGGGATCTCAGCAAGTATGAGGCCAGTGAGGGCTGAGCTAGCTGGGGCTGAAAGAAAGATTTTAAAATAATAAAAAATTAAGAGAATACTAACATCTTTAATAAGATTACATTTGTAGGGTTGTGCTTTCCATTAAAATGGTTTTACTTTTCATGCCCATCTGCATGTAGCATTCTTGGGACAGTTAAATAGGGTCACATCTCCTCCCTTGCTTCCTAGAGGTATAGAGAGGTAGATGTAAGTATGTCTTGCTTGATTCTCCTGGGGGAGTATGTCAATTTGCCCACTGTGGTCTAGGTATTAAAGACAACTACGGAAGCGATGATTGATGTGAACATTAACAAGAATCTGGTGGGTTCTGCCATGGCTGGGAGCATAGGAGGCTATAACGCCCATGCAGCAAACATCGTCACTGCTATCTACATTGCATGTGGCCAGGTGAGCCCACCAGTTTCCACTTTGCTTTCTGCTCTATGGTTGTAAAGGGAAAGAACTGTACTGTATTTTTCCTTGTCCCCTTCCAGGATGCAGCACAGAATGTGGGTAGTTCAAACTGTATTACTTTAATGGAAGCAAGTGGTCCCACAAATGAAGACTTGTATATCAGCTGCACCATGCCATCTATAGAGATCGGAACTGTGGGTGGTGGGACCAACCTTCTACCTCAGCAAGCTTGTCTGCAGGTACACAGCAGTGGTCTTGGGCCTAGCTCAGACTCCCCGTTGTTCTGCTTTCTTTTCTGTTTCTTACTGACTAAAACAAACTTGGGAAAGACAGGGTTTATTTCAACTTAGATATCTAGGTAGAACTTTTTTACTAAGGGGTTAGGGCAGGAACCTTGGAGGCAGTAGAGACCATGGAGACCATGGAGGAACCTGCTTATTGGCTTGTTCCTAGCCTCTCATTCAGCTGTCATACTTTTATGTGGGCTGGGTCCTTCATCAATTAGCAATCAAGAAAATACCCTACAAGCACGCTCACAGGCCAGACTTCTGGAGGCAGTTTATCTCTTGAGGTTCCCTCTTCCAGATATGTCAAGTTGATGACCAAGTTTAACCATCACACCAGGAATACATGTGTCTACCTGATACCACATCACTCGACTCTATTTGCACGGATCTTTTTTGTCCTTGCTTTCTCCCAGTTTAACCTAGTGTGTCCAGATACATATTAGGGGTTCTAAGCGTGTGTGCACGCACACACGCACATGCATGCATGCATATATATGTATATATGGTTTAGGTGTGTGTGTCTAATAAATCATGAGATTAATTAATTAAGCAGGTAAGTGCATGGTGCCAGTTAGTTTTGTGGACATTAAATGCTTTAGCTAGAGTTTTTCTAGTCCTGCCTGGCCCAGGGTCAGGACAAATCTCTCTCACCCACCAGGCCCACAGCTGCTCAGACCCAACCAAGTAAACATACAGAGACTGTATTATTTACAAACTGTATGGCCATGGCAGGCTTCTTGTTCTCTAGTTCTTTTATTTTAAATTAACTCATTTCTATTAATCTATACTTTGCCACATGGCTTGTGTCTTACCGGGACCTTATATCTTCCTTGCATTGGTGGTGGCTGGCAGTGTCTCTCTGCCTCAGCCTTCCACTTACCAGAATTCTTTTCTCTGCTCGTCCTGCCTATACTTCTGCCTGGCTACTGGCCAATCAGTATTTTATTTATTAACCAATCAGAGCAATATTTAACATACAGAAATCCCACAGCACCATGCTATGTCAATCCTAGCTGTCTAGCCTGACATCTGCCTACCACTTGTAGTGGAGTCTAGTGCTCCTCTGATGCCTTGTGGTAATCTTCTGTGTTGGTCTAATCACAGATGCTCGGTGTTCAAGGAGCGTGCAAAGACAATCCTGGAGAACATGCACGGCAGCTTGCCCGAATTGTGTGTGGTACTGTGATGGCTGGGGAGTTGTCCTTGATGGCAGCATTGGCAGCAGGACATCTCGTCAGAAGTCACATGGTTCACAACAGGTAAGACTTCGATTGATTAAGGAATTTTCCCAAATTCAAGTTTTACAGTCCTGGTCTAGGAAATACCACTGAAATGTTTGGACGATTTAAGTACAATCCCTAGGATCCAGATTTAAAACAAACAAACAAACAAACAAGACCAGGTGTAGTGGCATGAGCTTAAAATGGAACCTCTGGGCAGGTAGAGAGGCAGATCCTGTGGGCTCACTGCTCAGCCAGCTTGGCAAGTTCCAGGCCTTGTCTCAAAATAAAGGGTGGGTGTCGCCTGAGGGATAACATCCAGTGTTGTCATTTGGCCTGCACGCACGCACGCACGCACCCACCCACCCTTAACCCCCAATTTTTCATTGCTGACATTTTCTGTATTACTACTTCATCTTTTTCTGACACAGATCAAAGATAAATTTACAAGATCTGCAAGGAACGTGCACCAAGAAGGCAGCCTGAGAAGCCTGACAGTACTGAACTAAACCTGGGCATTGGGTTCTCAAGGACTAACATGAGATCTGTGAATTAAAAATCTCAATGCAGTGTCTTGTGGGAGATGAATGGACATGACCAGTGAGGTGCCTGCCTGGTTTCTGGCTCTTTCAGAGACATCTGAGGTCCTTTCCATGCTGTGTTCTGGAAAGATCTCACGTGGATTTATGCTCTGAGCACCACGGATGTGATCTGCAGCTCGTTTCTGAAAGCCGCCACAAGCTGGAAACGGTGTTTGATGAAATGATGGAGTTCATGGTGATCAGTGTGAGACTGGCCTTCTCCCAGTGGGTTAAAAATGGAGTTTTAAATTATACTGTAGCTGATAGAACTTCTGATTTTATATTTATTTAGTCTGAGTTGTAGAACTTTGCAATCTAAGTTTATTTTTTGTAAACTAATAATTCATTTGGTGCTGGTCTATTGATTTTTGGGGGTAAACAACATTATTCTTCAGAAGGGACCTACTTCTTCATAGGAAGAATTAACTTTTATTCTCAAACTACAGAACAATGTGTGAAATGGTTCTCAATGAAGAAACAGTCGCTGCATTTATCTCTGCAGGTCTTGGTTCAGAGAGGCCTTGTCTAGATTGTTGCCAGCTGGGCTACTATGTGTCTTAGCGTCAGGCTTTAGGAAAGTGCCATGCTTTGCTCTAAGGATAGCAGAGCTCTTGGTGTTACTTAGACAAGGGGACAAACAAGTCGGACCTCTAGAGTGTGGGGACACAGTTTTAAAGAAAACGACCATTTCTCTAAGCCAACTTTCCTTAGGGACATTTTAACTTATTTAGCTGAATTCTAGATTTTGGGGTAAACTATCAAATCTGTATATGTTGTAATAAAGTGTCTTATGCTAGGAGTTTATTGAAAGTGTTTTAAGAAATAAAAGAACTCAACGTTACACTGATAAAAATACTCTACCTTGGGCCAGAGAAGACAATGCTCTTTACCGTTGTCCAGGAAACCCTGGCTTGCTTTGCCAAGCCTAATGAAGGGAAAGTCAGCTTGCAGAGCCAATGACGGAGCCACACAAATGGCCCTGGAGCTGTGTGCCTTGTTCCTGTGGCCAGGAGCTTGGTGACTGAATCATTTATGGGCTCCTTTGATGGACCCATAAAAGCTCTTAGCTTCCTCAGGGGGTCAGCAGAGTTGTTGAATCTTAATTTTTTTTAATGTACCGGTTTTGTATAAATAATAATAAAGAGCTCCTTATTTTGTACTCCAATGCTTCAAGTTCGGTCTTGGGAAGCTGACATCTCATGCAGAAGATGGACTCTGAAAGCATACATTCCAAGAGGACAGCGGCATCATGGGAGCCTCTTAGTGATCATGTGTCAGTATTATTGTGGAAGATCAACTTTGCTGTTGTTTGTGAAGTTTCAAATTGCTCCTCTTGTGACTTTTTAGCCAGTAACATTTTGTTTACCTGAGCTTTTCATGGAAGTGGCAGTGAAAAGTATTGAGTGTTCATGCTGGTGACTGTAACCAATGTCATCTTGCTAAATTCCTGTTTTGTACAATTACTAAATTGTATACATTTTGTTATAGAATACTTTTTCCAGTTGAGTAAATTATGAAAGGAAGTTAACATTGATGAGTGTAAACAGTGGCTTTTTTAAAATTGAGGATTAACCCTGAGGCCAAGGCACAGAAGTTAGCAAATTCTGGCAGAATGATAGCCTGTCCTCTGCTGAAGCCATCCTATCATCTCTGTCCGTGACTCTTTGAAACTTGGTGGCATTAATGCTGGCCAGTGTAATGTGCTTCATTGATCTTCCTTACACTTAGAGGGTCTGATTGATTCAGATCTGTAATCTCAGCCAGACTGGCTTTGGTATCAGTTGGGGAGAGTTGCGAGGAAGGGAGAATAAAGATCAGCTAGCCAGAACACAGTGGCCTTTCAAGTATGTGTTTCAACTAAATGGGGAAGGGTTGGCTTCTTCAGACCTAACTTCCATTTATCTGCAATCACTGACTGCACTTTGCTGTTAGAGATGAAAAGGCATACATGAGCCATTAAGACAGCCCAGATTCTAGAGACTTGCCTATATTCCTCTTCCCCCCACCCCCCAATGGCCCATGATCTCCAAGAGATTGACTAACAGTTATGCTGGAAGCTATGAAAAGATGGCAAATGTAGCTTTTAGTTAAATGTTTTAAGACTGACAGGTTCCACCATGGTATTAGGAGGCTGAATGCAAGAAATGCCATATCACAGTCCTCACAGGGTGTTGACCGTAGCTGCAGGATGTGATATTGAGACTGACTGCCCTGCCATGGGGTTTTTGACCCCCTTGGTTTGGGGTGGGGGTAAGACCTTGTCAGTTCTGACAGCCTTGCAGCAGCAGCTGTATTCAATGCGAAGTTCTTGGTATCCTGGAGAATCAATAAAATTAGAGCCTTGTGTTCACTTTGAAGCACAAAGTTAGGAACCACTCATGGAGAGACTAAATGTTGTCAAACAGTTAGAATTAACTCTGGAGTGATCAACAGCTAGCTGTCCAGCAAACATTTGGACTTAGTATGACACCCCTCAGGCTTCTAAACAACACTGACAATGTCTGTATTCACATGTTGTCTAAGTTATGGTTTCTATTGCTGTGATAAAACACTGTGTACGAGTAACTTGGCGAGAAAGGGTTTATTTTGGCCATTAACTCAGGTCATAGTCCATCATCAAAGGAATTCAAGGCAGGGACCTGGAGTTAGAAACTGAAGCAGAGGCCATGGAGGAAGCTGCTTACCGCCTTACTCAGCCTGTTTTTCTTACAGCATCTAGGACCACTAGCCCAGGGGAGGCACCACCCACAGTGGTCTGGGTCCTCCCACATCCATCACTAAGAAAATGCTCTACATTAAGTTAGGCTTGGTGGTGTGTGCCTTCAGTCTCAGCATTTGGAGAACAAATGGATCTATGATTTCAAGGCCAGCCTGGTCTACTTAGCAAGTACAGGATAGTCAGGGCTACATAGAGACCCTGTCTCAAAAAAGAACGAACAGGAGAAAAAAACACCACAAACTTGCCCACAGGCCAAGCTGGTGGGAACATCTTCTCCATTGAAGTTCCCTCTTCCAGAATGACTCTAGCTTGTATCAACTTGAAGTAAAGGTGGCCAGCACACGTGACTTTCAGCCACTTGTTCCCTGCACACCCTCAAAAGACCAAAGAATCAGTGTAGGGCCAGAGCAGGTGGATACATGCCAGCCTTCCAAGAGTGGCACGCAGCGCTCTGCTATCCATCCTTTCCCCCTGTGCCTGGCAGCACCAAAGATAGACTCCTCTCGTAACTTTCCAGGGTTGAAACTGGAACAGGAAGCCCATAAAATGAGCTGTTCAATGGCAAAGATAATAAAATGGGGGGATCCACCAGCTGCTTATAAGTCTTTGTTTCATGGAGGAAACCTGATAGAAAACATCAGGAACGGTCTAAAATGGAAGCCACCCAGTTTGCTGGTTATGCAGAGTTGGGACAATTGAGGATACAGTTCTGGCTCATTCGGCTTGAAACCATGACATTAAAGCAAACAGTATTCATCTTGTGCTGTTTGATGGAAGGGAAGTACCTTACTTCTCAGTATTCCCGCCTGAGGCAAGACCCATAGAGATCTAGTTCACCCTTGACTCAGGCCATGTTCTCATAAAACCCCTCCAGGAGAATTGTCATGTTTGGTGCACAGCTGGCCTAAGTTTCTTCCAGTGTACGGAATTTGCATTTTCTCAAGATAGGGTTGGGGATACGGTTGAGTGGGGGAGAGCACTATTTGCAAGAATGAGAATTCAGATCCCCAACACCCACAGAAAAAGCTGACCTTGTGCCTGTAACCCTGCAACATTCGGGGAGAGAGTGTGAGAGTTTACCAGCCCTCTAGCCTAGCAGAGAGACAAGCTTCTGGGTTTGTGAGACTTTGTCTTGAGGCAATAAGATGTAGAGATACAGAGGAAAGACACCTGAGGTCCTGCTCAGAACAATACATGCACCTACACACTTGATGCAACACACACACACACACACGCACACACAGACTTCTAAACCAATTAGCCTGCCCACCTGCCCAGGTTAATATACTGTAATAAAGAAAATACAGTGTAAAATGTGGTTGTTTCCCTATGGCTTTTCCAGTAATTCTTAGTGATCATACTTCCTCCTTCCCCATTCTGTAGATAAAGACCCATAACAGTTTCTCCTAACTCTTCTTTTATAGTTCCTGTGACTATCCCCCACTCTAGACTTTCTACCTCTTCACACACACACACACACACACACACACACACACACACACAACGTGGGTTCCTTTTTACTGTCCTGGTATCTGCTGTTACTCCAAGTTATGTACTCACATCTAAAGAGTCAGAACTAATAGCCACAGCTAAGAGAGAACATGGGGTGTTTGTCTTTCTGGATCTGGGTTCCCTTACACACCAACAATCTTCTAGTTCCACAGACTTGCCCACATCTCATTTCTCCTTGCAGTGTATGAACCACAATTTTGTTAGCATTTGTCAGCTGAAGGACATTTTGGTTGTTTCCTAGCTATTGTGAATAGAGTGGAAATGAACATGACTAAGTTATCCGTGGAGCAGGGCGTTGAGTCCTTAGGGCTTATGCCAGGGAGTGGGATGGCTGGGTCACATTGTAGATCGACTTCAGCTTTTGGAGTGTTCTCCACACTGGTTTCCAGTCTGGTGGCTCCAGTTTGCAATCCCACCCACAGGGAATGAGGGTTCCCATTTCCCCACACCGCCTCCAGTAGTAGTATTATAAATTATTATAGTAATTTGTTGTTTCCTCTTAATCCCACTGACTGGAGTAAGAGGAAATCTCAAAGTAGTTTTAATTGCATTTTACTTATTGCTAAGGGTGTTGGACACTTTTAAAGTAATTTCTTAGTCATTTTGTTTCTTCTTTTGAGACCCACAGCCCATTTTAAAATTGGCTCATTTGAGCCAGGCGGTGGTGACGCACGCCTGTAATCCCAGCACTCGGGAGGTAGAGACAGGAGATCTCTATGAGTTCGAGGCCAGCCTGGGCTACCAAGTGAGTTCTAGGAAGGGCGCAAAGCTACACAAAGAAACCCTGTCTCAAAAAACAAAAAAAAAAAAAAAAAAAAAAAAAAAAAAAAAAAAAATTGGCTCATTTGTTGTCTCAACTCTGCTGTGAGATATCTTTCTGTATGCTGTGAACATGTGTTGCTCTGATTGGTTAATAAATAAAGCTGCACTGGCCTGTGGCAGGGCAGGGTAAGGTTAGGTGGTACATTCCAACTGGAGAGAGTAAAGGAGACTGGAGCAGACGTTATGAGCCACCGCCAGGAGAAGCAAGGTATGAAAGTACTGGGAAGCCATGAAGCCACGTGGCAATGCATAGATTAATAGGAATGGGCTGAGTTAAGTTGTAAGAGCTAGATAGCAAGGAGCCTGAGCCATTAGGCCATAGAATTGGTAATTAAATAAGCCTCTGTATAACTATTTTATAAGCAGCTGTGGGACCTCAGGGCCGGGCAGGACTGGAGAAACATGGACCACAAGACTGGTTGGGACCAGAGAAACTTACAGCTACATGACTCTGCTTCTTGCATTCCTGATGTCCTGAATATTAATCCTCTATTAGCTGTATAGTTGGTAAAAAAAATTCTTAAGAATTCCATGGGTTCCCACACTTATTTCCTTCACAGTACAGCTGCTTTTAGTTTCATGATGTCCCATCAGTCAGCTGTTGGCTGATAGAGTCCCAATCAGAAAGCTCTTTATTACACCCATGTCTTATAGAGGACATGCCTGTTTTCTTCTAGCAGCTTCAGGTGGCAGAGGTGTGGTGGGTGTTTTTTTTCCGAGGTAGCTCACAACTCATCTCAGGTTTTTATGTTCTATTCTTTAGTTTTAGAACACAAATTTAAAAAAAAAAAAAATCAGTAACATCTGGACCCCAACAGGAGGCACTGCTAAACATGTGAAAGCATGTCCAGGCACAGTGACCACTCTGCGGTCCAAGCACAGTGATGACTGCTCTGTGGTCCAAGTGTCCAGTGCCATGCCACTCCTTGGACTGGTGGGGGGCGGGGAAGCACAGCTTTCTGCAGCCTTTTTGGCCTGTTTTCCTGCATTTAGAGTTTTCTGAACCCCTTGCCAGGCTGTCAATCCAGGCAGCTCAGCTCACTTTGAGCAGAAGTTATGCTCACAGCTTGGAACACTGCAGCTGCAGTTACCAAGTCCCTGGCAGCTAGCAGGAACGTCAAGGCAACTGCAATATAGCTACGCCTCTTAGGTGAAGTCTACCTGGAGTTCACAAACACCAGGATGGGGCTAGCCTGGCTGCTTTGCCAAACTTCCCTAATGCAGTCACCAAGGGTGGGCACTGGCTAGAGGGCAGTTAGCTAGAGTGCTGAGTGGGTGGAACTTCCCTGCCCCTGGACCGCCCACTTATGCCTTGGGGCTGCACCTGCTTCACCTGCTGGTAATTGTCACAACATCTAAATACCTTCACACAACCCACACCTTCAGAGAAGACCAGAGGCCAATTCTGCGAGGAACAGCATCACAACTGGTGAGATACTTTGGAACTTTTAAATGGTAAACTAGGCTATTAAATAAATAAATAAGTTAAAAAAAAAGATAAAAGAATAAGGGAAAAGGACAATTTTAAGACCTTTCCTATGATAAAAATGGGAAATATAATACAGGGAATTAGGATTCTATTCATTGATACTATGGACGGGATGCAAATAGAAAAACTAGCTGGGCTTTATACAATGTTGGTCATAATTATTATCAGTCTGGTAATTCATATTTTATCCTTAAAATGGTTTGATAAATGTGCAAATATGAGAAACTGATAAGATACAAGCCTTAGGAAAGGCTACTACTGATAATATACAAACCTTAGAAAAGCTTGCTATTCAAAATATAGAAGCCTTAGAAAAGGTTAGAACAGATAATATATAAGTCTTACAAATAATTACTAAGGAAAATAACACAATGTTGATCAATAAAATAAAAGCTTTAAAAATATTTACTGATGAAGAGAATGAAAAGGTGATTGATAATAAGCAATACTAGAAAAACTTATTACTCAATAGATACAAGCCTTAGAAAAAACAACTATTGATAATATGGAAGCCCTATAAATAATTATTGAAGAAAATAATATCATTTGACTTCTAAGTTACAAGCCTTAGAAAACATTATTAAAACAGATAATAAAAATATTCTGATAAAACAAAAAAAATTTAGAGAACCAACCTCACCATTTACATTATAAAATTAGAGAGAAACAGCCCGAGGTTATTAGAAAACCAACCTTAATTTATCCAATTATCATTCAAGAACGACCAACAGATGATAGGTATCCCTAAGGCTATTCAGAAGTTAAATGGGATCCTAAGAAATGTTAGATTTGAATAGACTTAAGGAAGCAATAGTTTCATATGGTATACATTCACCTTTTGTGAAACATATTAAATTCATGGGCCATTTGGAACAGAATTATTCCACAAGACTGGAAAAATTTAGTTACAGCAGTATTGGAATCTGGTCCTCAGTTACAATGGAGAATATGGTGGAGCTATGAAGCTAGGGCAATCAAACAAGGTAAGGTTAGAGTTTATGAGAGTTCCCAAGGTCAAATCCTTGGTGAGGGCCATTATGCTGATGTAGAAACAGATTATATCTGATGATCACATCTTGGCCCTATGCTGTACAGCAGCTTTGAATCCTTGGGACAATATTCAAGAACCAGGAAAGAGGACTGAGCCATTTACTAAAATTACTCAAGGGCCCCCCAAAAGTCTTCACTAAATTTTTACAAAGATTAACTTCAACTGGAAATAAAATATCAGATCCAGAAGTTAGACGAATATTAATGGAATCTTTGGCTTCTGAAAATGCTAATTCACAATGCAAAAAGGTAACTGGGCCTTTAAAGATGAGATCAGTACTTATAGAGGAATGGAACCAACACAGTCAATTTGAGTCTCATAACCATGATGATGCTTGGACAGGAGAGGTGATTTCAAAAGGCTTGAAGAAAAATCAAAATGTCAAATGTTTTAATTGTGGCAAACAAGGTCATCTAAGAAGAAATTGTAGGGAGGGTGCTCCTAGAAACAATGTTTTTTGTTTTGTTTTTTTCTAAAGATAACCACCCCCACCCCCACCCCCAAAGCTTTCAGCCTTCCAGAATATGCAGAAGGTGTGACAAAGGCCAACACTGGACCAATGAATACAGATCAACATGAGACAGACAACGTAACCCTTTGCCATCAGAAAATGCCTTGGGGGGGGGCTCTCACAGGCCCCCATTTCAAATTTGGTACAGTCATTCCCAGTCACTATGGGGGAAACTCTTTTACAGAGCAATTAAAGGACCTAATGCCTATTGAAAAAAAAAATCTATATTCTTCTGGATGATAGAATAGCTATAGAAGATAAAAGCAAAAATTCAGGAAAAAGCATAAAATAAATATTTTGGCAAGCTTCTATAAATAATCAAAGACCAGTTAAAAATACAAATAAATGACATTGTAAATGAAGGTTTCATAGATACAGGGGCAGATATAACAATAATTGCATCAGAATCTTGACATCCAAATTGGCCTCTTCAGGAGGTAAATGTTCAGCTTTTAGAGAATGGAACTTCATCTCAGATAAAACAAAGCACAAGGTGGGTCGAATGTATAGCACCAGAAGGACAGAGAGGAAAATTAAAGCCATAATGACTAACATAGAAATGCATTTATGGGAATGTGATTTGTTACAGCAATGGAATACTCAGATTAACATTCCTCCAATCTTAGAAATAAACCATAAATGAACATATGTTTCTGGGAAAAATATTAAAAGGTATTATAAAGAAGAGTCACTGACTATTCAGTTTGTACATAAACAGGGCACAACAGCTGCTGATCTTTCAAGGGTACCAATAGCCCTACCATTAAAATGGTTAACTGACAAACTTGTCTGGGTGGAATAATGGCCTTTGACATGAGAAAAATTACAGGACTTAGAACAGTTGGTCCAAGAACAGTTAAATGTTCAACATACTGAGGAATCGACCAGTTTTGTATTTGTTATTAAAAAGAAATCTGGAAAATGGAGAATGGTAACAGATCTAAGAGTTATTAATAAGGTGATTCAACCAATGGGCTCTTTACAGCCTGGAATTCCCTTGCCTTCTCTATTAATGTAAAGGATGGTCTACTACATTGATTTAAAAGATTGCTTTTTTACTATACCTTTACAAGAACAGGACAGAGAAAAATTTGCCTTCACAGTGCCTACTTAAAATAATTCCAAGCCTGTTAAGAAATATCAATGGAAATTCTTCTACAAGGAATGTTAAACAGCCCCACCCTATGCCATTCAAAATAATTTATAGATTCCTCAATATGAATTATATGGATAATATTATACCATCTGATTCAGATGCAGATACCTTAGATAAAATGTTTAAAGAAGAAAACTTTGTCTTATTGGGGATTACAAATTGCTCCTGAAAATATACAAAGAGAAGATTAATTACCTAGGCTATAAAATAAGTTTAAAAAAATTCAACCACAAAAAGTACAAATAAGAGAGATCAATTGTGGATTGTTAATGACTTTCAAAAATTACTGGGAAACATTAATTTATTTCAAGCGTTACAAGGTGATAGGGACTTAAATAGTCCAAAAAATTACCAACGGAGTTGGAGGAAGAAATGGTTTTTATAGAAATTACCAGGATGCACATGTGGATTGCTTAGATCCACAGCTTGATTGTATTCTGGCTATTTTACTTTCTACACATTCTCCTACTGGAATTCTTAGGCAAAGAGAAGATAATATTCTGGAAAGGATATTTTTGCCACACAACAGAGTAAAAAAAATTAAAGACCTATGTTGAAAAGGTTTCTTATTTGATTGTAAAAGGAAAATGAGACTACATCACTTAACAGGAATGGGCCCAACAGAAGTTGTAGTAACTTCTATAAATGCTGAAATTTCCTCTGTGTGGACAGAAAATAAACATTGGCAAAGAAATTTTTTGGGGGAGAGATTAGCAACAAATATCCCCAAAGCAAGATATTTCAATTCATAAAGAACCAATTGGGTCCTTCCTCACATTGTGCATGGAACACCAATATATGGAGCCCCTACATTCTATAATGATGCAAATAAATCAGGAAAATCAGGTTATAAATCAGGAAATTTAAGTGGCTCAAAGTCCTTATAATTCTGTTTAAAAACAAAACAAAACAGGCCGGGTGGTGGTGTACAGAGAAGATAATACATGACCATCTAATGGAGGTTCGGGTTAAGAGTGCTTTCCTTGACCGGGTGGTGGTGGCGCATGCCTTTAATCCCAGCACTCGGGAGGCAGAGGCAGGTGGATCTTTGTGAGTTTGAGGCCAGCCTGGGCTACAGAGTGAGATCCAGGAAAGGTGCAAAGCTACACAGAGAAACCCTGTCTCAAAAAACCAAACAAAAAACAAACAAACAAAACAAAAAACCCCCCAAAAACACCCCCCCAAAACAGAATTATAAGGTATTTGTATGGTATTATATTTTTCAGAACTTAATATAGTTACTCTCAATATGCATTCAGTTGTTTTACATATTCAAACTGCTAAACTTATTCCTGATGACTCAAAATTAACTTTGTTATTTATACAATTACAAGAACTAGTTAAGAATATGAATCATCCCATATATATAACACATATCTACCAGGCCCTCTAGCACAAAGTAATAATAAAATTGATCAGCTTTTAGTAGGAAATATGCTGAAAGCCTTAGAATTTCAAAAGAAACACCATGCTAATTAGCAAGGGTTTAAAAATGCAATTTTCAATCACTTAAAACAACCCAAGGAAATTATAAGGAAATGTTCTACTTCTTGTTCCAAACTCTACTAACTGCAGGAATTAACTCAAAGGGTACTCAAAGAAATGAAATTTGGCAAATGGATGGGTTTCATTTTTCAAAGTTTGGAAAATTAAAATATGCATACCATACCATAAATATATATTGAGGATTTTAATGGACAACTACTGTGAGTTCTGAAAAGGCTGATTCTGTAATTACACATCTATTAAAAGTTATGGCCATCATGGGAATACCTGTACAAATAAAGATTGAAAATGCTCCAGCATATGTCTCTAGTAAAATGAAATAGTTATTTTGCATATTACAACATAAAACATATTACAGGTATACCACACACTCCTATTGGACAAGCAGTTATAGAAAGATCTAATCGCACTTTACAAGAAATGCTTAATAATCAAAAAGGGGTAATAATGACCCGTAGAGATAGACTGTACAATGCTTTATTAACTTCAAATTTTTTAATGCTAATGAAAAGGGAACATCTACAGAGAGACATTGGATAATAGAAAAAACTGAACTAAATCAGTTGGTATACTTTAAAGATATGCTGACCTCATAATCTAAACCAGGATATGTGTTATATTGGGGAAGAGGTTTTGTTTTTGTTTCCACAGGACAAGAAAAGCTATGGATGCCATCTAAATTGATAAAGATTCAATTTGAACAGGAGAGACTTCTTGATTAGGATGTGGCGATTCAACCTGATGAAGGGGAAACTTGGCAAATTAGGATCAGGGCAGGGTCTTGTTTTTGTCTTTCCAAAGAAAATAAAAACATCCAATTGAGGAATCTAAACACCTTTGAACAAATGAAGCATCAAAAAAAGAAAGGAAAAAAAAAGGGGGGGGGCACCTGAAAAAAATTACCAAGAAAAGGAGTAATCTGGCTTAATGGTATAGAATACTTCCTACAGGTAAAACTTCATAAACCTTTTTAAATGTCTGTTTTTGCTGGTTTCTACAGACATGTTAAATGGGTAGTCTTTATGTAGTGCTGACTCAATTAAAAACTAAAGCTGGCTTTGGTGTGGCTCTCTCCTTTTCTAAACCCAAGCATGCTTGTTAAAAGGAAGTTCAAAGTCTCTGTCTCATATCAGAAGAGCCACCTGTATGGAACAGAAGAAAACTAAAATCTAGGGACTACTATATTGTCACTAATCTTATACCCTTCAAATTTATTTTGACTTTTTAAAACTTTTTAAATATATAATTACTATCTCAAAATTAAACTTTGTTTTGATATTAATGATATTATAAAGTACTAATTCTAACCTTAGCTTTCATGTAGCTTCCTATACATGATTTCAGGCTTGAGTTTAAAAGAGTTATTTAGCTATTAAGCCTAGACATCCTGGATGTATTTAATACATCACAGTCCTTTAACTTCCCTAAGATTTACAGTATATGACATTTAATATGTTTAAGTTATCTGTAGTGAATGATAAACATTCCTAACATCAATCTCTGAGGTCTCCAAAAGGATGATGGGGCCGCACAATGATGATTCTACCTGGATTGTGAAAATGCCACTATGCCAATAAACACCATCCAAAGATTGGCGCTGGACTACAAACTGCTCAGGATAATTCCAAGGTGGCTAGCTGAGATGGTCCTCTCTCACACGCTACTCCCAAATGATACAGCTAGCTCTCTAGGACTTGACCATTGTTTTGTTTATTTCCAGGGTCCTCTAGAGATGCTTACCCCAGACAGCAGGAAGTAATTTTAAGAACATGATGCCCACATTTCCAAAAACTGGAGTGGATGGTTTTTGGTCTTTCACTGGGTTATGGATATTTGTCATCATTTAGAAGGCATTAGTTACAAGTTGTTACTGGGCATGGTAAAAAAAAAAAGGGGGGGGGAGGGATAGATATGATAGGATAAAAAGGTAGATTACTGAATCTAGTTTAAAAAAAAAAAAAAAAAAGCAAGTTCTGGCTGGGCAGCAGTAGCACACACCTTTAATCCCAGCACTCAGGAAGCAGAGGCAGGTGGATCTCTGTGAGTTCGAGGCCAGCCTGGTCTACAGAGCAAGATCCAAGACAGGCACCAAAACTACACAGAGAAACCCTGTCTTAAAAAAAAAAAAAAAAGAAAAAAAAGAAATATCTGTAAGAACCTTGGTGGTGCATGCTTTTCCTTTAATAAAAAGGGGGGAGTGCTGGGATTAAAGGTACGTGCCGCCGTTGCTGGCTCACCTTAGGTTTTTTATCTTACATTCTGTTCTTTAGTTTTATAATAAAAATTTAAAAGAAATCAGTAATAAGAAGTATGTGAATGGGACAAATGGCTGTACCTGCTTGGGCTAATGTGCAAGTTGTGTTACCTAAGGTGAGCTAGAAAGTGTGAAGATGGTTTGGGTGGGCACTCATCAAGCTAGGCCAACATACACAAGTTGTGCTGTGCAACTGAGGTTACTAGGCCTAAAGATTGGGGGTGGTATAAGCAGGTGGGGTTCCAAAGACTTAGCAATTGGACAGCATACAGGGTGTGCAACCCAGGGCTAAGCCTTGGGATTGAGGAAGGTGAAGACTAAGTTGTTGTGGAGATAGCAGAATATTGGAGATATGGGAAATTAGCTGAAGAGCCAACTCAAGAGAGAGGCCAAACAGTGTGATCACTATCCCAAATCAGGTAGTTGACTTATATTAAAAGATCACACTGTTAACACTCTAAACACTAGAGACGAAATGCATCCAGTGCTTTTCAACACAAAGAGACTCCAATGAGTATACTAAAAGCCTACACTTCCCATGACGGTTGTTTTAGAACTGCAGCAAGCAGAGCTGGTATTTATTTCTTAAATAAATGAGAAATTATGCATGCATGGTTAAGAGCACATGGATGAATACACATTACATGTGTGACTCACAGGTACTGTACTTCCATTTTAGAAACTCAGAAACTGTATATGGCTTCACTCTCTAGCAATAACACTTTTAAGTTTAAGTCATAATAAATTCACTTCAATTGTAATCCATTACAAATATACATAACACATATGACAAGAGACTGACAGAATACTTACCTTTAGCACATGCCTGTTGGTTTGCTAACAAAAATTAGGCTGTTACTTCAAACTTTTCTTGATCCATAATGGGGTTACAAATAGGATTATTGAATTGGAATAATTCAAGAAAACTTTTAAAACTACGCAGAAAATTATCTAAGACAGTACCCTGGAGTTAAGGAAAACAAATCAAGCAAGTAAGCATATTTGTCCATAATATTTTAATACTTTTCCACTTTTAAATACTGGTTTTAATTTTGTGATTGTAACATGGAAGATCCAGCTTTTATTTATTTTTTTTAAAAACATCATCAGAATCATAAAGCTATTATAGTTACACTCCACACACTCTCAAGGTACTTTAAAATGATTATGTTTTGAGTCTGTAGATGAACAACGACAACATCCACATACATCATCTGTACGGTCTGGACTGAACACTGGTAAAGTGTCTGATGGGACAAATAACTGATAAGCGTAAAGGTAACCAGCACAATTTCACAAGCATCCCAGCTCAGCCCAGCTAAATTCTCAGTAGCATCTGACACTGATATTGTATCGGTGTGTAAATTAGTCATGAAAACAACCAGATGAGAAAGCCATGTTTCCCTTTTCTTATTTCCTCCTCACACCTCTCCTAGGTCTCCCCTTCTCTCCTCTGCTGCTCCTCCTGTAGTAACACAATCAGATTTCTCCACCTCGACTACAGAGTCCTCCATCCCAAGGGGCACACTCTGCTTTCTCACCCTGTTCACTCGAATGCAGGGACAAATCCCCCACATCACCAACATTTTTCAGGTGTCTACAGGGCAAAAACAATCCAGGGGAATGGAGCATAGGGGGTTGTTTTTTTTTGGGGGGGCTGGAATGGGGGCCTAGGTAAAGAGAAATACCCATGTATGAAGAAACATCGTAAATATTCGGAATGTAGGAGTTAGCCAAATGAAAGTAGTTTTTGAGGGTCTGAATATTATAAAATGGTCAGTGCTCTTCCTAACTTTGCCTTTTTTTTTTTTTTTTAAATACTTTCAGTATTTCTGAACTCAGTTCTAAATCTGATTGGGCAGGATTAACTCCAATGAAGTACGAGTGCAATAACTGATAGGTAAAATGTATCATTTCTTATCTTTTTTTTTTAAATACAAACATTTTCAATGTAACGTTTTATTTACAGAAAAAATTGTAAAAGTATATATCACCACATTTAGTGCAAATGTAACAGGTGATAATTAGATTCAGACACTGCTTCAGAAACTTTGCATATCTTTGTAAAATAAAGCTATCCAATTTAGTTATGAAAGAGTTACTGGTCTGGTTCATCATAGTGACCAGAAATGCAAACGGAGGAACATCTATAGTGGGCATGGAGAGTTTGTCTTTTTTTTTTTTTTTTTTTTTTTTAAACTTTTTTTAAGATTCCCACCAGTGCCTGTGGCAAATAAACTTTCCCTCCCAGCCCTCCCGGTTCTCCCATCCCAACCCCACAGCTGATTGTAAAATAAAGCACACATTTGAGGTATAAACTTCTTTTTTTAAACATCACAATATAAAATGTTACCTGGTGATGTAAACTGGTATGATGATCTGTCTACCTTGCCTTCCTAGCATTACCACCATATAGGCACTTTTCCACAGAGTCAAATTATGAATAGCATTTCTGTAATAAGGCATATTCCATGCACATCATTTAGAGAAAGGTAAATTAAAAAATATAAAAGATTTATGGGACATGAAACTGCGTGCATGTAATGTAAGCTCTAGTTTTATATGTACTTTTTTCTCTCTGTACAGAGTAATAAATATCTTTCTATCTGATGCAAGTAATTCACTTCCAGGATTGTGCATATTAATTGATCAGACTAATCCCATCATTAAATTATCACACCTTGCATTTATCATTTAGATTCCATTTCCATGGATGGAATATATACAGGTCATGTTTTACATGACATGACTTTCTGCTTTACAAAAGGGGTCTGATTTTTGTGTTTCTAAGGAGAGGAACACACCAGCAAAACATCTACAGATGCCTCTGATCTACATAAATACATCTGCTGTAAACACAATGAAGAGTCTGAAGTGGGCAGTCATCTCACCTTCAGTGAGGACCATTCCTTGCCTCAACTCCATGCCTTCAAAGTTTTTCACAGGACTACAACTAAGTCAGGTATTTTACATGTTAGCTTCTTATAGCAGCTAGAGAAAGCATTTCCATTTGAATAGTGTGGAATTGTATTGTTCTGCTGAAATTTATGACCAAAAGGCAAATGGGAGAACCGCTCAGATTTTCTATGTATACCTTTTGATACATCATTTAAAGTGAACCAAGCTAGAAAAACTAACGTATTTGTTACAGAATATTAGAAATATTAAATCAAATGTCAAATTCAAACAGTCGGATTTGGTTTAACAAGTAATACCATATATTCTCTTACAAATTTCAGGAAAAATATGAACTCATTTTATCCTGACCATTGAATTATAAAGTACTTATACCCACAAGAGATGTACAGATGTTTCTGACTGAAGGCAGGCAGAAACAACTTAGGAATTACCAAATTGTGTTTGTAACAAACTGAAAAAGTTAGTAGCACATAGTACACAACTAAAATATATAATAAAAATATAAAGATATCTGGGGGAGAAAATAAAGCTTTTCATTCTTTCTCCATCAGAACCAATGTTCTTCATGGGAGTAAGACTATAGAAAAGGCAAAATCACAGGTCATTGACAGTCCTCAGTTATGAAGAGACACACAACATGAATCCTTATAGAAATCAGCAGCAATAGGTTCTATGATTATACAAAGCAAAAAGTAAAAAACTTCCAGACATAGATGCAGACTGCAGGCCTGGAGGAGCCCATCTGAATATTTGGTGCACAGAGAGCACATGCCTCAGATGCATTCAACTTCTGTGCTTTTCTTTTGTGCACAAAACCTGATACAACTGAGGATCTTAGGCTGGACTGTGGTAAATAAAAAATTCTGAAAAAGTTCCCAAAAATTAAAGCAATTAATTCCTAGTTGTAATTCAAAGTTAATTTTCTTCTCTCCTAGGAGCAAGCAAATAAAAATATAGCCATATACATGTGATTTTACATGTATTTATAGTTACACGCTGAGCGAGGAGATCTAGCAGGAGATGGCTAGTGTTAGATACCCAGCTTTTCTATTGCCATGTTTCTTCTTGGGCCACAGACAAGGCTGTAGATCCTGTGTTCCAGCTTAGAGCACTCAACTGTTTGCTTTCTTTCTCCAACATGGAATGTCACACAGCCTTGCTTCAGTCACTGCAGGAGGAAACAATGGCACATAAAATCTATGCAATATTAGTAAAGCATGAAGACTACCATGCTTCCTACCCTCCAAGTTCATGGAGAAAAAAACAATCTCTATATTTCCAATTATCTTTAAAGTATTTTCATCCTTGTGAATGTGGAATTATTGACCTTATATATTTGCAAATTTATTTTCGGGAAGCAACAGAAAATACAAAGGGATCTTTTGAAGGTTATAGGGGAAAACATATGGAGAGCATTGTCTTCCTCTCAGCTTTAGGTAGAAACTACAATACTATTTTCAAGAACTTGATAATTTTACTTAAGTTATGTGCATGTGTGGGTAGTGTCTGCCTTATTAGAAAAATAAATATGCTCAAACCTCTGGCCCAGGAATTTTGGCTGTCATCAACTCTTGAAAGCACATTCCAAACAATGACTCCCACATTACCAGAATTAAAATTGTTAGTTTTCCTAAGCTTTCAATGCTAGGACCCACTAAAAATACCTTCCATAATTATTGTGAAAAGGAAGCCATGTAAGGTTAATAAGGCTGTTTAATGTATTTTAGGGCTTGACTTTGGATTTTGGAAACAGCATGCTCAAATTGGATTTATGAGAGCCAGGGCCAAATGTAGGACAGTACATCTTCTCAGTGATATTTCTGTATATATACATTATCTACAAACAATATTACTTCTGACATCAGAGATTTAAAAAAAGATTTTACTTATTTCCATTCTATACATGTATAGTCAAGTCAATGAAACACTGCTCCGACCCCAGCACTCTGGAGGCAAATGCTACAACTGTCCTAGCATATTTATTTTAAATGCTTAATAATTATTCTTTTCAGGGGCTGGGGAAATACCCCAGTCAGTAGGGTGCTCATGAGAACCTGAGTCTGGATCAGTGGCACCAAGTAAAAAGATGGACTGTTGCAGGCACCTACAACCTAGTGCTGGTAGTGGTGACAGGAGAAGCCGGGGCTCGCTGGCCCCAGGGAGCTCTAGGTTCAAAGGCACTGCTTCAAAAGAATAGGGAACTGGCAGGTGTAGTGGCACATTCCTGTAGTTCTGGCACTCATTCAGGAGGCAGGGTGCTTCGAGATATTTGATTACACTGTGTAAAGATGTGTCACTGTGAGTGGTTTAATAAAAAGCTAAACAGGGAAGAGAGGGACTGGGGAGGAATCTAGGCACTCAGAGGAGATGCTGGAAGACTCAGAGCAAGTCAGAGGTACAGAATGAAAGAAAGCCATGTGGAAGAACACAGATGAAAAAAATATGGTTTAATTTAAGATGTAAGAGCTAGTTAGAACAAGCCTAAGCTATAGACCAAGCTTTCATACTTAATAGTAAGTCTCTGTGTCATTATTTGGGAGCTGGCTAGTGGGACAGAGAAAGACGTGCTTTAGAGGCAGCAACAGCAGGTGCCTGAGGAACAGAATTCCCACCAGGCTGTGACCTGAGTAGCCAGGCTTCTGCTAGAGAAGTAGGCTGGTAACTGCAGAGTTTCTATTGCTGGCTGAAATAGCAGTAGGTTAAGCCACGTGGTAGAATGTAGATGAAGAAATATGGGCTAATTTAAGATGTATAAGCTAGTTAGAGGGCTGGAGAGATGGCTCAATGGTGAAGAGCACTAGCTGTTCTTACAAAGGTCCTGAGTTCAATTCCCAGCAACCACATCGTGGATCACAACCATTTGTAATGAGATCTGGCACCCTCTTTTGGTAGGCAGAACACTGTATACATAATAAATAAATAAATCTTTTTTTTAATTTTTATTTTAAAAGAGCTAGTTAGAATAAGCCTGAGCTATAGGCTGAGCTTTCATAATTAATACATCTGTGTCATTATTTAGGAACTGGCTGGCAGAACAGAGAAAGACTCATTATAGCAAAGGAAGATGGATCTCTAAGTTTGAGGCTAGTCTCATCTACAGAGGAACTCCAGGCCAGCCAGGGCTGCACAGTGAGATCACTGTCTTAAAAAGAAAAAAAATATGGGGTTGGGGATTTAGCTCAGTGGTAGAGCGCTTGCCTAGCAAGTGTAAGGCCCTGGGTTCGGTCCTCAGCTCTGAAAAAAGGAAAAAAATAAAGTGGAAAGTGGCAGAGTTGGATGCCGGAAAAACTGACCTCTGTCATTTGCACTGTGCACATGACTGAGAAACAACCTCATATGAGTGCGCGCGCGCGCGCGCACACACACACACACACACACACACACACACACACACACACACACACACACACACACACACACTTGACCTTTAGTATAGAGGATTATGTACAAGTCTAGAAGAACACATGCAAAAAGTAACTAGTTTCTGGGAAAGAGTAACACAGGGAGTTGGTACTTCTTATTCTTCACTATCTGCAGAGTAAATTTACAACCTGCTAGCTAACGAGGTTAACAGAGCCCCCATACCTGTTCATACTAAAACAAAATCGGTTTTCCTGCAGTTTTTTCTTGGACGTAAGAAGTAAAACGTTTTAGAAATTTAGGATATTCTCGCTTTGCCACTGCTCTTAACACCGAGGCTGGAGCCCATCCTCCTGGGTTCACTGTAAACAAAGGGAATTAAAACTATTAAGACACAGTTCTCCATCTCCATGTGAAGTCCCCATGTTGGAACAGCTAACATTTCTGGATCTGAAACTATTTATCACTCAATACCACCCCTTCAGGTGGTAAGAGGCTGTATCACCTTCCTAAAATACCCTTGATTCTCCCCAAATACCATGGAACACTAACACAGCAACACTGAAAGCTGTCTGCTTATCAGTCTCTACTATAACTAAGTGGTAACAAGTGTCCCTTTAAACATTTGACTGGTTACAGCGTTGAGTAATGGCAGGCATTGAATATGTGATTAGAAAGGCTGCATCAGGATGCAGATGCAGACCAGGTGCAGTAAGAACCAACACCAGGTCAGAAAGGCTTGCCCAGCATTGAGCTGAAAGGAAGCAATGGCACTGTCAGCTGTTCAAGACTGCAGAGAAGACTCAGAAAACTAAAGGTCACATTCAATAATTTTCCCACTCTTGTTTCTACTTCTAATTATAAATACATTCTACCAGGCAACTATATAATAAAATGCCTCTCTCTTAAAGCCAAGGATATATGAAATAGTGACCTATACATGAAGTTTTAAAATTTATGCACCCAGTCATAACTTTAAAAAAATTCTCATATACTAGTTCTAAGGTAGAAATTCACACACACAGACTTTCAACATCTTTACACAATTCTATATATTAACTTATCTTCAGCTTAAAGATTAGGAAATTAGATATTTTTTTGTAGATGATGGGTCAAGAACCTGCACATTATCAATTAGAACAAACACACAAGAAATACATACCATTAGCTACATACGTAATCTTGCACAGAATGTTGTCTCTGCTTATCTCCTGGTTTCCCTCTGGTGGGCTTACTAAGGTTTGACAAATCATAGCAACATTGATTTTGGCACGGACACATCGATTGTTCAGCTGTCAAAATATACACAAACTAGCATCAGATTGTGGACTATTCCTTATTTTATAATCTCTGTTGTCCTATTATTGCATTAGTTTAAACTTCATTATAAAGTCTCCAGTAAAACTTCCTTAAAATAACTGATGCATACTTTTACTTTATGTGCACAAGTGTTTTTACCTGAGCACACTGTGTGTACAGTGCCCAGAGGCCAGAGAGGACATCAGGTCCCCTGATACAAGTTACAGATGGTTGTGAGCCACCATGTCAGTGCTATGAGTTGAACCTGGGTCCCTTGGAAGAGCACTCAGAGATCTTAACGGCTAATGCATCTTTCCAGCCCCCATTTAAAATCTTAAATCAACAATTAACATATGTCAAATTGATAGACACCAAGCTTTTCCTTCTTCCAAAGTTCTAAATGGTACTATAATCAAGGTAGAAACAACAGGTTTGCAGTAGTTAGTAATGGCTTAAGAGATAACTTTAAGAAGCAAGCTACTTGGACTACCAAACTCAGAAGGAAAGCTAAACAGCTCTAGTGGGGGTACTGATAGCCTTGACACTTGTCTTCAGAAAACACAGGGGCTGTCCTAAGCAATCTAACAAAAAAATCTAAATCACATCAAATCAAGTATCTAGGTGTGGATGGGAGGGAAGTGTGTTTAATTTCGGCTTTATTACATATTTAGCTTTATTTTATAGAATTATATTCATTTCTACACTGTACTCACAGGAGCGCTGTCATGATCCACAGAAAAATTGCAAACTATCCAAGTCTCAGGGTCGTTTTCGGTCAAGGCTGGGATCTTTCGAATAGCAGAAAGATAGAGCACGTCTCTTTGAGAAGCAGGCCACACTCTCTGTGGAAGAATGGACAGTGTTGTGACAATCTGAACTACTTCTGCTCATGTGTCATACAGAAAAAGAAACAAATGAGGAAGCACTTAAGTACCCAAAGCTGGAATTTATCAAACTTGAAGTTGGAAGCATCATAATCCTGGCAAGGATGCACTATGAACAGTCACCAGCTTTCCAGAATATTCAAAGGGGTAATATTCTTTTTCCTTTTAAAATTCTTGTAAATTTGCCATTTTAACTATTTTTAGTGTACAATTTAGTACACTAAGTACAAATTAGTTATAGTCACAATATATGTAACTGTAATATCCCTGAAATTATCACCTCAGACAGAAACTTTGTACCCATGAAGCAACAATGGGCCATCCCACTTCCCAGTCTCTGTCAATGTTCTACTTAGAGAATCAAAGAATTAAAAAAGGTAAAATTAAAAAATAGCTTCTTTATAACACTTCTGAATTAATTTTAAACTATTTATATGAAATATTTCTATTTTAAGGTATAAGAAAAACTATTTACTATAGAAACAACATGCAGCTTATTAACTGGATCTAAATGATAGAAAAACAAACTTCAAATTACTGTTCAAGTTACTTTTATGTCGAATATTTAGTATATGCAGTTGAACTCTGTCCTTATTATATAGTGTCTTTTCTTAGTTACTGAATGCCATAAATGGCTAACAACTCAATGTCAGTACATTTGCAAAGTAAAACTGTTTATCTTTTAAAGACCTAAAATTTCATTAAGTTGGGCAAATCTAGATATGGCAACATATAAAGATTCAAAGTTGTTTTTATACTAACTTAACACTTCATTAGAACCAGGGAACCAGGGGATAGAGCTCAGCTGGTAAATGCTTGCTCATTATACACAGAGGGCCAGGGTTCCATGCCCAGCACAGTTGAAACCATGTGTGCGTCATTCATGCTTGTACCTGAGAGGACCAGACATTCAAACTACACATGAGCTTGAGGCCAGCCTGGAAGACATGAGACCCTATCTCATAAAAAACACGAAGCAACAACAAAGAAACACAAGGCAGGACTAGTGAATCAGATGGGCACAGTGCCACACCTATAGTTTCAGTCACTTAAGAAACCGAGGCAGGAGGATTACTTGAATTTAAGGACTGCCTGAGCAACATGGAGTTCTGTCTCAAAACAAAGACAAACAAAGGAAGTCATGAATTCAAAGCTACAAGGACAGGAGGAGAAATGACTCCAGCTCCTAGACCAGCAGTCATCTTTCATGATCATCAAAGAAGTCAGACTTAATGAAGAAAAATGTTGTAGACTGTTACCTGGTTTTGCTGAAAAGATTACTCTAAAATCTTATTCTAGGAAGAAGACAATAATTGTACTTTAATTTTTAAATTTAGCATAATTTCTTCATTGAATCTTTGGGAATTTCACATCATGCACCCTAATTCCACTCACCTCCCAGTCCTTCACATCCCCCCCTCACCCCTGCAGTATGCCACCCCTCTAAAGGAAACTGAAAAAACAATCCAAGTAAACAACACCTCAAAGAGTGTGTGTATCTTAATTTCTGTCTCACAATGCAGCACTGAAATCCTTTCCCTGTTAGTGTTCAGTATGAATGTAACCTACCATACTTTCTCTCCATTTAGTATTTACTAGGTGCCGTACTTTCAAGCACATGCCTTCCCAGGATCAATTATTTTCTAGCAATAAAATTCTTCTGCCCTAAATTATCAGCCATTTATCTTCATTACACACCACAGGACAATTACTTGATACTTTGTTTACTAAACTTTATATTTTACATTAGATTCCAAAATGTGTATGCTGATTCAGAATACTTGATGTTACATTTGTGGGGGCAGGTAAAGTGAAGCATGCTTACAATAGATAGAAGATATCTCACATAAGGACACTGGGCTCAGGAAATTCATGTTTATTTTTCATATTTAGTTCAATTAGGAAAATAAACTACTCACTGAATTATTATATCATTATATAAACAGTATTGCTTTTGGTGGATTTCTCTACACTTTCCTCTTTTACTTTGCATAAAAGTACTTGGGTGCCTGTGAAATGCTTCAGAGTGAAGGCACTTGTTGCTGGGTCTGATGACCTGGGTTTGATCTCTGGGGCCCAATTGGTAGAAGAGAGAATCAACATGAACTAGTGGGCTGCCCTCTGACCTCCACACATATGCTGTGGCACATACACATATATAACACTAACACATACACACAGTAAAAAAAATTACTTGGCATTTTCCCAAAGGGAAACAGCATAACAAACAAACAAACAAACAAACAAACAAAAAAGGGCAAGAGAAGTACTATAATAACTCAGAAACTTTAGATATATCAAAAAGCAGAGGAAGAATTAATATAAAGGGAATCAATTTAAATAATGTTTCTGTGTGCTTTAATATTATGACCAATCTCTCAACTCTTCCTTGTCTCCAGATAATCTAGGTAGATAAATTCCTATCTTTATACGGTTAATGCTATATTCCCTCACCTTCATTACTGTCATAGGGAACTGTCACTTGTGTGTATTTGATGACAGTCATTTGCAGGGTGAGACATGAAAGAGTATTTAAATGAAGTCCAGAAGGTTCTTTTCTAGACTTTTGATCTACACAGAGAGAAACTAACTATAGATCTTTATCCAGGGCTGCTTCTAGACTATTCCTCAGATTCTTACCTCCATATATTTCTGTTCTAAAAGAACTGATAACATTTTCAAATATATGGCATTCCTGAGGCTGTAATAAAGTCTTTGCATCTCAGTTGGATTTACTGTCCATTCCTTTAATCTCAGCACTTGGGAGGCAGAGGCAGTCAGATCTCTGTGAGTTCAAGGCCAGCCTGGTCTACACAGTTGAACAGCCAGGGCTACATGAAAAGACCCTGTCTCAAACAAACAAACAAAAAATGTCTTTGGGTCTTTTTGTGGGATTTAAATTTAAATTCCTGCCAAATTTTACTATAGTGAAATCTGTATGTTTGAGTCTGAATTATTGGTACTTTGGGGACAAATGACAAGATCATTACCTTGTGTGTTTGATAAATGATGATTGCATTATCAGCTAATGTTTCCACCACATGGAAGTTTTCTATAGTAGCTGAAATGAAAAGAATCATATTAGCAGCTGAAAAAAAGATGTATTTCATGTTTTAGAATGTAGTCAATTCACTTAAGATGAGTCAGTTACAAACAATATTACGGTAAAACAAACAGGAACTTGCATTACCTAGACTAAATCTAAAAGGAGGAAGCTAGTACTTGATACTAGGGCTAATGCTGTGAGTTGTCCTTCTATATGCTGTGAATGTGTGTTGCTCTCATTAGTTGACAATAAAGTAGTTTTGGCCAATGAGGCAAGACAAGGCTTAGGTGGTACAATCAAACTGAAGACAGAGGTGAAGAAAGGCAGAGTCAGGGCAGACATCAGATACCCGCCAAGAAGCAAGACACAGTAGAGAATGAGGTAACAAGCCATGAACAAAGTGGCAAAGCACAGATAGAAAACATGGGTTAATTTAAATGTAAGAGCTAGCTAGTAATAAGTCCGAGCCATCGGTCAAGCATTTATAACTAATATAAGCCTCTGAGTGGTGATTTGGGAAGTGACCACAGGGTACAATTGGACATACAGGACAGAAAGGACAGAAAGCTCCGTTTCTTACAGGGCTACAAATTTACTTTCATTCTACAGAAGGTAGCTGTGAGGCCTAATTACCAGGAAGTTTTCTTCAGTACATTATCTTCCACAGCAAGACAAGCAGTTCTAATCATTACTGTATTACCTTGGCTGAAATATTCCCTCATGTGACTCCTCTTGCTCACTTAACTTACTAGTCTAGTGTGTTCTAGTTTGGCATAGGTGATTATATTTGTGAGGAACAAATGCCAAAATGCCAGGGATAAATACCTTATGGTGTTCAGAAATAATTATATTTATGAATTGTGAGTCTAAGAACACATATATGAAAATAATTCTAACCTGCTTACAGTATGATTCATCTGGTGATTTGTCACAGAAACAAGAGAGTTTGGGAAAGAGTACATGGATGAGAAATCTCTCACAGCAATCCTGACTTTTCTACTAACTTGCTCTGTCACCTCTCATAAATCATTTGATACAAATGAATTTTCTTTATTTGTATGGAAAATACTTATCTATCATGAGATACTATTAGTGTACTGGATGCAGTGATTTAATATCTTAAGTGTTTTACATAGCGAAAGGATCTACTTAAAAGTATTGTCAGGCATTAGTTGTATGTACATACCTGTAATCATACAACTTGGAGAGCTAAAATAGGTACTAATAATCCAAGGCTAGCCTGACAAGTAAGATATGGGTCTGTGGAGGTAGCTCAGTGGTGGAATAGTTGCCTAGCATATGTGAGTACCTAGGTTTGATTCCACTACCAACACTTGCAAATGAAATTATGGTATAATTAATGCAGTATACAATTCTTTTCATATTCTCTACAATGAGTTGGTAAACTATCACATACAATCAGGTTTGATTTGACATTAAGTTGAAAATGAAAATAATTATTTGATATATTAATGATGATAGCTTACTTTCCCAGTCATTGCGAACATCAACATTCCAAAAGTAATTGCAGACCTCGTGTCCTGTAACACCTTTAACTGCATGGGTAGCTTTCAAAGGATCCAGAACAATCCCATTTTCTTCGACTTCTCTTCTGTATACCTAAGGAAAACATATTAAAAAAATAAAACCCAATCGCTTGGCTCTTGGGCATTCTAGATCAGATAGCCTGCTGCTGTCATGCAACACATCCTGTAATGTCCCTTCAATAAAATTCTTGCTGTTTTGCCAAGATAAATTTTAAAAAGTTAGACTCTTGAAGTACATCTTGAAAGTATGTTTTCAAGCTGAGCTGATTTTGCAAGGCATGGTGGTATGCGCCTGTGATCCTAGCACATGAGAGGATGAAGCATGAGGAGTGCAAGTTCAAGGCTAGCTTGGCCTACACAGCATGTGTGAGGCCAGACTAGGCTACATACTAAGACCCTATCTCAGAAGTGTTTTTTAGAATTGTAGTTATGAAAATCTATTTATAGAACATATTTTGCTATAAGAAATTAAAATTTATACGACAAAGACACTTCAAAATGACAAATCCAAGGTAATTTCTCTCTCTCCCTTTTGCTCTCTCTTTTGCTGTCTTTTTGAGACAAGTTCTCACTATGTAGCTCTAGCTGTCCTAGAACTCAGTATGAAGACTAGACAGGCCTACAACTCAGAGAGATCTGCTGTGGGATGTCATTCTGTATGCTGTAAATATGTATTGCTCTGATTGGTTGATAAATAAAATGCTGATTGGCCAGAAGCCAGGCAGGAAGTATAGACAGGGTGTGGAGATGAGGAGAATTCTTGGAAGAGGAAGGGCGGAGTCATGAGTCGTCAGACAGATGAGAGGAAGCAAGATGACAAGGCAGAACTGAGAAAAGGAGCCAAACCACGTGACTAATCATAGATAAGAATTATGGGTTAATTTGTGTGTTTACTTGGGGAATGTGAGTGGGACACAGGAAAACTTCCAACTACAGAGATCTACCTGCCTTTGCCTTCTGAGTGCTGGATTAAAGGTGTGTGCCACCATGCCCTGTTCTAGGTAAATTTCAACCATGAAATTTACATATAGGATGGATGACTAATACATATTAAAAATAATATAAATTAGGATTATGAATCAAACATTCTCCAAGGCTGTTTCACATAGCCAACAAAGTCAAACAAGCCTGGTTAGAATACAGTATCAAACACACTGACTTAATGCTGCTTTGTTCAATGTTACATCCCCAGCATCCGGAACAGTATCAGAAACACATTAGGTATTCATTTTGTTGAACAAAACACTGGAAGCAGAAATGGCAAATGGATTATAAACACAGATTCATGTTTTTATTTTTTAAATATTGAGGCTGTGTACCCTAAGTGATAAGTGTAATCCATTATTTGAAAATTACAGTTTGCTACTTTAGAGAAATCTCTGCTAAATAAAGAAATGCGGCAAGAACAAGCTGCCCTGTTATGGAGTACTTATACTTGAAAGTCTGTCTTGGGCCACTGCTTCTTGACACACTTTTTATGAACATTATCAGGACTACCAATTTCATCCTCATCAAACTGGAACTTACACTTTACAAATTTCTACATTCCAAGTTTACACAACTATTAAGTTTATTCCTGATCCTCACTAAAACACACATCAGTCTGGCTCTTCTACCATTGCTTCCATATTCTACTGTAGGTCTTGATCACATTGTGATTGACACTCTTGAGTTGTCTTTCAGGTCTCTTGTTTAACCTCTCTAAAATGATATGCTACATAAAGTAGAAAACCTTTTGCTATAGAAAACCAACTTTCGCATTGGTGGCTTACTTTATGACTCTGATAATAGAATCCCAATTTCTGTCTCTAATGTTGTGGGTTAGAGGAATGCCTTTTCTCTACTCCTCATTACAGGTAGAAGAACTTCACTTAGATTATTAAATACTCCTGGTTTCTTCCTTCATGTCTGCATCTCCAAAGAATAGTGTTTTATTGGAACAGTGAGTGTGGGGTGGGAGACAGTATATATCAAAGAGAAGAGAAATAAAGTAGTATCTGGGGACAACATTTACCACATTTAAATCAAAGACTGAAAGAAATATCTAGGGGCTGGAGTGATGGCTCAGCGGTTAAAACCACTGGCTGCTCTTCCAGAGGACTCAGGTCCAATTCCCAGCAACCACATGGCAGCTCACAGCTGTCTGCAACTCCAGTTCCAGGAGATCAACACCCTCACAAAGATATATATGCAGGGGAGGGAGGGAGGGAAGGAGAGAGAGAGAAATAGATAAATAGATTTAAATAGGGGGTCATCAGCTGATTGAGGTCTCTTTTACATACAAACTCTCAAATTTTACTTTCTCTGTTGTCTATACAAAATAGAATATTACACTTATAGATTTATATTATGATCATAAATCAATGAATAGAAATGAAGCCATGCTACTTCCCAACTGTTTTAACATTTTACTACTTACTGATATCAGCAGCCTTCACTTAGCACCCCAAATAATTTGTGTGAGAATTACCTTCATTTCTCCTTCTTCTACAACCAGTTGCCAATTTGCATCACCACCTACATCCTGTAATGAATAATTCATGTGGTTCTGTACCATTTCTTCAACCTTGAAAAGAAAAATAAAGCCATGAGAATTCACATGTAATAGGTAAGTCACTATCTTTAAAACAGAATGGTATTGCTTACTTCAGTTCAGAAATAGCACGCTTACAAAGCTGAAGTTAGTAAGTTGTACATGGAGAAGATGAGTTTAGTCATATTTCACATATTTGGGTTAATGGAGTAGGTAGGGAAAGAGAAACGCAGGAAGATTTTTGCTTCACTGAAGTAACATGAACTTTGGGCTATGCATCCTTTACTAAAAATACAGAGATGATGTCCTGAAGCACAGATCATGGAACACTTGAGGACAAAACACACACACACAAATCATCTAGTCCCAGTGTCCCTATATTTAAGACTCTATTCATTCATTTATGCTAGCACTTAAACATAACCACTTTTAAATCTATTATTTCAAAATGCCTACCCTCCATCCCCTTTGCTACTGAGGACTGAAACCTATACATCTATATTTGTCTAGTCCTACTAAATTTTATTACTGGTATATAACTGAGGTAAGTAAAGAAAACAAAATAAACAGCTCATATTCTCAGAATCCTAATCCACTTACTTAGATAATTTCATGAAATGTACTTAACGAAGTCACACAGTTTGAGATGTTTTTTTAAAAAGTGGAGTGTTAGACAATAATGCCAACACATTAATCTTAGTAATAAATACATAAAGGAAAACAGAGTCAGAAAATATTTACTATACTCATATTTAAAAATTTGCTCTGAGTCTAACTACTTATTGCCCATAAAGTCTACTGTGTTTGCCAGGCATACTTAGCAGGAAGCTGGTTTATACATTTTGAAATAAAGGTTTGAGACATAAACTCTTAAAATATCAATATTAGTTAAAAGTTTTCTTTATTAAAGGATGTCATAAATATGTTATAGAGGTGTATACTTCTGTTACAGCAAGCTTTCTGGATCTTAGAATACATTTTTAGTTACTGAAAGTGGGTGAAGTTTTAAGCATTTCCTGATTTGGCAATCATCCAAAAAGTTTGTGATAAAATTATTAATATGGACTCCAAAATCTATCAAATACTAATAGCATTTTAGTACTTTACTCATAATTCTTAGGACAATGTGAGTGATCACGGATTTTATAGTTGAGAAACTTGTTTACCTAATAGCATATTCTGTAATTTTGTTTTTTAGTTGTGACCCTTAGTGTTAAATAGCTGAGTCATCTCTCCAACCCTATATTCTGACATTGTAAAAAGCTTTAATTAGAAAAAGAAATCCCACAATCAATTAATCAAACAAACAAAAACGTCTAGGTGCTGACTAGAAAAAGCCGTGTGCCTCTTAACTCTGAAATCTGCTTTGAGCAAGTCAGTGTGACTAATGCAGAATTCCAAGTTACAAATATATCAAAGTGATTCCCACAGGAACAGAGAACTGTCACTTAGTATGGAAAAGAAAGCCAACCCAGCCACGTTGTCTTGATTCACCTGTCTGTCACACTAACTAGAGGAACTTTTCACTTTTTTGAGATTCTCAAATCTACGAAATGTTTAGGTTTGAAAAATGACTTGAAGCAAGAAACTGGGAGTTTTTAGAGACATAAAACCACACTACCCAAGGCTTACAAGTGAAGGAGGCATGTGGAACATACTTAATGGTAGTAAAGAGTTAGTTTCCATACTTCCAGTGCCATTTATAATTCTTTTGTCATAACATATGCAAGGTTGGGCTTTTCTACAGATTATTTCTGAAGCAGGTATTTCAAATGTTTGCAAAGAGTTTTGATTTGCATTTTATACAAAGGAAACCATATGTAACAGATATAGTCTGACAGGAGAGAGCACCATTGTAACAACGTAAAGAAATCAAGCTGAAGACTATCTTTCTAGACAGATTTTCAGAAAGAAAATTACCCTTAAATCAAAGTTAACTGTTGTCTACAGACAGTTTTAAGTCTTGTTTTTGTTTTTTTGTTTTTTGCCAGGCAGTGGTGGTGCACACCTTTAGTCCCAGCACTTGGGAAGTAGCAGAGGCAGGCTAATCTCTGAGTTCGAGGCCAACCTGGTCTACAGAGGGAATTCCAGGACAGCCAGGGCTACACAAAGAAACTCTGTTTCAAAAAACCCAAACCAAAAACGGCGTGTTTTATTCTGGCTAAAGTGTGCTTGAAAAATCTGACAAAGAAACAAAATCTATCTCGTAATGTGCTCCCAGGATCTCAAACTGGAGTTATTACAGTTTTATAGCTGTTATCACAGAATACCCCATTCAGTGTGGCTTCCTTGAGATAGTAACATTTGAGTTAAGAAACGTGTTACAAGTAAGTATATTTATTTCATTAAAATACATTCTATGCTCACTACAATGAAATATAAAGTAGCCAAGAGTGACTACAGAAACAGTGACTGGTGCACCTGTGGCCACTGACATTTCAGATCTAACTTAGTAATCTATCCAGTTTACCGTGCATGTATTTACTGTCATGAGATGTGGTGATCTAGGGAGTTTGATGGCAAGCCAACACCACTTTACCAGGATCAAACTTTGATATTCCAGGAAACAGTGTTACTAGTAATAAATGCTATCACAACCACCCCCAAACACATTTTATTGGATTATTTTATTGGCTTAAAACTTTTGTTTATGTTGTCTGCATTAACTGAAAGTCAGAGGACAATTCGTGGGAGTCTGTTTCTCCTTCCACCATGTGGGCAGCACTCTGGCTGCCAGGCTCCCTGGTTGAACAGGCTCCCAAGTGTTAATTAGGTAAGTATCACTACAGAAGTCATGCCCTTGATTCTTTTAACCTAGAGTGGAAAATGAATCCATCCATAGTTCATCCTACCAATGAACTATGAAAAGTGGATATATACAAAATACAGGAAAAGCACGAAGGGACATTACTCCAATTCCAACTTTTTTCTTCCTACCTTCATCCAAAACATTCAATATTAGGATGCTACTAAATTTGGGTTTTTCTGAAATTGTTAAAGACAAAATTTCAAAGGAAAAATTGTCCTTTGATGGTACAAACAAAAATCTAGAAGGGCTCAAACATGGTTCTGAATTCTTTCTTACTCATTTCAGAGGAAAACAATTATTCTGTTATACAGTCACAACGTCACAGAGGGGCTTGTTGAATAGAACATTAATAAATTAACAGAGCACTGCTACTCAAAAGAAAATGGCTAAATGAGCTGATTCACTGAAGAAATGCAATAGATACAAGTAAAAAACAGTGTGTGTAGCCTGTAAGACTGGCATATGGAAAAGAGCAAACAAACAAACAAAAAAAACAAACTATAAACCCAAAACCAAACTAGCCTGGAAGTATAAATAGGCCCAACTTTCCTGGTGAAAAAATTTTCACTAAGAATAAATATAACTTAGACATTTTCATGGCCTTTGTCCCAACAATTTCACTTCTAGGAATACATGTGAAGTGAACAGATGCGTAAGTATACAAAGATTTATATAAGAAGTCTAATCCAAGGATGCTCACTATAATAATTACAATGAAAAAACTTAAATTGTTCAATATTAGGTTGGGTAGGCAAACACAATATACACATATTTATGTGTGTGCATGTAGACCTGTATTTATTAGTGGGGAGTGAAGTTATTAAGTACACCTTTAAAAAGATTATGGAATAGTTTATTCCATATGGAATTATCTATTTTGGTAGCAAAAAGGTAATTATTAAAGTGTATATTTATCAACATATGCCTGTTTGTGTGTGTGGAGAGTGTGTGTGTGTGTGTGTGTGTGTGTGTGTGTGTGTTTATGCGTGTACATGTGTGTGGAGCTCAAAGGTTGACACTGTTGTTTCCCTTTATAGTTCTGCATGCTCTTTTTGAGAAAGGGTATCTCACTGAACCTAGGGTTCAGACTTGGCTAAACCATGGGCCTTGCGTCAAGCTCCAGGGACCCTGCTGCCTTAGCTGCTCCACACTGGAAAAGCCATTATGGGCACCCTAGTTTTTAAATGGTGCTGGGACTCTGCACTTAGTCCTCTTGCTTGAAAGACTGTACTTTCCTGACAGCCATATCACAAGGCCCTGCTTTTATTTTCTCTTTTGTGGCGCTGGAGATTGAACCAGAGTGTGAGTAACCACTAACATGTCTTAGCCAAGGCTTTTGCTATTTCTTTTCTTTTCTTCTTAAATGTGGTCTCGCTAAGTTATCTAGTTTTCTTTTCTTTTCTTCTTAAATGTGGTCTTGCTAAGTTATCTAGTTTGGGCTCATGAGGTTACTCTGCCTTGGTCTTTAAAGAAGCTGGTATCAGAGGCATACTGCACCATATACAGCTTGTATTTCCCATAAATACGTTAATAAGAGTGTCAATAACGAGGATGGAGAGATGGTGCACTTGCTGCCAAGACAGATGAGCTGAGTTAATTCCTAGGAGTCATATGGTAGAAGGAAAGGAATTCTTTCAAGTTGTGCTCTGACTGCCACAAGAATTTAAGAGATTATCAATAATGACTTATTATCTAAATTTAATTTTCTTAATTTTTAATTAAAATTTATTATTATTTATGTGTGTGTTATGTATGTACCAATACACATGTGGCGATCAGAGGAACATTTTCGAGAGCTGGTTATCTCTTTCCATCATGGGTTTGGGGGGAGCATACTCAGGTTCTCTGGTTTGTTCAACACGCTTCTTCACAGACTGAGCCATCTTGCTTGTCCAGTAGGACATTTTAAAAATGGAAAGAATAACTATTAACTGGTCAGTGACGTTTTAGTGATATTTTGCTTGTTGGCTGGTGCTGGGGATGTAAGCAGGGCTGTAGCATGCTATGCTAGTGTTCCTCCACTCATCCACAGCTCCATACTTGGCACGTTACTGACAGAGAGAACACACTGGCATATTTTTTCAATTAATTACAAAACAAAGACTTTGACTACCTAATATTTTATGGAATTCCATAGAATTCCTTAGTGTATATGAAATGCATTACATAAGGTAATGTAACAAAACATGTTTCAAATGTTAGTAATTAACCCAACAGCTTATCCTGAATACACTTAAGTCTACTCAGTATGCAGAAACTGTACAACGTTCCAAATTTAATTTAGTTACTAGTGTCATTTCATACTGAGTTAATTGGTGATGAGTTCTCCAGATAACACTCTCAGCCAGTATTAACTATAGAGCTAGATCTTTGCCAGACTCCTTGTTATACATAACAGAATTCAAAGTCAGCAATCTTATGAACTCGAAATTCTTCATTCTAAAGATGCTGGAAAACATAAGCTACAGTTTAATTGCTAGAACTCATACTTGCTAATGACAACAAAGACAAGAAATACTTCAAGATTTCAATACTATTTTCTTCTTTTGTTATATAAAGAAATACACGATTAAAAGTTGAAATAGGACCTGATTAATCATATAGCACCATATACTACCAAAAAAAAAATCTACCAGCAAAATTAATTTCTCTTAATTTATGTACACAAGCTACGTAAGTCTTATAAAAATATGGTTGCACACTTAAAGGCTTTTAGCTATTGCCTGACTCTATAGCTAAGGTTCAGGTGTGAGTTCTGAAGCCCAAATTCTTAGGCATCCTTTATCACAGATTTACATTTTTCCTCGCCCTTAGCCCATCTGCTTTGACTTACAGCCTACATAACCCAACATTTCAATAATGATGGATTTCAGTTAGTCTATGACTTTCTTACTTTTCTGTGTGAGTACACATTTTTGCAAATGCTGTGGAAGCCAAAGAATAAACCTTACACACTATGCCTCAGGTCCTGTTCACCTGTTTCCCATAAAAAGGGTCTCTCACCCTCAGGTCCTATCCACCTGCTTGCTGTAAATAGAGTCTCTTACCGACACAGAACTCGCCCCGTAGGCTAGACTGGCTGACCAGTGTGCCCGTGGTCTGAGAGCACTGGACTCCTAAGTGCATGCCAGCACACCTTCCTTTTCATGTGGACTATGAAGAGTTGTGGACAAAGGCCCTCAGGTTTGTGCAGGAAGCTCAGCAGCACCTGTGCTATCTCACCAGCTCTAAAATTACTGTTTTAATGAAAGACAGGGCTTAGCAAAATAAACCAAGGTCCTTTGCTATTAATCTACTTTTGTTACTTACTTCGTGAATACATACTTTTTAAACGGCATGCAAAATAGATAAAGAAATAATAATAACAAGGATATTTAGTTATGTGTGATTATGATCAAGAAATGATAAATATTTTCTCAAAGATATTCAAGGAAAAAAGCTATCAAAACAAAAAAATGCATTTTTAAGTCCTTTTTCCTCTATTGCAGTTAAAAATAAATTCAGATTTAACTTGTATATGTAACATAACTGAGATCTGTTTTAAGCTATGACTTTAAAAAAACTGTACTGGAATCACCACGGGAAAGACATACAGTTATCCTGATTAGCTCAAGTCAGTCCTGTGAATATAATGCCAATAAAGGTCAGTCACTTAACACTTAACTATGTTCCTAGGCTCCAGCTAAATCCTAGAAGCTATGTACAGAGAAGCTACACAGCTTCCTCAAATGACACAACCAGGCTTTACACCCAGTCACTGTGACTAGACAGCTCAGGCTTGTAACATAATATAGTCCCAAAAATGCAACCACCCATAACAATACAAAACTGAATGGCAAAGTTTTGATAAAGGTTTCTAAGGCCTGGGAATGAAGCTGAGTGGCACAGAGAACACATAAGCATGTTAAGGCTAGGGGACTAATCCCCAGCACCATGAATGCACTAAAAACATATTTCCTCTCTGGCACACTATTCTTATTTTGAGGGCAGAGACTGCACATTCAGTTTACTATCTTCGCTCCCAATCCCTTAGTGAAGAGAAAGAAGCTCAGAACCAACTTCCATAGATTTAGCAGATATACAGGGATATTAGCCTACAGTATCCACAGGTTTGAAGAAAATATAGCCTGTTCAATGAATTTAGTAACATAACAGTAATGAGACAACCTTTAGTTAAAGTTATTATTATTTTTTTTTCCGGAACATCACTGAGACATTTAAAATTAGATCAAAAGTGAGATTGTTAAAAATCTGCTTTTATGATATAGACTATCCTATATTCCATGTCCATAACAGTGTTGAACCTGGAAAAATACAGTCATTACATGATGAATGAAAAACCAGGTTACTTCTATATATTTTAATTCAATTGAAAAATTTCTCTGAGTACTATCTTCCTTAGGATAAAATTCCAAGCTAATCATAGCATGGGGATACAAAATAAAGGGGTAAAAAGAAACAAACCATGCAATGCTGACAAAGGAGAATTATTTAGAAGATAAGAAAAGCCTTTTTAAAATTTGTGACTATTTAAAATTCAACACCCAAACAAGTGGCCCGATCAACGGATTGCTAAGAAGTGGGCAAGCAGGCAGAAATACAGCAAAGAAGACTCAAGTCCACTCTATATATTCATACAGTACCTGGGAGCTGAATCTGTGAACATCGTCAGAGGCACTGACTAGATCAATGGAAGACATGGAGGAAGAGCGACTATAGGGCTACCAGAGACAGACAAAGAAAAAACCAAGTCATCAGAACAAAGGCACAACAGAGCATTCAGTACCAACTTGCAAACACAAGATAAAGAAAGAGAAAACAAAGCACTATATGAAACAGGCCCAGCAGCAAGTGCTGACTTCACGCACCTACTATGTATTCTGCTGCAAACTCATTCCAAAAAGAAAGAAGTATGTCCAAAAACACAAAGTACTTAACCTCAAGGAAGGAAGCAATCTTACTGCTGCACTGTAGTAACTATGCCCACTCTCCACTTCCTATCTCACCCCTCCATTTCTACCTTAAAGAAAAACAAAGAATGTATGTTCAGAACACGACTTATAAGTTGTTTTGGAGAATGTACAGGGACTATAACAGTACAAAAAAACCCTTGCTATTAAATTCATGGAGAGATGAGAAAACTTATACTACAGGATAATGCCATGAACAATGAGGAATGCTGCAGGCATTCTTTCAGTAAACTGTCATTTGCTTACCTTTTGTACAAATCTATGACTCCCAACAGAAGAAAAGGCATCACCGGATGGCAAAGATGTAGTCCAGTGTAACCTGACCTTCTCGCTCTGTGACTAAGAAAAACATATGTTAAAATGAGATGCTTCTGAAGTATATTTTACAGCCTACAAATGGCTTCTATAACCTGAATCTAACATTTTATTAGTAAACATGTTAGCAATAATTACTGATTTAGGGAGCTACTCTACAGACACAGCTTTCCTCAGTCCTGACACTTACTTCAGAGATCCCACATCTGTCTCTTTCTGCTCTACAGATACTATATTAGGTCAGGGAAAGCTCTTTTATAGTGCTCTCACCCACTACCTCTACAGTATCAATTCTCATGAGTCAAGGTTAGTAGTACTGCCAAATTTCTTTTAGCTAAGCTCTGGTCAAATCATCTCAATTATTCTAGTGCATCCAGGACCAGCAGGTCTGGTCCATAGAATGATGTCATCAGAACCAATATCACTGTTTGCTTCCCCTCTGAGTTCTTAAGATCATGTCATGTATGTGTTTTTATCTCCTTTCCATGAAGGCAGTTGGCTTCATCGAAGTATCTAACCCTGTTAACCTCACACTTGACTTCCAACCTCCTCTTCAGTTTATCTGATTTCTTTTCACACATTCAAATATTTGTGTTTGCACTCATCTTTTAGCTACACGGAAGACAGATGGTAATTTCTACTCAATGATGTCTTGCTGACCAATTCATGTATCTTCCATTTTGTCTGCAAATAATTTAAACTACAAAATGTGGGATGGGGTGTCACTTGGAGAGAACCTCTAGAGTGGCTGCTGTTGAAGATCACACACTGAGAACAGAGAGGGAAATGACCTTATGGACCACTGATGTTCACTACTTTATAGTATTTTCACACCATTTTTATCTTTGCCACATAGACAGAGATATAAAATGAAGAAAAAGACTGGCTACTATTATTCCCAAACTAACACATTCTAGAAAACAAACAACAACAAAATGATGCTAATTCAGGGCATACTTTAGGCTTCTAAGAACCACTTTAGGCTTTCAAAAGCACACATTAATTGGGAATTAGAAGTTCTCACTCTTAATTGAAAGCACTGTAGTACCTTTTGAATAAAAAAACAAGCAATAAACTTTACAGATTAATATGGAATGAACTTTTAAATTACTGACTTAAAAATATAAAGAAAATAAGTATGAAAAGCAGATAGATTATTTACCATGAAGGAGTTACTCTTGGCTACTTAGCCTAGCAAACTGACATAATGGATACGTTTGAAGTATAAAAATAATACACAAATGATACTCCACATCCAGGTTAGTTATGTTTGCCTCCAGAGGCAGTTTCTACTATAAATAAGACAGTTTGAAGGGAGAGTCAGAGATGAGTAAGTAACATTTACCCTTTAGTACCATCTGGTGGTAAAATATGGTAACTGAATTGTAACAGAATTGAGACCAGGAATCAAATTTATCTTGAAATCAGAATCTAAATATTTAAAAGATTCTTTCAGTCAATTTCCATGAAAGGAACTGGGTATAAATGCTGTGACTTCAGTGATGACTACAAAAGATGAAGCAAAGGGAAAGTGAGGAAGAACTGAAGGTGAAGGCTGTAAAGGCAATAAATGAGCTAATAAGAAAAGCTGATGGTACTAAGGCTAAAAACAAAATCCCTTAAGCCTGTGAATTCAGATGGTACTTGAGAAGACATTTAGAGAGACCCTTCAGATACCAGAATGGTTAAGGCTGAGTTCTTTAAAAGTAATAGAGTAATAGGTAGAACATTTCCATTTAAGTTCATATTAACTATGTATACTTATTTTAAATAATTAATGGCTTTTTTGTTTGGAAATTATAATACAAAGGAACTGATTCACAAAGATTCTTTAACACTTATGATAGCTAATACTTTGGTTACATTTAGTTTTCCAATTCTATAAAAAGACATCAAGGAACACCTGTGGTGTTAAAACGACTGTGTTTGGAATGTGAGTAGATGTACCTGTTCCTCTATTTTATCTTGTCTGTCAAGAGCAGCTTCAACAGCATCAAAGAACTCCTCCTCGTTAATCAGGCTGTTCGGACCTTCCTAGATAATAGACAAGAAACAAACAGCAGCTATTTACTTTATTTAAGGAAACGGGGACATTGACAATTTGGTATTACTTCTGAGAGGAGAAAGCTGAAAACTGACCTATTACACATTTGCTGAGCAAATATTTGTGGATCAGGAAGCATACCAGTATAGTACTATCCACAGTGGTAACACATATTCTCAAAATTATATTATCATTAAATAGCTCATCCACTATATTTTTTGTTTGTTTTTGTGAAACAGGGTCTCATTCTGTACTCTACATTGTCCTAAAACCCACTCTGTTGCCATCACTGGCCTTATAGTTGGCAGCAATCTTCCTTTCTCAGCTTCCTGAGTACTGGAATTACAGATTCAAGCCTTCATTCATATCAGGTACATTTACTGTTTCAAAGTTTAAGGTCTATAACACAGATTACTGAACTGTCTGAATCCAGTCTGCTTTCTACTTTTCTATGGCCTGTGAGCTAAGAATTTCAATTTTATAAAGGTGGAAAAAAAATAACATTTTATAGCATATGAATTACTTGAAATTGAACTTTTATTGCCTATAAAGTTACATTTGGCCATACTCATGTTCATACTTTAATAAATAAATTATGAATAAGATAATTAAAATTGTAGAAACAGGGCTGGGAAAATAGCTCATGTGTAAAGCATGCATGGGAACTTGGGTTCAGATCCTCAGCACCCATGTAAATACTGGGCTCAGAGGCACATGCCTGCAACTCCAACATTAGGGGGATAGAGACAGGTAGATCCCAGGGCCTTGCTGGCCAGCCAATCTAGCCAAAATAGTGAGTTCTGGGCTCAGTGAGAAACTGTCTACAAAAATAAGGTAGAGATTGATAGAGAATACCTGATGTCAACCTCTAGACACCACACCTGTACACACACATAACTGACAAGGAAAAAATAGCTTAAAACTTCAAAAGACATGAAGAAAAGTATAAAGACAGATAATAGTTTACTTGGTAACTACATAATTTTTTTATTTTTGCTTGCTTTCATAATGCCAAGACTTAAACTTGGGATCTGGTATATGCTAGGTGAGCATTAGCGATAAATTATATTCGTTTGCTGTGAACTGTTCAGTTTAGAATTAAAATTCACAGAGATTTTAAAAAAAATTGGACTAACTTACATATTTAAAAAAGTTATTTGAGACAGAGTTTCATACAGCCCAACTTGGCCTTAAACTCCTGATCTTCCTGCTACTAACTCTCAAGTGCTGTGATTTCATGTCACCAAGGGTGGTCCATTATTTTTCATTAGAAAAAAAAGATGAAGGTGTGCTTTAAATAGATGGAATAAAAATATTCAACAAATGGGTGGGAGAGATGGCTCAGTGTTGAGAGCACTTGCTGCTCTTGCAGAGGACCCAGGTTCAGTTCCCAGCACCCACATTGTGGCTCTGAAGCTGGCCAATGAGTAATCAACAAGGCTTTCCAGACAGACTCTTTTATTTTTTTTTCCAAGACAGGGTTTCTCTGTGTAGCTTTGCGCCTTTCCTGGAACTGGCTTTGGAGACCATGCTGGCCTCGAACTCACAGAGCTCCGCCTGGCTCTGCCTCCCGAGTGCTGGGATTGAAGGTAGGTGTCACCACCGCCCTGACAGACTCTTAACTCTACTTTCATAGCTTGTGGGGAGCCTCCTCCTCCTTAGCCTCGCTGTTGCCGGGATTACAGCCACTATATCTGGGTCAACAAGATTTTTAAAATTCTGGGGTCTTTAAAAACATGTATGAAGCTTGTAGATGGTAAAAAGAATCTTTTTAAGAAAAAGCTTGGCACTTATATACATTAAGTTAACCATGAGAAACAAATTACATATATAGAACATTTAAAGGTTATAAAAGTATTAAAGGTCACTTCTGTGATAGATGTAGCCCCCCAATCCATACTTCATAGTCTGGCCCTCCGAAACGGGGTTTCTTCTTAAGTTCTGCCATGGCATTCTTGTATGCTTCCTCAACTCGTCTTCTCTTCTCCTGTTCCTAAGCAGGTGTGGGGAGGGAGAGAAAGGAGAGAAAGAGACTGACTTAGTGAGCATTTTAATTTCCATAAAAAGACTCGTAGGTCAATTTCTGTGAAATTGTATAATTTGACCAAAAAGTAACTACTCCTGTGAAAAACACAAATGTTACTCTACTTAGGAAATACTTCCCTGTGGGATAGTACACAGAAGCTACTATCTGAATCTTTTTTTTTTTTTTTTGTTTTCGAGACAGGGTTTCTCTGTGTAGCTTTGCGCCTTTCCTGGAACTCACTTGGTAGACCAGGCTGGCCTTGAACTCACAGAGATCCGCCTGCCTCTGCCTCCCGAGTGCTGGGACCACCACCTGGCCTGAATCATTGTTAAGATCACCTCTGTGTACATTAAGTACTGAGCTGGTTAAGAAATGTTAAAGTTGCCGGGTGGGAGTGGTACACGCCTTTAATCCCAGCACTTGGGAGGCAGAGCCAGGGGAATCTCTGTGGCCTGTCCTGGATCTCGAGGCCAGCCTGTTCTATAGAGCGAGATCCAGAACAGGCACCAAAACTACACAGAGAAACCCTGTCTCGAAAAAACAAACAAAACAACAACAAAAAGAAATATTAAAGTAATCACCCATGTGTAAACTTAAAACAAGATAAATTAGCACCAGAGAAATGGGGCTGCAGATTTCTGTACTTCCCCCCATCCAACACCATTATTTTATTGTTTTTTGGACTCAGCTCTCCATGTTTGTGCAGCAAATGCTTTACTTTTTTTTTTTTTTTTTTTTTTTGGAGCTGACGATCGAACCCAGGGCCTTGTGCTTGCTAGGCAAGTGCGCCACCACTGAGCTAACTCCCCAACCCCCATTATTTTATTGTTGTAGAGAGAAAAAAAGCAAGTACTGAATGCCAGGAGTGAAAGAACTCAATTTTTAAAAGGCATATCAGTCAATAATAAATTTTAAAAATTTCTTATCATTCTTATTGCTGGTTAAAACTGTATTTTAGGGTTGAAAAAGACTAATCTATTTTAATTCTTCCATTTTATAGTAGAGCCAACAATATTAAAGATTCAAGACAAAAACTTAAAGGCTGGCCCAAACAGAACCTTCCTGCCAAAATATGGGTCACTGGATCAAATCTGATGTTAATGCTGAAGTCTAGTGAACACAGATACCCTTTACTGTCTTACTTCAAGTATTTTTAAATCTAGATATTTGGGCTAATTTAATGGGTAAATTAAAGTCTGGCACGCTTGCGCACGCGCACACACACACACACACACACACACACACACACACACTCACAGCTACTTACAAGTATCACATCCAAATTGAAGTTAGGGCACCTTATTGTCAATAAATACAATTTTTTTCTCACTAATATTATTAACTAAATTTATTTAAACTTGGAATTTTAGTCCTCCTGAGCATGTCCAGCTAGCAATTAAGTACACTTCTAAAGAAGAAGGGATTGTTATTACTGATAACCATAAAAATGATCAACTCTAAATAATATTTTGGTTAAAGAATACTTGAGTAAACATTTTAAGTTTAAAAATATAAATAATTCTGTCATAAAGCTGTTATCATCATCACATATCTAATGTGTTCTATAGAGTGTAAGCTTCTTGAGGGACCATTTCCTGTTTATTATTTCCCCATTTCTAACTTGTACAGGGCATGAGAACACTTTATCACAAAACAATCAATGAAATCACATTGTCATTGTGCCTTTTCTGATTTTATGAATTACCTAAAAGATATTTACTGATAAACAACTTCCTGTGAATTATCAATACTGACTTTATCACTTTTACTGTGCCTAATGTATAAGTTCAACTTTATCACAGGCATGAATTTGTAGAAAAAATAGTGCATAAAGAATGTGTTATTCTTTATGATTTTACATCCACTGGTGAGGGGGAGGGGCTTGAACATGTGTATCAGGAAAAGTTTTGCATACTGCTAGTTAATATGTCTCCCTCTCACCTCTGCTTCAGAGCTCTGACCAACTCTCTTGTCTTCTAAAACATGAGAACCAATACACAGTGCTGTTTCAATCCTGTGTCTAAGTAGTGTTAAAACAGCTGTTGCAGCGTTTCTTAGTGTCTTGCTCAAACTGAAAGACCTTCAAACACTGTAAGTAGTCACAATGTCTAATGAATGTGATCCTGACTGATGGATAGCCTGGAGAGCAGATCAGATACACCAGGCAGGGAAATCTGCTATAGCTTTGCTGCTTAGCACCTTTAGACAAGTCCTTGACTCAGTTCCTTCTGAAAAATGATGACATTACGTAGAGCTGGATTTTCTAAGATGTGGCTTAATTTTAGCATTTGGTTATTTTACAAATGTTAGATTTTAAACAGAAGTTTCCCTACTAAGCAAATTCAGGGAGCCATAGTTGACATTCGTGTTATAACGAATTCGTGTTATAACATTATTATCAATGCTGCTGATTAAATAAAGGTGGGAAAATGGAGCATTGGGCAAATATTTGAACAATATAATTTATGTTAAATGATATCACAGTTACCAGGAAAACATAATGGCTATGAATTTAACAAGTAAATATTTAACTTTATAAATCAGTATTCAAGTTAGTTCATATAACTTAAACAAAGACTCAAACTTCATATACTAACAGAGAGTAAAGCAAAATGTACATCTATATCAAATCATCATAAATAACATTTAAAGAATTTTTATATTAAATGTAATCAAGAAAGCATGTTGTATAATAACTGAAAAAAAATCCACTGGTAAATAATGAGTTGAGGATTACGATCAAGTGGCAAAATAAACGGCCCCCGATACCTCTATCCAGCCAGAGGTCCTTCTCCTTAGAAATTCAATGAACACACAGAGTTTAAAATATTGTTTTGAAAATGAAGAAAATTCATATTCTTACCTTATCATGTCTTTTTTGCCAGCTCTCTTCCCGTTTTACCATTAACTCAATACAGTGAGAAAGTGTAGCAAGGATTCCAGCAGTAGTTGCTTTGAAAGTTATTGCTTCCCCTTTAAAGTCTATACCATTAATTCCTTTTGGTGTTACATGTGGAAATACTGAAAAAGAAAGTTACTCACTGAAAATCATTCAAACGAAATGATTTCATCACATTTAAGATTAGCAAGTATTTATAAAGTTAGCAAATCAGAGAGGTTTTAGATTGTACATTTCCTGTAGACCATCACTGAAAAACCCTACTGTGCTGTGTGAGCAACAAAGCTTTGAGGCATTTTCTAGATCTATTTCCAGAACTCATTTGCTATATTGTACTCAGTAAGTCCAGTAGGAGGAGAAGCAATACTCACAATGACATTGTGACATGTTTGAGCTTAAAGGGACTTAACTAGGTAGAGATACCTTACATTGTTAGAAAATCGACAATTTTAAAACTACACAAAAATGAACTGTAGAATTTAACAAAACAATATGAAATTTAAAATATTTAAGTCCAGGACTAATTCACATATTAAATCACTTTTATGTTTTCCTTTACAATTTTAATTCATGGTTAGCCATTGTATTAAATAATAGATCTTAAATAATCCTAAGATACAAACAGGGAAATATTCTATAGCTAATATGTAGTCATCTAGCTAGAACATTTATAAGGAAATAATGACACCCTGACTTAAAAAGACTTGTTTGTAGTTATGACACTAAGGGTAAAGAACAAAATTATAGAATATTCAATCAAGATTTAAAATTGTTATTCTTGAAGACATTGTAAAAAGGTAAGCCACAAAAAGATAAAATGAGTGGCATATATTAATCATGGACTTATTATCTACAACATATCAAGGAACCTAAAACTACAGTATAATGAGTAAATAAACAATTAAAAGACCCAAAATAAAGACTAGGGGCTAAGAATGGAATGTAGCTCCATGAACAAAGTTCTGGGTTTGATGCCCCAACACTGGGGAGGGAGGAAAGAAGATGGAGGAAAGAACAAAAGATGTAAATACATTTCAACAAAGAAGTAAGAGATTGAAAGTGAGCACAGATGCTTACTTCCCAGAGAAATGCAAATTAAAACCACAAGAAGTACCTTACACAGTTTAAGAGTTAAAAATTCATCTACCATATAATTTTGAGATTCTATGCACAGGCATTTAACCCTAAGAAATAAAACATATTGGCTAGGTGGGAGTGGCACACGCCTTTAATCCCAGCCTTCTGGAGGCAGAGGCAGGTGGATCTTTTTGAGTTCGAGGCCAGCCTGGTCTACAGAGTGAGTTCCAGGATAAGCTCCAAAGCTACACAGAGAAACCCTGTCTCAACAAAACAAAACAAAAAAAGAAATGAAATATGTGCCCATAAAGGCCTCTGTATGAATGTTCACAGTAGCTTTATTTATCATATTCCTAAACATAAACAACCTGACACAGGAATCTTAAATTACTTAAGCCAAGCAAAAGAGTATAGGAGTTCACTTAAATACTGGAAAATACAACCATATTCATTTATTTTGGCTCTGCTGGATATCATTTGGGGCTTTGTGTAGGCAAGGCAAGTTCTCTGCCACTGAGCTTTACCTCCAGTCTTACATAGTTTTTTTTAAAACATGGCTTTATTGAGATAAACTCCCCACAAAATTCACTCATAAAATTTAGTTGTTTTCAGGATGTTCAGAGTTGTGTAATCATCATCAGCACAATCAAATTCTCTTATAACTGTAAGTCTACTAGAAATTGCTCTCCATTTTCCTCAAGTCCTTGGTTCTGAGCAATTGCTTACTATTTCCTGCCTCTACAATGTATCTTAATTGTTATATGAAATGTAACTATAAACATAAAGCAGTGTTTTGATAAAGTTTACTTCACACATTTTCAAGATTTATCCATGTGCTGGGCATAGTGGCTCATGTCTATAATCCTGGCATTCAGGGGCTAAAATGGTAGTATTACTGAGTTCAAGGCCAGTTTGGGCTACAAAGCTAAATGCTGTGTCTCTCAAACAAACAAAAGCAAGAGGCATGCTGGGTGTGGTAGTACAAACACATACCTGTAATCCCAGTACTCAGGAGGCAAAGGAAGGTGTATTATTACTCTGAGTTTGGTTCAGTCTGTTCTACATAGTGAGTTCCAGGCTAGCCAAGGCTAAATAGTAAGACAGGGCTATATAATAAGACCTTGTCTCAAAAAGTAATAGAGCTAGAAAGATGGCTCAGCAGTTAAGAGAACTTCCTGTCCTTCCAGAAGCTTAGAGTTCATTCAGTTCTTAGTACTCACAATTGCCTATAAGTCTAGATCCATGGGATCCAATGCCCATTTCTGATCTTTAGGGGAGTCTGCTCATATAAATGTACACATACACACACATACATGCACACATACAATTTTCAGATTGTTCATAGCATGTACAAATATAACTGATATTTTATATACTGGTCTTACACCTTGCAAACTTGCTCAGTCATTTATAGTTCTAATAGTTCTTAATAGATTTGTTATAATTTTTCTTAAAAAATGTTTCTGTTTGCAATGTGGAGCTTAAATCCAGGGCCTTATGCATAGTAGACAAGTACTCTGCCCCTGAGCTATACTCCCAAACCTTAAAATTTTCTTTGTACAGATCACACTATAATTCCTGTTTGTAGATGTAATGGGATCCACAAACAGATTCAAATTTGGATGATTTCTGTTTTCTTTTTAAAAAAAATTTTTAAAAATAAAATTTCTATTCATTTTACATACCAACCACAGATCCCCTCTCCTTCCTTCTCCCACCCCCCAGCCTTACCCTCCAACCCACCTCCTTTAAGGCAAGGTCTCCCATAGGGAGTCAGCAGAGCCTGGTACATTCTGTCGAGGCAGGTCTAAGCCCTTCCTCCCTGCATCAAGGCTGCGAAAGGTGTCCAACCATAGGCATTGGGCTCCAAAAAGCCCACTCATGTACCAGAGATGGATCCCATCCTGCTGCCTTGGGGGGTCCCCTAAACAGTTCAAGTTAAATGACACTCTAGCCTATCCAGAGGGCCTAGTCCAGTAGCATGGGGGCTCCACATGTTCCACAGTTGGTGTGTTTCCACTAGTTTGGCTGGCCGTCTCTGTACATTTCCCCATCATGATCTCCATGTCCCTTGCTCATAGAATCCCTCCTCTCTCTCACTGATTGGATTCCTGGAGCTTGGCCTGTCACCCAGCCGTGAATCTCTACATCTGCTTCCATCAGTCACTGGATGAGGGTTCTATGATGACAGTTAGGGTATTCAGCCATCTGATCACCAGAGTAGGCCAGTTCAGGTACCCTCTCAACTACTGTCAGTATTCTAAGGTGGGGCTATCCTTGTAGGTTCCTGGGAACTTCTCTAGCACTCTGTTTCTCCCTATTCCCATGATGTCTTCATTAATCATAGTATCTCTTTTCTTGCTCTCTCACTCTGTCCCTGTTCCAGCTCAAACCTCCTGTTCCCCTATGTCCTCATTCCCCATCCCTTGCCTTCCATTACCTCCCCTCACCCCCAGTTTGCTCATGTAGATCTCATCTATTTCTCCTTCACTGGGCAATCCATGTGTCCTTCCTAGGGGCCTCCTTACTAGCTAGCCTCCCTGGAGCTGTGGGTTGTAGTCTGGTTAGCCTTTGCTTTACATCTACTATCTACTTATGAGTGAGTACATACTATGTTTGTCCTTCTGAGTCTGGGTTACTTCACTCAGGATGATATCTTCTAGTTCTATCCATTTGCCTGCAAATTTCTTTTTTTTTTAAATTTACTTATTTATTATGTACACAGAGGAGGGTGACAGATCTCATTACAGATGGTTGTGAGCCACTATGTGGGTGCTGGGAATTGAATTCAGAACCTCTGGAAGAGCAGTCAGTGCTCTTAACCTCTGAGCCATCTCTCCAGCCCACAACCTGCAAATTTTATGATGTCATTGTTTTTCTCTGCTGAGTAGTACTCCATTGTGTATATGTGCCATATTTTCTTTATCCGTTCTTTGGTTGAGGGGCATCTAGGTTGTTTTCAGGTTCTGGCTATTATGAATAATGCTGCTCTGAACATAACTGAGCATGTGTGGTTATGGTATGATTGAGCATCCTTTGGATATATGCCCAAGAGTGGTATAAATGGATCTTGAGGAAGATTGATTCCCAATTTTCTGAGAAACCGCCATATTGAGTTCCAAAGTGGCTGTACAAATTTGCATTCCCACTAACAGTGGAGGAGTGTTCCCCTTGCTCCCCTCTCCAACATAAGCTGTCTTCAGTGCTTTTGATGTTAGCCATTCTGATAGGTGTAAGATGGTATCTCAGGGTTATTTTGATTTGCACTTTCCTGATAACTAAGGATGTTGAGCAATTCCTTAAATGTCTTTCAGCCATTTGAGATTCTTCTGTTGAGAATTCTGTTTAGCTCTGTAGCCCATTTTTTAATTGTATTGTTCAGTATTAGTTTCATGAGTTCTTTTCCCAGCCTTTTACTTTGAGGTAGTGTCTGTCTTTGAAGTTGAGGTGTGTTTCTTGTATCTAGTGGAAGGATGGATCCTGTTTTCGTATCCATTCTGTCAGCCTGTGTCTTTTTATAGGCAAATTGAGACCATTGATATTAGTGGATATTAATGACCAGTGATTGTTAATTCCTTATATTTTTTGTTGGTAGTGTTGTGTGTTTCTCTTCTTTGGTATTTGTTGGTGTGGGATTATCTATTGCCTGTGTTTTCATGGGTGTATCTAACTTCTTCTTCCTTTTTTTTGAGCTTTCTACTTTATTTTTTTAAAGACAAGGTCTCTCATTGGTCCTAGAGATCACTGACTTGGCTGAACTGAGTAAACAACATGTCACCGAGAGCTTTCTCTGTCTGCCTCCCCAGTGCTGGAATTACAGCACTGGTGCAGACTGCTGTGCCTTGCTCTTCTAGGTGGGTGTTGAGGATCAAATAGATCCTCGCGCTTATGCAGCAAGGACTTTACTGAGGGAGCCTTGCTGAATATTTTTATGACATAAGCTAAAGTCATCTGAGAGGCAGAAACTTCAACCAAGAAATTAATGCCTTCATAGGCAGACCTGTAAGACAATTTCCTAATTAGTGATCAATGGGGCTCAACCCATTGTAGGTACCATCTATGGGTTGGTGGTGGTTCTGGGTTCTACAAAAAAGCAGGCTGGGTGCTGGAGGGATGTCTGAGTAGTTAAGAGCACTGACTACTCTTCTAGGCACCCGGGTTCAACCCAGCATCCACATGGCAGCTCACCACTGTCTGCAACTTCAGTTCCAGAGGATTCAATACCCTCACATAGACATACATGAAGGCAAAAACACCAATGAATCAAAAAAAAAAAAAAAAAGCAAGCAAGTAGCTTGAGTAAGCCATGTGGAGCAAGCCAGTCAGTAAGCATCACCTCTCCTTGGCTTTTGCATCAGCTCCTGCTACCAGGTTCTTGCTCCATTTGAGTTCCTTTCCTGACTTCATTCAATGATGAACAGTGGAGGTATTAAGCAAAATAAGCCCTTTCCTTCCCAACTTGTGTTTTGGTCTTGATGTTTCACAGCAGCAATAAAAACCCTAACTAGGACAGGAGACATTTTGCCAGCTCTGTTAATTACTTTCTTGGTAGCACAATACAATTATCTTTGGCTGTATTTGTTAATACAGTGTTCTCAAATCAAGGAATTTTCACTTCAGTATCTAAAGAAAATAACCTTTTTTTGGGTAAAGCATGTGACATAGCTGAGCATATGTGGGGTGAATGATTAAGCTCACAGTTTTAAAACTTCTTTTAATGATTTCCAACATTTCAATAAGGCACCTTTTCTATTACAGCATATTATTCACTATGACATTAAAATATAAGCCAAAGAAACTTCAAAAAATTCTTCAATATTATAGAGACACTGAATGACTTGATAGGCTTCAATATTCTAGTTTTAAATTACAAGGACAACTTTTGTAGTAAGTTATAACATTAAATTGAACCTTTATTCAAGGAAGGGGCAGTATGTTATAAGGAAGGAGCTACAATGAAATAAAAACTGAGAAAGAAAGAAGGGAAAGATGGGAAGAGAGAAGCAATAAACTTTAGCATTAATAATGGAATAGTCTAGTATGACCTATAAAACAGAAAATTACTTCCATGCATAAAACAGCTTAAAAAACAACTGGAAAATATGCTACTGACAGATTTTACTTTATATTCATTTAGAAAAAATAAATACTTAATACTAGCAACTAACTAGCAATACTAATGAAATGAGGTTAATATTTGGAATTTAGAATGAGCCTTTGCTAGACATCAAGCCATTACTACATGATATCAAAATGTATTTTATTTACATGGCTTTTCTTCAAAGATATTTTAACTTTGGATTCTAAGGGTTCCATTGCTTTTAAAAATTACTCAGGAATTTTTCTTTGACATACAGCTATTATATAATCTCACAAAATACATTCCATCCAATCGCAGGAGAAAAGGTATTACTTACATTTTTCCTTATTACCATTGGTATTGTGCAAGAAGTCTCCATCAGAACGAGTTGTAGGGAAGTCATCTTCATCATCTTCTACCACTAAATAAAAAACATTTAAGGATATTACAATGAAAACTGGCTTATTCTTATGTTCAACTGAATATAAGCTCTTATTCATCTTTTGTGTTTTCACTGGTTATCAAGATAAGCTTAATAACTATGTTATTAATGGTCTGGCAAGGTGCACTTGTCATCAGGCCTGACAAACAGAGTTCAATCCTAAGAATGGAAGTCGATAACCAACTCCCTCAAGCTGTTCTCTGACCTCAACACAGGCACTATGGTATGTGCATACCCACATACCTACTTACATATATATAACAAAAAAAAAAAAAAATTGAAGAGACTAGAAATAGAAAAACTGACAGCTGTAAAGTCAGAGATACCTTCTCTATGCTCTGAGAATTCTCCAATCTATTTCGGTATATACAGGGAAGATAATACTTATAGATGTGATGTCAATTTTCATTTATTCCAATGTGTATGTGTGCCTGGATATCCCTTTTAATTTCTCCAATAAGAACAAAATCCTAAATTTGGTAGGATTTACATGGTTTTACACAAGTATATAACATAAATTTACCTTGCATCTTTGTTCTCACAGAACAGTCATTTATGCTAGCTACTGATGTCACAATGTGACTACTCTTGAATTAGTTCTCTGGCAAATGTTACAATGACCTTCAAGTACCTTTTGTTTTGAGCTCATAACTTCATTGGCCAGGGCCTTTTGACATCTCCCTACATTTAAAACAAGTCCTATCAATGGAAAATTAACAGTTTATTAGCTACTCCCCTAATTAACACTTCCTACAACAGATATTTTGTTACATTTGTTCTAGACGTTTGTTATCTAGCCTCATGATTTGAAGGATGGTTTTTCTTGGAAAATTCAAATGGTCTCTATGTTTTCCCTTTTTGCTGGCCTTTCCTTATAGCCTTCAGAAGGCTTGTTTACAATAAGCTACCCTCTATTTATATTAGAAAAATTATCTAGACTCATCTGAGAAACAAAGAATATAATTTTATATTCTCCCTCTCTCCTTCCCAATGCTCTGATTCAGTAGAACAAGGGCACAGGGTATTGTAGAGATTAGGATGTAGCCTTTTAAGTTACTCCAGACTGTATATCACAGTGATTTTTCAGTCAGTACCCTGCTCTGGATGACTGTATTTTCCAAAGGGGCATTTTGCTCCATTTTGAGTACAAATGCAGAATAATTCTGCATCTCAACTATGTATTTAGATATCACCATCTGTCCCACACAACAATGAGAAATAAATGGGTAAAAACTTATAATTACAAGTAAAAAGGTACTACCTACAAATATATCAAAAGCAGACTGGAATCAGATGGTACACACAGAAAAACCAGCCCATGAACATAACACACAAGCAAACTAGACCAATGAAAGGTGCCACAACTTCATCTGGAAGCCATAAAAAAAAGACAGCTAATACTATGATGATGATAATGATGACCCAACTGAACATTATCTGACCCCGATACATGGCTTAAAGGACCAATAGGCAGAGAATTCCCAAGTGTCTCAGAGACTTCCTGTTCAGCATGGTTCCTTCAATTAAGGATAGCAACCTACTCAAACTCTTTACCTTTGTCCAGACCAAACCACCCAGAACTGGTCCTTTAACTCAATCTTGCAGCTGTACAAATATTGCAATTCTACAGCTCAGTCCTATAGCTTAGCTCTGAGGGCTTTCAGTAGTTCTCCAACTGGGTTCCTTAGTATCGTATCTACTTACAGTGACTTTCTTTGCATCCATAACAGGTCTCTACCTTTACCTTTAGTAAGTCACCTTTGAATTCAGAGGCACTCTATGCTTTCTGTAGCTATTCTATAACCTACATGCATAAATATATACACATACAGACAGACAGACATATATGTTGGGTCTGTGATCTGAGAAAATCTTAGCAATTAAGATTGGAATAAAGCTTGTGATTGCCAATGGCCAGTGTTGGAGCATGGTCCATGAAAGGAGTTGTGTGAGGAGAATTCTGAGAGCCTGTGAGAAAACTCCAAGATAAGACAAAATTCATGTGACCTCAGTTTCTTCAAAACACAGAACTGTTCTTGGAATGTGTTTTCATGCTCCTCCCAGGTATAGCAGATAGGACTGAGTTGACTTCAGATTACTCATTATGCTGTTGTTATTCAATCAAATGTTTAACTATCTTCTATATATGCCTCAATAGAAAAAATTATGTATTTGCCACATGTGGCTTGTCCTTGTGATTGTCTACAGCTTGAACTCATGAGAACATTACTCAGATGACATTTAACTCTCAAGAGTATAAATTGTCTGGTGCGCTGAATAAAGTTGGCTATTACACGAGACTTTAGTCTGTCTCATTTATCAGCTTCAGTCTTCCAGGTCCCACCACTTCTATAGTGGTGACAGGTAGCTCTCAATGAAATCAGATGAGTTAGAGTAATGTGGCTTCTGAATTTGAATGATGACATTGTGGAAAGACAGAATGTGTCCATTTGTTTCTGATACATTGGGTTCATGGCATGATGAATTGTTTTTTTTCTTAAGATCACCTATATGATTCAAATAATCATTGAGCAACCTTTTCAGTACTCAAATATTTCTTAGATACCAGTGAATTACATATTTTCTCCAACTACTACCATCTCATTGTTGAAGTCTGTTGCCAGTGCCTCACAATGTGACTGTTTGGGACAATTTAGTAAATATGAGGTCATCAGAGGCTCTCTGGAAACACCCATGTGCAGAGATGATGAGAGAGCAAGAAGACAGTGCTTATGTGCCAGCAACAGTCCTTGAATGGGACTTTAACTCATCACTCTTGGGAACAGCCAACACTGCCAACACTTTGCTTTCACAACTGTGAGAAAATGAAACTTATTGAAGCCATTCAGTCTTTGGTACTTTGAACTCTGAGCTTTTGGAATAGTTAACACATATATACATGGTAAGTCTATTATAAAATTATGACAGATAATATCAAATACCTAAAAGACTTCATGATAAATATTATAAATAATATAATAATAATCATGATGACATTCACTTGAAATGAATTTCTCTCTATTCTTCATGCTTGACCCATAGGCTCATTCACAGACTTTCAGATTACTAGAATGACTTACGTCAGGGTTTTTCTATCTTTAGTCTTTTACCATTCTAATTACCATTACAATCATCTGCAAGTAATTTTTAAAAAAGATTAATCTCAACATGTACTCTTGCTTAAATAGTAACTTTTCAAATTACTGGTGGGAAACTGATTTTAGATTAAATTCCAATGCTTCTTAAAAATGTATTATTCTCCACCTAATCGCTTACTATGACCAAAAAGGGATTTTCATCCTTTTTTTTAAAGCTTAATTTTACACACACACACACACACACACACACACACACACACACACACACCCAATGGAAACAACAGTTGCTCTTCCTAAACAACAGTGACCTCTTATCTCTTGAATAAGATCTTTTAGGCATTTGAAAGCACCTTTCAGGGTCTGTGACACAGTCTATGTGCATGCACCCATGTGTGTGCTGTCTTCTGCTGATAAACAGTGTCCATTGTCTTACAGATTTTGTCCAGATTTGTGTTTGAGGATAAATTTAGTCCCTGTTATTTATCCTGCCGGGGAACAAAAAGCAATATTCTTCCAAAAGTATTTAATTTGCCTAAATTAAATAATCTTGAAGTTATTATTATCTTCTCCCACCCCATCTTTTTCCATAGGGATTGAACCTAAGGCCTCATTCATGCTAGGCAAAAAGTCTACTACTTAGCCCATGACCAAAAAGGGATGAGGAGGCCGGAGGCCCATGTCATATCTTCCTCAATCACTCTCTGTAATATCTTTTGGGACAGGGTCCTTTGCTGAGCTATTTAAAATGTAAAGATGGGCTGGGGCTATAGCTAATGGACAAGATTTCTACTCCTAGTGAAGATGAATAATGGACTGAATTTATTCTTTACCATAAATCCTAAAAAGTAGATAGAATTTATGAAACAATGGACACCTGCTCTTAGATAACAATAAAGGGTTAGAAACAAATGCTGTAAGCTTTATGATTGTTCCAGCTGCCTGTGCATTCAAGACAGGAAACCTAGTAGACTGCTGAGGTGAGGTGCAGTTAAGACAACAAGGAGAAGAGAAACAAGGAGAGAACTACACAGACAATGCCAGAAACAAGCAGGTGTTTCTTTTGGGGCCTCAGCAGAGTAACAAGAGTACCTGCACACGACAGACTACTAATAGCAGAGAAAAACCTTCTGGAGAGAATCCAGGGAACAGTACCCCAACCTTATGTGGGACGGTAAGGAAAGTTACTTGTTCCTACAGTGCAGAATGGAAAGCCTCATTGTTTACAAGATATTGATTAGGAAATTCAGAAAAGTCTTGCCTCAGTAGTGGGGCAAACTAGAAATACACTACTGGAAGCTTTGGCTACTACACATGAAGTGCTATTATGGTATTACTTTGAAGACAGAATTGTGGTAAGTTACATATGTATAAATCCTAAAGCGGCCATCAAAGTAACAGAGTTAAAGCTAAAACATGAATAAAGGAGAAAAAAATAAAATTATAAAAAAATTTAGGGTTGGGGATTTAGCTCAGTGGTAGAGCGCTTGCCTAGTAAGCGCAAGGCCCTGGGTTCAATCCTCAGCTCAAAAAAAAAAAATTTAGTACAAAAGTCAGTGAAAGGAAACAAATAAACAAAAAACAAAGAAGACAAAAAGAATTTGAAGTCCAACACATTTCATAAGTCCAAGAAATTCAGCCATGACCAACAATGTTCTTCTGCCAGGGGTGAACTCAGGGGTGAACTCAGGGCTAGATGCTAATATTGCTGGGGAGGTCATGTTCACCTTCAGAACCAATTAAGAGAACTGAACATGTGTTGACATCAACAATATCTTTAGCACTAACAAAGAGGAAGCAACTTTAAGCCTCAAATTAAAAGCTAATTGATTAAAAAAAAAAAAAAGCTAATTGAACTGGGTGGTGGCACACATGCCTCTAATCCCAGCACATGGGAAGCAGAGGCAGGATGATCTCTGTGAGTTTGAGGCCAGCCTGGTCTACAGAGTTAGTTCCAGGATAGTCAAGGCTATACAGAGAAACCCTGTCTTCCAAAAAAAAAAAAAAAAAAACCACCCAAAAAACCCAAACAAACAACAAACAAAAAACCCCAACCAATAAATAAATAAATACCACCCCCACCCCCACACACAATTAAAAAAAAAAAAATCTAGAGGCTTTAAAGCCATTCATTCCCAAGTAAAAATAGTGGTAATAGCTTAATTAACCTTTATCCCTTTGAAGTTCATCCTTGGAGACAGCATCAGCGCAGACATCAAAGTACTTCTGCAGAGTATCAACTTGTCTACATAAGATGTCTCTAAAGGTTTCCATTTCAGCTAGTTTCTCACGTAAACTGTGTCCTTTCTGTAAAACAAACACAAAGTGGGGTGTGAGTCAAGTAAAACAAATGCAGACTGTTGGCCCTATGATATTTAGTCACCTTTTAGGCTGGCATCCTATCACTGAGGGAATGGGATAACAAGAGTTGTGAATTTCAAAGTGATATTCCTAGGAACAGGCCTGAAGAGACACTTACAAACCTATCGATAATAGGAAAGTAATTCTGGCTGATAATCTGCTAACATAACAACATTTTCCTATAAAACACTATGAGGAGACACAGAGAGACTTTGAAATGGGCAAATGCATTATTACTGGATGTAGTTTAGTAGTATTGATGAGTGTTGTCAGGGAACCCCGAGGGGAAGATGATATCAGACTACACAAGTTTTTCCTTTTCATTGCATATGAGTTATTTTACAAGTCTTTTCAGAGGAAATCCAATAGTGTTGTGTGATGTTTGTCTCAAGAGACACAATGGACTTTGACTTGTGCAGAAGCATTGATTGTTTTTGCAGTGCTGGTGATTGACACCAGGACCTTTGCAGGTTAGCCAAGGGCTCTACCATTGAGCCACATTCCTCAAGATATTGACTATTAATCTGCAGATGCTGGCCAGTTTTACATGAGCAAATCATTTTAATATTCTCCAGATTCTCCTTTGAACCAATCTGTAAAATTGTACCTTACCTCATTAATGAATGAAGATAATAAAATCTCATGTGTTCACTTTATATTTGTGTGTGCCATGATTTCATCCCTTAAGAACTTATTTTATAACAACTTCAAGTAAATTACATTGTGGAAAAGTTCTTTTAAGAACCAACCAAGAACTGGTGAGATGACTCAGGATAAAGGCACCGACTGCCAAGCCTGACACCTGGACTTTACCTCCTGGGACCCATGTGGTGAAAGAACAGAGCCAATCGTACTAACTGTCCTCTCAGTTCCATATGCCCATTGTCTGTCTGTCTGTCTGTCTGTCTGTCTGTCTGTCTCTCTCTCTCTCTCACACACACACACTCACACAACCTAAGTTATTTATCTGATACTAAACTTACATGACATTGCCTCAAAGCATCATAATCACAAACCTTGAATGAAGACGTGGATGTAGCAGAATAGCCACTTGCTCCAGACACCAGTGACACCATTGAGCCATGTCTACGCAAACTGGACTCAGATCCATATCCTGATTCAGTCTAAAAAAGAAAGTAAAGTCTACATGAAAAAAAATAAATAGAAATATTTAAGAGGATGCAAAAAATTAGGAAGGTTTTATAACAGTAATTACCAATTTGGATTTACATAAGAAATAGCTAATCTACTGATGCAAACAATACCTTTCAATTCTCCATTGACATTTTAATTTAGAGTGCTACATGTTACACTAGCAGGCTAACAAGTTAATAAACAGTCAAATTCATAAGGAAAGAGAATAGTGGTCAGCAGAAACTGGGGAAGGGCTTCAATGAGGAAGATGAAAACGCTGTGGAGCTGACTGATTAACAGTATTAGTAAACTTTTATTCTTTAAAGGCCAGTCATTTACCCTAACACATCTTAAATAGACTGCTTCAGTGAAACTGTTCCTATTATCCCAGTTTGTATCTATTTTCTTTTTAAAAAGGTTTTGTGTTTTTTTAAGTATGTGTGTGTCTGTGTGTGTGCATGCTCTTTGTGTGCCTGTTTGGGTACGTGCACGTGAGCTTAGATACCCACGAAGGCCAGAGGCTTCCAATCTCCTGGAATGGTAGTTGTGTGCTGCCTCTCAAGTGTGCTGGAAATTGACCTAAGGTCCTCTGGAAGTACAGTATGTGCTCTTATCTTCTGAGCCATCTCTCCAGCCCCATCTCTGTATTTTCAACCATTCTTATTATATTATAATTATAGGTTTAGCATTGAATTATAATAGCTTATATTTAAAAATTGCTACTTGACTTTGATCTTTCTGAAAGCTGATTGTAAATGTTCACTGTTTTTAATAACCTTGATAGTTCAACTTTGCTGGCCCATTATGTCATGGAGGGTAAATAGGACCTCCTGGGGTTTGTGTATGGTCCCAACACTGTCATTATACATTTCCCCACTTTAATGAGCTGAATACCTTTTAGAATATCCATTTTGTATTCTCAACCAAATGCACTACTAGTAATATCGTCAAAGAAGTCAGCTATCGGAAAATTTTCCAAGTCCCTGAAATCAAAGATTTTGGACCCTGTTACAGTGAATCACATCTTGAGTTGGCTCAGTGGTTAAAAGCACTTGTTGTTTTTGCAGAGGACTCAGGTTGATTTTCTGCTGTGGATATCACTCTGTACAAATAAAATGCTGTTTGGCCAGTGGCTAGGCAGGAAGTATAGGTGGGACAAGAGAGAAGAGGATTCTGGGAAGTAGAAGGCTGGAGGGAGACACCGCCAGCCACCGCCATGAAAAGCAACATGTAAAGACACTGGTAAGCCACAAGCCATGTGGCAAAGTATAGACTAACAGAAATGGGTTAATTTAAGATAGAAGTAGTAGATAACAAGCAGCCTGCCACGGCCACACAGTTTATAAACAATGTAAGTTTCTGTGTGCTTTCTTGGTTGGGTCTGAGCGACTGTGGGACTGGTGGGTAAGAGAGATTTGTCCTGACTGTGGGCCAGGCAGGAAAACTCTAACTACAAATGGGGCAAGAGTTTCCACCTAAAACCTGAGAAAAAAAGATTCTAAATGGAGCTAAAAACAGCTTCCTAGTTGTATCTCTCAAGTTAGTGGCAGCCTGCCGGTTTGAGCTACTATGGCAGGTTCCTGGCGGGTTCCTGGTGTGTTTGTCTGACCTGCAGTGTGGTGGGAATGAAGAATCTACAAGCAGCACTTTACTCTGCTGCGTGATGGATTTAGCCTTTGCTAGTTAAAAAAAAAAAAAAAAAAAAAAAAAGATTTCTGGGCTATGCGCTGCTTTAATAGAACTGCTTCTGATAGTTGATGGTACACATGGCTCCAGACACAGAGCTGGTGGTAAACTGAACCATCGCCATGTTGGGAAGCTGAGGTGGGCGGAGCCAGCAGCCACAGAGGTGTTTCAATCTTACAAAGATGGATATTACACAGAGAATCTGGTTTATGTTGTCTTTGGGATTTTTAACTACAAAAAAAGATTTGATCGTAAAAGCTGTTGAATTAAATAAATATGTAAATTTTAAAGGTACCTTGACTTCAAAATTTGGATATAAGGATATGTTGCTTTGGAAAAGAGTCTCTGCTTTTGTTTCCACAGAAAGCCAGAGGCTATGGGTTTGTTCCAGATTAAGATACATCAGGTTTGATCAGCCAAGACCACCTGAAAGGTCTCCGATGACACCATGGCCCAGATGATCCAACATCCAAAATGGTTTCAAGGCAACTGGCTCAGAGGTTCACCCTAATGGACTACTCCATAATCCTAAAATTTTCTTTGTGTTCCCATAAGATACAGCGCCCCCCTCCAGCAGGAAGTAGTAAGAGAAACTACGCCCAAATTCCCAACTGGCTTTGGAGATGGAATTGGCTCACTCCTTCTCTAAACCCAGACATATTGCTAAAAAAAAAAGGTTAAGAGATTCTTATGTCCCAAATCAAAAGAGCCCTCTGGTGTGGGACAGAGAAAAACCACTATTTTATTTAAAACAGGTTAATTATAAATACAATCTTTTTCTAAAGATAAAAAGGGGATATGATATTAGATATGATAGGAAGAAAGGGTAGATTTATGAACTTACTTCTAAAGAGCAACAACTCATTTAAAATGTTTTACATTGGTATAGATTTTAGTCTATTGATACAAACTTAAAGTTAATTTTGTTATACTATGTGCATATTTCTACTCATGTTTAAGGTATTATATTTGTATAGCTCATTTAAATTGTAATGGATAATTAAAAATATATTAATAATTAGTCATCTATGATAATCATACTCGTAGCCATGTTAAGTCTTCTAGGTATACATAGAGATATTTCAGATAGATAGGTAATCTTCAAATACTTCAAAGACCTACAGAATATGGCATTTAAAATACTTTTAAAATTTAGACTTTCTGGACAGTGAGACATGTCTGCTCCAGGCAGCACCATTTTACTTCAGAGAGGAAGATGGGCACTGAAGACACTTCATATGGAGTTTATCTTCACCTTGGCAAAAATAGCCATTTGGGCAAGAAACTGTTCTTGCCAGGACTGCTCGATCAACTGGACATGCAGGACACATAGAAAGGTGACCACTGAACTTTGCTTGACAAAATGGTCCTTCAGGTTCCTGCTTTGCAGAAGAAACTGCCAGACATTCTACAGGACACTGAGAGAAGTGACCGAGAGACTAGCCCTTTGGGCTGAAGACAAATGCCCTAACTATACAAAGGAACATTAGGTGACTGTCCAGGCTGCCAGCTGTCTCTGTCTACTCTTGCAAGACTCCTAAAAAATGCTTACATCCTTCTCTCAGTTCTCAGGTAATATTATATCCTTCTGAGGTCTTTGATGTCGTTAAAGACTAGATAGTTATAATTTCCTCAATTATGATAAAAGATAAGTTAGATATAAAACCTTAGACTCACAAATATTAGATATCTTCTTTAATATTGTAACTGTAATTCTTGTTTGATAATTGTTTTGTTATATGTAATTTTACTATGTAAAAGTTAAAATCTTCCTTAAAAAAAAAAAGAAAAGGGGAAGTGCTGTGGATATCGCTCTGTACAAATAAAATGCTGTTTGGCCAGTGGCTAGGCAGGAAGTATAGGCGGGACAAGAGAGAAGAGGATTCTGGGAAGTAGAAGGCTGGAGGGAGACACCGCCAGCCGCCGCCATGAAAAGCAACATGTAAAGACACTGGTAAGCCACAAGCCATGTGGCAAAGTATAGACTAACAGAAATGGGTTAATTTAAGATAGAAGTAGTAGATAACAAGAAGCCTGCCACGGCCACACAGTTTGTAAACAATGTAAGTTTCTGTGTACTTTCTTGGTTGGGTCTGAGCGACTGTGGGACTGGTGGGTAAGAGAGATTTGTCCTGACTGTGGGCCAGGCAGGACAACTCTAACTACAATTCTCAGCATCCACATGGTGGCTTCATAACACTCTTTAACTTAAGGCTTGGGGGATCCAATACTTTCTTCACATGTGGGCACCAGGCATGCATGTGCTGCACATACTTTTATGTAGATAAAACACTCATACCCAATAAAACAGAATAAATAAATCTATTAATAAAATAAATTATAGTAAATCAAATGCCTTTGTTGAAAAATCCAGGTATCTGTACCATATCATTTGCTGGAACATCACATTGCACCTATTATGGTTTTAAACAAGTGTTTATATCCAATAGCTGTACTTTGTTTGAATGGAGGTAAACCATATAGGCTTTTCAAACATTAATGCTTAGAGACAAGTACTGAAAGCAAAGGAACAATAGCTATATTATATATCATTTAATCCCAGTCACTAAATTTCCTTTCCTTCCCTATCTCCTCTACCTTTCTTTTCCTTCCTTTCCATTGAGACAGCGTCTTGTATGGATTTCATAAGACATGCATGCATGTATGCACGAATGCACAGAAGCATGCAGAGAGCAAAACTATAATGAGAGAGGATGTCAGGGTACAATGTAAGTAATGACTAAGAAAAGGTAGAAAATTTTAGGGATGTCTATTTGTCAAAATGCAAACTAAAATTAAATTTAAATTTAAAACTAAATTTAAATTAAAAATCAGTGTAATTTGAGAATATAAATGTATTCATAAGCCTTTAAGCTGATTTCAGTATCACAGAATCATACCAAAAGGGATCTGTAATTTCAGCATTTACAGTTCACCGAGGAAGACTTCTTATCTTATAATGAGGACTACTGGAAGTCCCACAGCAAAGGTGCTCTGGAGGCATTTTCATTTAAAGTGGCTAAACTTTTTTCTTCTCTTTTTACAAGAATGCTAACTTGTAAGTTTAGTATTTCTACATTTTAATAGTATGGATTTGGTAATTGCCAAGGACTGCAATTAGAAATAGGAAAAAAAAAATCTCTCTGTAACAGCCAAAAAAATGTAAGGACTTTCAGAAATTAAGTATCTCAGATACCTATGTGAGATGTGAGATTCATTTCTAAGCAGGAATTAAATACAATATAGTTGTCTACAATTTACAGTCCAACTTAGAGACAATTAAAACAGATTGTAGACATTTTCATTTAAAATATTCAAAATTTAACAACTTGGCCTTGAAATGCAAATGCATCTGCTCTTCTCATTTACTTGCTCACACCCAGAAGTCTGGTACAGAAAAGTTGATGTTAGTGATTCATTTAAAGGCCTTGCAACAAATCAAAACAAGAAAAGCTTTACTAACTGCTTCTTACACTACAGCTTTTTAGAGTCTCTCTTTCTCCAATTCCAGTATCTTAAAACAGGCAGCACCACTTTGTTACAAAGACATCATAAAATAGAATCCTTTACAGTATTGACATAATATATGCTATGCCATGGATAATAAATGGATGTTCATTATCAACACTGTATCTCTTTTAACTCTCATAGTTTTCATTAAATAAATTACAGAAGTCAGTCCAAGGAAAAACAAAATCCAGTAAACAAAGAAATTTCAATTTCATTGTTACTCGGTGTAAATAATGAAGATGGCTCATTGCTTGAGATCTGTAACTGCAATAGTTTTAACAAAAATGAGAGCTGCAGAATATCAACCACAGTTCCCTATTAAAAGCATAGCTAGACTGCCACTTTAACACACACACATAGTGCTCAATTAGTTCTGTATTTATTTCAAGTCAAATCTATCATCAAATATGTTAATATGAAAAGAAAAACTCAGAGAAACCAGTAATAATTCTAAAGGAACAGTAATTATTTTGAATATGAACAAGCAACAATATTAATTTGAATTTAAAATGTGTTTTAAATTCTGGGGGAGAATATAGTAGATGCAGATGGAAATGGGGAAATTATAATCACAATACAGTGGTATGGTTATTAGTATAGTTTTAGGGCTAATCCTTGAAAGGAATGCTAGTCTTTTTTTTAATCTCACTTACTCTCCCACATGAAAGAAACCCAACCCACAACCTTTAGCCACCTACCCATGAATATTCTGAAAACACCAAATTCTACCTAAGACTGCCAACCCAGATTTCAAATAGTTACCACAGGAATGCCTTTCCTTTCCAAATATTTGTTTTAATATTCCCTCTTTCACTGTTCTGGAACAAAAACCTCTTCTTTCTCAAGTTTGCAGAAGTTTATAAGGAATATTTCTGAACAAGCTTTACACAGATATAAAATGTCATCTAGCCAAGGGCACATATTAGAAATATATATAAAACAAAGTTTATCTCCAAACATCACAGCAATGAGCCTATAACTTTATTATATTAGAACACTCCTTTCTTACAAAAAGCAAACAGAAAAACCCCAACAATCTCTCTCTCTCTCTCTCTCACACACACACACACACACACACACACACACCAGACAACCAAATCAAAGAGAATAAAGCAGGCTCTCTGTCCACTAGAGGGAGTCGTTAGCACTTTTCAAACACTGTGTTTGGAAAGCCGACAAGGGTGACTATTGGTCAAAGCACAATAGTAACCTTTAGACTAATTCCTTTATCCTATGTGCTTGGGATTTTTATATTTAATAATATTATAACTTAAATCATACAGTTCAAGGCCATTAATTTAATAAAATAATAGAAATGCCGACAAACTTAACTACCTTAAGTTATTAGGTAAATTTTATAGTTTAATTATATGGGAGATTAATTTAAATATTATCATTTTGCATCATTAATCCATCTAAACCCTAAAAGAAGTGGCATATAAATACAGTAAATACTGGATTTAAAAATTTAAAGCATTTGCTTTAAAAATTCTTTTTCCCCGGGCTGGAGAGATGGCACAGTGGTTAAGAGCACTGGCTGCTCTTCCAGAGGTTCAATTCTCAGCAACCACATGGTGCCTCACAACCATCTATAATGGGATCCAGTGCCCACCTCTGGTGAGCAAAGGAACATGCAGACATATCACTCTTATAAATAAATCTTTAAAATAAAACAAACAAACAAAATTTTTCCTACTAATGATCTCTGGCAAGCAACATAGCAAAGAAACTGAGGCAAAAACTAATTTCCATATGATGTTAAAAATTACACTTATTATTTTAACTATGGGAAGGGAGAAAATATAAGAATATTAACATCAAAAGATAGGACGTTTCTGAAATTGAAATTCTAAAGCCCAAGCAACTGAATTGTAAACTGTTGTGAATATCAATCTGCCACCCATATTATATGGAAGCAAACCCTACAAGAAGCAAGATGCTGCATCTTAAGAGAGCAGTGGAAATCTGAGTGGCTAGATAGGTATTTCAGCAGTCAACAACCACCTGTAACTCCAGGTCCAGGGACCAGATGCCCTATTCTAGAGTCCACTGGCACCCATACTCTATTTAACTCTTTTGCATGAGATAGCAATATGTTGTTATACTCTTTTTTTTTTTTTTTTTTTTGGTTTTTCGAAACAGGGTTTCTCTGTAGCTTTGCACCTTTCTTGGAACTCACTTGGTATCCCAGTGGCCTCGAACTCACAGAGATCCACCTGGCTCTGCCTCCTGAGTACTGGGATTAAAGGCGTGCGCCACCACCGCCCGGCTGTTATACTCATTTTTTAAATTTTTTTTAATTTTTATTTTTTTTCTGTTATACTCATTTTATAGATGATTTTTATGTACTGTGTTCTGGGATTAAACATGCCCTCCAGGTACCCTGGCTCATAGTAGGTACTGTATTCTAGACTCTCAGAGAAAGGCAGGTGTTGGAAAGGCCACTGAGCAGTTGAAGCAGGGGCAAGAAAAAGACAGGAAATGAAAGGATGTGGAGGCAAAGAGGGGAAGCAAAAGAAGAAAAGGAAAGGGGAAAGACAGGAGCTGCTAAAAGGTTGTAATGGGCAGGAGAAGAGAATCTACAGACCTGATCCTCAGACCTTAGGCTAAGACTGCTACAAGGACCTTGGATCCTGATGCCCAAGGCCTGTACAGGGACTATATAGTGCTTACAGGATTAGAGTGCCAATAAAAATGGCCTGTAAGGGCTAATTAAGAGGGTGTCTGTCTCTCGCTGCTGCTTCCTATTTACTGTCGAAAGCTGTTAGAGACCAGTATTTGAAGTGTTTCTGGAAAAGGAGCAAGCACTCTGAGCCATCTCTCATTCTGTATCTGTTAAGCAGCAAAGTACCATCTCTCCCTCCTTCCAAGTGTGGCAACCACTATTCTGGCTCTATGTTTGTCTACATACATAGTGGCCTTCAAGGTTATTCTTTAAAATAGCCAGTCAAGTCTTTTGTCCACTCCTGAACTGTTTTTGATGCTGTGGTTAGGTTTTAGAAGTTCTCTGTATAATCTGAATATTATAAGAAAAATGCAAGTATTTTTCCAAAGGTAAGATCTTCTATATGAAGAGTGTTTTAATGCAGCAAATGTGTCAACTACCATGATGGTGAACTTGTCTGTTTTCTGTTGCTGCCTGAAACTTTGGAGACGCACCTAACAAATGACTGCCAGACCCAACGTTATGAACATTTTGCCAAGTTTTTATGATGATTTTAGGAATTTCCTCAATGGATGCCCCAATCTTTTGACATTTCAAGATGATACTGTCAGTCACCTACAAAGTTCTCACATGAAAGTTTTTTAAAAGGTCACAAAATAAATCTCATAATGTGTTTGAAGTAATTTTATTATTTGGTATTGAGCCACATTCATAGCTATCTTGAAGTGCATACAACCTATGGCCTGTACCAGCTATATCTCTGATCCATGTTGAGATCATTGTTTTCAATATGGTATGAGGCAAGGGACCAAATATTTTGATTACTATGGCTTTATAGTAGGTTTTGATATTAAGTTATGCAAACATAGAGCACATGTTGCCTTTAGCATCTTCTTTCATGGTTTTGTTTTGATTTTGGTTTGGTTTGGTTTGGGTTTGGTTTTTCGAGACAGGGTTTCTCTGTAGCTTTGGAGCCTGTCCTGGAACTCATTCTGTAGACCAGGCTGGCCTCGAACTCAGAGATCCACCTGCCTCTGCCTCCCAAGTGCTGGGATTACAGGTGTGTGCCACTACCGCCTGGCTTCTTTCACGTTTTACAATATTTTTATCTATGTGTATGTATTTGTGCGCTTTTGTGTGCAGACAAACATGGAGAGCAGGTGTGGGAGCCTCTGAAGCTGGAGCTATGGCAGTTGTGAGCTGTCAGACATGGGTGCTGGGAACCAAACTTAAATGCTCTGGAAAAGGAGCAAGGACTTGTGAGCCATCTTTCCAGCCCCATTCCCTGGCTTCCCTTCCCTTTCTTTCAAAGGCTAAATTTCCTTTATTTACTTGAAAACTGCGGAGGTTTGAATGAGAACGGCTCCCTGAGGCTCGGATATTTAAATCCCTGGGCCCTAATTGGTTGAACTGCTTTAAGAAGGACTGAGATGTGTGGGCTTTTGGAGGAGGTTTGCCACTAGGGGTGAGGCTTTGAGATTTCCTAAATATAGGCCAGGCTTGGTCTTGGGATCTCTGATTCCTGATCGTGGATCAGGATATAAGCTCTCATATACCTCCAGTGTCCATGCCTCCTGGCCTGCCCGGGGCAAAGTTCCACAATGATGGCCATGGATCACCCTCTGAAACGGTAAGCAAGTCCCTAGTAAACGCTTCCTTTCTAAGTTGCCTTGGTCATGTGTCTCTTCCCAGCAACACTACAGTAACCAAGACAAGTTGGTACCAGGAGTAGCATATTGCAGTGACAGGCCTGACCATGCTGCTTGTTGGTGGAATGTGACATCTGGGACTTTGGATTGGAAAAGCAGCTGAATGCTGTAGGTGGAACTCAATGCACCAGCCTAGTAGGAATGTGGAATAGTGTCGTGCTGAGAGCAATGTGGACTCTGGAGGCCCAGCTCAAGGTTTCAGAAAGATACAATATTAGTGGTTAGGGTACAGACTTTTCTTGTAATATTTTACCAAAGAATGCAGTTGCTTTTTGCCTTGTCATAAAATTTGCCCGAGGCTAAATTGAAGAGTTTTGGACTAATATTAATGGAGGAGATTAAGCCAACTTAGTAATGACTATGTCACATGATTATTAGTGATCACTCTTACACAGATCTACAATGAAAAAGAGCAAATGGGGTAAAAAGAAATACAAAATGTACAGTTTAAGGAGAAATAGAGCCCAAAAGAATGTAATGTTGAATCCAAGCCTTGGGCTCAAGTATATCATTAGTTTAAATAAAGGCCTGATGCTAAATAGTATAGAGGGAGTGGTGTTCTCAGGGAGAGATCATTTCCACCTAATCCTGCAATTTTTGAAAAGAATAGGCTTTATGAACTATGCTTTTAAAGAGCAATAACAAAGGAAGTTTTATGCAAATATAATTCAAGGAGGGGGTCAAATTATATCCCAAGCAAGCAAGCAAGCAAAAACTTGGCAGCTTCAGCCATGTGGTTCTGGCTTTAGTCAGGAAAGATACAGGAATAAGCAGTTATGGAATCTTCCTCAGAGGTTAAGGAAAGCTTAAGCTAAGGCCAAGTGAGTGGCAGGGGAGTTTCTGCAAGGAGGCTGGGAGAAACCACTGTGAGAATCTTTGAAGGTGAAGCCTGAATTGCATTGGAGACCTCAAGATGTTGGGAGATGGTTAGAGCCATAGGATACTTGCTAGGTAGAGCTGCAGACAGGGTGTGGAGCCCAAGAGAGGTGTGTTGCAGTCAATGAAGCTGGAAGGAGTGGGAGACCTGAAGAGCTACAACCTAATAAATCCTTTAGTATAAGATACAGAGCTACAGGATTTAGAGTTTGTCCTGCTGGGTTTTAGTCTTGCTTTGGCCCAGTATCTTCTCACTACACACTCTTTCCTCCCTTTTAGAACAGTTATGTATTTTCTGTGCCACTGTATGTTAGAAGTATGCAATCTGCCTTTTGACTTTGTAGGATGTTATAGTTAAAAGACTGGCTTGAGTCTCAGAATAGATTTTTTGACTTTTAAACAGTGTTGAGACTGTGAAGGACTATGGAGACTTTTGAAGTTGGACTGAATGCATTTTGCATTATGATAATGGCTATAAGACTAAGGGAGCAAGGGAGCAGAATATGGCAGTTTGGATGGAGAATGGCCCTCATAGGCTCATATATTTGAATACTTGGTCCCTAGTTGGTAGAACTGTTTTAGGAGGTATTAGGAAGTATGCCACTAGTGGTAGGCTTTGAGGTCTCCTAAACACATGCTAGGCCCAGGCTTAAGCTCTTTGCCTCCTGCCTGTGGATCAAGATGTAAACTCTCAGCTACTGCTCCAGCACCAAGTCTGCCTGCCTAGATATGCTTCTTGTCATGATGTTCATAAACTAACTTTCTGAAATTGTAAAGCAACCCCTCAATAATGCTTCCCATTTCTAAGTTGCTTTGGTCATGGTGTCTCTTCACAGCAATACAACAGTAACTGGGACAGGACTGTTTTATTCTATCTTCTTTGGCCTATACCAGTTGAACACGTCATGTATTCTGTAATTCTCAAAAATATAATTCTTAGAAATATAAGAATGTTACAAACACTTCAGGACTACATACATGTACGTTATACCTCAAGAAAGACACCATACTGCAGGACACTCCCCGTAGTTCTACTCCAGTACTTCTAAAACCAGCAAGTGTTCTTAAGAGCCATCTCTCTAGCATCCCTTTCACTTCCTTTGACAGTCTTCATGACTGTTCAAGTCTAATGATTTCAGTTAATTCCTAAGTGTTCTTTTTGATGTTACTGTGAATTTAATTTTTGTTATTTGCTTTTCAGATTGTCATCGTTACTGTATAGAATGTTAAAGGTTCTATAACATTCCCAAATAGCACCACTGACTGTAGACCAAGTGCTCAAATACATGAGCCTATGGGGGAAATTTCTCATTTAAATTAGCACATTTAGGCTAGAGAGATAGCTTAGCAGTTAGAAGCACTGGGTGCTCTTCTAGAAGACTTAGGTTCAATTTCCAACACACGACATGGTGGCTAACCATGATGTGTAATTGCAGTCTCAGGGGATCACATGCCCTCTTCTGGCCTCACAGGCACCAGGCATGCACATGGTGAACAAACATAAATGCAAACAAAATGTCTATACTCATAAAATAAGTAAATAAAAAAATTACAATATGCCACGGTATATAATATATACTCCCATCCCAAAAGGAAGGAAAAGGACACCGTGAGAAAATACTGGGCCAATGTAAGACCAAACACATCAGGGAAAACAACAAATTACGTAGCTCCATGCCCAATGTCTGGGACTTTAGTTTTAAAGGGCTTAGGCAGACCTGCCCCTTCAGCTTTGCTGTATGCAAGATACATCTCTTTCTTGGGCTGATTACATTCCCTGTACAAAGCATGAGATGATGCCTCATGGTTCTGGCATCTCCATCATCTGGGGGTTCCTCCTCAGACCAGATCTCACTCATGTTTCTTCCTTTGAGTACTTCATATTTGAGCACTGCATCTGTATCACTCCCACACCTCCCTTCTATAACTCCACTTTTCTCAGGTTTCCTTCCCGCTCCAATTAATATTTCTTGTTTAATTATTATTGCTACTTACATATATACATCTGTATATATGTGAACATATATACACATTCAATGTATGTATAATTTATTGAATCCAACTATCTTGGCTTATATATTTATGGTGATCCCTTGGGACTGGACAACCTATATGGAGCTTGTCCCTGGAGGAAACTGATTTATCCCTTTCTCAGTAGGCAACGACCACCTGTAGCTCTTCTTCAAGGGGTAGGATCATGTAGAGTTTCTCCTGTTTGCACTGGCATGTCAAGTGGTGATGGTGTTATGCTGCTGGTCTTTTCAGGAAACCATCCTGTTGAGAATTCATAAGTGCATTTTCCATGTCATGTCTAGAAGACACTATCGAACAGTAGACAACTTTGACTTCTGGTCCTTATAATCTTTCCATCTACTATTCCAAGATTTTCACTGAGCCTTAGGTGTAGGAGTGAGTTGCACTGCAGATGTACCAGTTAGGGTTGAAAACCCTAAAGTCACTTATTTTCAACATTTTGGCCAGTTGTAGACCTCTGTAACAGTCTCTATGTGTTACGAAAAGAAGCTTCTTTGATGAGTTGAGAGCTATCCTTAAGCTATATTTAGTATAAGCATTTAGAAAACAGAGGTTATACTGTTTTCAGAACCTGGAAGTAGTAGGATCTCCTCTAGTAGTATGGCCTACTAGTGGTATCTCCTACTAGTAGATGGCCTCTCTAGTAGCTGGCTAGTTTTAGAGCAAAATTCCTTCCTACTGAGTAGGGCTGAAGTCTTATTAGACAGTTGTTGGTTATTCCCAGGACAATACTACACTACTGCACAATTGTAGATATCTTGTTGGTCCAGTCATCATTGTGGTTTATAGGCTTTCCAGTTGGGTAGGACTGCCAATGGCTCCTCTTCCTTGAAATCGTGCGTGGCACCTTTTAAAACTATGAGAGTCACCACTCACAAGGAAGGCTTCCAGTCCAGTTCCATCCTGATTCCTCCAAGTCCTATGGCTGAAGTGTGCCAAACTTTGGTTTCACAGCTCCACCCACTAAGCTTTTAGGGTCTCTGATTAGTAACTCCAGTATGGCCACATGTTACCTGGCCTCAGCATCTCTGAAACCTAGAAAGAAGAATCCATGAATGCTCACTCTCTGTTTTTCACGTTTCCAAGAATCAATTGCTTTTGTAGGATTTCTTTTTTTGTAAGCTGGAAGCTTAGCTGAGTGAGATATTGCCAAGAGGGCACCTTTCCCATGGTTCCAGTGGAGAGCAGGAGGCCACTCCTTAATAATGCCAGTCTCAACAATTATAGCTTCAAAGCAAGTGCCTTGACTGTAACACTAAGCTTCCTAGTGCTTTTTCTTTCCAAACTGTACATTTTGTATTTCTTTCTGTCCCACTCATTCTTTTTCATCATATCTGATTGCATAAGAACTGTAAGTAATAACCATGCCACAGACCTGATACTATGCTATCTTGAAATTAACTTGCCCAAAGAATTAGTCCGCTACTTTTTAATTTAGCTTCAGGGGAGGTCTTAGCATACTCTTGAAGAAGGCAGACAGATTCTTTACCCAAATTTCACATGAATGTCCTTTAGCCCAGTTTCTAATGTAGACCTTGCTTCCCTCTGAAATACCATGACCCAGGCTTCTATCTTCTGAATTCCTCTCAGTGCGTACTGTCTTCCAGGCACCTAACAACTCTGCTGACAACACTCAACTGCACTGTTTAGTCCAGAGTTCCAAACACAAGGTCAAGTTATTCACAGTAACAAACTATTCCTGATAACAACTTCCATATTGTTTGCTTCTGTGTTGCTATAGTGAAACACTGTAACCTAAAGCAAGTTGTAGATGACAGTGTTTCATATGGCTGATAGTTACAGAGGGAGAGTCCAAAATGGTGAGGAAGGTATGGCATCAAGCAACCAGTCCAGGTAACAAGAGAGCCTATTTATAACCACATGCAGAAAGCCGAGAGTGTAATGGATAATCTTGCTCAAGTTGACTCTGTCTGGAATCAGCTAAATCCCAAGAAGCTTGGCATGCCTATGAGGAAGGGGTTTTTGTTTGTTTTTGTTTTTGTTTTCATCTGGTACTAGAGTCCTGGAGGACTCCTGGAATGCTGCTGGTCTTTGGTCTTTTTTTGGAATTCTGAAGAAGTAGGTTTCTAACACCAGATTGGGACTGTTAAGACATTCAGGGCCTTTCTGGTAGGAGACAGTCATTGTTAGACTTTCTGTACCATTTCTATAGCCTGTAAGCCACTCTGGTAAATCTACTTTTTATGTTTTCCCCTGCCTTGAATTTTTCCTTCAAATTGTTAGTTTTTATTTCCTGTATTTTGATACATACATCTGTGCACCTGGTGTGCAAACAGCTCAGCCTATGGGGACATAGTTCATTCAACTTACCGCATGCTTGTATCAATTTATTCAGTTTTAGCTAGGCTACCAATTTGTTGGCATATTATTTTTCATAGTATTCTCCCACAAGCCTTTTTGTAAACTAGTAGTAATGTTCTCTTTTTCATTTCTGTTCTTAGTGTTCTCCTTTCATCTTTTAATATCTCTGGCAAAAGGTCTGTCAATTTCGACTCTTTGCTAAGAGAAAACTTCTAGTGTCGATGCTTTTTTGTTTTTCTACACTATCCTCTGTGGTTCCCCACTCACCATCATCATCAGTTGTTTGCTGTTGCTCTTGTCTTGTATTCTTCTGCTGGCTTGTGCTCAGTTTGTTTCCCCAAGTTGTAAAATTAGTTTGTTCCTTTGCAATTTTTTTTTTCCGGAGCTAAGGACTGAACTCAGGGCCTTGCGCTTGTTAGGCAAGTGCTCTACCACTGAGCTAAATCCCCCAAGCCCAGTTCCTTTGCAATCTTTTGTTGTTAATACTTTACAGGTACACATTTCGTCCTAAGCACTAATTGGTATGTTGTGGTTTCACTTTGTTTGGTCTTTAAGCAGTTTCTCATTTTCCTTGGATTTATTCTTCTGTCCATTGGTTGAGAGTATGTTGTTTACTTTCTTCTTCTGTTAGGAATTTCAATGTCTATCCAGCTATGGTTGGTTAGGATAATTTGATGACATCTTTTTAATTAACCAAGACACATGATATGTTCTAGAGAATGTTCCAGATACACCTGAAAAGCACACATACTATTTATTAGATCTAACTGGTCTTTTTACTATGCCTACTTGGTCTACCCACCACTGAAAGTGGATTGTTATTTTCAATCATTAGTACAGAAATCTGTTTTTTCCCCTTCAATTGTTAGTTTTCCTTGCAAGTATTTTAAAGGTCTGTTAATAGGTATGTAATTATTATATCTTCTTGTTGTGTAGTAAGCCTTTTATTAACATACACCATCCTCTTTTGTCTCCTGATCTGTTCTGACTTAAAAGTCTGTTTTATTCGATACAAATATAGCCACTTAGGTTGGTTATTATTTGGATGGATTCCCCCCACCCAATACTTTTATGGTTTATGTCTGGAGCTAAATTGAGTGTCTTGCAAACAACAAGTAGTTGGAACATGGCTTTTATTTTCATTCTGTCAATTTCTATCTTTTCACTGGAGAGTTTGTTTAAAATAAATACTGATAAGGAAGAATTCTCATTTCCATTTGTTTATGTTCTCTAACTCTTCTCTGATCCCATGTTTCATGCTTATTGTGTTCTTTTGTTTAGTTAATTTGGGGAAATGTTTTGAGTTTATTTTTTAATTTTCTTTTATGTATCTTCCTCTTTCTTTGGAGTTGCTTGGGATCAAACCTAGAACTGCTAGACATGCATTTTATTGAGTTATATCCCTCTATTTGTACATTTCTTATAGCTATTTTCTTTGTGGTTATGAAACTGCAGTATAAACACCCTAAGGTTGCAATAATCCAATCAGAATTCACATCCACTTATTACCTTCCACAGATAGTGTGAAATGATAAACCACGTCATTGTGGATGCCTGTCATGGTCATCAACTGACTGCATTTGGACTCAACTAAAGCTCAAGTCTGGCCACTCCTGTGAGAAGGAGCAGGGTTGAAGATTTTCTTGAGCAGGTTATCTGAAGCAGGAACAGCGATACGAAGGTGGTGAGCACTCTCTGATGGCAGCCCAGATCAAAGAACCTGGAAGAAAGAAACTGCTTTTTGCTTGTCCTCACTCTCTGGCAAGTTCATCTATCCTCTTCCTTCACCATTCCTTCACTGGTAGTAGAACCTGTTTCTTCAGGATTAAAAGTATACTGAAGACCAGCAGATCTCCAGGAATCACCCAAGCCTCCAGTGCTGGACAGGGGCTGCTGAGATGTCCAGCCTAGTATACTGATCCTTGTACACCAGATTCTTGCCCTCAGTGGGAGGCAGCTGGGGTTGAGCTACTCAGAGTGCATTCAGTAAGCCAATCTAGTAAATCTCCTTTTAAATATATGTATTCATTTGATCAGCTCTGCTCTTTTAGAGAAACCTAATAGAGTCACAATAGTACTAGACCTTAGACTAATAATAATCCTTGAAAAATATGTAATAGTCTCTTATGTAGAAAACAAGAAGTAATTACAAACTGTTGTTAAAATATGGCTAGCTTTTATAATTGCTGTGTTTTTATCTTTATTGAGATCTTTATTTCTTCATATGACTTACTGTCTAGTTTGTTTACACCTTACCTTATAGGATACCATAAACAGTCCTTGAAGAATGGGTCAAATGATAATAAACTCAGATTCTCTTTATCTGAGAATGTATTATTTTTTCTCTCACTTCTGAGGGAAAAGTTTTGCTAGGTATAGAAATCATAAGTTGATAGCCATTTCCTTTTAGTGATCTGTATAGACAGGCCTGCTGCATCCTGGCCTCCAAAGTGTGATGAGAAATCTGCTGACAATATTGAGACTCCTTTGTGTATGATGAGCTGTATTTCCTCTAGTGGCTTTCAGGATTCTCTTTGTCTTTGGGAAGTTTGATTATGGCATGTTTTGGTATATACACATCTTGTAGGCCTCTGAAAGTTCTTAAATGCATATTACATTTGTCTTTCATTAAATTAAGAGTTTTCAGCTGCTTTATTTATTCTTTTATTCCTTTATCCCGTTATAACACAATGTGTATGTTGGTCTGCATGTTACTGGCACCAACTCCCGTGGGCTCTGCTCTGTTCATTTCTTTCCATCTTTCTTTTCTGCCAGTCAGGTCCATTTCTACTGTCATAGCTAACTTCACCTTTGCAGGTCACTTTTTCATTTATTGTGTGTTTCAGCTACAGACTATCTCTACGCTTCATTTTGGATTCTTTTTTTTTTTTTTTTTTAAAGATTTATTTATTTATCGTGTATACAGTGTTCTGTCTGCATGCATCCCTGTAAGCCAGAAGAGGGCGCCAGATCTCATTACAGATGGTTGTGAGCAACCATGTGGTTGCTGGGAATTGAACTCAGGACCTCAGGAAATACAGCCAGTGTTCTTAACCTCTGAGCCACCTTCTCCAGCCCCATTTTAGATTCTTTATCTGTTGATAATTCTATTTTTTTTTTAACAGTCTTTGGTTCCTCAGAGCATCATTAAGGCAGCTGCTTTAATTTTTTCTCTGCCAGATTAACCTTCAGACTTTTCTCAGGGACAGTTTCTGTTTTGTTCTGTTTTTCCTTTGAAAGCTTTATACTCTCCTGCTTCTTTGTATGACTTACAATTATTTTGCTGTTGCAAACTGGAATATTTAAATCTAGCAATGTCGCAACTCTGTCAACTGAATGCTCTTCCTTCAAAGCTTTGACATTGTGTTATGGTGTGTTTATGTTATTGCCATAGGCTGCCTCTGTGCCTAGGCTAAAGCTGAGGTGCAAGGTAAAGTTGTCTTAGGGCTGTCTTGAGCTTGTGTTGTTTCTTGTCTGTACAAGTCACTTTCTTTCCTTCCTTTTTTTTTTTTTAAACCATTTATTGATTCTTTGTGGATTTCACATCATGCATTCCAATCCCAGCAAGCCACTTTCTAATTTCCCTTTTAAGCTCAACAGTTTAAAAACTCATTGTTTTTTTCATTTGGCCACCAAAAGGGAAAAGAAAAACAAAAAGTGAGGGAATGGAACTGAAAATCACTTCAAAGGCATGGACAGATGCTCAGTTGTTAAGCTGCTCTTCCAGAGGACCTGGGTTCAATTCCCAGCACCCACATGACAGTTCATAACTGTCTGTAACTCCAGTTCCAGGGGATCTGACACCCTCGCACAGACATATATGCAGGAAAAACACCAACACACATAAAATAAAATAGTTTAAAAAAAATCACTTCAAGAGAAAGGGGAAAGATTTGCCCTAAGTGGGACTATGGATGTAAAAACCATTGCCCACTTCTTTGCTTGAAGCTCTAATAAAGAACAGCAATAAAAATCACAGGACAGATTCCCCACCCATAACACAGAGTTCTTTGTGCTCTGCCTGGCTTCCACAAACTAGGTGCACAGGTGACAGCTATGGGGCTAAGAAGAGAAACTGGTGTAGGGCTGAGGCTAGCCCAAATTAACAAAAATATGCCATTTACGCCTATCCTGAATCCTAGACACTTCAAGCCTTCCATAGACTCCAGACTTTCAAAGTAGTCACTCACATTAGACAGATTTTGTAGTGTGATGTTTTTAGAGGTGTCAAAAAGGATTTCTGCTCTGTGACATCATCAAATTCTCTCCAATAATGGCTTGAAGGGAAAATGTACATGAAAAAAATGAATGTTTTTAAATGAAGATTAACTGCTTAAGTTTTAAGACGAGAGGTAGATTTTTTCTATTTTTTCTCTTATAATTAAAATACCATGGAGTCTATAAAATACATTTAAGAGACAATTTGCAGCATGGATTTAAAACACAAAATAAGACCTGTCAAATTTAGCCATATGGGAAAGATGAAATTAACTGAATGAAAAGAGCTGAAATTAATTAGAAAGAGACGGCTATTATAAACATCTTAGGATGCTACTTTTTTTGATAACATCCTAATTAATGATGAATGGTCACATGATTCATTAAGTTTCATCTGTATGTAAAGTGAGAGTAACACCTATTTTTGAAGGTACTCTAAAAACAATACTCTTGGGGCTGGAGAGATAGCTCAGTGGTTAAGAGCACTGGCTGTTCTTCTAGAGGACCCAGGCTCAATTCCCAGAACCCACAAGGCAACTCACAGCTGTCTGTAACTCAAGTTCCAGGGGATTTGACACCCTCACACAGACATACATGCAGGCAAAACATCAATCAATGTACATCAAATAAAAATAGTAAATCATTTAAAAAAAAAACCAATATTCTTAAATGTCTAATTATTCCTTTTATTCCTCAACATATCAGAGGGGTAGGACTATAAACAATCAAAAAACTAAAGAAATGAAGAGTAATATAAGTATTCCTGGCACTGGCCTTACTTTAGTCAATTCTGTGTATGTTTTATGTGTCTGAAAACTATCAGAATTGTTTGTAATGAAAATAGTATTAGCTCTGGGGTATATTCACTTATTCTAGTGTCTATTCTACCTCAGTGTACTATTCACCCATCAATATCAAATGAACCAACCACATCTGTCAAGCAATAAAGGCAGTATAAAGTGCTAGTTAGACTATCACTAAAAGACCTGAAAGAAAAGAATCACTTTGTATTCTTTGATTTTTTTTTTTTTAAAAGAAACACCTTTTCTCAGTTAGAGTTCGATATATACATAAAGTTAGCAAACTGTCTCCACTACTGTCAATATGTGTAAGCAACGCCACCCACCATTACTTTTCCTTATCAAGTATGGAAAAAAAGCAGAACCCTATGTTTTAGTGACTGCCAGAAATCTTCCCATCTAATTAAAAATTCAAATACAACATTAAGCTATTGTACAAAAGGGCAAATAGTTGTCCCATATAATTTAATGTCTTCTGTAATAGCATTGAGACAGTTACTTATATACAGATGAGCTGTTTTTTTCCCTTACCTGTTTCTTATCTAAAGAAATATCTTAAAAGTGAATTGCAGACTGACAAAACTAGAAAATACCATACTATTAGTCACATATGTAGTCTATTGTTAGTGGACAATATGTAGCTAAACGTTTTAAGGCCTTATACAAGGTAAGACACATTTCCAGAACATGCCACTAGGAAGGACTAGAAGCAGAGCCCTGGAAGGCAGACAGGCAGGGAAAGGCGCTCTAGGTAGACCAACGTACTTCTCACTTCAACAGGATGATGGCTCACTTCCTGGAGCTTCTCCCTCTCCAAGGCGAAGGATGGGGTTTTCCTGCCAAAGGGAACTGAGGGACTTTCAAACCGGTCTGGAATAAATCTGTTTCCTTTCTTTGTATGGCTTATGCAGTCCTCCACAATAGCCCAACCAGCCAATGCTGGGGAGAAAGAGCACCCATCCTACCTCCAAACATAGAGAAGTTTGGCTCTGCCAGACAAACTTGAATTCCATCTTTGGATCCCCTTTCTACTTGGGGAGTCTGTCTCTTGGTGCACTTCTGCTTTTAATAAAACCTGATTGAGTCCTGAGGTCTTGCTTTTCCTGCCTTTTTACTCTTTAATTGAAAAAGAGTCCATTCTTACATCCCTAGACAGTCTCAGCATGCCAACTTCACAAATATGACTCTTAATCCCATTCTTAACTTTCAACACAAATAATTCTAATTATATGATTAACTGAGACTGGACCAAGGGTGATCAGCTTATATTAACCTGGTATGTAAAAGAATCAGGTTCTTTTTTTTTTTTTAATTGGGTAGTACCACAAGTTTAGGCAGCAGAAGCTGAAGTCGAACTGAAGCCAAAGATGGCAAAGGATGTGACAAACCAAGGAAGCAAACTAAAAGAACAGTGGAGAGAACAGAAGTCACAAAGAAGTGAGAACTATGACTGAACAAGAAAAGGATGAAATTAACCCACATCAACTGTAGGTTGACCGGAGAGCAAGAGTTCTATTAACAATAAGAGCACTTACAAGTTACATGCACTGCTGAAATCTCTGATAAGCATGGTGGTCTATACTTTTTTGGGGTTGGGGTACTCTTATCACTTATTATGGAACACAGACTGGCCTCTATTCCTACACCCTAAAGAGCATAATTTAAAGGAGTGGATCTTTCACATCCATATTTGTACTTTGTCAGATGTTCAATATTCATCTACTCTAAGTAGACAACCTGTCCAACTCTTTTCAAGTAATTGCACACTTTACGCTTCCTTCAGTACTGAGTGAGAGTGTCTGCAGTCCCATCCCTCAGTAACACTTGGCCCTAGTAAGTTTTGTCTTTCGTCTTTGTTTTGTGGTACTGGAGGCTGTACTCAAGGCCACACACATACTTGACATTCTTTCTGAACTTTTCTTCATACTGATTTATGAGAATTTCTCTGATAAAATGCTCCCAATTTATTTTTGATATTTTTTATTTGTTGAAATTAAAATACTGCAATTGTGTTTAGTCATTATCACAAGAACTTTAATTGTAGAAAACACCAGGGATAATATCACAATTTTAAAAAATAACCCTAATAAATAATTTACACATTTCTTTCATAAGTTAGTTATACAGAAAATGCCTACAGAGGCCCTTTACTATAAAGGCACACCCTTACCAGAAAAATGTTCCTTTAATTCAAATAAAAACCAATCACCTTAACTTTACATTCACAAAGTTTTTAGTTTACAAATACTAAACATTATTCTCATTTGGAAGGCAAACTACCAAGAGATTTAACTATGAAATAAAACTTTATCTTAATAAGTAATCTATTTAGTGCTATCTCAAATCATAAGTACAGAATATTAATGGACTCAACAAAACAACCCACAACACTGCTTCAAAATAAAATTACTGGTTTCATATATAATGGCCTTCCTTTTCTATATATGAAATTGAAAACAAATCATTCATTTCATAATACCTTTGCAGTCAAGTGGTGGTAGTGCACACACCTTTAATACTAGTGCTCAGGGAGGCAGAGGCAGGTGGATCTCTGTGAGTTTGAGCTCAGCCTGGTCTATAAAGCGAGTTCCAGGACAGACAGAGCTGTTACACAAAGAAACCCTGTCATGAAAAACCAAAGACAAAACAAATTACAAAAAAATTGGAATTTAGTGCTTTCCTTTCACAGAAGTTATTATTTATCATCACACTAAAATATGCAATGTCTAATGTACTGAGAAATATAAATAAAAGTCATCTCTTTAAGACTATGTTCACAGACAGCAAGTTATTCTGGGATGAATATACTAGGGAAGGAAAAACACAAGTAGACACTGAGTACAGAACTCTACTGTATTGATGTGAGTAATCACTCTAATGCCAAACATTAAGATGAAAGGGGGGACTTGTGGAGACTTCAAATAACATACATTTCAACCCACAAAATTTATTTTCTAACACTTTACATTACTTAAGTTATAAATTTTATGTGCCCAATCCCTGATAATTCCTACCAATTAATATAATTATATCTGAGCCCGTATGGACCTTGTAGTCTAAAAGAAACATATAGACATGAAGAATGTATTAAAATATGAGAGGGTTGGGGATTTAGCTCAGTGGGTTCGATCCTCAGCCGGGGGGTGGGGAGGAGGAATATGAGAATACCCTGAATCAAGAAGTCCATGATTTAAGTGAACAAAATATTTCATGTAAATACGTACTACTAGTAAAAGTCCATGCTCTAACATTGGACAAGCTACTTAATCTGTGCCTCAATTACCTATGATAACAACGCTATTATCACATGAGTGTATGGGTAAAATGAGGTAAGTATATAATGTAGTTATCACCACAGCTGGTGATACATTCATCCTCAAAATTATTCGCTGTCACCACTACCACTTTATTACTGAAGAAGTCTTATAAAACAGAACACTTGCTTCTCATACATGTGCCTGTAAGAGTCAGAGAAAGTGAAGGCATGTGCTGTATACATGCATGACATATATTAATATAGAAAGCCTATAACATAATGAGTATAAGAGCATCCTGGGTAGGAACAGAAACCTTCAATCCTTCCAGATGTCAAATATGAATAAAACCTGTCAGGAACTTTTAATAAAAACTAATCCACCACGAGAACCAACCCAACCCCACCAACCAATCAAACAGACAAAAACAAAGAATATCCTTCTAGTGACATCAGAACAGAGAAAGATATGTTTAGTATTCCAAGTGGCCTGTCCAGCTATCCAAAAGGCAGGTAATAGTCAGAGAAAGTAACTGTGAATTGAATTGAATGAGCTGGAATTATCAGAGTCCACACTTGTTATGCCCTACATGTTTTTGGATACGCCATGTAAGGTTACTTTGCTCACCTGCTTGTTTTTATTTGGAGACGAAGAAAGAGGTAACATATATAGCATGCTATCATATTTTATTCTACAGCAAACTCATGAAGCTTATGCATCTAGTACATAGTAGTGGCATGACTCAAACATGTGTCTGACTGTAATACTAAAACACTAACCAATATGACATATTGCCTTTTATGGAAAGCCAAGAGAAAGAAGGGGGAATTCATAGGTAGCTTACATGAATATGCTAGGAGAATCAGATGATACACTAATTTTCAAGAGCTGAACTTAGGAAAACTGTGTTCCAGCAATCAGCTTTCCAGTGGAACTGATACAAAAAAGAATCAATACAAATCAAATCCTACAATAGAATGAACTAAAAGATAGCAGCATTGTACACAAAATATTTAATTTTACTATAAACTTGTCAGCTCCTTGTAAAATAATACTTTCTTTGCTTTTAGGATGGTAGAGAGAAAATGAACCACAATAAAGCAATAAATAAACTCATTGGTACTTTGTGATCTCTAGAAAGTAGGTCTTAATGTCATCACCGCCTTAATAAGTTGGTATTAATTTTAAAGATCAAGTTAATAAATATATGCTCTTTGCACTCATCTTCACTCAAAAGAGAAAATAAAAACTTGCACAGTAATTCAAGTTGGACTACACTGAGGAAAGAGAGCAAAATAAAACTTGTATCAGAAAAAAAAGAATAGCCTTTAAATCTAAAACAACTGATCAAATCTTTAAAGGTCATGTCTGCTAAAAATACAGAAACTAGTTCTACTTAATGACATGTTTAATCACTAGTGAGAGGACTAGCCCTGAAGGAAACAAGAATATAGTCTTACTTTCTGTATGTGCACATTTAGCTATCTTCATTGAATATTCAACTCTTCTTCCAGAGACACCACATGCTCTAATTTACTCAATCTTGTGACTCCAAAGCCTTTGCTTTTTCAATTATAAACAGAGACATTTGCTTGTAACATGAATCTAAAAGGTCTTATTATTAAAAAACCCACGAGCCAGGTATTGGGATGTTGAAATATCAGAGAAACAGAACAGGCCACATCCAACCTCACCTCGCCAATTTTTCAGCCAATCTTGTTTCCTCAGACTGAAAGCCTCTGAATTCTCATACGAATGGATCTCAGATGAACTGTTGCTAAAAGCCAAAAGCTTAACAGACTGACTCTAGTTCCTGGGTTTTCATGCCTTATATACCTCTCTGCTTCCTGCCATCACTTCCTGGGATTAAAGGCGTGTGTCACCATGCCTGGCTGTTTCCAGTGTGGCTTTGAACTCAGAGATCTGGATTGATCTCTGCCTCCTGAATGCTAGGATTAAAGGTATGTGTGCCACCATTTTCTGGCCTCTATGTCTGTCTAGCGGCTGTTCTGTTATCTGACCCAAGATAAGTTTATTAAGGTGCACAATATATTGGGGGACACAATATCACATTTGTTACTTTGTGTGTGTGTGTGTGTGTGTGTGTGTGTGTGTGTGTGTGTGTGTGTGAGATCTTATCTATTCCTTACTACAGCTTTAATCAGAATGCCACAACTCACAGTTGAGAAAAGCCCTGGAAGTTAGTCACAAATGCCTAAAGTCACATTGTAGCAGAGACTGCTGTGAGTCCATGTTGGTTTGACTTCAAAGCAATCAAATTCTAAAATACTGGCTCATCTTATTTTTAAATAATAAAAATGACCATAATTTTCCATACACACACACACACTCTCTCTCTCTCTCTCTCTTTCTCTCTCACATGAAGTTATAACACCAAGATAACTAAGACTTAGAAAACATTTTATACCAGCATACTACGAAAATTAAGGGAGAAAAGAAATTTATCATAATTTTCTAAACTCAAAATAAACCAAGAAAGGAAAAGGAGACCTAATAAATCATTGGTACCAAGAATAATGTTCTCATGGCACACTAGATGAAACTAGTTTTTCTTGTTTTGTGTTGCTTGTGTTTTGTGGCTGTTAAAAATAAAACAGGTGTGTGGTGATATACTGTATACCCTAATAATCTTCCCTGAGGATCAGAGGACAGAGCCAGCCACTAGATTAGACATAGAGGTCAGGCAGTGGTAGCACACACCTTTAATCCCAACACCTGAGATCTCATGCCTTTGCTTGGGAAACACACACATCTTTAATCCCAGGAAGTAATATGGCAGGGCAGGGAAAAGTTTACAAGGCTTGAGGAAACAGGAACTCTCTCTCTTTAGGCTGAGGATTTCATAGAGGTTAAGGACTAGTGGCTGGCTGTTCTGCTTCTCTGATCTTTCAGCTTTTACCCTGATATCTGGCTCTGGGTTTTTTATTAAAAGACCATCTAAGATTTTGAACAACACAGATATTTCAACTCTAAATGTGTGAAGCTCATGTGAACAAGTACAGACAAGTATGTGAACAGGCACAAATTATCTTAGGTCATTTAAGGATGATATAATGACCACAGAACTTTACCTATGCCTTGCCACACCACTGAATTAGTAGTAAGGCAGAGTATTGGTATGTTTCTTAGTCTACTTATCACTTACAGCAGAAGTCAAAGATTAGCTTAAAATTATAAGGACATGACTTAAACATTAATATCAGTTTCTAGATGCTTTCTATAAGATCGATCCATAGTTACAAAAATCAAATGATTTTCCAATGGTTGTACTCTGAATCTGCTGAAATGATTATAATGACTATATAAATTAACACTGACGTATTTAAGCATTAGGGTCTTACAACTGTATGTTATTCTTAAAATCATTTCAACAAGATAATTTAAAAAATATTATTTATAAAGCAGATCCTAAACAACAAAAAATCAGGTGGGCATAATGGTGCATGGCCTTTAATTCCAGAACTTGGGAGTCAGAGGAAGGGGAATCTCCATCAGTTCGAGGACAGCCTGGTCTACATAGAGTCCCAGGATAGACAGGGCTACATAGAGACCCTGTCTCAAAAAACAATAACAAAATCAACGTATAGTTTATAAAACAAAGTATTTTTATTTCAATTAACAATAACGAATTATTTATTATGATACATACCTTCAATTGAAGTGCTGGACAATATCTAACTTTTAATCTTAATCTTTACCATTCCACCAAACAAGGTTCCATTTTTCAGTAACACTTTATAACTCTTTACATTGAAGAACCAGTCTGTCTCCATCTTAGGCTTAAAAACCATCTTATAGTAAAGACAAACGAGGTCCATTCCTGTTTATGAGTAAACCTGTTTCTCAAGGATTGTGCTATGCCCTACCCATAATCTTAACTACAAATGGTTCTGAACTGCCTATTCCAGAAATGACAATCATGTCTTTGTTTCAAAAGTTGTTTATAACCATTTTGCAACCCTCCCTATGTTCCAAAATGTTATATGACTACTTATAACTACCTTCTGTTAGGACTACCTTGTTATGACAACATTGCAACCATTTCTTTGTTTCTGGAGGTCATTAGGACTAATTTGTTATGATGTTCTGCTCCTGTAACCCTGCCTATTTTGCCTGCCAAATTCCCCACTTGGAAACCCCTTAGCCCTGAGCTATAAAAGCCTTATCTTCCTCACAGTCAATGCTGATATCTCAAACCCCACCTTATGTGGAGGCACCCATGTACATCTATGAAAAGGCTTGCTGTCTTAATTAATTTGGCCATGATGATTTGGGTCAGTGGTCTTTCTCTTCCTATCTTTGGAATTGACAACACTGTCAAGATTATTTTAAAAGAGTTATCACCAAGAATACTCCTTAGACTTCCATGAGCAGGTAAGCATCAGCAATCTTACCTTATGCTGTTCAATGGCATCTATCCACTGCTGTCTGTGATCTGGATCCTGAGCACGAAGATACCAAACACTATCGTTAACACTGATATCAAACCGGCATTCATCAAAATCATGAGGCTAGGGAAACAAAGAACAAAGAGAAAAGCAAAGTTAATTATATTCTTAGAAGTGCAGTTCCCTTCAGCACAAATGCTGAGACTTCTTTTACTTTTTAATTTTTCTACTAAAATATTTCAAGATGTCTCAGACACTGTCAATCACATATAAAATCCAAGTTTCATTCACTACTTACATAAATGATTTGACACATAATCTATAAACATCTATTTAAAAAATACAGAAATAATATTGTTCATCAAATAATTTGTTAGCTTAAGAAGTGGGAACATCATCACAAAACCATAATTTACAAAAGGTTAAAGTAGTTTTAGAGAAGACATCTACTATCTCCTTCCCTTTATTTTATTATTAAAAAGTAAATTCCAGGGGCTCGGGCAATACTAACTCCCAGAACAGGAGCTACTGGAAGTTAAGGGTTGCTGTAGGGGGGGGAGTGTTGCTCATGTCCCACATTCATGCAAGCAACTAGTGAAACTCACTGGATCACACACACAAAGGTATGGAAGTAGAAGCAATTTAGTTATTGGGAAAGGGAAGGGGGTCACTGTGAATGGAAGGAGGATGAGAGAGGTAATGGAAAGGAATATAATATATACATAAATGAAATGTCATAGTCAAACTTGATTATAGATAATTAACATATTAATTAACAAAACTAAAACATTTAAAAAAAAAAAACCAAAATTCCCATTGAAATTTAAAAAGAGAAACAAGTGTTAATGTTTCCTTCCAAATATTGAAAATTAACTTTTACATATCTAGGAATATTTAATGTCAAGGAAGTTCCCAATGGAAACCAACAAATAAAGCAAACAGAAAAAAAAAAAAAAAAGATAAACAAAAGCTAGAGCAAAGTATGCATCAAAGTGCAAGCAATAATGGAAAGGTCAGTCTTGGTTTTGGACTGCTGGTAAGTGAGGGCTGGTGAGATGGCTCAGTTGGTAAGGGTGCTCCTACACAGGCTAGCTACCTAAATTTGACAGAAGGAAAGACCAGATTCCAGAAAGATATCCCCTGATCGCCATGTGCGTGCCATGCATTCCCCACCTACCCAAAATACATAAAGAAAATGTTTTCTCCCCATTGAGTGAATTCAAATATGACAAGATTGCATCACATTTACTACTTTTTCTATCAGATAGGGCAGAGTCAATTTCCTCTATGATCAATCTCCCCTTACAGGGGAAGGAATCCTCCTGGGTATGTAACAATAAACTTAATAGGTAAACAGAATCCTACATATTGTACTTTCAGGGCTTATTTTTTATTTTATCCCTCTATTTAAATACTGTTCTGAGATCTCTTTATCAATTTACATCCCCAAAACAATATAACGCCATGATGTTCTTTAGTCTATAAAGCAATTTCTCTTTAAGACAGTAAGCCATGGTTTTGAGTGGCAAAAAGAAACAAGTTAAACATTTCCTGGATCACTATGCCCTCAGCATCATGGTTAGGAATATGGCACAAAGCAAAGAATAATAGAAAGAAATAAAGGGGAAAAAGATGGTAACACATACCTTAGTAAATACAAATACAGACTAAAAGATGTTGACATAAGAGAATAAACTCCAGATATCTAAACAGCGTAACCGAATCTAGTTACTGAGAAAGCTTCTTGGAGGGAAACAATACTACAATGAAGAGCCAAGCAAAGAAAGGAAAGTAAATGATCACTCTACCACTGTAATTGGCACAGAGGTTTTCCAACTTTTATTCCACTATCACTTTCATTTCATTTGTAGCCACGATTCCTGAAAATGTTTTACATTTTGTATTGTCTTCAACATTCTCAATAAAATTTAAGAGAAATAAAAGGAAATAACCACATACAGTTCAGAATTCATTGCTTTCTCCAGCAAACTTTCCCATGAGCAAAAGGAAGTCATATCTAAAATCAATCTAAAGCATAGGAGGCACATATGAGACATGGACTGTTGGTACACAACACTAAGGCATAGGAGGCACATATGAGACACCGACTGTTGGTACAAAACATGCTGCAAACACAGGATCTTTAAACCCTAACAAAACTAACAAAGTGAGAGGAACTGGGTCCATGGTATAAAAGAAATGATAGATTTGATAAGAGAGCATGCTTGGAAAAAAATAAATTGATGATAAAACTTTAATCAAGTTTTATTTTGTGCATCACCCTGTTCACACCACGAAACAGAATAGATTGCTTGACTTCATTTAAACTCTCCTTTTGAGGCAGGGTTTCATTTGTAGTCCAGGTTGGTCTCAAGTATGTGCTCTGATTGCCTCAGCTTCTTTGGTGCTAGGATTAAGGGATGTACCCCAGACCCTTCCTGACCTTCACTGAAATTATTGTCTTTGTTCATTATGTGCTGATTTTGTTTTTAAAATTTTTGTCTAAATATTTATCTTTATTATTATGTGCCCTTAACAGTCTCAGATTCAGGCAGTTCCTCTCTGGTCTTGGCACTAACAAGTATTACTAGAAGAAAAAGTGAAGGATAAAGGCCCAAAGGTGAAAACCTTTTAAGAACTGGTAAGACATTTCTCCTTCCTAAAGGAGGAAAAAGAGGACTTAATTTTTAATTTTTTTTTTTCAAATTTCCTTATTTTGGATATATGTTGGCTTCATGAACATACCATGAAGCACCTGTGGTCAGAGAACAACTTGCAGGAGTTACTTGTCTCTTCTACCATGCATGTTCTAGGAACCAAACTCAGGTCATAGTCAGGCTTGACATCAAGTACCTTCACATACTGAGCTATCTTGCCAGCCCAAGACAAAAAGTTTTTTGAAGTTAAAGCACCTTGCAATGAAAAGTTAAGCTAAAGTAAAGCTAGTACAGTATAAGAAAAAAACAAATAAACAAAAAAAAAGTTGGTGTAGCAATAAAATAAATAGGTTAAAACTCTAGGGCATGGTGAATGGATTTGAAAAATATATATAATATATTTCTGTTACTATCTTAGTCAGTGTTCTATTGCTATGAAAAGATGCCATGACCACAGCAACTCTTTGTTGTTGTTGTTTGTTTGTTTTCTGAGACAGGATTTTTTTTGTGTGTAGCTTTAGTTGTCCTGAAACTCACTATGTAGACCAGGCTGGCCTTGAACTCACATCCACCTGCCTCTGCCTCCTGAGTGCTGTGATTAAAGGCATGCGTTGCCACCACCCAACTCACAGTAACTTATAGGAAAACATTTTATTGGGGCTGGCTTTCAGGTTCAGAGCCTTTGGAGTCAAGTGTGCTATCACTGAACTCTGCCCTAGCCCTTCCACCTTTTGTTTGTTTGTTGACAGTTTCGTACTGAATCTGAAGCTCACTAACTGGCTAGATTTGCTGGACAGTCAGCCCCCAGGGTTCTTCTGTTTCCAGCTCTCAGAGCCGGGTATAATACAGGTCTGTGCTGCTGTGCACAGATTTTTGCATGGATGATACGGATCT